>NC_142462.1:31600067-32225067 GCF_049115385.1 Moschus berezovskii
TATAATTCCATCAAAATCTAGCAAATCAATTGTGTGCTACAGTGTTCGCCCATTTTATCCGTTCTCAAAAGAATTCAAATACTTACCCCATGTTCCTGAGCAGCTGTGACAACTCTGAGGAGGACATCTTCCTCAACAAATGGCCTCACAGCATCGTGGATGATCACTACTTCTGGCTTTGAGAGTCTACAGTTGGGCTGATCCTCTGCCAGTGCTTTCAGACCATTAAAAATTGACCTGTGGCGGGTCACTCCAGCTTCAACCAGTGAGATGCGCTTATGGCGGTACCTCTGAATAATTCCCTTCATCGTTTCCATGTTCTCTCCAGTCACTGCCACAACAATGTCCCTTATCCAAGATACTCTGCAAGGAAAGGATGCACACTTTTCGTATCAATTGATTCTTTAACAACTGAGTTAGTAACAAAACTGGGTTACCAATAAGTACAAACACATCTTCATAAGGACATTAAAAATTCAAAGTTATTAACTGAGTCAATTTTATGCATTTTAATTGGGTCTAGTAAAGGGGTTAAGAATTTGAATTTGTCATACTGTAGATAGAAACATAAATATAAGTAGTGTTTTTCAATACATAGTGTGAAAGGAAAGTACCTGTATGATGAAACATAGATGTACCTTTATTGTAAAACAAAGATGAGATATACATATCATGCATTTCTTAGGGTAAAATTAAATAATTAGAATATACATCAGTAGATTGAAAGAAAAAACTGTAAGACTATGCTTTTAGGTTGCTCTTTTTTCTCCAAATAATTCTCTTCATTGCATAGGAACAATTCAAAGCACTTTTGAATTCTAGAAGTTCTGTCTCTTTCAGAAGTCCAACGAGTCAGCAACAAAGTTGGATAACTGAACTAAACTTGCCTTACATCAAGGTGAAATATTTTAGCTTAAATAGGGAAACTCAGCTAATTAAATCTATATAAGTATAAATCAGGCTTAAACAAAACAAAATATATATTAAGGAAATGTAAAATTAAAGGAATTCATCTGCTGAGTGAGATACAAAACAGACCAGCTTTTTTTTTCTGTTCTAAAACACTTTCTTCAAGACCGAGTGACACACAAATGCTATCCATCCGCGGCACTGAGAGGCAGTGGCTGCGATGGGGTGGGCAGACTTCTCTGGAACACCAGTGCTAACAGAGGCAAACATCATTATACACTCAGAGTTCCACAGCCAACAGGCCCGAGCCAGGAAAACTGCCTCTGAGCCATGTTATCAACTCTGATTAAAGGTCACTTTAAAATTTAAAGGCATTCTTTGCCTGTGAGATCCTACATGTTCATGCTAGACAGTTAAGTCTTATACTCACTTTTAAAGAGACGGGAGAAGGGCCTCAAAATGACTGAATAATGAAATTAACTATTGAAAAATGAGAAATCCTGGATTGCTTTCCTCAATAATTAACCATCTCCTGTTCTGCTATTGAACAAACCCACCCTGAAACCCAGAACTCCATTCTGCCTGTGGCTACAACAACACCGCACTGACGAACACAACCAGAACTTTACGGGCACACTATCCTTTCATTTTAAGTCCATTCCCGTAACAAATATCTGTTGAGCACTGAATAAATGATCAGACTTGAGTACACAATGGAAATAGTTACTGCTTTCACAGAGCTTACAGAGGACACAAAGAACACCAACAACTGCTAAGCTGCTGTCCAGACTGCAAGACCGCATGCATTCCATTTCTGACCAGCGTAGAGAAGACCAAGATGATGCTCCCTAAGGAAGCAAGTGGAGAGAGGCAGGAAAACAGACAAAAGGATTGGAGAGGAGAATGAGAAGGATGGTTTAAGCACAGGCCAAGGCAAGGTCCTGAGGAGTTAAGAGGAAATATCCATGAAAAGGCCCAGGCAAGTGATGGGCTGGCCTACTCCACGGAGTCCTCCAAGGCCATGTGAGGGGTGTTGGTCTTCAATCTTAAAAAGTGACAGGGTGACCTCCCTGGAGGTCCAGTGGTTAAGGTCCCACCTTCCAATGCAGGGGGTGCAGGTTCGATCCCTGGTTAGGGAGCTATGATCCCACATGCTTTGCGGACAAAAAAACAAAATGTGAAACAGAAGCAATGTTGTAACAACATCAATAGAAGACTTGAAAAAGATGGTCCACATCAAAAAAATCTTTAAAATAGAAAAAAAATAACAGGAATCCATAGAAAAGCTTTCAGTTCAGTTCAGTTCAGTCGCTCAGTCGTGTCCGACTCTCCGTGACCCCATGAATCACAGCACGCCAGGCCTCCCTGTCCATCACCAACTCCCGGAGTACACTCAAACTCATGTCCACAGAGTCGGTGATGCCATCCAGCCATCTCATTCTCCGTCGTCCCCTTCTCCTCCCGCCCCCAACCTTTCCCAGCATCAGAGTCTTTTCCAGTGAGTCAACTCGTCGCATGAGGTGGCCAAAGTATTGCAGTTTCAGCTTTAGCATCAGTCCCTCCAATGAACATCCAGGACTGATCTCCTTTAGAATGGACTGGTTGGATCTCCTTGCAGTCCAAGGGACTCTCAAGAGTCTTCTCCAGCACCACAGTTCAAAAGCATCAATTCTTCGGCGATCAGCTTTCTTCACAGTCCAACTCTCACATCCATACATGACCACGGGAAAAACCATTGCCTTGACTAGACGGACCTTGGTTGGCAAAGTAACGTCTCTGCTTTTTAATATACTATCAAGGTTGGTCATAACTTTCCTTCCAAGGAGCAAGCGTCTTTTAATTTCATGGCTGCAATCAGCATCCGCAGTGATTTACACCCAAATTAACAGTCACTTCCCCCGGTGTTCTAAGCACTGTTCAATGACAAAATGGAAATTGTGGTAGTCAAAATAATAATCCCCGAATGACATCTATCACCTAACTCCCAAAACCGAGAATATGTCACATTACCTAACAAAGGAACTTTGCATATGTAATTAAGGATCCTGAATTGGAGAGACCCATCAGGGCTATCTGGGTGGGTCCAATATAACCACAAGGATCGAACAGGGAAAGAAAGGCAAAAGGGTTGCGGGACAAAGTGTGGGAACAGAAGCATCAGTCATTATGACATAGGATCATAAGTCCCAGTGGGGCTCCCCTGGTGGTTCAGTGGTAAAGAACCCACCTGCCAATGCAGGAGACGCAGGTTCGATCCCTGGGTCAGGAAGATCCCCTGGAGAAGGGAAGGATAACCCACTCCAGTATTCTTGCCTGGAAAATCCTATGGACAGAGGTGCCTCGTGGGCTACAGTCCATGGGGTCACAAAGAGTCAGACGCTACTTAGCAACTAAGCAACAAAAAAAAGTCCCAGAATCTGAGAGCAAATGGATTGCCACCTGGCAAGTAAACACACTGTACCTAAAAGAATCCAAAAAGAGCATAGCACTGCTAATACCTTTATTTTAGCCTTATGCAACCAATTTTTTGACCTCTGACATCCAAAAGGTTAAGAATGTATTTAATATTACTTTAAGCCATTTAGTTCATGGAAGTGTTTATAGGAGCAACAGCAGCTACTAATTTAAGAGCATAAGCTTAACTCTGGCTGCCAGATGGAGAATAGATTGGGTAGACAAAGGATGCAGATAGACTAGGTTGAAGTCCATCTGAAGAGAAGCTCCTGCTGAAGTCTGGTGCAAGACAATCATGGTAGCCTGGCTATCGGATGGAGCTTATGGATGAGAGATATTAATAGCAATCTTCCTGATTTAGCAGTGATAATCCTCCTGAGTCAGTAAGAAAGATGGACAAAATAAATCATTTACCATATAACATGAAATAGCTAACATCGATTAACTTACTAAATCTTAAGCATTAGTCATCTTTTAACTCACATAATCCTCACACTGTCTCATATGGGAAAGAAACATCAGAAGGAGCTGATATACAATTATCTTCATTTTCCTATACTGCCATCTGATGCCAAAAACAACTTGAAAAACAATTTACTATTTTTCATCAAAATACAGCATTCTATCTTCTAGAATGCAGGCTCCATGACAGCAAGGACAATGTGAGTTTTGCCCATAGATTTGCACCTAGAAGGTACTTGATAATTATTTGGTACTCAATAAACAATTTTTGTCTGACACATCTACCAGGATCTTATAATAAAGCATAGTTCCAAGGATTATAAAAACACAGAAAGCTCTCCTCATCAACCTGAAGAGAGAATGAAAAGCAATGAAAATGCCTTCCCTGGGCAATATCGCTTGTGGCTCGTTTTGATGAGTGTGACTCTTTATTCTGATTTCTAGATTCTAAGGGTTCCCATGGGCTTCCCTGGTAGCTCGGATGGTAAAATCTGCCTGCAATGCAAGAGACCTGGGTTCCATCCATGGGTTGGGAAGATCCCCTGGAGAAGGGCATGGCAACCCACTCCAGTATTCTTGCCTGGGAAATCTCATGGACAGAGGAGCCTGGCAGACCACAGTCTATGGGGTCACAGAGTCGGACACAACTGAGCAATTAACACTCTCACATACCATCACTGTCAAAGCTCCAAGGATGGCTGGGACTACTAATGATTTGTCAGACATCTTGGGGAAATTGTAATCACAAACAAAGCAGAGCAACAACCGTCAGAGAATACAGACCAGAAAATATGCAGTTATCTGTGAAGGCAATGAGGAGGACTGCGGGAGACGACAAAGGATGAGGTGATCTGGGCTTCGCCAGTGGCTCGGCAGTAAACAAGCCACCTGCAAAGCAGGAGCTGCAGGAGACTCGGGTTCGATCCCTGGGGCAGAAACATACCCTGGAGGAGGGCATGGCAACCCACTCCTATTCTTGTCTGGAGAATTCCATAGACAGAGGAGTCTGGCGGACTATGGTCCGTAAGGTCACAAAGAGTCAGACACGACTGAAGCAACTTGGCAAGCACGCAAGCATGAGTTGCTCTTTAGTTCTGTAATCCATCCATCCCCAAACCTATCACTGCAAACTTAGCAACTGTCAGAACTTCCGTCCTATTTACATGGTTTAAATCTTACACTGTTGACTTCCCTGGTGGTGCAGTGGATAAGAATCTGCCTTGCAATGCATGGGACACAGTTTCAATCCCTGGTCTGGGAAGAGTCCATATGCCACAGGGAAACTAAGCCCAAGCACCACAGCTACTGTGCCTGTGTGTGCCCTAGAGCCTGTGCTCTGCAATGAGAAGCACGGCAATGAGAATCCAGCTCACTGAACAAAGACTAGCCCTTCATCTCCTTCACTAAGCTGCCAACTCACAGAAAGCAAAGGCGATACCCAGAGTGTGGCTCATACTGAACTTTCAGTAATATTAATAGTAGCAAAAGGAGCTAAGATATATTCACTGTTTACTAAGTGCCATGCACTATTTGGAGCATGTGCCTCTGATAGTTCACTTAATATTCACATCAGCTCTGAATGAAGTCACTATTATCTTCATTTCACAGATGGGGCAATGACCTGCCCACAGTGATACAGCTAGAAAAGTGACAGGACTTGGGTATACCCCTATCTGACTCAGGAGCTCACACTCTTAACATCTATAAAAGCACTAGCACTTAGCAATCATAAAATCCATCAGAGGAAAAAAAAATCATGTCTGGATCATCATGTCCCTAGAAATTCACTTACTGTAAACATTACCGCTGCATTTGTAGTCAAAAATGGTCAAGTTTATTTCTTAAGATTTAAGCAAATCTCAGTATTTCTTCATTCATTCATTTAGTCATTCAGCAAATATCCAGTAAGCATCTGTCATTTGCCAGACATTAAACTAGACATTAAACTGGTGATCTGGTAACAAAGAATTCCTGACCTCACAGACTATATACCAAGAAATATCTGTTAAATGAACCAGTAGATAAGAGGAATCTTACACTATTAGGAATAAAATATGCTCTTGAGTTTATAGAAAAATTTAAAAGTAATCAAATATATTTCACTTTATTAGTAAGACATCACACTAAGTTTGCTTTTTTAAATGGAGAAGTTTTAAGTACACGTTCAGCTGTATCAGTGAACAGGATTTTCTTCTACGATAAGAGCTTAACCTGTACCCTAACCTACTCACCTTTTACCTTCCATAGTCTACTCTACCAAAAAGCTTAAAGCAACTTTTAAAGAAATGTTGCTTTTTCTATCAAAAGTCACATGAGATTAAATGTTAAAACAGAGTAACTAAGAGGGAGAAAGACAGGACATTACTTGACAATTGTCATTCAAATATATCTGCTGTGAGTTAATGAACACAGGTAAATCACAATTTTAGTAGAATGCCTTAAAATAGCTATAAAATGATTATCTATGTTCTATCTATAGTATCAAATGGAAAGGAGTCCAATAAAGTAAAATGTAGACTATGAAGATATACTTGTGGCCTTAGATCAGGCCAAACAATTTTATGAGGTTCTGAACAGAAAAATGTCTTAAACGAATGTTTCTCAAACTGCAGATTTCAAAACCTGTTAGGAGCAGGAGTGCAAGCTCAGTCATGTCTGGCTCTTTGAGACTCTATGGACTGTAGCCAACCAGGCTCCTCTGTCAATGGAATTTTTCAGGCAAGGATACTGAGCGAGTTGCCATTTCCTACTTCAGAGGATCTTCCCAACCCAGGGATCGAACTCACATCTCTTGCGTCTCCTGCATTGACACGTGGATTCTTTAGCACTGGTGCCACCTCAAACCCATTAAGAGTATCATCAGATCAACTTCCTAAGTTTAGCCCAACAGTTTTGCATAAATAGTAATTAATAGAAAAGTGAAAACAGAATGTATAGCAAGTAATCAGGATAGATACTGTTCATGAAATTCTCTCAAATTTGTTGTATACAGTCACATATGTGTCATTAAATCATAAGCAAAATCTTATTAAGAATAGGTCACAATGAAAAAGTTCAGAAAGATGTTTTAGCCAGCTCTTAAGAGATAATGGGCTTGTTATGCTATTTTGTTCAGCAACCAAGCATGCATCCAGCACTTGCAAGCCCTTGTAAGTACTGTTTGTGTTTCAGAGGATTTATTCACATACTTTTCTAGTTATAGAATTAAAAGTCTTTTACAGTATTAAAATTTAATAATGCAGAATCAGGAGACTAAGAAAGGCCTTAAGTACCTCACACAGTGCATAGTGAACAAATATTTGCTGAATAAATGGATCTAGCCGACCTCCTTAGCTGAAGGCAAGTCCACACTGAACCCCCTGTAGCTGGATTTTATCAAGTTCTGAATATTTCCTTCCCAGCACATTCCATAGGCAAATGCAGACCTAACTTCAAGTTTCATTACACCTACAGACATTTTGAGGAAAAAACACAGTATGCCAGATATTATTTTCTCTCAGAATATTTTAAGATTTATTATATTGAAATATATTTCTATCAATGTGTGTATTATATTTTTAAAATAAGTATTACAGATAGATTCTGCTCAGACAGTTCAGCAAGATCAGTTGAAAACAGATTTAAACAAATGCTTTTTAAACACAAATGGAAAAATCAGGCTTCTGTTAACACCCCTTAAGTGCTTTCACCCAGGCTGCAGAAGTTTGGCCCCAAGGGAGAGTGGCAGCTGTGACTCACCGCCCGGACACTCACCACGGAAATCAGGCCCCGGGATTGTACTGTGGCCATCATTCCTCCTCCTCCTCCTTATCCACCCTGATATTTTAGAAGTAAAATACTGAATTTCTGTGAAGGGGCTGGCTCTTCACTGCCTTGACACGTCTCTTTAATGTGGCCCATGAAGGCCTCCAGTGGTCAAGCCCAAAATACCCGTCCTGGTCTTCTCTCGTGTCTCACGTGAGCCCCGGGGGAGCCGATGGGAATCTCCAATCCAAATATCCAATGGTAAATCTCCAATCACCTGACCTCTTCAACACTCAATCCCACTCCGTTTCTTCTAAGATATAGGCCTCTTCCTTCACCTGACTCAGACTTAACCTTTTCCTTAATGAAGCACCCAGACAAAAATTTTAAGTCAAATTTAGGTATCTGAGCAATCACTCAAAAGCACCCTTAATTCATCTCTTTTTCTGAATCCTTAATACAACTAATCACTAAAAACTGCCAACTCCGGTCTTCAAAATATTTCTCCTATGTTCCCTACTCCATTCCGACTTTCAGCTTAATGAAAGCTATCAATATTGCTCATTTGGATTAACAGTTTGCTTTCTATTCTCTTACACTAACAGAGCTTGTAGTGGTTTTCAGGAATTCAGTGGGACAGAACAATTTTTTTAAGTACACAAAAAATGTTAAAGAAGAAAATTTCAGAAGATCAAATAAGCCAGAAATTAACACATTGAAAAACACCATGGAGTCTTTAACCATTACTAAAAACGGACTTTCATCGATCTTCCAAGTAATAAGAAAGAAACCTAGTCTCAATCACAAAATCCATGGTTGCCATAATAAATAGACAAAATGAATTTTTCATCTGGAGTGATCGGACTCATGGAGACCAACTCAAATTAACCAAATTAAAAGGCTCTGAAACATGAATCTCAATGCCAATGTATTAATATACAATGATATACATTACTATCACAATGTCTGGAAAACTGTTTTATCAACACAACAGCAAATTTTCTTCCTATAAAAGATTTCAATGGGAAGCCAATTTATAATAATGTTTTTTTGATGAGCATGAAACCTTATCAAGGAACATCTTAAGCAGTGTCCTCAAGAACTCAGGAAACCTCAGGAGCTACAGAGAGAGAGAAGTGTGCATAACTTTGTTCAAATCTACAGTCACAGGAATTTCTACCCAGCCCACCATCAGCACGAGTCTGAATAAATATGGCCAAAGTTTGCTTCTCTTTTTTGCTTTCATTGTAGTTGTCATTTGACTCTATTTAATTATTCCAGGTTAACTTTAAGTATTTGAAGCCAGAAATTAGATTGCTAGAGGGAATTTTTACTTCCTCTTTCAGACCTGGGAATATATATATTTTTTAACCAGTAAAATGTAGATATCAGTTGATCCACTGTGAGTAGATTCCACAACTTAATTTTCAGAGCTTTATGCCCCTGCCAATAATACCACTATCACATCATTTCTTACAGCAATGATTCCTTTTACAAACTCAGGTCATAGTTATGCAAAGGATTAATACCCTTGACCTCAGTTCCTCATTAACAAAAAGGAAAAAAATCAAAGTCCTTAAGTTATAATCTGTGATTCAATTTATATTTTATATCCCCCTAAAAGGGCTGCTGCTACTGCTGCTAAGTCGCTTCAGTCGTGTCCGACTCTGTGCAACCCCATAGACAGAAGCCCACCAGGCTCCCCCATCCCTGGGATTCTCCAGGCAAGAACACTGGAGTGGGTTGCCATTTCCTTCTCCAATGTGTGAAAGTGAAAAGTGAAAGTGAAGTCGCTCAGTCGTGTCTGACTCATAGCGACCCTATGGACTGCAGCCTATCAGGCTCCTCCGTCCATGGGATTTTCCAGGCAAGAGTACCAGAGTGGCTTGCCAGAATGAAACTTTAAAACTTCTAAAAATGTTTTTAATCAACTTCTGAAACACCTTTGTTCTTGGTACAACCTACAAATTATTTTACATTCGATCCTTTCAGTATAGTGTCTGTATTGCAGAGATCTGAACAAGCTGTATAGTCTCAGTACACTAAACACACATATACTGCTACATATTTAAAGGCTAATTATAATATACACCCACACACAACTAGTTTGGATAGACTTGGACCCTCCATCTCACCCGTTAAAAGCCTTTCGTCAATATGTCTAAGATTTGTGTGAGTTCAGGGATTCTTTTAAAAATCTCATTTAATCTGATCATTAGTTTAAGAAATTTCAAGGGCACACAAGTAAAAGGTGGCTAGACTAGGGAAAAAATGTGTATTTTTCCAATTTCAACCGAAGCAGAAAAACAACATGAAGTCCCAGACGGTTCACAAGACAAACCTCTCCATGTCTCCTCCCACTTCTCAATTTTGCAGACAGGTGCTTCAATGTGTAGCATGTTTGAAAAGTAAAGTACTTCCCCGAGTCTGCGCTAGGCGCTAAGGATCTCACTGGAAAATGAGACTCTTTCTCTTAATTTCTCGATGGCGGTGGAGCACTTCACTTGGCCACTGGTGATGCCTCCGGGGTTCTGACAAGGATCTGGCAGTCTAGTTGTTCTTTTGAAGGTTTCAACCAGTTGTCTCTACAACTGGACACAGTTGCTATCTGTGTGTCCAGTCTTAAACAGTACTTTTAATTCCTGGGCCTTTCCAAGGTTCTGTGAGTTCCAGCAACTTGTTTCCTTCACAGTTCTTCTACCTGACAGCTGTGCCTCCACTTCCTTGGGCCTGTTGAAATGTACTGCTTCTAGACTGCCTTTCTTCCAGAGTTTGCTGTTCTCTTCCCCGCTCCACCATCTTTCGATTTCATGTTTCCCTTGTGGGGCCATACAGTTCCACTTGCTTTGGGCAGATAAGTCGACAAGTAGAAATAAACGTTTACATGGCATTGTTCCACTGAAAACCAAACTAGTCATGCTTCTTAATATTTCCCTATCCCATTTCAGGGCCAAACTTGAGGGGTGACCTCCTTCTAAGTCCTCATCGGTTTGTCTTTACATTGGTCCTCAGGACCAAAAGACAAGAACTTCCATAATTTATCCTTCAGGATGAAACGACCTAGGTCTTTAAGCACCATGCTTTAGGAAAACTATTATCAGTCTGTGGAACCCCATTCTTTAACCAACGCAATGGCTTTCATTTGGCAAACGGTTAGGAAGCACCCACATATATCCCCCTGTAACACAAGGTTTCCAAGGATTTCCTGAGACATACCCCAACATAATCATATTCCATAAATTCTTCACGCACTGTAATAGGACCAAGAATGATCTCTGTTTCAACATCGAGGTTTTGATTCGTTATTATTGCTATTAGGATTTTACTACTGCTGTGACCGAACTAGGCTTCCCTAATGGCTCAGTTGGCAAAGAATCCTGCCTGCAATGCAGGAGCCTCAGGTTCAATCCCTGGGTGGGGAAGGTCCCCTGGAGGATAGGGCCACCCACTCCAGTAATTGTTGCCTTGAGAATCCCATGGACAGAGGAGCCTGGTGGTCTACAGTCCATTGGGTTGTAAAGAGTGATCGAGTTAAGTAAAAATCGAAAGAAAAAAGTCTTATTTTTAATTCAACAAGGCCTGCCCAGAATTTTTTTTTAATTGATACTTTTTAAAATATACACCTAACTCATTCCACGTTGGCTTCTGGAAGTTTAACCACCACAGCAACACTGATGTGGACCTTTGTACTTCTCCCTCACTTCCAATCCCTCCAGCTGCGCCCCAAAACCCACATCACGCACACAGGGCCCAGAGTTAGAACTAAAGGTCCCCGGCCCTAACCCAAGCACTCCCGAGGGCGACGCCACAGGCCGGCCGGCGGCTGGGGCAGGAGAGGGCGCCGGGGGCCTCTCCAGGCTCCCCTTCCGTGAAGGGCTAACAGGAATGGCCCCCGAGCTGGAGGGGCCGAGAGGGGGGAGGCCGGCCCCGCAGGCCGCCCAGGGCAGGCGCCAGCGCGAGCGCAGCCCCAGGAGCAGGTGCGGCGCGCGGGCCGCCGCGGTCGGGAGGGCGGGGAGCGGCGGGCCGGGGCCGCGAGGCGAGCCCGGCGCCGCCTTACCTCTCCAGGGCCTGCAGGGTGTAGCTGATGAGCGGCCTCTCCAGGATGGGGCAGAACTGCTTCGGAGTGGGGACGCCCATCCTCTCCCCGCTACCCCCCGCCGGCAGCACGGCCGCCACAGCCGGCGCGCGACAGCCTGCTTCGGCCCCGAAGCGGCTCCAAGAGGAGGCCGAGGCCGTCGCGTCCGCGCCGCGCAAGCCGCGCAGGCGAGGCCCCGGCTCCGCGGGCCCGGAGCCGCCAGGCGGCCCTGACTCCATGGCGGCGGGCGGGCGGCGCGCCCCGCTCGCCCGGGGTCCGCTCGGGGCCTCGGCCGAGGCCGGGCGGGGGCAGAGCGGGCACACAGACGGCGCCCAGCCGAGCCGCGCGGGCCCGCCGCCGCACGTTCCCGGGGGGGGCTCCGGCTGCCGGTCTTCCCTCCCGGCGCGTCCTCGGCCTCAGTGCCCAGCCCCGCGCCCCCGGCAGGGCTGTTTCCCGGCTCCCTCTCGGGCAGGCCCGGCAGCCCCCGCACGTGTCAGCTCTCCCTGAATGCCTACGGGCCGCCTTAAACCTAACAGCTGTGCTCGGGCCGCGGAGGTCAGGGCTCCCTCCCATCCCTCGCCCCTCGGAGAGATTTAAAGAGATTTGGATGGGAGGCTCGGGATGGGCCAGAGAGATGGACATCTCGATTATCTGACTTTCATTCCGCTCGTGAGGCTCCCTGGCTCCGCAGGTAAAGACAGGTGGACGGGCAAATATGAAATATCATTGAGCCAAACTGCCGCGGTTACTAAATTTGTTTGCAAATCGGAAACACCTGGGGAGCTCAAAAAAACGCTGACTGGTATGCCCCACCCTCAGAGACTGGAATTAATTGGCCTGAGCTTTCTAATGATTTTAAAGATCCCAGGTGATTCTAATGAGCCGGCACGATTTTTTTGAAACCACGAGGCCAAAGCAGTAATACTAATAATTGCTGAGTAGTCGGCACACAGTAGCTCACTTAATCTCCAGGAGAATCCATCTATTGCCATTCCACTTATACACAGGCGGAAACAAAGTTCGCTGTTTAAATAACTTGTGTAAGATTGCTCACCTAATGGCCTTTGCCCAGAAGTACAGCCAGACTTGAAGAATTCCAGGGCCGAAGCCTATCATGCCCTTATTTAGTTCTGTCTTTGATAGCAGTGTTTACCTTGAAAATGTACTGAAATATTTGGAGTGTCGAAGCAGTCTGTATTAGGTCTCTGGAATGTAAACTCCTTGAGAGCAGGGTCCTTACTTTTTTGGTTTGGGTACTGTCCTGGCATCTAAGTGAAGCTCAATAAATATTTACTGAATAAGCTACCGATTGAATGAATAATAGTCGAAGTGTATATAATTAAATATTTGCTAATTTATCTGTTTATAACTTATATTAGTTAATATAAGATTCATTAAAAAGGAATCTTTTAAATATTATCAGGTTATAATATTCCAATTCAGTATTTTTAGCCATTTTCCAGTTTAGAATAAAGCATACAAAATTAAGATTTACCTTTTCTACTCTTATCGTCTTTTATTTGATCTTATTATTAAAAGCACTATCAGTTTCACGTCGGTTACTTTTATTATAATTAATATTTAGCTCTGTTCTACTTATATTTTGTCAGATCACTGACTCTTAGCCAAAAAGTAGGCTTCATAATACGCTTGATTTTGTAGCACCACCACTCCTGTGTCTAGCCTACAGTGTGCACTCAATTAATATATGTTGACTAATTGGGTGTATATATGAATAACTGAGTCTATCTACAGAAACAAAAAAGCAAATCAAATAATTGTTTCTATTAATATTGATCTTTAAACCTCACTTTTTAATTTTAATCTAATGGTGGAGCTAAAGCTATTCTTCATTTTCTTAGTCTTAAGCAAAAATAGCATAGTAATAAAATTCTTGTTATATTAATTTCTATATAATCATTAATATAATTAAACATTGAAAATTTAGCCAGAATATTATTTTATTGATTTAGTTCTCTTCTTCGAGCAACTTTGCTCTGATCACTGTGAACTCATAGATCTTACATACTATACCTTAATGATGTTTAATAGACAGACTTGTACTGAAAGAAAAAGGACAGACTGTGTTTGTATATAGCAATATGAGAAGCAAAGTTTTTGTTCTATGTCTTTCTATATAATATAAATAATTAGTTCTTTATTATACATTCTTTGCATAGGGGATGTAGTTTGCATGTTGCTTTATACTCAAGGGGGGCAAGATATGCCACTTCGGCATGTTGACTACTTTAAAGTTACTTAAGAAATATCAGGGGCGAGAAGGACATTCTGACCCTCATTTGTCCTCCTGAAATAAATCCCTCATATGAAAATACCTTGTACCAGCAGAGAGATATCCTTATCACCATAGGTAGGGAGTTCAGGGCAGAGAAGCTTATATAAACACACCTGGTTACTTCATTAATTAGCTCTTCCAAGCTCAAGCCCCTCTACTTTGTCAGTCCCTCACAAATGTATTGCTCCTCAGTCGAAAAGGTATAGAAGCTGCTTTAGTTACTTCTTACTACTTTGGGGTTCCCATACATGCAAAATTAAACTTTCCTGTTGATCCATCTTAGATTAATTTAATTATTAGACCACCCAAACAACCTAGAATTGATGAAGGAAGAAGTTCCACTACAAGTTATAGCAGCCACATTATAAGACTATTTTCCCTGTAGTAGATATTTAATAATGTCCCTCCGTATCTGAGGGTTCTGCATCTGCAGATTCAACCAATTCATCAAACTCCAAGCCTGTGGATACAGAGAAGGGATTGTATCCACCATTTAATATAAGGAACTGGAACAGCTGCAGATTTTGCCATCTGTGGGGTCTGGAACCAGTGCCACATGGATACCGATGGACATACATACCCTGGAAAGTAATATCCTCTGTGATACATTGGTGATCCCCTGGAGAAGGAAACGGTAACCCACTCCAGTATTCTTGCCTGGAGAATCCCATGGACGGAGAAGCCTGGTAGGCTACAGTCCACGGGGTCGCAAAGAGTCGGATACGACTGAGCGACGGAACGGAACGGAACTGTAAGAGATTAGAAAAAATAAAACCCAACTGTATAATAGGACTTCCCAGGTGGCGCTAGTGGTAAAGAACCCACCTGTCAATGCAGGAGACCTGAGAGACACGGATTTGATCCCTGGGTTGGGAAGATCCCCTGGAGGAGAGCATGGCAATCCATTCCAGTATTCTTGCCTAGAGAATCCCATGGACAGAGGAACCTAGCAGGCTACAGTCCATGGGATCACAAAGAGTCAGACACGACCAAGAACTTAGCAGGCACACAGGTATTATAATGTAGAGTAAGCAAAAGGGAGCAGTTCTTGGCGTGGTTTTTTGATCTGGGCTCTGTGGTAATAGCGGCCTCCCAAAGATGTGCATGTCCTAACCCCTGATACCTGTGCATGTCACCTGATTTTATAAAAGGGTGGTACAGCCATGACTCAGCTCAAGTTCTTGCCATGGAAATAATGTTCTGGATTATCCTGGTGGGCTCAGTGTAAACTCAAGGGCCCTTATAAGTGGGAGCTCAGAACTAGAGAAGGAAGTGTGAAGATGAAAGAGCGTGTCAGAGTGATACAGGGCTCGCAGCCAAGGCATTTGGAAATCTTCTGGAAGCTGGGTTAAGTAAGGAACCAGATTTTTCTCCTAGATATTCTGGAGGAACATGCATTCAGAACACTAAGGTGATAAATTTATTTGAAGTCACAAAATTTTTGGTAATCTCTTACAACAATTAGATACTAACACGGCTTCATACTCAGGGAGCTTCACATATATATGTTGACTATCATCTCCAAATGAAGTTATACATCGTTTGAAATACATTGACGTGAGAAAGGAAAACTCTTCATTCTACTTTATGTCCCATAGTTCAGTTCAGTTCAGTTCAGTCGCTCAGTCGTGTCTGACTCTTTGCGACCCCATGAATTACAGCACGCCAGGCCTCCCTGTCCATCACCAACTCCCGGAGTACACTCAAACTCATGTCCATCGAGTCAGTGATGCCATCCAGCCATCTCATTCTCTGTCGTCCCCGTCTTCTCCCGCCCCCAATCCCTCCCAGCATCAGAGTCTTTTCCAATGAGTCAACTCGTCGCATGAGGTGGCCAAAGTATTGGAGTTTCAGTTTTAGCATCAGTCCTTCCAATGAACACCCAGGATTGATCTCCTCTAGAATGGACTAGTTGGATCTCCTTGCAGTCCAAGGGACTCTCAAGAGTCTTCTCCAACACCACAGTTCAAAAGCATCAATTCTTCGGCGATCAGCTTTCTTCACAGTCCAACTCTCACATCCATACATGACCACTGGAAAAACCATAGCCTTGACTAGACGGACCTTGGTTGGCAAAGTAATGTCTCTGCTTTTTAATATGCTATCTAGGTTGGTCATAACTTTCCTTCCAAGGAGTAAGCGTCTTTTAATTTCATGGCTGCACTAGGCCCTAAATGCACTCTGCCTTTTAAAAGTTTTTTATTTATTTTTGGCTACAGTGTGTCCTCAGTGCTGCATGGACTTTTCCCTAGGTGTGGTGAGCGAGGGCTTCTCTCTAGTTGCCGTGCACAGGCCTCTCATTATGGTGGCTTCTCTTACCGTGGCGCACAGGCTCCCTGCACACAGGCTTCAGTAGTTGTAGCGCTTGGACTTCGTTGCTCCACCACGTGTGAAATCTTCCCAGACCAGGGATCGAACCATGTCGCCTGCATTGGTAGGCAGATTCTTTACCATTGAACCACCAGGGAAGTTCCTGACTTTTTAAATAAATCCTGTAATTATCTTGTGAATAACACTTTGCAACCCCATGAACTGTATAGTTCATCCAGGCCAGAATACTGGAATGGGTAGCCTTTCCCTTCTCCAGGGGATCTTCCCAACCCAAGGTTCAAAGCCAGGTCTCCCACATTGCAGGAGGATTCTTTACCAGTTGAACCAGAAAAGCTTTATGATAAATATATACCACAACTTTATGACCTCACTTTGACTTGTCTGTTTCTTTGAATGTATATAAAATTACCCATTAAGTGGAAGTGGCTCTCCACTTTATATTTGAAAGGCCTAAAATTCTCTTTTCTGGGTTGTTTCTACTTGTCCATATACCATAGAATATTTATCTAGGGGAATTTATTATTATTATTCTTGCAGAATTTTAGATCAAATTGGGTTCATTTTTCTAGTGTTAATTGAAGCACAATTAGCACTGCCAGTCACTCCCCACCTCCCCAACCACATTGTTTTAATAACATTTCTAAAGGTTATTTGGGGTGTTGCTCATAAATGCTAATGAACATGGCTTATCCTTTAACTCTGCTGAAATCAAAGCCAAACAAAATAAGTAACAGTTCAGCCCTAGCATTTCTGTCAGCCCCATGAATTCTATTTCCTGTTTTTCTATTGTGTATCTTATGTAAATGAGACAGTCCATCAACCTCTGATCTTTAACTCATTTTTATACATAAGAAAGGTAACGCTCTGAATTGAGGTGTTTCTGTGGATAATTCAAACTAAACACCACATGGCAAAAAATTATTTTCTTTGACTTTCTCAATATCTCTTACAAAGTTATTTGTCAACTGTCTCAACTCTCTACCTTGTTTCCTGAACAGCTAAAAAATGAAAGAGTAGTCAATATTTAGCCTTAGGACTGAATGATAAATTTGACATCATTAATGCTACTGAAGTTTAACTTTTCATAAAAATCATTTGGGGACCATTGCTAACATATATTGGAGAAGGCAATGGCACCCCACTCCAGTACTCTTGCCTGGAAAATCCCATGGATGGAGGAGCCTAGTAGGCTGCAGACCATGGGGTTGCTAAAAGTCAGACACAACTGAGCAACTTCACTTTCACTTTTCACTTTCATGCATTGGAGAAGGAAATGGCAGCCCACTCCAGTGTTCTTGCCTGGAGAATCCCAGGGATGGGGGAGCCTGGTGGGCTGCCGTCTATGGGGTCACACAGAGTCGGACACGACTGAAGTGACTTAGCAGCAGTAGCAGCAGCAGCTAACATATATAGTATTTCTTGTATCATTTATATAATATAATCATTTACATATCATATAATAATCTTAGAAAATATATTACTGACACATTTTTTGCAGGAAGGGGACCCCTTGCAGGACTCAAGAGTGGGCTCTTATCCAACACTCAGAAATGAATTGTCTGAGGAGATACACATGAAGACAAAGCAAGAGACTTCATTGGGAAGGGGCGTCCAGGCAGAGAGCAGCAGGGTAAGAGAAGCCAGGAGAGCTGCTCTGCCAAAATGGCTCACAGACTCAGGTCTTGTGGTAATGGGGTTAGTTTCCAGGTTATCTCTGGCCAGTCATCTTACTTGACCCACAGTCTCACTCAGGATTCTTCCTCTCAGCATCTGCCAAGATGGATTCCAGCACGAAGGATTCTGGGAAGTTGGTCATCTCCTCCCTCTTTTGTCCCCTCACAAATTTTCCCAGTTAGTTTTTGGCAGCAGCACTATGTTCCTTATTGGGACCTCCTGTTGTAAGACAACTCAGACAAGTGGTTATCATCATGCCTGGCCAAGGCAGTTGGTTTTGATCAGCGGTCCCCACCACAACGGTCCCCTAACACCTTCTGACAGAATGTTTGCTTCAGTAGGTCTGGAGTAGACCCACAAATTGCATTTTTAATAGGTTTCCTTAGGTGTGCCTAATGTAGGTTGGACCCGACTTATATAAACCCTGAATTAAAAAAGAATTACACCCCAATTCACTTTATATCCAGTGTATTTTAAGACCTAAAGCAAAATGCACGTAATATATTAAACGTGCCATATAAAAACTGCATAAGAAATCCATTAAAATGTTTTATTTTCTCATTAATTTATAAGGAGGGAAACATGAGGGGGAAATGTTTAAGTGCCAGGAATTAAAAAAAAAATAAGACGCTAGAGACCTGGAGAACCTGTGCTATTTCTACAGACGTCGTTAAAAAACACATCAACTCTGAAAGCCACCAAAGACCATATCCTTGACCACCGCTTAAGCAAAATTGAAATCGTTGCCTGGAGCTCTGCCCTGAGCATGGAACTCAAGGGTGCCATTCAATTGAGGGATGACAAAAACCTGCAGAAACTAAAAGAGGGGCATGAACTCTATGCATAAGAAATGTGGGAGAGGTGATATCTTTGATGGGTTTATTTAGGAAACAAATGACTAGCCTAGAATTGGTGGTAGCCAATTTTCATAATCTGTGGAAGAGAAGAACATTCAGAATCATCAATGAAGAGCAACCGTTAGTCAAGGAAGCTTTGTCAATTCCGCAGGGAAAGATCTTAGCAGCAGTTATTCCTATATATTAACTGCAACTCATTACTAAAACAAGAGTTAAAGAAGAAAAAAAAACCCTAGTCTTTAAGAAGAAAATGCTCCCTGAAAATTCAAAGTTATATCTTTTCACTGAAGAATAAGAAAAGAAGAATGTGGATATTTGAATGTGCCATTATTACCACAATCATCACCACCCTCCCTGCTGAGCATAGAGTAAATACAGATTGTGAGCTGTGCATTAGAGTCTGAATGTGGGACATCATTGTCTTGCAATGCCTGACCAAGAGGGTACCAAGCCTGGATCTTCAGCAGATCCAGAGGGTCTATGATGGGATAGTGTATAGAGAGGCAGGGTCAAAATAACGGGAGAGAGAAGACTGAGGCATGAAGGATACAGCCTCTTCAGTGACATCCGAAGAGTACGAAGATACAAACTATCTTTTAATTTTTGTTTAGGAAAAAAAGAGTGTTTCACTGCTTTATAGCATGGGGCATTTACTGGACTAGCCAAAAAATGAATAAAAAAAAAGAGTAGTTTGGGTATATGCTGTAAGATAGAGTTAGGAGAACAATAAGCTAAGGTGGTTTGGACAGGAAGCACTTAGTGGTGATGGAAGGAGAAATAAATTGTGGTATGTTGCGAAAAGGAAGAAATGGGCATCTTGTTGTTTATACTGTGTATGATTAGAAATGTTAAATGGAAATTAAGTACTCCCATTTGTGACCATGGCTAATCACTAATGACGTAAAACATAAGTAAAGGAATGAATGAGTGAAAGAATGTTCACTGTGCGATGAATATAACTAAATGCGTGAAGACCAATTTACACTTAGCTTCAGAAAAATTTGGATGCTTAAAACTCTTCCCCAAAGAAAAAGTTGCTTTGATTTAAAGTTGCACTGACTATCCTCTTTCTTCTTCTCCTATTGTTATTCCTAAAGGACCTCAAGACTTTGACAAAAGATTAAAAAGAAAAACCAAAAACTTTCCCTTTTGTCAAATTTTCCCTAGCAATTATTTTCTCTTAACTTCAAAAAAAATCTATGATTATTAGCCTCTATAGTACAATAACAAATTATGCACAAAATTAACTAATACTGGTCCCGGGCAAAACTTCAAATTTCGTTGTTTCTCTGGCTCTCCTTGCCGCCTGCGTTCTGGTCCTTTTTCCTTTCTTCCTTTCATCTCCTGAATTGGCCATCTCACTATCAGCCCTGCTGACCAGAAGGTCATCTGTGGATTTCACCTGTGGATTTAACCCTTTCAACCCTGACCAGAACAGGGAGCTCCAACCTGTCAGAGGGTTGCATCTTGAATTCGTCTTATCACCTAGAGGACCTGCCTTACCATTCACAGGGTACACCCATCTCCTGGAAATCTTCCTCCTGAACTCTACTCCACTTGACCCAGGGCTTATGATTGACTCCTGCTTAGAATCCCACCTCTCTTTGGCATAAAGTAGTTCTCAGCCAGGCTACACATTCGTGGGTACAAACTGCATCAAATGCAAATGCTCTATCAGAATCTGAGATGAGAGCTTGGAAATGCTTATTCTCTTGAGCTTCTACATTGCCAGATCACACATGAAACCTATCTAAACAATACTGGCGTCCAATGGAGAGGACAGCGTTTCCAATTTGTCATCAGTACTCTTCAGTGTGAGATTCAGCTCTTTAATGCCTACCTTGACAAAATATAACAATAAACTAATTTTCAGTGAACAGTGAGCAATATCTCCTACAGCAAACTTTCCTGGATGAAATTGAGATGAACTAAGGGAAGAAGGCACTGCAAATTATAACAGGCCATTGAAATTAAAATTTCTTCTTATCGTGAACGATGGCTCTTATGTCACCATCCTATAATACAAATTAAATTTTTCCTAAATATTGTTACTTCCTCATTTTATTAACTGACTTCAAAATCTTCTGTTATTTTGAACTTTTCATTTCAAAATTTTTCTGACCACAAATATTCCATTTCAAAACTGTTCTGACCACCACAATTATTCTCAAATAGAAGGGTAATATAAATAAATAAATTGAAACTGAGCCCCCTATTGGTGATGAAATATTCCCTCCAAATGGCATAGTAACTCAATTTTTGATGGTTTTTGTTGTTAAACTTCGGAAAGTTTTTTTAAAGCATCAAATATGTTCAATTGGTTTTTCAAAGATCCCTAGTATAACGCAGAGACGTTATTACCTCTTATAAAAACCATATTTTCATTTCCCCAATAACTTGTCCTAGCTTAACAGTCAAGGACCAAGGCCACAATCTTGCAAAATTTCAGGAGAAACCATGCCCAGAAAGTATATTGTAAATTTGCTTCCTGAAGTTCAGTAATGCAATAGTCGAGAAAAAACTTTCAATTATTATTCCATTGCTGGTTATTAACTAATTTTGGAAGAATGTGGGAATTTTTGTGTGTGTTAGGTTTCAGTTCAGTTCAGTTCAGTTCAGTCGCCCAGTCTTGTCCGACTCTTCTCGACCCCATGAATCACAGCACACCAGGCCTCCCTGTCCATCACCAACTCCCGGAGTTCACTCAAACTCATGTCCATCGAATCGGTGATGCCATCCAGCCATCTCATTCTCTGTCGTCCCCTTCACCTCCCGCCCCCAACCTTTCCCAGCATCAGAGTCTTTTCCAGTGAGTCAACTCGTCGCATGAGGTGGCCAAAGTATTGGAGTTTCAGCTTTAGCATCAGTCCTTCCAATGAACACCCAGGATTGATCCTTTAGAATGGACTGGTTAGATCTCCTTGCAGTACAAGGGACTCTCAAAAGTCTTCTCCAACACCACAGTTCAAAAGCATCAATTCTTCGGCGATCAGCTTTCTTCACAGTCCAACTCTCACATCGTTTAGGAGTTTTTAAAACATGATTGTATATGCCTAAATTATATGTTTTAGGTCTTTGAAAGAAAGGATGACTTAATATTTGGTTATTATTTTTCCTGGTAAATACTATTCATTGAATGAGCATCTTAAAAAATTGAATAATTTCAATATTACCATAAATTTGAAGTGGCAAATTTTTTTTTGTAATGGAGTTTATATTAATTACTTAAAAAGTAATTAAACTGGAGCTCTACTAAAGAGTTTATTGTAGGAAGGGAAGTGATCTCTTCTTGGATGGAAATTAAATGCTTTCATAAAGTGATGTCTGGTAGTTATTGTGACAACACAAATTATGTTAATAACTACTTGGGAACTGAAATAAAATGTTACTAAGTTTCAAAGGCTTGCCTTTTAATTGAGTTTCGTGTGATTGCTACATGAATGAAATGAAATCTAAGTATTTCTCCTTTTTGTGCTCCTGGGGCAGGTATTCATTTGTTCAAAATTTTCCTGCTTGTAATCATTAGCATTCAAACCTTTTTATTGTCAGGTTTTCAAAAAGCTGAAAAGTGCAACCCAGAAGCAACCTGACAGAAGTCAGTTAAAAACACTCTAGTGTGACAGAGACATTCATAACTAAAGTCTCAATATGAGGGTTTTTGAGATTGATTATTTCCCCATAGCTCCCAGAACTCAATGTGAGTAACATCTCCACTGTAGCACCTACCCACATTAACTGTCTCTCTTTAATATGTTTAGAATTCATTGTCTACAATAACAGTAATCTAAAAAAATAAAAGTAGGTATACCCTCAAGAGCAGGCAAGATAATCCATTAGGATACATAAAGTAAATATTAAAGCTTCTATTTGTATTGTTTTATTTTTCATTCCCTTCTTCATAAACTGTAATTTTTGTGAGTCTTCAAATATATTGACATTGATAAATGTGTATAATATTTTAGTTTTTTAAATGTATATTGCTACTGGATGCTCAGTTTAGTTCAGTTCAGTCACACAGTCGTGTCCAACTCTTTGCAATCCCATGGGCTAGAGCACACAAGGCTTCCATGTCCATCACCATATCTCAGAGCTTACTCAAACTCATGTCCATCGAGTTGGTGATGCCATCCAACCATCTCATCCTCTGTCATCCCCTTCTCCTCCTGCCTTCAATCTTTCCCCAAATCAGGGTCTTTTCAAAGGAGTCAGTTCTTTGCATCAGGTGGCCAAAGTATTAAACTATCAGCTTCAGCATGAGTCCTTCCAATAAATATTCAGGGTTGATTTCCTTTAGGATTGACTGATTTGATCTCCTTGCAGTCCAAGGGACTCTCAAGAGTCTTCTCCAACACCACAGTTCAAAAGCATCAATTCTTCAGTGTTCAGCTATCTTTACAGTTCAACTCTCACATCCATACATGACTACTGGAAAAACCTTCCAGCAGTTTTTCAACTAGATAGCTTCGACTAGATGGACTTTTGTTGGCAAAGTAATGTCTCTGCTTTTTAATATACTGTCTAGGTTGGTCATAGCTTTTCTTCCAAGGAGTAAGCATCTTTCAATTTCATGGCTGCAGTCACCATCTGCAGGGATTTTAGAGCCCAAGAAAGTAAAATCTGTCACGGTTTCCATTGTTTACCAATCTACTTACCATGAAGTGATGGGACCGGATGCCATGATCTTAGTTTTCCTGAATGTTGAGTTTTAAGCAAATTTTTCACTCTCCTCTTTCACTTTCATCAAGAGGTTCTTCAGTTCTTCTTCACATTCTGCCATATAGGTGGTGTCATCTGCATATCTGAGGTTATTGATAGTTCTCCCAGCAATCTTGATTTTAGTTGGTGTTTTATCCAGCTTGGCATTTTACATGATGTACTCTGCATATAAGTTTAATAAGCAGGGTGACAATATATAGCCTTGACATACTCCTTTTCCGATTTGGAACCAATCTATTGTTCCATGTCCATTTTCTGACTGTAACCTCTTGACCTGCATACAGATTTCTCAGGAGGCAGATAAGGTGGTCTGGTATTACCATCTCTTTCAGAATTTTCCACAGTTTGTTGTGATCCACACAGTCAAAGGCTTAGGCATGGTCAATAAAGCAGAAGTAGATGTTTTTCTGGAACTCTCTTGTTTTTTCAATGATCCAACAGATATTGGCAATTTGATCTCTGGTTCTTCTGCCCTTTCTAAATCCAGCTTGAACATCTGGAAGTTCATGGTTCACATACTGTTGAAGCCTGGCTTGGGGAATTTTGAGCATTACTTTACTAGTGGGTGAGATGAATGCAATTGTGCAGTAATTTGAACATTCTTTGGCATTGCCTTTCTTTGGGACTGGAATGAAAACTGAACTTTTCCAATCCTGTGTCCACTGCTGAATTTTCCAAATTTGCTGGCATGTTGAGTGCAGCACTTTCACAGAATCATCTTTCAGGATTTGAAGTAGCTCAACTGGAAGTCCATCACCTCCACTAACTTTGCTCATAGTGATGCTCCCTAAGTCCCACTTGACTTCGCATTCCAGGATGTCTGGCTCTAGGTGAATAATCACACCATCGTGGTTATCTGGGTCATGAAGATCTTTTGGTATAGTTCTTCTGTGTGTTCTTACCACCTCTTCTTAATATCTTGTGCTTCTATTAGGTCCATACTATTTCTGTCCTTTACTGTGCACATCTTTGCATGAAATATTCCCTTGGTATCTCTAGTTCAAGTTGGTTTTAGAAAAAGCAGAGGAACCAGAGATCAAATTGCAAACATCCATTGTATCATCAAAAAAGCAAGAGAGTTCCAGAAAAACATCTATTTTGGCTTCATTGACTATGTCAAAGCCTTTGACTGTGTGGATCACAATAAACTGTGGAAAATTCTGAAAGAGATGGGAATACCAGACCACCTGACCTGCCTCTTGAGAAACTTGTATGCAGGTCAGGAAGCAACAGTTAGAACTGGACATGGAACAACAGACTGGTTCCAAATAGGAAAAGGAGTACGTCAAGGCTGTATAGTGTCACCCTGGTTATTTAACTTATATGCAGAGTGCATCATGAGGAACGTTGGGCTGGAAGAAGCACAAGCTGGAATCAAGATTGCCGGGAGAAATATCAATAACCTCAGATATGCAGATGATACCACCCTTATGGCAGAAAGTGAAGAAGAACTAAAGAGCCTCTTGATGAAAGTGAAAGAGGAGAGTGAAAATGTTGGCTTAGAGCTCAGCATTCCGAAAACTAAGATCATGTCATCTGGTCCCATTACTTCATGCCAAATAGATGGGGAAATAGTGGAAACAATGTCAGACTTTATATTTTTGGGCTGGAAAATCACTGCGGATGTTGATTGCAGCCATGAGATTAAAAGACTCTTGCTCCTTGGAAGGAAAGTTATGACAAACCTAAATAGCATATTAAAAAGCAGAGACATTACTTGGCCAATAAAGGTCTGTCTAGTCAAGGCTATGGTTTTTCCAGTAGTCATGTATGGATGTGAGAGTTGGATTATAAGGAAAGCTGAGTGCCGAAGAATTGATGCTTTTGACCTGTGGTGTTGGAGAAGACTCTTGAGAGTCCCTTGGACTGCAAGGAGATCCAACCAGTCCATCTTAGGATCTCCTCCTTTAGAGGAGATCAGTCCTGGGTGTTCAAAGGAAGGTCTGATGTTGCAGCTCGAACTCCAGTACTTTGGCCACCTGATGCAAATAGCTGACTCATTTGAAAAGACGTTGATGCTGGGAAAGATTGAGGGCAGGAGGAGAAGGGGATGACAGGGGTTGAGATGGTCAGATGGCATCACCAACTCAATGGACATGAGTTTGGGTAGGCTCCGGGAGTTGGACAGGGAGGCCTGGCGTGCTTCAGCTCATGGGGTCGCAAAGAGTCGGACACAACTGAGTGTCAGAACTGAACTGATCTCTAGTTTTCTTGAAGAGATCTCTAGTCTTTCCCATTCTATTGTTTTCCTCTATTCCTTTGCATGGATCACTGAAGAAGGCTTTCTTATCTATACTTGCTATTCTTTGGAACTCTGTATTCACATGGGGATATCTTTCCTTTTCTCCTTTGCCTTTCTCTTCTCTTTTCTCAGCTATTTGTTAGACCTCCTCAGACAACCATTTTGTGTATTTGCATTTCTTTTTCTTGGGGATGGTCTTGATCACTGCCTCCTGTAAAATGTCACGAACTTCTGTCCATAGTTCTTCAGGGACTCTGTCTATCAGATCTAATCCCTTGAATCTATTTGTCACTTCCACTACATAATTGTAAGGGATTTCATTTAGGTCATACTGTTGGAGAAGACTCTTGAGAGTCCCTTGGACTGCAAGGAGATCCAACCAGTCCATTCTAAAGGAGATCAGTCCTGGGTGTTCATTGGAAGGACTGATGCTAAGCTGAAATTCCAATACTTTGGCCACCTCATGCAAAGAATTGACTCATTGGCAGACTCTGATGCTGGGAGGGATTGGGGGCAGGAGGGGAAGGGGACGACAGAGGATGAGATGGCTGGATGGCATCACCGACTCAATGGACATGAGTTTGAGTGAACTCCAGGAGTTGGTGATGGACAGGGAGACCTGGCGTGCTGTGATTCATGGGGTCACAAAGAGTTGGTCATGACTGAGCGAGTGAACTGAACTGAACTGAACTAAATGGTCTAGTGGTTTTCCGTACTTTCTTCAATTTGGCAATAAGGAGTTCATGATCTGAGCCATATGATCTTGTTTTTGCTGACTGTATAGAGCTTCTCCATCTTTGGCTGCAAAAACACAATCAGTCCGATTTCAGTATTGACCATCTGGTGATGTCCATGTGTCGTGTCATCTCTTGTGTTGTTGGAAGAGGATGTTTACTATGACCAGTGCACTCTCTTGGCAAAAGTCTGTTAGCCTTTGCCCTGCTTCGTTTTGTACTCCAAGGCCAAATTTACTTGTTACTTTAGGTATCTCTTGATTTCCTACTTTGTATTCCAGTCCCCTATAATGAAAAGGACATTGTTTTGGGGTGTTAATTCTAGAAGGTCTTATAGGTCTTCATAGAACTGTTCAACTTCAGCTTCTTCATCATTACTGCTTGGGGCTTAGACTTGGATGACCATGATATTGAATGTTTTGCCTTAGAATTGAACAGAGATCATGCTGTTATTTTTGAGATTGCATCCAAGAACTGCATTTTGGACTCTTTTGTTGACTGTGATGGCTCCTCCATTTCTTCTAAGGGATTCTTGCCCACAGTAGTAGATATAATGGTCATCCGAGTTAAATTCACCCATTCCAGTCCTTTTTAGTTCACTGATTCCTAAAATGTTGATGTTTACTCTTGCCATCTCCTGTTTGACCACTTCCAATTTGCCTTGATTCATGGACCTAACATTGCAGGTTCCTGTGCAATATTGCTCTTTACAGCCTCAGACTTTACTTCCATCACCAGTCACATCCACAACTGGGTGTTGTTTTTGCTTTGGTTCTGTCTCTTCATTCTTTCCAGAGTTATTTCTCCACTCTTCCCCAGTAGCATATTGGGCACCTACTGACCTGGGGAGTTCATCTTTCAGTGTCCTATATTTTTGCCTTTTCATACTGTCCATGGGTGTTCACTGGAAGGACTGATGCTAAAGCTGAAACTCCAATACTTTGGCCACCTCATGCGACAAGTTGACTCACTGGAAAAGACTCTGATGCTGGGAGGGATTGGGAGCGGGAGGAGACAGGGATGACAGAGAATGAAATGGCTTGATGGCATCACCGACTCGATGGACATGAGTTTGAGTGAACTCCGGCAGTTGGTGATGGACAGGGAGGCCTGGCGTGCTGTGATTCATGGGGTCGCAAAGAGTCGGACATGACTGAGCGACTGAACTGAACTGAACTGAATGGGGTTCTCAAGGCCAGAATACTGAAGTGGTTTGTCATTCCCTTCTCCAGTGGACACATTTTGTCAACACTCTCCACCATGACCCATCCATCTTGGATGGCCCTATAGCCCTATAGCATGGCTCATAGTTTCATTGAGTTAGACAAGGCTGTGGTCCAAGTGATCAGTTTGATTAGTTTTCTGTCACTGTGGTTTTCATTCTGTCTGCCCTCTGATGGATGAGGATAAGAGGCTTAGGGTAAGTGGATGCTCAGAATTTGTTTAATGATAGAGATTCATATCTAACAAAATTTAGACCTAATGTTCTATTGTTCTGCACTTATTTTTTTAACACTTAAATAATGACTAAGTCTTCTCGGGCCTCTGCTATCTTTATGATCTTAGCTGAGTTATTAAATTCCTCTATGTGCAAAATAGAACTAATAATGATATGTTGCAGTAGCTGTAGTGATGATTGTATCACTTTTCTGAGAACTGTTTTGTAAGAGATAGAGTGTTATTCAAATGTGTGGGAACACCTTGAGAGCAGACAATAGTTCATTTTTTATTTCCAGGATTTTTCACAGTAGTTGGCAAATAGAATATGTTTAATAAATACATGAATAAATGAATGAATGGGGATCTACATATATCACTAACATTCTTATGTGAAAAAGCAAGCTGTGGTTGAACACATAAATGATCATAAATGAGAAAAATCAAATTAAATCTTGCTCTACCCTTGGCTGTGATTTTTATTTTAAGCAAATCATTTTTGCTGAGTTCAGTTTTTTCCTCTATAAATATAATAATATCATTTTCCCATCTCACCTCACAGAGTTGTTTTTAGAATAAAATTTATGTGCACTATATATGTGAAAGTTTATCAAGAACTCTTAAGAAATTTCTCTGCTAACACTGACGGTGATTTCTTGTGGCTCTATCATCTCCTGCTAAATTGCACTTGACTAGAAGGAAAAGTTCCTCCCTGCCTTATGCTGTTGTTACATTCATTTCTGTGCCTAACACAATGCTTTATCCATAATAAATTCTTTATTTTATTTTATTTAAAGCCATGTTAAGGAATGGTGACCTTCTGTTTTCAAACCTGCCCGTGCTTTTGAGAAAAACACTGGTGGTGTTTGAGGGGTTCCGACCAGTACCAACTTGTGTCCCCCCAAGCACTTTTTATCAGTAAGAAGACAAAGCACGTAACTGGAGAGAATGCTTGATTTATACCTGTCTAGGCAATCAACCTGCCACCCACAGAAATGCTGGAAGTTTGGCAGTTAATCAGCAAGGCAATTTTTGTCCTCTATTCTTCATTGATGAGCCCTTCAATTTGTTCCATAATGGTGCTCCTTAGTCATTTTGTCCTGTAGTAAAAGCTGTGTGAATAAGGACTTTGTCTCTACAGCCAGAACAGTGCCTGGTATATCCTGGATGTGTAAGGAATATCTATAGGATCAATGAATTAAGAATTCATGGAAATGAAGTATATGTATGCTCAATTAAAATTTTGACATATTTACCCAGACTTTGATTTGGTTTAATTCAGTAAAAATTTTCCCCAATTTCCATCTTTATAGAAGATTTTAAAAACTAGAGCTTATGCTGAATTCTTACAGTTTCTCTCCTGTGTTTATGTGTATGCATATTTGTTTTAAATGCATATGAATAATGGACATCTTTTTGATTAAAACTCCTATTTTTTCTGAAGATTGTAATTCCACATTCAAGAAAAATCAAAATAACCACTATGTTTGAACATAAATACATCCATTCTTAAGCATATGTCTTTCTTTGGGCTAATTACACCTTTTTTCCAAATATATAACCCAAGAAATTATTTTCGACACAAACTAAACAGAGTACAGAATGAAAATTTAAATTGAACCATTCAAAAAATCATTATATTTCTTTTAGAAGTTGCATCACATATTTGAGTATTAGAAAATAATCACATTTTCAAACCTGATTAAGTGTGCTTTCCCAAGACTCGAAACTTAGGTGTAATTTTTCTCACTCTCCAATACAGTATAGCTCTAATCTTTTGTTGTTTTTTTTTTTAGATTTGTTGATTATTGACTTATGTGGCTGCACCAGGTCTTAGTTGCCACATATGAGATCTTCCTTGTTGTGGCACAAAGGATATTTTTGTTTGTTTTTTAGTTTTGGCATGTGGGATCTAGTCCTCTGGCCAGGCATCCAGGGACTGAATCCAGGCCTCCTGAATTAGGAGTGTGGAGCCTGAGCCACTGTGCAACTGGGGAAGTCCCCAGTATAGCACTTTTCTAAAACAGCTGAATATTATCTCTGCAAGATTTATAGAGTAAGAAAACTCAGGGCCCAGAGTTTTGTGTCGACTTGCTCAACTGACCATATAAGTTTTGTCTTCTCTCAACTTGCCCACCTTCTGGTGGGTCAGCTGATGAGAAATTATTTGACCAAAAGTCAAGGAGTAGGGGATGAAGGGCAAAGTCCTGAGTAAAGAGAACTGAATAATTAAACACTGAATAGTCAAGAGTTAACTTAAAATACCAGGATTCCCTGATAGCTCAGTTGGTAAAGAATCCACCTGCAATGAAGGAGACCCTGGTTTGATTCCTGGGTTGGGAAGATCTGCTGGAGAAGGGATAGGCTACCCACTCCAGTATTCTTGGGCTTTCCTTGTGGCTCAGCTGGTAAAGAATCTGCCTGCAATGCAGGAGACCTGGGTTCAATCCCTGGGTTGGGAAGATCCCCTGGAGAAGGGAAAAGCTACCCACTTCAGTATTCTTGCCTGGAGAATTCCATGGACTGTGTAGTACATGGGCTCCTAAAGAGTCAGACTTGACTGAGCGACTTTCACTTTCAACTTAAAATAGCTTTTACAAAGGAGAATTCAAATTGCTGTCTCCTTACCTGATGGAGAATTCAGTTTGTCAAGATGAGTTGATTCTCCAACAGATGATGTAACCTGACAGTTAACAACATGTAGGGGTCTGGTAACTAGGCCAAGAAGTCGGAGAAGGCAATGGAAACCCACTCCAGTCCTCTAGCCTGGAAACTCCCATAGATGGAGGAGCCTGGTAGGCTGCAGTCCATGGGGTCGCGAAGAGTCGGACACGACTGAGCGACTTCACTTTCACTTTTCACTTTCATCCTTTGGAGAAGGAAATGGCAACCCACTCCAGTGTTCTTGCCTGGAGAATCCCAGTGACGGGGGAGCCTGGTGGGCTTCCGTCTATGGGGTCGCACAGAGTCGGACACGACTGAAGTGACTTAGCAGCAGCAGCAGTGATGAATCTTTTTCTAATCAATAGGGACTACTTTTCTTAGAGGTTGTTTAGTCTATGCTGTTACGCATTAACAGCATATGTAACACATTACATATTTTAAACACATTTTCTGCCTTTTAAATTCCTATAATTATAAAAATGGATTGTTTTGCTCACAAATTATTACAGGAAAAAGTGATGATCAAAAGTGTATTTATTGACTTGTGTTCATATCCTAGAATACCAAGGCTATTTCACAGGCAGATTGGCATAATTCAGATTCCTTTGAATAGTGGCTAAGTTGGATTCAAGTAGAACTTAATTTAGAGTTTGATCTATAAATAGTGATTTACTGTAATACAGTGGGGAAGTTTAGGTGACAGTTCTAACAATTTCTGAGATGCCTTAAGAATATAACCAAGGGGAAAAATTATTTTGGAGACTGAAAAAATAAATTCATGCACTATCTGGATCTCAGCTAATAAAAAGTAATTAATTAACAGGTCTAAATTATGTCTGTCCACAATGCAGTCAGAGTACCAGTTTCCCAGATGTTCTTAACGTCACCAATCCCATCATAATTCCTCAAATACAGACAGCACCTCCTTGGGGTTGGGGGAATTATAAAAGAGAACAGATGCTAGTGGAATAGGGAGTGCAGTGTAGGTATGTTGGGTAGAATAATTATAGTTGCTAAAGCAAGACTGTTCAACAATACATAATTGTGCATCACCAAAAAATCACAATGAACACCCTCCACTAGAGAGGAGTACCTCCTTTTCAGTAAGTACCCAGAACACTGGAAGGCAAATGGCATTTCTGAATAGCCATCTCTTCTGCATATGGTGACTATGTTTATCAAACAAGGGATCCTTTCTTTCATGGTGCCTCCTCCATTGGAGATACTTGGCTAATATTTGCTATATTCTTAATTTATTTCATTGTACCTTGTGCCATTCATTTGTTATCTGGTTTGCTTATTTGTCTCCCATTCTAAACGGTAAACTACCCATGGTCATTTTTCCTGGGAGGGAGATAACTTTTTATTAAATTATAATATTCATGCAGGCAAGTACACATATCCTTAGTGTAGAGGTCAATGAATGTTCACAAATTGAACACAACTGTATAGCAAGTTTTCAGATTAAGAAGCAGAAGACCAGCAACACCACAGAAGACTCTGATACTGTGTTCTTGGTTGTTCTATTCTAAAAGTGAACGTTTCCTGACTCCAAAGACTGTGATTTCTTTTGCTTTTCTTGAACTTTCTATAAGTAGAATCATATAGGATGTAACACATATGTGCCTGACTTCTTTTGTCCACAGCCTGTTTATGAAATCCGTGTTGCTGTGTATAGTTGTAGGTCACTCTCATTGCTCTCTGGCCTTACTTGTTTATTCCTTCTATTCCTGATTTGCATTTTCAATTTCTAGCTGGAACTACTCCAAATAACGCTGTTCTAAACATACATCCACAAAAGGGATAAATCCTTGGTAAACATGCGTACTTATCTCTATGGTGTATATATGGAGTAGCGTGGTTGGGGTTCATAGGGTATACATATGTTCAGTTTCATCAGACGTGGCACAGTTTTCCAAGGCATTTAAACTAATTTCCATTTTTACCATCAGTGTGTAAGTGAGAAATAACATCTGGTTTGTTCACCATGTTATCTCCTGCACATGTCACAGTGCTTAGTGCCATGTAGATACTCAAGAAGTCTTGGATGAATAAATTAAATTTCTCTACGTTAGAAGCATCTAGAACACTATTATCATTTCATCAATCTTCAGGTTTATAAGAAGTCAAAACAGTTTGCTGGCCCACTTCATAATTTTACCAATAGCCACCTGACAAAAAAAAATACTTCTTCATTGAATGCTGTTTTCTAGGACAAATGGCTAACTCAATGGAATAAACAGTATCAATATAATGATACTAGAGAAGACTCTTGAGAGTCCCTTGGACTGCAAGGAGATCCAACCAGTCCGTCCTAAAGGAGTGCAGTCCTGGGTGTTCATTGGAAGGATTGATGCTAAAGCTGAAATTCCAATACTTTGGCATGGAAGAGCTGACTCATTGGAAAAGACCCTGATGCTGGGAGGGATTGGGGGCAGGAGGAGAAGGGGACAACAGAGGATGAGATGGCTGGATGGCATCACCGACACTTTGGACATGAGTTTGGGTAAACTCCAGGAGTTGGTGATGGACGGGGAGGCCTGGCTTGCTGTGATTCATGAGGTCGCAATGAGTCGGACATGACTGAGCGACTGAACTGAACTGAACTGACTGATTCACCATCTGACAACATATGGAATTTAGATATTTTAGCAGAGAAAGGCATTTTAGTCTCAACTTTCCCAACTCCTCTTTATACAATTAAGGACAAAGAGGCCTAAAGAAATCCTATTAGGTGCCCTTAGGATAAGAAAGGATTCATAAGTGGACATATTCTTTGTTTTCTTCTTTAAAACTTTGTGATGAATGATTATATAAAATAATGTGCCTTGCTAAGAACAGACTGAAACATTTATTTTATTGGTAAAACTCATGTTTTTACTGTGACTACTCCCCAAAATGCTTTTTTCTTTTCATTACTTAAATAGAACAAATTATTTTTGTCATTATGTAAAATTGTTCAGATTTTATCTTTCAGCTGAGATTGCTCTCTTTTTTATATGGTCTGATTAGAATCAGTTCTGAGGTTCAGTGGTTTTTAGCAGGGACTTTTTATTTGTTCATGTGTTTTTACCAAATGCATCTAAAAAATAAAACCATGTGGAAGAATAATAAGGCTTTAAGCCCTTCATCTAATGAATAAGTACTTTATTGTGAATACAATGAAGATGGAAAGAAATTCAATTCAATATTTAATATGTTTCTACTAATAATTGCAAATATTCTGAGGAGGCTGAATCACTGCAGTGTCCCAAGTTCTGGAACAAAGACTGGATTTGGATGAAGATATGCATAATGGTGTGATGCAGGGTCCACCTGCCAATGCAGGAGACACAGGAGACGTGGGTTCGATCCCGGGGTTGGGAAGATCCCCTGAAGGAGGAGATGGGAACCAACTCCAGTATTCTTGCCTGGAGAACCCCATGGACAGAGGCGCCTGGGGGGCCACAGCCCATGGGGTCGCACAGAGTCAGACACGTTTGCAGAGACTGAGCGCGCACACACCCATGCCACAGCCAAAGCAACTTGTCAGTAGACATGAAGCTAATTCAACTGATAAGTAGAGAAAGTCTAAAAAGAAGGACTGAAGTTCAGCAAATAAAGAGCTTAGAAGTCACACTCTGTGCTAACAAGTAAAAAACTAAACAAACTGAAAAATCAATAACTCTTCTTACTTCAGTCAGAGAAATGAGGTCTCAGGACAAACCACTGGCCCCCAAACAACTTTTTATAATGTCTTATAGTTCAAATGTGGATTGAGACTCCACCTCTGAACTCCTATCCAGTGAATCTTTAACACAATTTACATGCCATGTTTTGTCTTTCCATAAATTTAGATCTTGCGTAAGAGTAAACTACTTACTCATCTTAGGTCATTGCTAAGGCTTATTAAACTTCAGGTCTTATCTGTAGGGTGTGTGTGCTTAGTCACTCAGTCATGTCCTACTCTTTGTGACCCCAGGGACTGCAGCCCGCCAGGCTCCTCTGTCCGTGGGACTGCTCCGTGTGAGAATACTGGAGTGGGTTGCCATGCCCTCCTCCAGGGCATATTCCCAACCCAGGGATCAAGCCGAGGTCTCCCACATTGCAAGAAGATTCTTTACCAACTGAGCTGTAGTGGGAAACCAACACTTTTCCAAGAAATAATAGACTGTAGGAAGTAGAAGTAAAATGAAGGGTTTTCAGCTCTCTCAAGTTTTCATCAAGTGAAAAGTATCTGTTAATATTGACACCTTTTTGGATAGTTTTGAAAACAGTTTTTACTATGAACATCCTTAAAAGGAGCTTAGGCCCAAGCAGGGAGAAATAAAAACAATCAAAATATAACTACCTGACTCAACAAACTCCATTTTGATGTGAAAGAAAGTTATATCAAAGAGAGCATATATCAGTTAGATTTGCACAAAAACTTACTTTGTTTCATTCACATTCTTAAGATCTTTCTGTTTCATCAGACAGTGATTCTTTGTGTCAGAGGCAGAGTGTGTACACTAACTAGTCATCTCTCTGAGCTTCAAAAACCTTCTTGGAATACTGATTTCATCTCCCTAAAGACACCTCGTGAGACAAGCTGACTCACTGGAAAAGACTCTGATGCTGGGAAGGATTGGGGGCAGGAGGAGAAGGGGACGACAGAGAATGAGATGGCTGGATGGCATCACCGACTCGATGGACATGAGTTTGAGTGAACTCCGGGAGTTGGTGATGGACAGGGAGGCCTGGCGTGCTGTGATTCATGGGGTCGCAAAGAGTCGGACACGACTGAGCTACTGAACTGAACTGAACTGAAAGGACTGAATTACAGAACCGAGAAATACAGTAAAGAACTGAGAATGTGATATTGAGTTGAAATAATGAATCTGAAATTAAAGTCAGAAAAAAATAGGAAACACGAGCAAAAACACCATCCGCATGAAACAAACTTTCTAAAAATCCCCAAGGAAAGCTGGATTCACACTTTGTATTGAAATTCCTCTTCCAGACAGCCTCGCCAACACTGTTCATTTTTCTCTTAATTGCTTTACAACTGCCTTTTAGCACCCATCTGCTGCAACAGGATTTTAGGCAGCAGGGAATCAGAGATTGTGCAAGATCCACCATCATCCATGCTGCCTTGTCATGGCTTGGAGACACAACCCTTGGTGGGAAGAATAACAGGCAGCACTTCTGGCCATCTTGATATCTAAGGGTCTCAACAGCTTCCACCTGTCTCATGCTGCTGCTGCTAAGCCACTTCAGTCGTGTCCAACGCTATGCAACTCCGTAGACGGCAGTCCACCAGGCTCCGCCATCCCTGGGATTCACCAGGCAAGAGTACTGGAGTGGGTTGCCATTTCCTTCTCCAATGCATGAAAGTGAAAAGTGAAAGTGAAGTCGCTCAGTCGTGTCCAACTCTTCGCAACCCCATGGACTGCAGCCTACCAGGCTCCTCCGCCCATGGGATTTTCCAGGCAAGAGTACTGGAATGGGGTGCCATCGCCTTCTCCCCGCCCGTCTCACAGCAACAGTCAATCACAACTCCCTCGCCCACTAAGAAATGCTCTGCTTTGAAAAAGCAAGATGAATTTTTCTTCATTAATAGGTTATCAAGCTATTTTGTAAGAGCTATGTATGCATGCATTCTAAGTCACTTCAGTCATATCCAACTCTGTGACCCTGTGAACTGTATCCCACGAGGCTCCTCTGTCCATGGGATTTTCCAGGCAAAAATACTGGAGTGGGTTGCCATGCTCTCCTTCAAGGGATCTTCCTGACCCGGGGATGGAATCCGTGTCTCCTTATTGGTTCTCTTATGTCTCCTGCATTGGCAAGCAGTTGGTAAAAAACATAGTTTACCTCTCCAAGAAATTTCAATCTAATTAAAGGGGAAAAAATGATATAAACAAAACCTAGAGCAATGAAGTAGTCAATTAGGCATTTCAGATTATAAAGGCAACAGACTAGATCTGCATCCAGTGATAAAAGACTTTGATTGTTAATCCAAGATTTATGTGCTGCTGTTGTAATAGCTGGGCTTCCCTGGTGGCTCAGTGGTAAAGAATCGGCCTGCCAATACAGGAGATACAGGTTTGTCCTCTGGGTCAAGAAGATCCCCTGTTTATAATAGCCAGGACATGGAAGCAACCTAGATGTCCATCTGCAGATGAATGGATAAGAAAGCTTTGGTACATATACACAATGGAGTATTTCTCAGCCATCAAAAAGAATGCATTTGAATCAGTTTTAATGAGGTGGATGAAATTGGAGCCAATTATACAGAGTGAAGTAAGCCAGAAAGAAGAACATCAATACTGTATATTAACGCATATATATGGAATTTAGAAAAATGGTAACCTGAACCCTGTATAAGAGACTGCAAAAGAGACATAGGCATTTAGAACAGTCTTTGGGACTCTGTGGGAGAGGGTGAAGGTGGAATGATTGGGGAGAATGGAATTGTAGCATGTATATTATCATAAGTGACCAGTCCAGGTTTGACGCATAAATTTTCCTCTGTTCATTTCTTTGCATTTGTGCTTTTTTAATAAAAATACTTTTAACTGTAAAAAAAAAATAAATAAAAAATAAAAATAAAAAAATTTTTTTGGCAACACCTCGAAAAAAAAAAAGAGATGATTAGGGCCAGATGTGGTCATGGCGGTAGAGCCCTGGTCTGACAGGCCCTTATAGAAAGAGACACAAGAGAGCAAGTGCTTCCACCCTTCTCTCTCTGTATTTCTCTCTCCGCCACACAATGAAAACGTGTCAGCTACAGGCCAGGAAGAAACCTGTCACCAAACACCTAGATTGGCCAGCACCTTGATCTTGGAATTACAAGCTTCCAAAACTGTGAGAATATTAATTTCTGCTCTTTAAGCCACCCAGTCTATGGTCTTTGTCAAGAGAGCTTGGGCTAATACAGTTGTTAAAAAGCTACCTTTACTTTGTTGCAGTCAATGCAAAGTAAATCTGCTATATCTCAAAAAAAAAAAAAAAAGAAGATCCCCTGGAGGAGGAAATGTCAACCCACTCCAGTATTTTTGCCTGAAAAATTCCATGGACAGAGGAGCCTGGCAGGCTACAGACGTTGGGGTCACAAAGAGTTGGACACAACTGAGCGACTGAACGCACACGCAGGTTGTAACAGAAACGACTGACTCATCAGAGCCGCTTTAACTTGTGTGTGACAGTAATTTCACCTATGAAAAGCAAATATTAAACAGGAAGGAGGAACGAATAGCTAGTTACTATTTCAAAATTACCAAATCATAACTAGTTTCTAGCATAAAATACTAAAAGAAAGTTTTTTCATCTTTAGAAATGAAAACTTTAATGTTTCTAGTGAGACTTCCTTTTCTATTATTAATAAAAGACACAAATGAAAAAGTTAATATCCATATTAAATGCAGGCATTAATTAGGAATATAATGTTCCTAAAGGATATAAAACAAATTTGCCAAGTATATAAAGGGTATCCTGGCATAAGAGAGTTACATCACTTTTTAATGCCAGTGAACTATGTTGAAAGAATCTTTAGCAACAAAACCTTTATTTATACTTCTTCTAAATATCTTCTTGTGAGGTCAAGGATAAAATATACTTCCAGATATAGCAGGCATGTTTTCCTGGAATTTTGCCATTGCTTTTTAGAATGGTGTTAAATATTTTATTTTCACTTATGTTATTGTCTTCCAGATTTCCCCCTACTAAACCATCTTGGCATATAGAAGAAATATATATGACAAAGAATTTAGTAAATAAGGCAATGATTAATCAACTTGTAATCTCAAAAGAGACTATAATTTGTAATACACAATTACTGATAACACAGAGCATCTTAAAAGGGAGTAACATAGGATTGAGCAATGCTTAAGAAATGCTTAAATAAACAGTATAAAATCCTGTGCAAGTTTTCAAAAATTACATGGCATTTATTATCTTCAGAGATTATAGTCAAGTCCACTTACTTTGTTTTTGTATTATTAGATCTTTTTATATTTTATAAATATTGTTATATTTTTATGTAATATCTTTTGTATTATTATAATTATTTAAGTTTTACTGATCCATTGAACCACAGGAAGAAAATCTGTATTTCAATTTTATCTCATTTTATTCTATTTCTGTTTTTAAATGTTAATAATATGCAGAATATATTAATAGAGTATATATGTAAATAAATGTATTTTGGAGGAAAGTTTCCCAAAATCTTTTTTTCTTGTGGAAACATTTTCAAAAATTTAGAGAATGACTTTAAGCCATCAGTTAACATAAGTTATATAAAGAAAAAACAATAGCCTGGACATTTAGGAGTGGGTTGACATGTTTCATTGGAATTATGAGAAAGAAAAACTGAAACTGAAAGTCATTTAGTCATGTCCGACTCTTTGAGACCCCATGGACAGTCTATGGAATTCTCTAGGCCAGGATACTGGAGTGGGTTGCCATTTCCTTCTCCAGAGGATCTTCCCAACCCAGGGATCAAACGCAGGTCTCGAGAATTGCAGGCGGATTCTTTACAAGCTGAGCCACAAGGGAACCCCAACAAGAAAGGAGGAAGAAAGCAAAAAAAAAAAAAAACTGCTCTTTTCGTTTTATTGAAGAAATGAATGAAAGGATGAACCCTGAAGTGACATATTGGTGAAGTAAGCAAATTCACCAGGTGGTTCTGTGGTAAAGAATCCACCTGCCGATGCAGGTGACATGGGTTCGATCCTGGGAGGAGGAAATGGCAACTTATTCCAGTATTCTTGCCTAGCAAATCACACGAACAGAGAAGCCTGGCAGACTTCAGTCCATGGGGTTGCAAAGAGTCGGACAAGACAGCGACTGAGAACTCTCGCAAGCAAATTCAGCAGCAGTCAAGATTGAGCACAGAGGCAAAAGGAGGATAAATGTGAAAATGTTTCCTACATCAGTTTTTATGTCACACAAATATGTGAAATGGATGAGAAATGACAGCATAGCCAAGAAAGCAAAGCAAGGGTGATTCAAAAGGAAATGAGTAAAAGCATTAACACTTTACTCATTAAGATGAGTAAAGGAGAGAGAGAAACCCTTTGAAAACTACCAAAATGCCCAAGCTATTTATTTTTATTTAAAATAAACTAAGATCAGTCCAGAATATCTAAGATGTGTCTGCGCTCCACCTTGCATCCCCCACCTTGCTAACTCTTGCTTCTTTGTCTGCTTCCTTCTGACCAACTCATGGTCTACTTTCTTGACCAAGGACTTGGGGAAGATGAAGTCCTTAGCCAAGCCTAAATTCTCCTCCACTTAACTAGCTGGTCTCAACTTAAGAAACATGATAATAACAACAGTAATAGCAGTAGCAACTAACACTATGAGCCCACACATTGAGGAATTCTTGAAATTATAAATAATTATCCCATTTTACAGATAAGGAAATTGAGGCATGTATTGCTCAAAGTAGTCCACAAGTAAGGGCAAGATCAGGATTCAAACCCATGTATTTTGGCTCCAATATCTGTACTCTTGATTACTCTGCAATACTATCCACCAGCATATGAAAGAAAATACAGTGAATTTTGAATGGATTCCTCAGATAATCTTTTCTTTGTATTCTCCTTTCTAGGATCCCATCATTGTAAAACCTTTGCTTAGATCAAGTAATATTGCAATTTGTGGATTAAGTCCAACATATGGGTGTTCAAGGGTAAGGGAGTAGAGTCAGAGAGAAAGGGAACTATTCCAGTCACAGATGTTATTTCTATGCATTCAGACGTAGGTGAAAAAGAAATTGCAAAGCTGGCAGTGTTTCTTGTCTTTTGTACATCTAAAGGCTGTTCTCGGCAGTGTAGCTGCTAAGCAAAGCCTGGCACAGCTGTTCATTCTTTCTCATCGTCTTTTATCTGTGTAGTGCTTGCCCCTTAATGTGAGGCTTTGAAATTCTGAAAGCCAAGTGCTTCATTTCCCATCATACCACACTGAAGCCAAGTTTCTAAATTGGCTTTGATGTGTATTTAAAATGGCTTGGCATCCTGCTGTCATCATTCCCTGGATCGGTCCCACTATGTGAAACTGTGATATGATTATCACTGTCCCAAGTGAGGAGACCAGCTGCATATGGAACCATGATGATGTCCTTCTGCAACTTTAGGTGGTTCATGGGTTATACTGATGACTGCTTGAGAGTGCAATGTGAACGGGTAAGAGTTACATGTTTTGAAATCACGTGGGAGTAGGTAGATACCTTCCTTTCAATCCATAGACCTTCAGTCTTAAGCTTTCAACTCTGAAGCTTTATTTTCATCATGGATTGCAAGGGCAGCCAAGCTTAAACACTGCCACATTCAAACACTTTCTTTTCTAAAGTTGAATTTGATAACATAGGGTATACATTTATATTCTAGATAACACCCTTTAGTGACAATTATATATTAAGTCTATACCCTGACCAGTAATGCTGAAGAAGCTGAACAGTTCTATGAAGACCTACAAGACCTTCTAGAACTGACACCCAAAAAAGATGACCTTTTCATTATAGGGGACTGAAATGCAAAAGTAGGAAGTCAAGAGATACCTGGAATAAGAGGTAAATTTGGCCTTGGAGTACAGAATGAAGCAGGGCAAAGGCTGATAGAGTTTTGCCAAGAGAATGCACTGGTTACAGCAAACACCCTCTTCCAACAACACAAGAGAAGACACTACACATGGACATCACTAGATGGTCAACACCGAAATCAGATTGATTATATTCTTTGCGGCCAAAGATGGAGAAACTCTATATAATAGTCAGCCAAAACAAGACCGGGAGCTGACTGTGGCTCAGATCATGAACTCCTTATTGCCAAATTCAGACCTAAATTGAAGAAAGTAGGGAAAACCACTAGACCATTCAGGTATGACCTAAATCAAATCTCTTATGATTATACAGTGGAAGTGACAAATAGATTCAAGGGATTAGCTCTGATAGACTGCCTGAAGAACTATGGACAGTGATTCATGACATTGTACTGGAGGCAGTGATCGTGACCATCCCCAAGAAAAAGAAATGCAGAAAGACAAAATGGTTGTCTGAGCTGAGAAAAGAAGAGAAGCTAAAGGCAAAGGAGAAAAGGAAAGATATACCCATTTAAATCCAGAGTTCCAAAGCAAGGAGAGTTAAGAAAGCCTTCCTCAGTGATCAATGCAAAGAAATAGAGGAAAACAATAGAACAGGAAAGACTAGAGATCTCTAAGAAAATTAGAGATACAAAGGGAACATTTCATGCAAAATAGGCACAATAAAGGACAGAAATGGTATGGATCTAATAGAAGCACAAGATATTAAGAAGAGGTGGTAAGAACACACAGAAGAACTATACCAAAAGATCTTCATGACCCAGATAATCATGATGGTGTGATAAGTCATCTAGAGCCAGACATCCTGGAAAGCAAAGCCAAATGGGCCTTAAGAAGCATCACGATGAACAAAGCTGGTGGAGGTGACGGAATTCCAGTTGAGCTATTTCAAATCCTAAAAGATAATGCTGTGAAAGTGCTGCACTCAATATGCCAGCAAATTTGGAAAACTCAGCAGTGGACACAGGACTGGAAAAGGTCAATTTTCATTCTAATCCCAAAGAAAGGCAATGCCAAAGAATGTTCAAACTACTGCACAATTGCACTCATCTCACCCACTAGTAAAGTAATGCTTAAAAGTCTCCAAGCCAGGCTTCAACAGTATGTGAACCGTGAACTTCCAGGTGTTCAAGCTGGATTTAGAAAGGGCAGAGGAACCAGAGATCAAACTGCAAACATTCATTGGATGATCGAAAAAGCAAGAGAGTTTCAGAAAAACATCTACTTCTGCTTTATTGACCATGACAAAACCTTTGACTGTGTGGATCACAACAAACTATGTAAAATTCTGAAAGAGATGGGAATACCATACTACCTGACCTGCCTCTTGAGAAATCTGTATGCAGGTCAAGAAGCAACAGTTAGAACTGGGCATGGAACTACAGACTGGTTCCTAATCAGGAAAGGAGTACATCAAGGCTATATTTTGTCACCCTGCTTATTTAACTTATACGCAGAGTACATCATGCAAAATGCTGGGCTGGATGAAGCACAAGCTGGAATTAAGATTGCTAGGAGAAATATCAATAACTTCAGATATGCAGATGATACCACCCTTACGGCAGAAAGCAAAGAAGAACTAAAGAGTCTCTTGATGAAAGTGAAAGAGGAGAGTGAAAAAGCTGGCTTAAAACTCAACATTCAGAAAACTAAGATCATGGCATCTGGTCCCATTACTTCATGCCAAATAGATGGGGAAACAATGGAAACAGTGAGAGGCTATTTCCTTGGGCTCCAAAATCCCTGCACATGGTGACTGCAGCCATGAAATTAAAAGATGCTCACTCCTTGGAAGAAAAGCTATGACCAACCTTGACAACATATTAAAAAGCAGAGACATTACTTTGCCAACAAAAGTCCATCTAGTTAAAGCTGTGGTTTTTCCAGTAGTCATGTATGGATGTGAGAGTTGGACTATAGAGAAAGCTGAGCGCCATAGAATTGATGCTTTTGAACTGTGGTATTGGAGAAGACTCTTGAGAGTCCCTTGGACTACAAGGAGATCCAACCAGTCAATTCTAAAGGAAATCAGTCCTGAAAATTCATTGGAAGGACTGATGCTGAAGCTGAAACTCCAATACTTTGACCACCTGATTCAAAGAACTGACTCACTGGAAAAGACCCTGATACTGGGAAAGATTGAAGGTGGGAGGAGAAGGGGATGACAGCAGATGAGATGGTTATATGTCATCACCGACTCGATGGACCTGAGTTTGAGTAAGCTCCTGGAGTTGGTGATGAACAGGGAGGCCTGGTGTGCTCTAGTAGTCCATGGGGTCGCAAAGAGTCAAATAGAACTGAGCAACTGAACTGAGCAGATCATATTGGATGATAAGTTCTCAGTTAATATGAAATGGATTTATGGAATAGATAGTGCCTTTTTCCAACTAATATAGTATTTCAAAGTTTGAAATGCTGTCATTAAAAAACCCCAATAAAAACTGATTTGTAGTTAATCACTCACCTATGACTGCATGTCTAATGACATGGTTGTTATTAAAACAGGTAGCAGAAATAATAGGAAAAATAAACACCCAATTCCTATTCCCCACTGTATCCATGGGGCTTCCTAGGTGGTACTAGTGGTAAAGAACCCACCTGCTCTCAGAATTTCTCCCAAAAGTCCCTTTTAGATTCCCAACCCAAGCTGGAAATTGGAAGATCAATGCTAGAAGAGACTTTGGATCTTAATCCTTACAACTTAATCTCTACATTTTAGACATGTATAAAAAGAGAAAGATTGTATAATAATTCAGCGCCCCCTAAATGCAGTACACTGTTCCAGATGTTGTAAAGAAAAGGATGCCCAGGCAGGTATGTTTGACTCTCTTTATCTTATTTAATTTAAATTTTTATTTTCTACTGGGGGTATAGGCAGTTAACAATGTTGCGACAGTATGAGGTGAACTGTGAAGGGACTCAGCCATACACATACATGTATTCATTCTCCCCCAAACTCCTATCCCATCTAGGCTGCCACATAACAGTGAACAGAGTTCCATGTACTATGCAGTAAGTCCTTGGTTATTCATGTTAAATACAGCAGTGTGTACATGTCCATCCCTGACTATCCCTTCCCCTCATCCTTCCCCTGGCAACCCTAAGTTCATTCTCTGAGGCTGTGAATCTCTTCCTGTTTTGTACGTTCGTTTGTATCATTGCTTTGACTTCCCACATCTATTGTCTACTCTTCCAGTCTGTCCCGTGCCCCAAGGCTCACATGTACAGATTATAATCACCAGCTCCCAAGCCCATGGCCTCTGATGGGGTCAGCACATGGGCACTCTGGCAGAAGATCTATCAGAAGGATAAGGGAGAAAGGAGAGTGACAGGGGTATTGTTCCCCTGGACCCCTGACTTTGCAGGTCCTTCTGATTGTCTGCTCTGCTTGCCCGCAGCCCACAGCTCCTCTCCTGTGGTGTGCCCCCACCTTCCAGTCCCCGCCCCCCCAGCCCCATCTTTCCCTCTTCTTAGGGTGTGGGATTGCGACAGTGCTGCTGTTGCTGGCCTTGGGCTCCTGCACTAGGCCCTGCACTTTCACTATTCCTCACCTAGACTCTTATAATGAGTCCCCTTGTAAATAAATCCTCCTTAACTCATCCTGAGTAAGTTGTCTGTTTCCTTTTGGATGCTAACTAGTAAGCACAGAGATGTCAACTCAGGTTTAAGGAAGTCTACAATTTAGCTGCATTTCCCAAGGCCATTCAGAAGTAGCACACTGGGGGCTGGAATTAAATTCTCCTGACTTTAAACTGGGGCTTCCCTCGTGGCTCAATGGTAAAGAATCCCCGCCTGCCAATGCAGGAGACTTGGGTTCTACTCCTGGATGGGGAAGATCCCCTGGAAAACAGAATGGCTTCTCACTCCAGTATTCTTGCCTGGAGAATTCCATGCACGGAGAAGCCTGGCACCTTACAGTCCATGGTGTTGCAAAAGAGTCAGACACTTAACAGCTAAGCAGAAACAACTCTAAACTGAGAGATCATTTGAGTTCTCAGTATGGCCCATCATGCCTCAGGTGTGTGTGTGTGTGTGTCCAAATCTGTGTGACACCATGGGCTATAGCCTGCCAGGCTCCTCTGTCCATGGAATTTCCCAGGCAAGAATACTGGAGTGGGTTTCCATTTCCTGCTTCAGGGCATCTTCCAGACCCGGGGATGGAACCCGTGTTTCCTGCATTGCAGGCGGATTCTTTACCACTGAGTCACTGAGGAAGCCCATCATATGGCCCATAGACCACTTTAAACAAGCACAACGAAAGGGCAGCTTTTTTAAAGCTTATCAAAGGCAAGCTTTTTAAATCTATGGGTAGTAATTCATGAATTAGGAAAATTCATATAAAAGATTTCAATTTCTGGTTGAGCAATTTTTACTCTATATGAGAGCAGATATGAAACTAGCGTTTTTGGGCACGGCTTTTTTCTATAGTCCCATTTCCCTTTCCCTTGCTTTACTCTCAACCTACCGGTCCTAGTGAGGTTCCAAACCTTATCTTGATGTGTTTTCTCTTCCAGAGATGTATGTATCTGAGAGGAATCAAAAACCACCAACGGAAGGTTAGCGAGGTATCGGTAGTTATGGAGGAGCTGGAGAGAGGATTTGTTTGTTCACATGTTTGCTTGTTGCTTTTACCAGGGCAGACAGCAGCAGACCTTCTGAAAGCCTGGAAACTACAGTGTTGGAAGGTTCCTATTTTGGGCAGCAGAGAGACTGCCACAGTCTCCTGAGAGACTGTGGTTTTCAGAAGTCATTCCAGAGGTATGCTACAGTGTTGACTGTGTGTCCTCACGAGCCTCTTCTCCCTGTCACCAGCATTTCCAGCTCTCTATTTCAGCTCAACATAGAGCTGCTCTGGTATTGTGGTCATCTTTCCCTTGAACATGCTTATCATTATTGCAGGTCATAAAAGAGATAATAAAACACAATGGAAAATTCATATAACCCAGAATGTCCAGGAACCACACCTGTTTTAGCTTAATAATATCACTGAATCATAAAAGCCTTAACTCCAAAAGAACACAATGATAAAAAGGGGGAAGGGGAAGGAAGAGGTTGCTCCAACTCAAACATCTGCTGAAGGCATTCTCTTGGATTTTTTCCCTCATTCATGAATTAAGAAATGAGAATAAAATATACACAAATACAAATATTTACACAAATACAATTCATTTGTTTTTTTTAATTATTACTCTCAAATGTATGTCAATGACTGGAAACCAACTTAAGTGATAGAACGTCAGCATGATTGGCCTGATACAGCAATCATCCGTTGTGATCCATAAAATTCTCTGTATTTTTGGAGATGGTTTTGCTAGGACTTTACCATGTATTGCCAGGTAGATCATCCTACCATTACAGGCTCTTGTCAAGAGCAAATTGACTACCATGGCATTATTTCAAAAGTATACAGTTACTTTAAAACATCCATGTAAATACTGGGTATAAGCAATGTTTAGTGTCCTAGATGCACAAATCTACAAATTTTGTTTGCCAGCATCATCTACAGCTCTTTCCTTTACTCTTGCCATCACCAGCAATAAATGGCTTCACCTAATATAGAGAAATTATCAGGAAACTGGAAATGGTACTTGGGAAGTGCCTGGTAACAGACTACAGCCTCAGTGATCCTGGAGTTGGATCTCCAATTTCATCTTTGATAGCATGCCTTGATGAGGTATTGATAAAGATGGAAAATGTCAGTTCCATAGCAAGTCTGACCAAAATCTTAATCTGAAAGTTCACAGTGGAGTGACCGGAAACATCATCAGAACTGAAGAATGGGTGGTGGTGGTTTAGTCGCTAACTTGTGTCCTTGTCCTACTCTTGCGACCCCATGAGGGGAAGCCCACCAGGCTGCTCTGTCCATGGGATTTCCCAGGCAAGAATACTGGAGTGGGTTACCATTTCCTTCTCCAGGGGATCTTCCCGACCCAGGGATTAAACCCAGATCTGCTGAATTGCAGGCAGATTCCCTACTGACTGAGCCACCAGGGAACTGAAGAATAGTACTAGTCAAATCGGCCTTCTTTAGTGGCAGATAAGTGTGACTGAAAATATGGCCATGTTGTTTGGGATAAGAGAAAGTGAACATTTTAGACTGGAAGATACTTCAGACATTATCGAGCTATACTCCCTTATTTTATGGATAAAGTAAATGAACCTTAGAAAACCTGAGACACAAGTGTGATTTCACCCAGCCAGTTAACAGCAGCACACTCTAAACCATATCTCTTCCCAAGTTCATGTGTCTGGCAGTCATTTGTATAAAATTGCTACATAAGACAAAAAGCAGATAAGTCAAACTGAAATATTTTTATTACTTGTTCAAAATGTCAAGCTATGTCATTGACTAAATGCAAAATATTCCTTCACTAGTATACCATGTGAATAAAATTCATCGAGTCTTAGTGTTAATAAAAAGGCAAAGTGGCAACTCTTCACTGGGTTATTAAATGCATTTGGCAAATTTTGTCTTTGGTTTGCAATAGGACAATTTGTGATAAGAAAGTTGTTGTTTAACTCTCTAAGCTTGAGGAAATAATACAAACACACAACATAAAGAAAATATTTTATAATGTATAGACCACATATGAAAAAGTAAGAGAGGAAACAAGGCAAAAAAGTATACTGAAAACTCTATTTAGTAAAAATTGTCAACTATTCTATATGAAGTATAAAGCTAATTAAAGATTGGAAAGGATTTTTTAAAAATCCTGGTTATTGAGTTCAATGTTTTAGGCTGTCTTTGAAAGGCTAATTTAAACTAATACCTCAATAAATAAAAGGATTTAAATGATCATTTTGTAAAAATTCACCAATATTATAATATGAAAGATTAAAAAATTTGTGCAAATTTAATGACAATAAATTTTTCAGGACTAATTTATTCCTACTGAAAAAGATGATGTGTGTTTGTGTGCTGAGCCATGTCCAACTCTTTGCAACCCTGTGGACTGTAGCCCACCAGGTGCCTGTGTCCATTGAATTTTCCAAGCAAGAATACTGGAGTGAGTTGCCATTTTCAACTATCAAGGGATCTTCCTGGCCCAGGAATCAAACCCACATCTCTTGTCTCTCCTGCATTGGCAAATGGATTCTTTACCAAAGAGCTACCTGGGAAAGAAAAAGGTGACATTATATTTTAATAGTCTTATCTTTAAGCCTATCAGGCATTTGATTAGTTTTATTAACAATGAACTTCAGCTGAATATGTCTATATCACTGACAATGTCATTCACTTTAGACATTGTCTCAGATTCATGCATCTAATCCCATCATTAAGAAATTAAATCAATAATACAAGGGAACCCTTGGTTTGCAGTTACTAAAATTCAAAAGAAAATATTTAAGTTCCTTAAATCTCCCAAGCTGTTTCAGTCTTCATTTGTAACAGAAAATAAATCCTTTCGCTGGTCTGCAATGCAAATGATAAACTATCATCACACAGTCTGATTTGCACTGGAAATAATTACATAGCTTGGCATTAATTCATTTTAAGCAGTTTTTGAAACTGGAAGTTGAAACATCTTCCCACTAGGATTTTTGGAGTAGTTGTTACCCTGTAGTTCTTTAAGATGATTTGCAGAATATGCAGGCAAAGGCACCAAACACCATAGATGTTAACGATGGAATTAGAAATGATGGACAGACCAATATATTGGCATATCTATTCTAGTAGGTCTCTCTTTGAGGATGTAACAAGGATTTCTAGTGGCCATATGTATACTCAGTTCACAAATCTAAACTATTTTTAATTCATCATAGAGCTATATTTTAATACGTTCGAATTAAACCAAGGTGCAAATCATCACTATCTGTCCTTGAGGGAAGGAAACAGTCTAGCAATGAACTGTAGCATTGAAGATTTCAGTCATTTTCCTGAGTGTCTACAAGGATTTTATCAAAGTTTGCCTTGCATTTTTATGTTTCATTTTAATTGTGTGACTATAGAAAGTATATATAAATGCTGAATTTATGGTATGCAGTGAATTGCCACCTTAGTGCTAAAAAACATTTTCAAGAGTTAAGTCTCATCCAAACCACACTTTAATTCCAAATGTAATGAATTATATCTTGATACCTACATTTCATGGTGATTGAAAAAATTTTTTTCAACACACTAAATTTAAACTTATAAAGGCTTTAATTTACTCAGCAATTTGGAAGTTTCCTGGCTTTGCTTAAGCTAAATACTATTCTTTCCATTCATGACTACTGAGTATAACCTACTGAAAATCTATTAAAGTAAATATGATACAAAATAGATCAGGTTATACAATTTTAAAAAGTCATTCTAGTAGCATGGGGTGAATGACAGCAAGATCATCTGGCAAAACCTTACTAAGTTTATACAAGGCAGGAAGGATTAAGATTCAGTCTTTTTTAATAAAAAACATACCCTAATTTTCATTGTTTTTCAAAAAATATGCAGTAAAATAAACATGGCTAACAGAGTGTTGTCAATTAGTGGTTATTCGCAACTAGCCTAAGTGAATAAATGCAAATGATTTATAGTTAAAATATAATTTTTTGCAAATAGATATTTCTGAAGCCTCTGTGTCCATATTTAACTTAGATGTAGCATACTATATGTATTCTTTATTTGTATATGTGCTATCAATTTTTCCTTCATTCTTGTTATTGATAAAAAAAACTATATATATAAATATCAATATCTAACTATATACCTACCTATCTATCTCTCTATCAGGCTATCTTCTATCAGTAAAGCTACTCAAAAAAACCTCTTTACTCATATTGGCCAAAATGAATTTGATAAGTCTTTTATGGATAAATATTTTGATGTGAACTAGAAGTCAGGCTTTGCCAAAATTATCACAATCACCGTTTTGAAATGATAGTTACTAAAACAAGAATACAATTATGCAGAGTTTAATCAGACTAGAAAATGTGAATTAACTGTAAAAAAACAAAAACTGAAATATAATCAGCAATTAAGATGCAAGTACTTTTTAGCATTTTAAAATAATAACTACAAAGCTGCATTTTCTGTTTAGATTTTCATTTAACTGATTGCCTGATTGTATCTTCAGTTCAGTTCAGTTCAGTTCAGTTCAGTCGCTCAGTCGTGTCCGACTCTGCGACCCCATGAATCACAGCACGCCAGGCCTCCCTGTCCATCACCAACTCCCGGAGTTCACTCAAACTCATGTCCATTGAGTTGGTGATGCTATCCAGCCATCTCATTCTCTGTTGTCCCCTTCTCCTCCTGCCCCCAATCCCTCCCAGCATCAGACTCTTTTCCAGTGAGTCAACTCGTCGTATGAGGTAGCCAAAGTATTGGAGTTTCAGCTTTAGCATCAGTCCTTCCAATGAACACCCAGGATTGATCTCCTTTAGAATGGACTGGTTGGATCTCCCTGCAGTCCAAGGGACTCTCAAGAGTCTTCTCCAGCACCTCTTAGGCTTGTCTTATTGATTGCTGACCTTTTCCTGTCATTGGATGTTTAATACCATGCAGTGAATGCCTCACAATGTAATATGGCCTGAAGTGGATCAGTAAGTTGAATGTGACATTAAGAAATGGATCCAATTCTTGACTTAGCAGAAACTAATCTTATTTATGCTGCTGCTGCTAAGTCACTTCAGTTGTGTCCGACTCTGTGTGACCCCATAGATGGCAGCCCACCAGGCTCCCCGATCCCTGGGATTCTCCAGGCAAGAACACTGGAGTGGGTTGCCATTTCCTTCTCCAATGTGTGAAAGTGAAAAGTGAAAGTGAAGTCGCTCAGTCGTGTCCGACCCTTAGCGACCCCATGGACTGCAGCCCACCAGGCTCCTCCATCCATGGGATTTTCTAGGCAAGAGTACTGGAGTGGCTTGCTATAAGGTTCCTTTATTCCATTTCATGGAATACTAAACACTATTCCCAATCAAATTAGTGGTGATTTTAGTGTTTTATCACCAAAACCATTGTTTCAATGTTTGATTAGTAAAAGGCAACAACATAATCTTATTGACTGTGTGGCTATTGTCTGGTCAATTCCTTTTTAAGCCTCAGGCCTTAGGACACAGTAATTTTTAGATCATCTCTGTTCTGTTCAGTCGCTCAGTCGTGTCCGACTCTTTGCGACCCCGTGGACTGTAGCCTACCAGTCTTCTCCATCCATGGGATTCTCCAGGCAAGAATACTGGAGTGGGTTACCATTTCCTTCTCCAGGGGATCTTCCCGACCCAGGGATCGAACCCGGGTCTCCCGCCTTGGAGGTAGACGCGTTAACCTCTGAGCCACCAGGGAAGCCCCTAGATCACCTCTAAGACCTTCTATAGAGGGTGCTATGATGTTGAGAAGAAAGATATGCCCAAATCGTCTTAAGTCCTCTGTTATGTTAAATCTCCCAAATTGAGCTATTATGAGCAAGTAAACTAGGCATAGGAAATAATACATTTTTGGTATATTTTACCTGTGACGTAATTATTATGAATGTTCCATGTATAATGATATTATATGTAGTTTAAGATCCAGTTAGTGAGACTAGAAAATAAATCACTAGTGGACACCGAATCATTATTTTCATTTAATGATACAGTAGTTAGCATATTTAAAATTGAGAGATGTTTTCTTGTCCTCATGTACGTTGACGCTCTCCTCCCTTTCACAGGAAAGGGACAACATTAATGTCCTTTCTTTAGCTTACTATGCTTTATGTAATACACATGTGACTTTTAGACTTGTGACTACAGAAAAGAACAATCTACAAAAAAGCAGTAAGGACTCCATCATGCTCAGGATCCAAAAAAAAGAAACTCTAGATCTTATGGATACATAATTAAGCCTCTTTGGTTTTCTTCACTTGGTGTGATGGAATCAGTCAATGATTAAATTGACAAATCAGTGATTTAACTGTATAATCTTGTTCAAGACTGATCACGTTGGTTAATAAACAACATGTCAAACTTGAAAACACCGAAAAACTTGTTTTCATTTTCTTTGTTGTTTTCTTTCACTTTAGTTTTTGGTTTAAGGACCATGCAATAGTAATCAAAGTTTCCCAATGTATGGCAGTGATTTTTTTCACAATTCCTTTCTCAGACTTAACTGCATATTAGAATAAACTGAAAAACTTAAAAAACTGCGAATATCTGAGTTCCATGTTCAGAAACTATGATGTAATTTGGATGGCAGCCTGGTTACTGGGTTGTGTACTATCTCCCCCAGGTGATTATAATGAGCAGCAGATTTGGCATCCACAGGCATACATAAATATGATATTCTTCTTACAACTCACTGCTGGATTGTCAACCAACTTTTTCAAGCATCTTATTTAGCAACTAGATAGTCTCACTCTCTCTCTCTTTCTTCTTACTATAGATTTTTCTATCAAAACTTGAATGTGCCTTATATTTTACAAAAGTAGTGATTCTGATGTGCTTCTTCTGTAGTTTGTGTGCTTATTCTGTACCATTTTACACGTGTTCGAGGCAAAGAGAATAATGTTTAGCAGTGTTTATTTTTGTTAAAAGAAACTCACTGAAGGTCAAGTCACCTTCTGATTGCACAGATTAAATAGGAAACTGTTACCTATTTTATCTTTACAAAGCATCTTATTGATATTTAAAGATCTGTACTATTGATAAAGTTCATGATGAAACATATATGTAACAAGGAGACTAAAATATTTATTTTACATATCTACAGTATGTATTGTCATACTTCTAGATCAACCACAAATTATACAGGAAAATATTTAGGTACATGAAAAAAATTTGAAACATAAAAAATTAACATTTTGAAAACAATCACTTGTGAAAGCTCATTAAATAATAACATTGACAAATAAATAGTTAATCAGCTTTACTTATTAGCTGCTGCCATGCATTTCTGGCATTCCATTCCAAGCAAGGGTCAGCATGCAGGGTATAATTTCATACTATGAGACTGTAAAAAGCTACAGGGCTTATTTTTGAAGTGAAATGTCACAAGGTCTTTCACTCTTTCAAAGGGAGATCACTCTTGGCAGCTAAACTGTTCCCATGAAGATTACCAAAAAAGCACCCTTCTGAACTGTTAACCTGAAGATTCATGGCAACAACTCTTTAAAAAAATTTTCAGTTTCGAAGGTTTGTTGGGTGTGGGGTGGAGAGGATGGTTTGGGAAATGAAGGGTTACTGAGAAGCCCTTTTCCATGTTAAAAAGTGAAGATTCAACGAAGGGTATAGTATCACCCATCTTTCAAGAACCATGGGGAATTAATACTACAGGATGCGTGGAATTTAAAGGCAAATTGCATTCATGGACACTTTTACATCTTGAAAAACTTGAAAAATCTATCTCCCAAGAAGCTCCTGATACTCAGGACAGCTGGCTGAGTTTGATCAAAGCAGAAAGCATATATTTTCAAGTAAGAAAAGAGCAGTGGCAGGCTCAAGTCGTCCAAGCAATCAAATCTGTAAAGCAGATGGTTCCTAGTCAGTCCAGTTTGGAGGTCTGAATTCTAACTCATGCTGTGCTTGCTGGGTTTGCCAGCTCTTTTGCGCTCTCGGTGATGCTGGGCTGGCTTGGCAGGCGACAGGCTCTCGAAGTTGTGACTGGACTCGTTGTGCTGCCGCGTGTACCTCTTGCACTTGCAGGCGGTGACCACGGTGATTTTGTAGGTGCGTGTGCTGCCATCCTGGCACTGCAGCTGGATTCGCTGGGTACGCGTTTTGTCATTGACACACCTCCACTCCTGGGAGCTCCTCCGGCTCCAGTACTTTGTTCCGTAGCCCCCTCCGATCCAGTTAGGCAGCACAGGCAGGGGCAAGCACTCGCCAGCACACACCAACTCTTTCAGAGGGCTGATGCTGGTGCACTGGCCGTCCGAGATGTATTTGGTGGAACGCAGTTCTCGGCAACCTACTTGAACTCTGGCTGCAGGAAACAGAAAAAAAAAAATAAATAAATAATATATATATATATATACACATGAGAGGCATAGGCAAACACTTTAAAAAAAAGTAATCTGCAATGACAAAAAAAATGTCCAAATGATAGCAAATTGGCCAATAGGAAGTGAACTCTTATTTTGTTCTCATAATGCAAAAATCCACCTGGATGGTTATAGAGAAAGCTTGCATGAAAATTATCAGTTATGGGATAAAATAAACTGAGCCTGATTTGTTTTTTCATGTGTAACATTAGCTAATTGCTTACTGGAGTATTTGAAAATCCCATTTTCTTAGTTTTACTCCCCTGACAAGTATTAAACAGCTCTTGTTTTATGTATGAATATTCATTCTTTAGTGAGCTAAGAGGGAGTATATGTTCATGTTCTTCACTTACAGGTCTATTAGTTAATGTGTATAAGTGCTTTTAATTCGGTTTTTCAAAAAATCTATTGGGAAAATGTGGAAAGAATTTGAATATTATGTACAATGAAATCCATAATATTTTGTTTCAATTATAAAATTCAGCTGCAGAGAATCATATATACATATGTGTACAATGTCTGACATTTTTGCATATCAAACTTAATAACTACATTTTAAACATAAATTCCCAAACTATCTTTTAAAAACACAAATATTAAAATTCTTGAAATGCAAAATGTCACTACAACTCAACATTTAAAGAATATAAAAGCTCCTAAATCAGGAACGTATGGTTGCCATAACAACTTGGCTACATTTCCATGAATTTTATGGCAGAAAAATGCCTAACATGTCTGATTTACAACTGCAAAAGGAACCACGGTGTTTGTTTCCTGAATATTGGTCATGGCAAACTTTGTTTAGTCATTTTAATTTGATAAGTATGTTCTCTAATAGACTGTTTCTTATTACATGCCTTGTGTAATTAAAGCAAAAATTAGTCTTGAAATATTTGGGTTTTCTTTTCCATTGCTTTGTTATCTAAACTTGAGGAGAATTGACTATAACAAGCTTGGGGGAAAAATCCAGCCTTGTTAAACAGAAATATATACAGATTTCAAAGTACAGACTGCTGAAATTTAAAAAAATAAAGATTATAAGTGACATTGAAGTGGTCTTGCATAGGGTATGGAAAGCTATTATGAAGTAGATATTGAATTAGGAGTGTTACTTTAGCACTGTGCCCCCAGAACTTATAAGGTAAAGATATAGTCTAAAGGGATGTGATAGTTGTGAAAAAATATAATGTATAAACATATACATCTGTACAGATATGGAGTATGAGATTGAAATTAAAGTGTAACCTAGCTGGCCAGTCAGCATACTCTGCCTGTCTGATTCTGACTCCAGTTCACCTTCCTGCAGCTGCCTTAGGAATGCACCTGGAAACAGCCGAGATGATTTTGACCTGCCTAGCTTTTTGTTCCTGTGTATATAGAAATTTGGCAGTGACAGTTCATTGACAATGAATACCCACTGCCTTGCTTGGTAATCTAATAATAATCAGATAGTTCTTGTATATGTAAAAGCAAGCATCCTCATGAAAGTTAAAAAACACCTTGATTTTCTTAGAAGGACTTAAACAGTCATATTTGCTTTGATTTTTCAAAGGTTGAAACTCTTTCCAGCACTTGAATGGAGTTGAGGAGGAGCAAAAAGGTTTGTATAAGATTTCTTGTGAACTCTTTCTCTGTGTCTCTCTTAAAGTCCAATTACTAGCATGTGAAAGGAGTGAAGCAAAAGTTAGGAAAAGACGTTTGAATCCCTCCAACTAGTGGTCAACAAGTATGTCAGTTAAGCAAACAGAAAAGAAGAAAAATAGTTTTTATACAAAGTATTATTGTACTGTCATTATTTTAAATCTCCAAACTCACAAAAGTTTCCCTGGTCTTTCACAGAAATCTACAATTACCTATATTTTGATCGGGTGAATAAGAAGTTATTTCAGAAAAATATGATTCTCCAATGTTTAGTTTTATCCCTCTTTCTCAAAGATCATCATCCAAACTTCATTTATTTCACTAGACATTTTTTAGAAATTGGTGTGAGCCTTTTTTTTTTCCCCTCAGAAAGCTTCTTTTTTTCCCCCTTGTGATTTCCCATATGTGCTTTGGTTATTTACCTTTATACACTCTACCAGAACTGCACATGTTTTGAAATAAACAGAACACAACCTGAATTTAAGCTATCTAGAACAACACTTCATGAAAAAAGATCTCATTCTGCATTTCAAAGAAGCAACACTTTAATTCCTGGAAACGTTTTCTCTTGGAATGTTGGAAAACCGAAGCCTGTGCCTATATCATCAAATCACTGTTTTAGTTATGTTAACTTTGTAGGGAAGAATGCCAGTCTACACATGCAGTGGATTGCTCCCAGATTGTTTAGCAAAACATATATGGTTCAGGTTAGTTAGCAATGAAATAATTCAACAGGAATGTGAGTTAATGCTACCAAATAAGAACACCAAATTCATGCAAGTAAAACACACTTACTGTTCCGATCCAGTCCAGTGTTACTGAAATGCCTGCCTCCATTTCTGGCTTGATTCATTGTGCTGTTGCTGCTGGGGTGTGCTGGAACAGGTTTAACCACATGTGAATAAAGGATTTCTGTGGCATCATTTTTAAAAGCCAAACAGCTTTTCATTAGGATGCATGCAAGGGGAATGAGAGAGAAATGAATGGCAGGAGGAAGCATGGTGAGTACAGGGTTTGCTTAGCTGGAGAGCTGGTTAATTCCTTTCCCTCTGCTTCTGCACTGTAACTGTGAAATTCCTCCTCAAGGTTCCCTTTATATATCCACTGAGGTTTGGCGTTCATTCAGGTGTAAAGTTGTGTAGCGCTACAGAGTGAAAACACGGAGAAGGGGTGGGATCCCTACATGACCCTGCGAAAGAATTTTACCAATGGAAGAGAAGACTACAGAAAAGGAGGAGCTTGGTATCCAAATTGCCTGAAATTTCAGAGTTGGACTTCATCAGTTGTCTGAGAGCTGAAGCAGGCAGGCGCATTCTATAGCAGCTACAGCCCCTCTCCCTCTCTCTCTTCTCTCTCTCTCTCTCTCTCTGCCATTTCCTTTCCTAAATCTAGTTCACATTCGGGTTTCATTTAAATGAAAATATGCTGCTGTTCATTTGGAGATATTTACATTCCCACAGTTGTTCTGTATTTGTAGTAAGGAGGGGCCTCACCCCAGATAATAGGAGGAATTCAGGAGTTTAAATATTGTAGGGCTCGAAAGAAGCACCTAATTAGTTAAACATTTCTCGTTTGTCAAGATACAAACCACCTTTTCTTTCTTTTTTCTGAAAGTATAAGGCACAGAGCTAAAAATCTGCCCCCGGGACACACTTAAATAATGCAGCTTTGATCTGCATGAACTGCTGCGCTCCTAGGTAAATTATTGCCAGGGGTTCTGTGTGGAGAGTAATGAGCATAGCTCTGTCTGCATTAAAGTAACTAATATCCATTTGCATCTTAAAAATATGACCCAAGCATTACCGTTCATAGCATTATTTTACATGAAAGCCATTTCTGACTGATTATTTTGCAAATTCAAGTTAATTTTTGCGAGGTTTTTTATGGGCTGCAGAACACGTATTCTACCTCCATTTACTAAACATTCTGTTCGTGACTTCCTTTGGCTCTGCTGCTCATGTAAGAAACAAGGTAGTCTTCTGTTTATCCACACATGACACAGATATTCCATTAATAACTACCAGGGGTCTCTAAGGCCTTCCCAGGTGGTGCTCATGGTAAAGAACCCGCCTGTCAATGCAGGAGACATAAGAGACACAGATTTGATTTCTGGGTTGGGAAGATCCCCTGGAGGAGAGCATGGCAATCCACTCCAGTATTCTTGCCTGGAGAATCCCATGGACTGAGGATCCTGGTGGGCTAACAGTCCATGGGGTCGCAAAGAGTTGATTGAAACAACTTAGCATGAACACACACAAGAATCTCTAGCCTTGAAACAGTAATGAAATTCCAACTGATTGGTGGGATATCGTGATTGGAATCAAAATTCTGAACTGTTGTCAATTTTAATTCCATTTTTGCCCTTTATGTGGCTATTAAACTGACCCTGTAGGATGGATATGTCTTACCTCTTTATAAACTTTTACCTACTGTTACTGCTGTTCGGAGCTTCCTAGGTGGCTCAATGGTAAAGAATCCACCTGCCAATGCAGGAGATGTGGGTTTGATCTCTGGGTTAGGAAAATCCCGTGGAAGAGGAATAGGCAATGCACTCCAGCAAGCTTGCCTGGAAAATTCCATGGACAGAGGAACCTGGTGGGCTACAGCCCATGTCACAAAGAGTCAGACACAACTGAGTGACTGAGCACACATATACAACTTCTATTCATATCTACCTGTCCATCACCTGGGCTTTTCCACAGTGGCTCTATTGGCATTTTGGAATAGATACTTATTTGTTAAGGGATGCTGTCCTGTGAGTTTAGCAGCATACCTAGTTTCTACCCACTAGATGCCAGTAGCACCCCCAGTTATAATCAAAAATATCTCCAGATGTTGCCAAATGTCCCCTGTGAGCTAAAAAATCACCCCAGTTCAGAACTACTTTTTATCCATCTATCTCACTATAAAAAGAAAGTACAATTAAGAACAAAACATTAATGATTTAGTAGTACTAATAAATTACTGTATCTTTTAGGAGAAAAATGATACTGTGTTTTTATGTAAAAACAACTGCTTCTCTTTTAGAATTAAATACTGAAATATCCTTAGATGAAATCACATGATGCCTGGAACAAAACTTCAAAAACAACATAAGAAGTGCGTTTGGTTGGTGCTAGATTTGATGGTTGTTGAGGCTGGATTCTGGATATTCTATTTTGTTTACTTTTGTGTATGTTCAAAATTCTACATATTCAAAATTTTTTTAAAACCTGAATTAAAAAATCTCAACGTATACGTGCTGTCAATCACATCTCTATCTTAAGACTATATGTAGTCATTTATTCTAACATTCTTCCTGGAAAATTATGTATGTGTTTATTCTGAGCACATAGAGATTATAGATAAGACATCCTTCTAAAATAGTAACTATGAAAAACTTCTTTTTTTAACAATATTTTTTGTTTTTTATTGGGGTATAGTTGCTTTACAATGTTGTGGTAGTTACTGCTATACAGTGAAGTGAATCAACTATATGTATACATATATCATCTCTTGGATTTCCTTCCCATTTAGATCACCACAGAGCATTAAGTAGAGTTCCCTGTGCTATAGAGGAGGTTCTCATTGGTTATCTATTTTATACATATTAATGTATATATGTCAATCCCAATCTCCCGATTCATCCCACCCTTTTTACCCCCTTAGTATCCATGTTTATGTCTCTATTTCTGCCTTGAAGAAAGGTTCATATGTCCCATTTTTCTAGATTTCACATTATGAACTAATATATGATAGTTTTTCTCTTTCTGACTTATTCTTTCTGTATGACAGTCTCTAGTTCCACCCACATCTCTACAAATGACCCAGTTTCATTCATTTTTATGGCTGATAATATTCCATTATTTATACGCACCACACTAAAGAGTGTCTTATCCTGCTTATCAGGGGACTTCATGTTAAATACATGTTAAACACATGAAGTGTATTCATGTTAAATACATGAAGTACGTTAATATTAACTGTTGACTGGTAGACCCAATGCCTAAAGGAAGTAACAGTGTCAAAATAGCTAATTTCTTTCCCTATACTATTTTTTTGTGCCTGGTGTGTGTGCTAGTCACTCAGTCATGTCCGCCTCTTTGCCATCCCATGGATTATATAGCTCACCAGGCTCCTCTGTCCATGGAATTCTCCAGGCAAGAATACTGGAGTGGGTTGCTATTCCCTTCTTCAGGGGATCTTTCTGACCCAAGGATCGAACCTAGGTCTCCTACATTGCAGGCAGAGTCTTTACCATCTGAGCCACCAGGGAAGCCCCACTCAACAGACCTTTTTTTTTTCAGTTGCCTAGAGGTGCCATGCTGTGCCAAGTTGTTTCGCTTGTCTGACTTTTTATGATCCCATGGACTATTAGCCCACCAGGCTCCTCAGTCCGTGAGATTCTCCAGGCAAGAATACTGGAGTGGTTTGCCATGCGCTCCTCCAGGGGATCTTTCTGACCCAGGGATCAAACCCGTGTCTCCTGTAGCTCCTGCATGGCTGGTGGATTCTTTAGCTTTGAGCCACTGGGGAAACCTGTTTTATTATGCCTGGAGGTGGAGATTATTATTATTGTTATTATTATTTTGGCTACACTGCATGCTTGTGGGATCTTAGTTCCCCAAGCAGGGATTGAACCAAGGCTAGCATGGAGTCCCAACCACTAGAGAAGGAGGAGATCATTAAATTTTCAGTTTAATTGTTAAATTGTTAATCAACTTGCTCAAACTAACTTCTAAGTGTTAAATATGCTCTGTCCCTAGTATTCTGTATGCGCAGCCTTAGGATATTACATCTGGCAGGAGCAAAATTAGGAATGAAGACAATGTGGTTGTTATACATGAACAGGAAATTCACCATTCAGATGTGACTTCTATGGTTGGGTTAACAAAACACTGTGACTTTCAGTTTTGCTTGCCTGCTCTAGCTGTCTCACTTGTTTCTATGGACATCAGCTTCCATAACGTAAGCTTTCCTATGCAGAAGCCCCAGTGGCACGAAACAGGTGTCTCTCACCAGTAAAGAATAGAAGCCCTCAGCCAAACAACCCATGAGGACTTGAATTCTATCAATAACCACAAGAGTGAATTTGAAAGCAAATATCCCCACAGTCAATCCTTCACATGAGACTGCAGCCCTGACTTAACACCCTGAAATGATAAAAGTTTTAGCTAAGTTGCGGTAATTTTTAACACAGCTGTAAATAATTTACACAATATTATCTGCTTTAAAATGAAGATAAAATCATTAAGCCATTCATTTTGTGAAAAATGCTAGAGTCTTGAAAGATCAGATATGGAATCATTCAATATGGTGACTGAGTAACTTTCATTCTTTGGGCAAGCTTTGAAATTTATTTCCCAGTCCTCAGCTGAGTCATCAGTATGATGCCATTCAGTTCAGTTCAGTTCAGTCGCTCAGTCATGTCCGACTCCCTCCGACCCCATGAATCACAGCACGCCAGGCCTCCCTGTCCATCACCAACTCCCGGAATTCACTCAAACTCATGTCCATCGAGTCGGTGATGCCATCCAGCCATCTCATTCTCTGTCGTCCCCGTCTCCTCCCATCCCCAATGCCTCCTAGCATCAGACTCTTTTCCAGTGAGTCAACTCGTCACATGAGGTGGCCAAAGTATTGGAGTTTCAGCTTTAGCACCATTATTAATAATCAAATAATATCAGAATTGGACTTCCCTGGTGGCTCAGATGGTAAAGCATCTGCCTACAATGCGGGAGACCCAGGTTCAGTACCTGAGTCTGGAAGATCTTCTGGAGATGAAGATGGCACCCCACTGCAGTATTCTTGTCAGGAAAATCCCATGGATGGAGGAACCTGATAGGCTACAGTCCATGGGGTCTCAAAGAGTCGGACACAACTGAATGACTTCACTAATATCAGAATTACTACTGTTGGTCTGATATGCAAAAGCTTGAAAGTAACTTTAATACTCAAAAACAGTATTATCATGTGACTCCTGGCACTGGAGTTAGAAAACCTGAATTTGAATCTTATTTCTGCCATTATAATCTGTGTGAACTTGGATGTATTTCCTAAAACTCTTTAAGTCAGTTCCTTCAACTGTAAAACGTGACCAAATTTACCTACCTCACAGAGAAATAAGAAAATGTGAAAGTGTCTAGCACAAAATCTGGCCTGGAAGAAATGTGGGGGGAAAAAATAGTCTTTGAAAATGAGTCTAAGACTACTGTTTCTCATTAGAGTCTTTTTTATGTATAATTTTATTTATTTCTTTATTTCTGGCTCTACTGGATCTTCATTGCTACGTGGGTTTTTCTCTAGTTGTGGCAAGCAGGGGCTACTCCCCAGTTGAGGTGCATGGGCTTCTCATTGTGTCGGCTTCTCTCGTCGCCGAGTATGGGCTCGAGGCCCGCAGACTTCAGCAGCTGAAGCACGTGGTCTCAGTAGCATACGGGCTCAGTTCCTGCAAGGCATTGGGATCTTCCTGGACCAGGGGTCAAACCGGTGTCCACTGAGCCACCAGGAAAGCTCTCCTTAGAGTCTTTGAATTTAAAAATGACCTTGGAAAAAATAGAAAATTCTCAAAAAAGTGAAATTACTGTATTTAAGGTATGGAATGAAGAGCTACAAGAAATGATCAAATATTAAATATTTTCTTGATTAAGAAAAAAATTAGCCTGTTTTTTATCTTTGACAGGAGAAGAATCAGAATAAGTACAAACAAAACATATTTATTGAATGCAACAATGAGGTATATTTGGTCTTCTGTGGATTTTAATTATTTTCAGAGAGCTCCAGTTAATAAGATAGAACTTGTACATTGGAAATGTAACAATCATTAGTTTAGAAGAAAATTACAACTACTTATAGAATCTTCAAAATTCTTAACAGTAGGATGGGCTAACATCTTGTATTTATTTCATATCAACACTTGAAACCAGTGTTTATCATGGATGCTATAGTCCAGGGACTGTAGAGTCGAATGAGGCATGGAGCCTACCCTCTTCACTTTCCCAAAAGTTTCTATTTAGAATTCCACTAAAGGAACTCCCTTAACCTGATCTTTCTGTACTATTTTCTTCCTTCCTCACCACCTTTCTTAGTTGTCTCTTTTTATTTTGTTTAAATGCTTTTGGTTTAATACGTAGGGTAAATATTCTTTTTCTTTATAAGCTGCTTCAACAGAGATAATATTAATTTAGATAGTGCTGATTATAATCCAGTGTGCGTGCTAAGTCACTTCAGTTATGTCCCCATGGACTGTGACCCACTAGGTTCCTCTATCCTTGCGATTCTCCAGGCAAGAATACTGGAGTGGGTTGCCATGCCCTCGCCCAGGGAATCTTCCCAACCCAGGGACTGAACCCACAACTCTTATATCTCCTGCGTTGACAGGTGGATTCTTTACCACTAGCGCCACCTGGGAAACCAATAATTCAGTATAACTTGATATAAAACCCAAGGGGAAATTTCAAACCCCATGGATATATTTCTTAGTAGAACTTCTCAATATTGGCTCTACCATGGACATTTTTGGCTGGATAATTCCTTGTCGTGGGAGCTGTCCCCTAAGTTATAAGATGTTCAGCAGCACTCCTGGGCTCTGTCTGCTAGATGACGATTGCACCTCCATCACCCAGTGATGACAATCAAAAACACCTTCAGACATTGCCATGTGTCCTCTGGTGTGCAAAATTGTCCTGGGTTTTAAACTACTTGTCTAGGCAAATTCTCCAGTAAATTTCCTTAAAATGACAGCACGGTGCTGTCAAGGAAAACCTCATATGTAAGCTCTAGAGAGCAAGTTAGGATAGTGGGGCTATGGTTTCCATCCGTCTGATTCTACATTAGGGAGAGAAGGAGTCTATCCCTTTTTTTTTCTTGATGAATATTTATTTATTTGCCTGGGCTGGGTCTTAGGTGCAACATGCTTGATCTAGTTCCCTGACCAGGGATCGAACCTGGGCCCTCTGCATTGGAAGTCCAAAATCTCAGCCACTGGACTCCCAGGGAAGTCCCAGTTTGTCCTTTTTCACTGACATTTTGCTATCTTGTTCCAAAGAGATGTCCTCATTCTGTGCATCTGAAGTGAAAAAAGTGAAGTGAAGTCACTCAGTCATGTCTGACTCTTTGTGACTCTGTGGACTGTAGCCTACCAGGCTCCTCCATCCATGGGATTCTCCAGGCAAGAATACTGGAGTGGGTTGCCATTTTCTTCTCCAGGGGATCTTCCCGACCCAGGGGTTGAACCCAGGTCTCCTGCATTGCGGGGAGACGCTTTAACCTCTGAGCCACCAGAGTGTATGCCAAGTCCCCAAACTCAATTTGACCAAGGTTGGTAGCATATTAAATATCCTATCCCCAAGGTGAGAGCTAGAATTAGTTTTGTTCCACAAACCTGATAGTTCTAAAACTGTGTTTTACCTGGGAGTTAGTTAGATATGCAACTTCTGGGCCTGACATCAGGCCAGAATCAAAATACCTTGGGGTGGAACCCAGGACCTTGTGTTTTAACAAGCTCTCCAAGTCATTCTTATACATGCTAAAGTTTGAGACATACTGTTCTTGAATCATGTGTGCCCTCCTAACTGTGGCCTATCATCATGATTTCCATCAAGTTTGCTGCATCTATTTTAATTGGGCTTTTACTTCAGACTGGAGCTTCCATAGTGGCTCACATGGTGAAGAATCCGCCTGCAATGCAGGAAACGCAAGTTCAAGCCTTGATGTAGGAAGAAGGAAATGGCAACCCATTCCAGTATTTTTGCCTGGAGAATCCCATGGACAGAGGAGTCTTGTGGGCTACGGCCATGAAGATGCAAAGAGTCAAACACAACTGAGTGACTAACATTACTTCAGATTTGTTCAGTTTTCACAGTCAGATGGAAGCCCTGCCCTAAAGCTCAGCCCAGCTGGACAAAACCCGACCCCATTTCCTCTTCCTGCATTTATTTCTCCCTACTGACTGGATTCTCTTAGTGTACCCTACTGACTTTAATGTTTTGTCCAACAGAGATTGTCAAACAATTTCTGCTACGTTGATGTCATTGCTCACTAGAAATTGGACAATCATATCTGATTCTCTCAGATATCAATGTGAAACTAGATTTAAGCAAAACACTTCAACCACTGTGATTTTAATTGTTTTCCACCAGCCCCAGGCACATCCCACAGCCACATTAGTCTCCTAGTTCTGGCAACATTCTATCTGGCTTCTCTCTTTCTTTAGGAATCTCTTAGTGGGTATCATGGCCAACCCAAAGATGGTAAGGAACTTATATAACCAAGAGAGACTTAACAGTTGATAGTTCCCTTGTATGTCAGAAAATTGGAGAACAACAATAACAAAATATTTAGCAGAGCATTTGGCCCAACAACACCATAGCCTTTTCTGTAAAATAAAGTTGTTATGTGCATGCTAAGTTGCTTCCGACTCTTTGCTGACCCATGGACTGTAGCCCACCAGGCTTCTCTGTCAATGGGATATCCCATGCGAGAATACTGGAGTGGGTTGCCATTTCCTTCTCCAGAGGATCTTCCTGACCCAGGGATCAAACTCTAGTCTTGTGTCTCCTGTATTGGCAGGTGGGTTCTTCAACACTAGTGCCACTTGGGAAGCCCAAAGTTGTTATTTTTGTTGTTCAGATGCTCAATCATGTCCAACTCTTTGCAACCCCATGGACATCAGTACACCAGGCTTCCTTGTCCTCCACCATCTCCCAGGGATTGCTATGCTGCTGCTGCTAAGTTGCTTCAGTTGTGTCCAACTCTGTGTGACCCCATAGATGGCAGCTCCGCCATCCCTGGGATTCTCCAGGCAAGAACACTGGAGTGGGTTGCCATTTCCTTCTCCAATGCATGAAGGTGAAAAGTGAAAGTGAAGTCGCTCAGTCGTGTCCAACTCTTCGCAACCCCATGGACTGCAGCCTACCAGGCTCCTCTGTCCATGGGATTTTCCAGGCAAGAGTACTGGAGTGGGTTGCCATTGCCTTCTCCGAGGGATTGCTATAGAAGTTTCTAATTTCAATTGTTTGTTAGTTTGTTTTGGCCACAAGGCATGTGGGATCTTATTTCTTGTACCAGGGATCGAACCCACACCTCCTGCATTGGAAGCACAGATTCTTAACCACTGGACTGCCAGAGAAGTCCCTCTGATGTTTTTAATGAACTAATTTGCCTCTAAGTTATGTACAGATAGAAGCTGTGGTATAGAGGATCCCACAGCAACAATGTAGCTGGAGGGAAGGGAATGTGACAGGGAATATTGGGGAACAAGCTTGACCACATTGATTGGAAAGGTAGATTGGAGCAGATCGACTATAATCCTGCTTTGAATGTTTAGAAGTTTGGGCATTATTTGGTGAGCAATAGAGAGCCATTGGACGATACGTGTATGTTTGTGTTAATTTTTATTTTCACTAAGTATAAAACACTGTGTAACAAATACCTGTGTAAGGTGATAGGAATGCTGGGCTGGAAGAAGCACAAGCTGGAATCAAGATTGCTGGGAGAAATATCAGTAACCTCAGATATGCAGATGACACCACCCTTATGGCAGAAAGTGAAGAGGAACTCAAAAGCCTCTTGATGAAAGTGAAAGAGGAGAGTGAAAAGGTTGGCTTGAAGCTCAACATTCAGAAAACAAAGATCACGGCATCTGCTTCCATCACTTCATGGCAAATAGATGGGGAAACAGTGGAAACAGTGTCAGACTTTATTTTGGGGGGCTCCAAAATCACTGCGGATTCTGATTGCAGCCATGAAATTAAAAGACGCTTACTCCTTGGAAGGAAAGTTATGACCAACCTAGATAGCATATTAAAAAGCAGAAACATTACTTTGCCAGCCAAGGTCTGTCTAGTCAAGGCTATGGTTTTTCCCGTGGTCATGTATGGATATGAGAGTTGGACTGTGAAGAAAGCTGATCACCGAAGAATTGATGCTTTTGAACTGTGGTTCTGGAGAAGACTCTTGAGAATCCCTTGGACTGCAAGGAGATCCAACCAGTCCATTCTAAAGGAGATCAATCCTGGGTGTTCATTGGAAGGACTGATGCTAAAACTGAAACTGCAATACTTTGGCCACCTCATGCGACGAGTTGACTCACTGGAAAAGACTCTGATGCTGGGAGGGATTGGGGGCAGGAGGAGATGGGGAAGACAGAGAATGAGATGGCTGGATGGCATCACCAGCTCGATGGACATGAGTTTGAGTGAACTCCGGGAGTTGGTGATGGACAGGGAGGCCTGGCGTGCTGTGATTCATGGGGTCGCAAAGAGTCGGACACAACTGAGCGACTGAACTGAACTGAACTGAAGGTGATAGGATGTTTCCAGTACACAGAATTTCCCTTTCTGTCCTTTCCTTGTAAGCAGTTCCTGCCTCCTCCCTAAAAATAAACCACTGTTCTGATTTCTGACACAGGTCATTAGTCTTGCCTACTATAAAATTTGATTTAGAAATGACTTTTTACATTGTTGTATACTACTGTATTGCATGAACATACACAATGTATTTATCCAGTTGGACTGGAGTGATTCCAGCTTTTGGCTCTTACGAATAACACTTCTATAAATACTCTTGTACCTGTCTTTTGATGCATATAGGCATACCTTTTTGGGAGGATATATATCTAGTTGTGAAATAAATAAGATATAGGATGCATGTATGCTCAACTTTAGTAGATAATACCAAAGAGTTTTCCCATGTGATTTTATTAAATAAAATTTCTATCAACCCTGACGTAGTTCCCCTGACAGAAAAAGGACAAGATCAACATGATGTTTCAGGAGACTGAATCCAGTTGCAATGTATGAGATGGCTTAGATGTTGTCATACTGCAATACACTCCACAGGTAGTGCTAGTGGCAAAGAACCCACCTGCCAATACAGGAGACATGAGACACAGATTCGATCCCTGGGTTGGAAAGCTCCCCAGAGGAGGGCATGGCAACCCACTCCAGTATTGTTTCCTGGAGACTCCCATGGGCAGAGGAGCCTGCTTAGCTATAGTCCATCGGATTGCACAGAGTAGGACACAACTGAATCGACTTAGCACTCACACACACCTACTGCAATATGGAAAGGGGAAACTGCAAGAGCTCAGGTGAAAAATAAGACCCTGAACTTGAAGGAGAGAGGAAAAGCTAGAAGAGAGATTAGAGACACGAGGGAGATAGCTTGGAGGGTGTTTGGAAATGAAAGTAAATGTAAAAATAAAGTCTTAATGCTGGGTCATGGAGAGACTGAGGTGTCATGAGAACCAGAGTTGGCAGAGTTTAGAGTTTAATAATGAATTGGGGCTGAGTTAGAACAAGGTTAGGGTGCTTACAGGAACCCAGAAGAAAGTGCCTAAGAGACAACTGTAATCAAAGCTCAAGAAATCTGTTGGGGCTTCCCTGGTGGCTAAGTGGTAAGGAATCCACCTGTCAGTCCAGAAGACACAGGTTTGATCCCTGGTCTGGGAAGATCTCACATGCCTCAGAGTAACCAAGCCTGCAAGCCCTAGAGCCTGTGCTCTGCGACAAGAGAAGCCACTACAATGAAAAGACCAATCACTGGAACTAGAGAGTAACCCTGGCTTGTCGCAACTAAAGAAAAGCCCGTGCAGCAATGAAGATACCCAGCACGGCCAAAAATAAATAAATAAAATTTAAAAGTGAAATCTGTCCCTTGACTGACAGCAATTTCACTAGGATGCTTTCCTACAACTTTATCACGATAGAACTTGATTTAGAAACCCTCTGTCAAACAGCACTAAGACTTTCATTTATATATCTATTGTCATCTAATCATGCCCTGGATGAAAAATCTAACTCCCTCCTTGCAGGGGCTTCCCTGGAGGCGATAGTGATCAAAGAACCTGTCTGCCAATGTAGGAGACACAAGAGACTCGGCTTCCATCCCTGGGTTGGGAAGATCCCCTGGAGAAGGAAATGGCAACCTGCTCCGGTATTCTTGCCCGGAGAATCCCGTGGTCAGAGGAACCTGGCGGGCTACAGTCCACAGGGTCACAAAGAGTCGGACACGACTGAAGTGACTTAACACACGTGAAGTGTTATATTTGTGTTACCAGCCCTCCCCACTCGGTCCCCAGCGAGGGTCCTCCTGCCCCAGTATTGGTGGAGCCAACAATATGAGACAGGGTTCAATTCAGAAGCAAAGGAAAATTTCATTTTTCCCTCAGAGAATGGAAATAGTGGAGCTTCCGCTCTAGAGCTCACACTCGCCCTGACAGGCTCTGGGCGGGACTACTTTACAGGAAACGGGCAGAGGGGAGGGAGAGGAGTTCTCGCGAGACCCGCTCAGATCCTGCGGGACCGCTGCGTCAGGCTCCCCGTCTGCACGCGGCCCGCCACCGCCATCTTGGATCTCGGAGTCATGCACAGCTGAGGTGTTGACGGCAGCCTTTCCTACTCGGAACTCAGGCCTGAAGCGCCAGGTTCCATCCCTCAGCCTGCAGTATTGTGTGATCTAGTGAAACTACACTGAGCGCAAAGTGAAAGAAAGGTTAGACTTTATTTTACTACCTAAACTCTATTTTTATTTTTGCTCCCTGAATGCTAAAGGGCTTTGCCAGTAACGTTTGTATAGGCTTAGCAAACGAACGCCTTGCGTTTTATGTGGAACTATAAATAATGAACATCTCTCAAAATTTTTTCTTCTTTTATTTCCCACAAAACAAACCATTAGCTTAGTTCGTTTCTATCATTATTTTTCTGAACTATTCTTTCCATGCTTTTTTTTTACCATGTTTCTTGTTTTCTGTTCTCTTCACTCTTCACAGTGAAGTCCAGAATTATCTTTTTTTAGAAAAGGAGTCTAAATGCCTCATTTAAAAGTGTCACTCATTCGTTTTACTTGAAGAATAAATACCTTTATAAGCCAGCTACCCTCATTTCATGCCAACCTTTTACTTATAGTTTATGCTTTGGGAGTAGTTTCTCATGCTCATCATTCGATTTAATGCTTTCATGCCTTTCATTCCTGAAAGTGTTACTTTCATAATTCAAAACTCTGCCCTTCACAGTCTTTCTTAAATATATATACTTAATTAATAAAACACTGGAAAAGAAGGAAAAGGACAGTCGAGGCAAAGGAAGCTTTTCTGAACATGTGAGAGATGGACCGCTGAAGGTTATGTACTAGTGTTTAAAATAATATAAAGACATTCATTTTAGTTTCAATATATTGTATGATTTCATTTCCAGCCCTAGCATACTGCAAAACACATTTAAGATCAGTAAAATAATTTAAAATCTAATAATAAGAAGCATTCAAATAATAGAAGAAAGAATACATACAGATTTTTAGCATGCAATACTTAATTTATGAAGCTTGCCAGAGAATACTGATTTAAATTTTCAAATATTCAAATGCATCTCCTTTTTAATGCTCTTATGCCATTAACAAGAAAATTATCATGAGTACTTAATATTTAAGCTCATTTTAAAATGTACTGGACAAGTACAAAAACTATTGTATTAAGGAAAAGATTCATCTTGTCAGATTTCTACTCTTTCAAAAACTGGAGTTAAAAAATTGTGAAAATGGCATATGAAAATGTAAACAATGTCAACAGTTCATTAAATATAAGGAAAAATTCAGCTCTTCCCATCCCTCCTTCAGTCCAGTTCTCTGATGATAATCACAGTTAAGAGTGTCTTGTAATGTTTTCCAATATTTTCTGCATTTATAACCACATTTACAACCACATGTATATACATACAAGTATATTTTAATTTTTTATAAAGACTGGTCATGATGTACATATAATTTTTCAAATTACATTTTGTACTTAATTACCTGTCATGTACATTTTTCTATATCAGAATGTATAGATTTACCTCATTGTTTTTAAACCTTGCATTGAGCGAGTTGTATGGTTGTGGCACAAATGATTCATCCAGTTCTCTATTAATGGATATTTAGATTCTTTTTAGGCTACCTCCTTTATAATTGTGGCAGGAGGTTTGTTTCGTACAATTATCATTTTCAGCCCCCTTTTTCCTCTTTTCCTCCATCCAGATAGTTGAGGAGAGGGTAGAATTGGGAATGGAAGAGTAAGGTTGGTTATGGGTACTTCATGAAAGACCAGAGAGTTAAGTCATTCTGTCGTGTTTGACTCTTTGTGACCCCGTGGACTATAGCTCACCAGGCTCCTCCAGCCATGGGATTTTCCAGGCAGAAGTACTGGAGTAGGTTGCCATTTCCTTCTCCAGGGGATCTTTCCAACCCAGGGATGGAACCCAGGTCTCCCTCATTGCAGAAAGACCAGAAGCCAAGCCTTGCACCCTGACAGCATCCCAGACAGGTGTCTAGGCTTCAGAAAAGTGTAATAACCACATGCATTTCAGATCTCAGCAGGAAATATAATTCCATAGCCTCTGGATCTGAAGGAAGTATGTAGACTGGACATGAACAGCTTGGTAGTGACCAATGTGAAATGATTGCTTATGAGCAGAGCCTAGAGGAACCTCACCAGTACCTTGGCCATATGGAGGAAACTTTGCAAAGTTCTTGATAGGAAGCGGAATGGGATGGGACTGATGAAAGGAAAGTGAGGGCTGGAGTTCTAAATTAAACTGATTTTAAAATATAAAGAAATACAATATATATGTTTTGAACATATGAGTTTCTAGGTGAGAATTCATGCCATCTTCGTAAACAGTTTATCTTGGTATATTTAAAGTTGCACTTTAATTTTGGAGGCTTTTTATTCATGGAGTACAATTCTTTTTCAATGATTACAGGAAAAATCCCCACTGGAAATAGTCTTTTTTTAATCTTGACGTCGTTACATGTGGAATTTTGTGATATCCATTTGTTCTTTTAGAATATAATTTCAACGAAAATGAATCATGTATTTATTATGGTCTCAAGTTGTTAAGGATTTATTGTATGATTTGGATGTTGCACAGACATCAAGCATGGTTTAAAATACATAATATGAAATGATAAAATTTAATAGTTTATTTTGAAGAGAGAAAAAAATTTCTTTATGGAAAAGTCACGCTTGTATTATGACCATTACATTTTTGTTTGCCTTTGCTTTTACCTTTAATTGGTACTTTTGCAATCTTTATTGAAGGCTTTAGCCTTAAAGGTTGGCAAAAGATTAAGTCAATTAAAAATCTCATGGAAACAATTTAACTATTATTCTCTGATTAAGAAGCATTGATTAAAATTGCTTTTAGAAGGAAAGACGGAAAAGGTCCTTAAAATGTCTTATGGCTTAGAATTTTACTATGTCAACTAACAGTTTATATTGTCTCCAGGCCTAATTCTCTAGCATGTTTATACAGCAGTTGAGGGCTGTTGGTCTAACAGTGCCTGGGGAGGCGAGACTCCTCTGACAAACAGCCAAAGAAGAACTTGAAACAGACACAGACAGGGGAAAGTCCACTCCTGCCAGGACACTGCAAGCTGCTTAGTGACCCTCTAAATGTTCTGCTAGTTTTGTTGCCATACTTGGTAGTCCTGGGAATCTGGCTAGTCTCAGAAGTTGAGCTAAACAAAATACAACTGTGCACAGCCACGCCCTAGGGTGACTGTCTCCAAATACCATACAAGTCCGAGGCTGAAGCACTTGAAAGGCTTGTATCTCTGCAGATCAAATCTTCATAAGACTGAGCCTTTAAAGACAACCCTTAAGCACATAAATATTGTCATTTACAGCACTGTTCCAGCGCTATTTTACCTTTCCAATTATGAAGGTGGCTAATGCACATGATAATTACAGTTCCTTAAAATTTATTCACTCTTGAGCAGATCAGCTCAGAAATGTTGGCAGAGTTTCAGGGTTCCTTAACAACTGCTTGCCAAACCTCTCTTTGATCCAGTGAAATCATCGTATGATTCAAAACAAGGCCTAGAGCCTTTCAAGAATTCACATCTTAAATCCTCATCTTCATCGCCCAGCCTCCCTGTGTTCAACCTAAAACTGATTTTTCCTTATCAGTGCTAAGGAATAAGTTTTTCTGTCTATGGGATTTATAATATGCTTTCTTTGTTCCCCTTCATTTAGTCACCGTTTTAACTAATATTTGTTAAGTGCTTATGCACTAGAGATTGTGACTTAGCCTGTAGTTTAGAACTAAGTTACCTACCCTAAATTTACTACATATGATAGAGGCCGTCAGTTAAACAGATAACTGCTGTAAAGGGGTCTAAGTCAGGGTAGCATACAGTAGGAAAAGGAACTTTGGGCTCAAAGCCTCTGGTGGAGGTCAAAAAGATTCCCAGTAAAGATAATTCTGTATGGAGCATTGAGGAAAAATAAAAGTAGGCAAATGATAAAAGCAAGTGTGTGTGGGTATTTTAGACAGAAAAAATAGTGTGTGCACTAAGATATGGCAGCCAGAGAAAACAATGCAAATTTTAGAAACGAAAAACATTTTGCTGACTTAAAATGCCTCCTATGGAGAAACTAGAAAAAAGGTAGGAGACATAGGCATGGCAGGAATTTGAATACCATTTTTTGCCCTCCTGTTGCTGTTCAGTTGCTAAGTCATGTCTGACTCTTTGTGACACCATGGACTGCAGCACACCAGGCTTCCCTGTCCTTCACTATCTACCAGAGTTTGCTCAAACTCATGTCCATTGAGTCAGTGATGCTGTCCAACCAGCTCATCACCCGCTTCTTCACCTGCCCTTAATCTTTCCCAGCATTAAGGTCTTTTCCAGTGAGTTGGCTCTTCACGTCAAGTGGTCAAAGTATTGGAGCTTCAGCATCAGTGCTTCCAAAGAATATTCAGGGTTGATATCCTTTAGAAATGACTGTCTTGATCTCTATGCTATCCAAGGGACTCTCAAGAGTCTTCTCCAGCACCACAGTTCAAAAGTATCAATTCTTTGGTGCTCAGCCTTCTTTATGGTCCAACTCTCACATCTGTACAAGACTACTAGAAAAAAACATAGCTTTGACTCAATGGACCTTTGCCAGCAAAGTGATTTCTCTGCTTTTTAATACACTGTCTAGATTTGTCATAGCTTTTCTTCCAAAGAGCAAGCATCTTTTAATTTCCTGGACTATAGTCAGTCACCGTCCACAGTGATTTTGGAGCCCAAGAAAATAAAATCTGTCACTGTTTCTGCTTTTACCCCATCTATTTGCCATGAAGTGATGGGACCGGATGCCATAATTATAGTTTTTTGAATGTTGAGTTTTAAGCCAGGCTTTTTTTCTTTTACGCTCCTAAAGAGTTTGAATCTTATTCTAAAATCAGTGTTGACTTTTAGAAAAATTGTGAGCAAGAAGGTGATTTGACCAGTTTGGAGTTTTGGGTAGATGACTTGAAGGGATTGTAGAAAAAAACTTTAATTCAGGAATATCAATATTTAACATATAGTGCATGCATGCATGCTCAGTTGCTCAGTCGTGTCCAACATTTTGTGACCCTATGGACTGTATTTAGCCCACCAGGCTCCTCTGCCCATGGGATTTCCCAGGTAAGAATACTGAAGTGGGTTGCCTTTCCCTTCTCCAGGGGATCTTCTTGACCCAGGGATCAAACCCAAGTCTCCTGCATTGACAGGCAGGTTCTTTATCGTTGTACCACCTGGGAAGCCTTGAGGGGAGGATACGGTCCTGAGGACAGTGCTGACAAAAACAGACTGAACTATCACTCCTGTGGGTCAGGAATATCATAAAGAAAGAAAAACCAAAGAGGAAAAACTAAAAGGGAGAGGGAAGAAAAAGTGAGGGGAAATGAAAGCTGTAGGGAAAAGAGAGAAAGGGGGAAAGGCAGTAGAGGTGATTTGGAAGCAACACCTGTTGCTTAAATCCTAGCTTTTCAACCAGGATTGAAAAGGAGCAGGGAGGAGAGAGTCAGAATATGTTGATAGCATTCTATTTCTTTAAAAAAGGTGCAATTTATTTTCTTTCTTTAAAAAAAAGTTTTATTGAGGTATGATTGACATACAAAAAGCTGTACATATGTAATGTATCCAACTTGTTAAGTTTGAGGATAAGTGGATAGCCAGGAAACCGTCACCACCATCAAGGCCATAAACTTATCCATCACCTCCAAAAGTTCCCTTCTGCCTCTTTTTGTGTAAAGGTTTTGACAAATGATTTTCTTTTTCACCTTGATATCCCAACAATTCACATCAGTAAAAATTCATGCTAATCTGGCCTGTTCTGAAGATAATGCATAGCAATTCATAAAATTTCTTTAAAACTTCCATAATTAGAAGTTGAATATCGTATCCAGTTGATTTGATCAAAAACTCTGTAATGACTCTCTTCCTATCACATAGATTTCAGATCTACCAACAATTATCTTCTCTTCCCTCAAATAATGTTCAGAGTCCACTCACTTCTCACCATCTGCGCCATGCTTACCCAAGCCCCCGTCTTCTCTAACCTGTACTCAGCACCCTCTACCTGCTGCTGCTGCTAAGTCACTTCAGTCGTGTCCGACTCTGTGTGACCCCATAGACGGAAGCCCACCAGGCTCCCCCATCCCTGGGATTCTCCAGGCAAGAACACTGGAGTGGGTTGCCATTTCCTTCTCCAATGTGTGAAAGTGAAAAGTGAAAGTGAAGTCGCTCAGTCGTGTCCGACCCTTAGCGACCCCACAGACTGCAGCCTACCAGGCTCCTCCATCCATGGGATTTTCTAGGCAAGAGTACTGGAGTGGCTTGCCATTGCCTTCTCCTACTGCCACCCTAAATGCCGCTAAGTCTCCAGTGGTTTTCTATCACCTTGTGATGATCCAGAGACTGCGAGTGATCTGGTCCCTTGCTATCTTTTTGTCTCCATCTCCTCCTACTATCCCCCTCTTCTCTCTCTGATCCAGCTACACTGAGCAATTTTTTGTCTCAAATGCACTATTTGTCCCAGGCCATTTGCATTACTGTTATCCCTCTGCCTGGAACGTCTTTCCCCCAGATATCCTTTGTTCAAATGGCACCATAATTGAAAGGAATTCACAAACACAATCACAAAGTTAATGTAGCATTTTCATCATCATTTACATTTTATGTTGTTTATTTTGTTTTCACCATCTCACACCCACCCCCCCACCCCCCCACAACCAGAATACTCCTGGAGAGAAAGGGCTTTATTTTATTCACTGTTAGCTCCTACACGCCTAACTATAACTATTGTTTTGGTCATGTCAGATTCTTTGCAACCCTATGGACTGTAGCCCACCAGGTTCTTCTGTCCATGGGATTCTCTAGGCAGCAATCCTGGAGTGAGTTGCTATGCTCTCTTCTAGGGAATCATCCCGACCCAGGGATTGAACTTGTGGTCTCTTACATCTCATGCATTGGCAGGTGGATTCTTTACCACTAGTGCCACCTGGGATGCCCACATGCCTATATCTGGGATAAGGTTGGTGCTCAGTATTTCTTAACTAACCTGATAAACCAATGAGTATATAACTGTCCCCTGAACAGTATTTCTTTTTTGCTTTATGTGATGCAAAGTAAGCATTATTATTTATGAGAGTTGTAGTCGAGAACTCAGTCCCTTCTCTTTATATATAAATATTCCAACATTGCCAGCATCCTAGAGGGTAAACATTTTTAGCATGGAAATGAAAATGGCAGTTACTCAGCAATGGTTTTAGGCTAAAGGTTAGTTAAACTGAACTAGAATTTTGACATCTTTTCAGGATTCCCAAGTAATACCTAAGGATGGACCAATGTCCTGTTCCACTCAAAGTGACAGTTTTTCAAAGGAAATAACAAGTTAGTGATGGGACAACCCAGAGATACTTAAGGAGAAAAAACTTCTAAAATATCTTTAAACACCAAGAGATAACCACAGTTATCATGGAGTTACATCATTGATAATTTGATTGATATGATATTTATTGAATGATAGATTAATTAGAAAGAGCTTTTACCTGAAATCTTTACAGTATTTACTCTTTATTCATTAATTTTGTCTCTGTGTTCCATTTATTTTTGTACTTTGGTCCCGTTTTATAATTTCTTTATATCTATGTATTTTTAAAATTTAACAGAGGTATTTTATATTTTAGACTGCTGTTAAAATGGGATTTGTTTACATCATTTTTTGTTAATATTTATTGAAAAACTACAGAATTTGGTAATTGATCTTGTATCTGACTGCAGTACTAGTACTGTTAAATACTTTTTAGTTGATCTCAGTATTTCTTGGTAATCACATCATCTTCCAATAATGATGACTCTACCTCCCTTTTCAGTGTTTTATATTTTTGGTTCCATCATATATATTTTTTTATTCTACTGTTTAAAGCTTTCCACCAACTTAATTTATATCAGCAGTGACAGGTAATCTTCTATTGTTCCTGACTTAACTAGAAATGAATTTCACATTCATTAACTGGATATTTATGTTGTGTTTCAAATGCACACTTTTTTGTTGTTTTTTCCTTGATAATTCAAATACACTGAAGCAAATACTTTTGTCCATAAATATTTGTATTTCTTATTGTTTCCTAAATATGATGCTAAATTGTTTTCATAGCCTCATGTACAAATTATCTGCAATAAACAAGTCCTGTTCTTATCATCATTTGTTGTGGTTGTTCAGTCGCTAAGTCATGTCCTACCCTTTGTGACCCCATAAACTGTAGAATGCCAGGGTTCCCTGTCCTTCACTATATCCCAGAGTTTGCTCAAACTCATGTCCATTGAGCTGATGATGCCATCCAACCATATCATCCTTTGTCGCCTCCTTCTCCTCCTGCCCTCTGTCTTTCCCAGCATCAGGGGCTTTTCCAATGAGTTGGCTCTTTGCATCAGGTGGCCAAAGTATTGGAGCTTCAGCATCGGTCCTTCCAATGAATATTCAGGACTGATTTCCTTTTGGTTTGACTGGTTTGATCTCCTTGCAGTCCAAGGGATTCTCAAGAATCTTCTCCAGTACCACAGTTTAAAAACGTCAGTTCTTCAGTGCCCAGCCTTCTTTATGGTCCAACTCTTACATCTGTACATGACTACTGGAAAAACTATAGCTTTGACTACACAGACCTTTGTCAGCAAAGTGATATCTCTGATTTTTTAATACATTGTCTAGGTTTGTCATAGCTAGTCTTCCAAGGAGAAAGCATCTGTTAATTTGTGGCTTCAGTCACCATCCACATCAACATTTAGTATTGCCAATTTAAAAATCCCAGCAATTTAATTGATAAAGAATATTTTTTATCTAATACTATATGTTTTAATTTCTTTGCTCATTATTGCTTTCAGGTTTTTTTTATTTCTTAATTGGCCATGTTTATTTATTCTGCAAATTATTCATCTCATAGTTTTATTTTAGTCATGAGTTCTGAAAATATAGTGGAGAGAATAATTCCTTGATTATTGTATTGCTCATTTTAGCACATTTGTGAGTAAGGCCAAGTTGCTTTCAGAAATATTCTCTTGGATAATCTTGAGCCACATGTGAAAGGATCTGTTTCTTTCTACTCACCCCAAACCTGAGAAGAATATTTTTTTTTATTGAATTATCAATTCAACAGGTGAAAACTGCATTTCTTAAATATATCACTTTCATATCTAAGATTGTTAATAGGACCATTTTTCATGTTTATTATCAAAATTTTTCTTTCTGTATTATTTGTTCTCATCTTTAAATTGCATTTACTTTATTCTTTCTATGTATTTGCAAGAGGTCTTTGCCTATGAAGTTGTTTCTATAAATAGGAAGTATTTTTCAATTTAATTTGTCATTTAATTGTGCTTATGGTTCTTACTTATTTGCTGTACTGAGCGTCTCTTGTGCCCCATCTCAAGTATTCTATCCTCACCTCTTATTCCAGCCTGTTGCAGAATTCAGTTCCCTGCTGGCTTCACCTAGCTTCTCCTGGGTGAAGTCTGAGAGCATTTGCCTGAAGCCCTTGTCCCAAACCTCTTGCTTCCTGACTTCTCAACAGGACACACACAGGAATCACTTGTACCCATTTATATCCTGAAAATATAGAGGAATCAGAGACTTTCCTGGAGATCCAGTGGTTAAGACTCTGTGCTCCTGATGCAGGGGGCTCGGGTTCTATCTCTTTTCAGGGAACTAAGATCTCACATTCTGTGTGGCAAAAATATAGATATAGAGAAGAATCAGCAATCTCTGATTATTGCTCCCTCTGACTATTGAGGTCTAGAGGAAATGAAGCTTCTCTTTTTTCCTTCAAGTGGACCTTTGAGTCTTCTCAGCACATCCCTAGGGACAGCGTAACCTGACACAAAGAGTGGCCAACAAGATCATGTGTCTTTGTACTGACTCTTTCTGTCAACCTGTTTCTTTCCTTCTGTCACTCATTCTTGCTGTCTGGGATCATATTCCCAAATAAACTACTCACACATGGATCTTTGTCTTAGACTCTACTTTGAGACTGTCATACATGCTTTTACACGTGAGCTTTGTCTACGTCTGTGTGTGGTCATGGGTATGTATGACCCCATATATACCTCATGTATTTCGCTGTTTCTTTTTCTTCACGCTTATAAAGGCTTTCTCTAACCCCAGGGTCAGATGAATGTATTTATGTACTTTTTAGTTCTTCATGATTCCTTTTCTTATTTTCTTTATTATATAAAGCATATTTGGTAAGTAAAAAGCACATCACTTATATCTTTTAAAACATCATCAGCTGTCTTTTTCAAATATCAAGTGCTTAATATTTCGAAGTGTGATTTTCTTCCTAAATTTCTTTTCTTGTATGTTTAGTGATGCTTGGCTGATGTTGCCTGTATATTTAGAATATCACAGTAGATATCAGGTTAAGTGATTTTTTAATTAAACATAGTTGTTAAATTATTCAAAGGCAAAAAAGTTTATTTCTGCAAGGTAGACATGAGTTTGAGTGAACTCCGGGAGTTGGTGATGGACAGGGAGGCCTGGCGTGCTGTGATTCATGGGGTCGTGGAGAGTCGGGCACGACTGAGCGACTGAACTGAACTGAACTGAACTGAGTGATCTTTTTTTGTTATTTGTCCCAAATAACTTTTAAGCAAAATTTTAAATAAAGTTGACTGAACATCTAACCTTTTCTCACTGACTTTGTCTCTTAACTTGTCAGAGTTTCAAGAGAATTACAGATTAACAGGAAGAGGCTAATCCACATATTCCTACTCTTCTTTGCACACAATTATAATTTAATTAGCCCAGAATACAGACATATAAATATCCACAGAAGAGGAGCAGATGCATATCAAGATGGTTTTTCTCTGTGTCCTAACTGGACTCATAGCTGCTGGTGATGCTCCACGTAGAGTCTTGTCACAGCAGAGTAAACGGCCGAATTCTAGCTTTTCCATAAGTCTTAAATATTTAGGATTTGTATCCTCATTCCAGAAAAACTTATATCAACAATCTAATTGCTTCCATTTATGTACACTTCTATGAACATGAAATTATCCAGATTTTTTTTAAACAAACCTAATTATCAGCAAAGCCACAGCCACATGGGGGTGGGAAACAGCACTCTAGTACTCATGAATGATATCATTGCCTTAGTCTTCTGAGTATCTCAAAAAACAAACAAACCAAAGAGCAAACTGTTCCCCCACAATCATGTACTAAATGTTTATGTGTACAGGAGGCTGTTTCTGGCTTTCAGAGCCTTATCATTTTGAACTTTCAGTCTATTCCTATGACAGAGCTACCAATGATTACTGAAGCTTTTCAAATATGTTTCAATACCTGACAGAGCAAATCCTTTTTCTTATTTTCCTTTTTCAAAAATGTATTGGCTCTTCTTGTTTGCTTATTCTTTCAGTTGAAACTTGTTTTCTTTTGTTTGCATCCCACAGCTTGTGGGATGTTAGTTCTCTGATCAGGAATTGAACCCATGCCCTCAGCAAGTGAAAGCGTGGCATCCTAACCACTGGACTGCCAGGGAGTTTCCAGTTGTACTTTAAAATCACTTTGTCACATTCTTCCAAAATGTGGCGGACGTGGAGACCCATGATCCAGCACCCCTAAAGGAAAGGCTTGTTGCCCAGCTGTGAGGGCTATGTAGGTACCTTCCAGCTGTCAGTTCTTTCAGGGTCTCATCCCTCCAGAGAACACTTCCATTAGGTACCTGGCAGAGGAGTGTTAAAAGGATCAGTTATTTCAACTGGCCTGGGATGACTCCATGGAACAAGCAGTCCCAGTTGGTTAGCTGAGGCTTTTGGCATTCTACATCTCAGTCCATTACTCCTTCTATTAATAATTCTATGAACTATTATGGAATGGGCCAATATCTTTATTAGAATGGCCACAATAACTTACTCATAGAGTGATTCATTTTAAGAAATACTTACTGAGCAATTCTGCTACTTTCTCCTTCATTTCCCCATATGTCAATTCCTAATAAATGTCTTATATTAGGAACTCAACCTGCAACAAATTTAACTGGAATAGTGCCAAACTTACCAGTTGTGAAAAATTGACTTTTTTTTTTGGCTTTCTCTGGTGGCTTAGTGCAGGAGATGCAAGTTCAGTCCCTGAGTGGGGATGATCCATGGGAGAAGGAAATGCCAACCCACTCCAGTATTCTTGCCTGGAAGAGCCCATGGACAGAGGAGCCTGGCAGGCTACAGTCCATAGGGTTGCAAAGAGTCGGACATGGCTAAGCTTGCACATTGTTGTTGGGCTTTCTTTTATCCCAGTTTTTCCATTTAGGAACAGGAGATGTCTCTAAATTTATTAAGTCTTCTTATATTAATATATTTCTTAGCAAACCTCTCCTCATACGGAGTTTACAGATTTCTTTTTAAGGTTTTTCATGGTTGCCTTATATTTATGGCCATTATTGGTTTCTCTATTGAATCAAGCTCTTTCATTATATCTTCAATGTGACCTGTAATATTACAAATTTATTTATAAATCATGTTGTACATGTTATAAAACATTTTTAATTGGAATTTTACTGAGTTCACTTGCAAAGTATGCTTATTTAAAACATTGCGTGCATTTTTCCTGTCAGGTTTTCTCTTTTCCTCCATGATAATTTTTACCTGGCTTAATGAAATTGTAACCAGATATATCTAAAAGACTTCAGTTTTCCACATTTTAAGAGTAATCTTAATAATGATAGCATCTATTGAGTTCCTCTAAGGTATCAGACTTTGGCACTTGAATGATCTGGTGATATAACCTACAATCTTAGCAGCCACTCTACGTTATAACCTATGCTTTTCAAAGAATACATATAACTTACCCATTAGTTATTGCTTGCAAGTTATGAGTCAAACCCTAAACTTAGTACTTTAGCTCTGAAGTTAAAAAAAAAAAAATTCCTCATGTACACCTGGGGCGAATTCATGTCAATGTATGGCAAAACCAACCAATATAATATTGTAAAATAAAAAAAAAATAAAAAGGAAATTCTGATGTAATATAAAAAAAAAAAATTCCATATAAAGACCTTTCCCCCCAGCAACATAACCAAACCACACCTTCCTCAGTTCATTTTTATCATATACAAATATTTAGGTATTTAATAAGTATAAATAATTTATATTTCAATTTTGATATTATGTATTTTAACTTCATGTCACATACATATGTAAAATCCATGAGTAATTTCTGAATGCATATTCTTTATACAGCATTCAAATGTAAAGAAGCATATGGACTAAAAAGTTAAATTTCACCTTTACCTTATTCCCTTCCAAATGCTCACCCTTCTCTAGAGGAAACTACCATTAATAATTCTCCATATATCTTTGCAAACATTTTCTATTAATTTATACATTCACATGAGTTTATATATATAAGCTAGTATGTATAAATTTATTTGTATGTTTGTTAATTTATTGAGTTTATATTTTATGCATTATTTTGTAATTTGCTTTTCTTAACATCTTCAAGCCTTTCCATGTCATTGTGGAAAATCAGCTTTTTTTCTCTGTAAGCTCTTCAGGACCACCTGACTAGCACTCAAGCCCCCATGAAAGTCCAGACCTGGATTAGGCAAGGGCTTGATACATGAGTAAAACTGAAGCTGCAAAACCAAGTAGAGAATTTGAGGGTAATTATTTTGAAGACCTGCTGGAGAAGGGTTAGGCTACCAACTCCAGCGTGCTTGGGCTTCCCTTGTGGCTCAGCTGGTAAAGAATCTGCCTGCAGTTTGGGAGACCTGGGTTTGATCCCTAGGTTGGGAAGATCCCCTGAAGAAGGGAAAGGCCTACCCACTCCAGTATTCTGTCCTGGAGAATTCCATGGACTATAGTGTCCACGGGGTCCCAAAGAGTCGAACTCAACTGAGTGACCTTCACTTTTCATTTTGAAGACAGATCTTTAAATAACTAATACATACATACACATATATATATACATATGTTTATATAAGCCAAACATTCCCATCTTACATTGATTTAGTTCATTGAAAACTTAACAGATTCTTACCATATTTTTGTCACCAATAACATTTTATCTTGGGCATTGCATTATATAGAATAAAGCTTTGTCTGCATATACTGTAAATCCAAAATCACAGTGAGTTAGATAAAATGGATTTTTATTCTCCTGTTTTTTAATAATATTTATTTATTTTTAATTGATTGATAATTGCTTTAAAATATTGGTTTGATTTCTGTCATATATCAACATGAATTAATCATATGTACATATTCTCCTGTTCTTAACAACACAGTCTGAATTGTACACATCACTTCTACTCACAGCTCATTGGTCTTAAAATCTAGTCACATGGCCACATCTATTAATAGCTTTAAGAGTGTCTGGAAAATATAATCCGGGCCATCATGAGCCCAGCTGAATATTGTTTGGCTAAGGATGAAGGGGAGAACTAGTCGACTGTTAAAGGCTGTTCTCAATAACCTCATGATTCAGTTTAGAAAAGTACTCAAACAATCACTTTTCTATGGAAGCTTCCCTTATTTTCTTTAAATGCTTGATCTAATCCCATTTGAAAAACTTTTAAAAACTGAAAATGCTGGTAACCCAATACAGCAAATCTAATTTCATGACGTTTCTTTACCTAAATCTATTAGCCATTATGAGCCAACATCTTTGTTAGAACAGTCATAGTAACTTACTAATAGAGTCATTCATCCTAACAAATATTTATTGAGCAGTGAGTTCTTATATCACTCCTGAAAAACACACCAGAAATAAAGTAACAAAGATATCCCCCACTGTGTGTTTATCTGTGTTACATAATTTCATCCAAATCATGTGCATGGATAAACATTAGTGAAGAAATAGAAGACAGTTTACCTGTGTTACTTCTATTATAAAAAAAATCTTCTATGTCTGACTTCATTTAGCATTTTGTTAAAGGATTCAGAATGTAAGGTCTTTACTTTTACAATAGTGAAATAAAACGAAAAGGAAGATTAATGTTCCAACAATCTTATAGCCAAGAAATTTCTCACATTTATTTGAGTAATGCGTCTGATGAAGTGAAATATATTACACACCAAAGTTAACCTTTTACTTGAAAGAATAGCATGAGGGTAGAACAGAATGAAAAATAAGTTTGAAAATGAACTTCAGGAATACGGGACACCCAACTGATAACTGTCTATCAGCCCAGTTCTTTGAGGAGAGGTATTTCTTGACACTAGTTCAGTTTATCTGTATATTGAGGGTGTATGTTGATGACAGCTCACTAGAAAAGGTCCCTGCAAATGGAATGACAAAGTACTAAATCACTCTATCAAACCAACTTTCTAGCATAACACAGATGCCTTAAGCTCTTGAAAATTTTTCCAGTAGAGACTTCTTTAGTTCTGAATCATTGTAATGCAACATATTACGTCAGGTGACTTTTGCCCTTACACTCTTGGGGCCAACAAGACAAGGATGAATTTATATATGTTTCTTTTGCGTAGTCTCTTGCATCCAATGCATTTCTTTAAGTAGATGAATTTCTGACACTAGCATTTACTTTCTTAGAAAAGAATATCCAGACAGTAAAGTATATGCCTTTCTGGATTGAAATAAAATCTTTCAGGGAATACTCTAATGAGATTATACTAAATATAACCATTTGTCCAAAATACATGTCTGCCCCAGTTCCTTACTGCCCTTTTGCAGGTAGCAATTACTGACCCATGAGCACAGTGCTGCAGTAGCCCACTGTGTGGTGGAAGTTCAGCAAAGCTCACAGTAAACATATTAATGTCTACTCTGGAGTATTGTGGGGGGAATGCAAAGCCCCAAGAAGCCACACTTTCCCATTTGAACCAGAACACAAAAGTAATGTCGTTCTAAGAAACATGAACAACCGAGGAATCTTATCACAGCTTTTCCTATTCCTGTTAGTCCTCTGTAGTAGCAACCTCTTACTCTGAGAATGATGATGTAGAAGAAAAGGAAAAGTTAAGGCAATCCATATCTCCTTTTCTTTTTAGTTCTTCTCTACTCATCAGCATGCCAAAGGTAGAGAGTGTTGGTAGAATACCCTGTTTCAAGAAGCAAAATAAAAACAGTTGAGATAGTTTTGAGCAGTTTCTACTCTTCTAGTGAGGACAAAATACATAAGTATGTACAAGATATGACACATGAATTGTACTAATTTCAATAATTGTGCATAAAAATGAAATGGCCTTACTACCCTGGTGGCTTGGATGGTAAAGCATCTGCCTGCAATGCAGGAGACCCGGCTTCAATCCCTGGGTTGGGAAGATCTCCTGGAGAAGGAAATGGCAACCCACTCCAGTATTCTTGCCTGGAAAATCCCATGGACAGAGGAGCCTATTAGGCTACAGTCCATGGGGTTGCAAAGAGTCAGACATGACTGAGCGACTTCACTTTATATTTGTATTTGAGAATGAGATGGCTGGATGGCATCACCGACTCAATAGAGGTGGGTTTGAGTGAACTCCGGGAGTTGGTGATGGACAGGGAGGCCTGGCATGCTGTGATTCATGGAGTCTCAAAGAGTCAGACACGACTGAGCGACTGAACTGAACTGAACTGAAAACTGACATTGTACACCAAGATGAGTAATAAGATTCATATTGCAATTTTTAAATTTGCTTTTTACTTACTTAAAACAACATGAAATAAATTAAAAATCATCATGACAAGTGGAGAGACTGCAGAAAAAAGGAAAGAGCTCTACATTTTTGTATCTTTAATGGAAATTGTCCTACTTTTTGAAAAAATGGCCCCATATTTTCACTTTGCACTGAGCTCCACAATTTATGTGGCTTCTGTGTAAGCTCAGTATATGTACCCTCTGCAGCCTCTGCAACCTGACTGAGGCATTGTCCTTTTTAAGTCACTTCCGAGTCTGATGCTCTGTCCCTTCTACCTCAAGAATCTCAGAGCTGATTAGTGACCTTTAACAAATTCCTTTTCTGTTTAATCTAGCTGGGCAGGGTTCTGTTCTTTGCAGTGAAGCACAGTGACTGATAATAATAATAACTAAAATTCATAGATTCTTACTCTATGCCTAGTGCATATTCTCATAATATTGAGATAGGTATGATCAGCTACATTATCCAGATAAGAAAATCTAGGGTAAAAAAATCAAATAAACTGTCTGAGTTCACCAGTTCATCCAGGGCCAGGGCTCAAACTCAAGTGTCTGATTCCAGTCCTCTGTGGAGCCACATTTACTGTCGTTTGTCCTTTTAAACTTTGTTGATCCCTATGGCAAGAACTTGACTAAGTTCTGTATAGGCACTGTGCCACCTAAACAAATACCCATTGTTAGAATCCGAGACAGTACATGTTTGATTCCTCTTGTTGCTGAAGACATAATTCTTAGGAAAGACCCAGTAAACTCTTCTCTGAGAACCACATTGGTGGTGATCAAGAATGTTCAATGGTTTTTGTGTCTCTGGGATTCATTATCTCTGGATTTTATTTCCCTCAATTTTATAAAATTTTAGTAGCCTAGGATTACATTGATTAGGAAAGGCAGACAAAGTGAGGAACTTGGATGGCTTTAAATACAAATATTCACCTCTTTTCCTGTTTATCAGAGGTGTTAAAATATTAATAACTTTCCAGCAAGTTGTTTTCAGACTGCTTGTGCTATTTATTGTGCCTCTGATTGAAGTCCACACAGACATCTTGGCAGGAGGCAAAATTTTTCAATTACAATAGATTCTTGGAAAGTTCTGTGTAAATAAACAAGGGACAAAAAGACTGAACTTGATGGAATTTGGAAGTTTAGACAATACCTACCTGTACAAAGTTGATCATTCTGCCCTGAGTCCTGTGCTCTGTGAAAATTAAAACACTAATTTAGGACGCTAAAACACTAACTTAGGACGCATGTTGTTTCAGTTTTTAGATGTTTCCAATTTTTGCTGATACAAGGTAATAAAGACATGGTGCTTTTTTAAAAAGTATACAATGTGCTGTAAAAAAATAAAGAAAAGAAACATGTAATGTCGGCTAAACGGTGCAAGTTAAAACACTACAAGCCACAAAAGTGAGGATCGTAGGACAAATATTTCTTTACCAGCTATGGGTGGGATGGTGTCTTTATGATTTATTCTGAAATAACAAAACAATCTGAAACAATGAAGTCTTTCTCTGTGCCTCATGAATATATATGAATTCACTTCATGATAGAACAAGTCATTGGCTGCCTCTGCCAAACAGCGAGAAGGGGATGATTGATTGTTTTATGCAGAACCTTTCACAGTCTAAAGGGACTTGAAATCTGTAGTTGACAAAATGGGAAACACTGCCAGAAAGGAATGTAACTCTTCAACAGTATCACAATATTTGTACTGATGACCAAAAGTACTTAACTAAAAATCACAAACTTCCCAAATCTACTACAGATTTGCTTACATAAACTATGTTTTTATTACTTCTTTAAGTAAAAACACTTATTGCCTTTAAAGTACATATACTAGAAAGTAGATTTGATTAGCCTTAGTTGCTTACTTCATACATACTGGAGAGTTACTGTTTTCATGAGAAAAAAAAATTTTTTTTCCCTTAAGTGAATATGAGCAAATGATCTATTTTATTCACAAATAAGGAAAATGTCCCTTCCCGAAATGTAAGTGGTATAAATTTTTTTATTTACTTAGAATCTAAAATTATATCTTCAAATAAAATTAGGTGATCATCACTACTGTAAACTCATTTTTCAAATTTATGGCTGCTTGAAATTATTTGGAGGGAAAGGGACTACTTATACTTGCTTCTATCAATAACAATGCTGTCTTAATGTAGATTCCCCCAAATGTGAATTCCAAGATGTGGAATTAGATTTATTTGAAGGGTAATCACAGGAATCAGAAGTGAAGGAGCAGGAAGAAAGAGAATGGCAGGAGAGGCCAGTACAGGTGTGCATTACTGAGACTGCTGCTGGAGGGAACAGGGACTCAAAACTGCAGGGAACTGAGAAACAAACTCCACTGGAAGGACAGGTGCTACGTGCCAGTCCCCAGCTACTATCCTCCACTGGCTGAGGGTTACTCTCCTGGGGACGTCAACTCCCTTCCCTGCTGGGCTCATATGTGCAGGCTGAGGATGCTCCCAGGACTTCAGAGAAAGCTCTGCAACAGGAAAGTGGAGACTCTCCTGCCTAGAGGTGCAACAAAATACAAGATGCCCAGTTCAGTTAGGGTCTCAGATAAACTGAACTCTTTTTAAATTATAAATATTACATGAAGTATACTTACACTAAAAATGATTCTTTATCTAAAATTAACATATAGCTAGGCATCCTGTGGTTGTTTTTTTTTTTTTATTCCCTTCTAAATCTGGCAACCCTACCACTAGCAAAGTGCTTGCGATGGGTTGGCATGAGTCTGAACTTGCCCAGAACTGTTTATCTCTGCAGCAGCTAAAATCAGAGGTGAGCTGAGGGCAGGTAAAGCAGGGAACCAAAAGTGGCTGCTACACGTGGGAATTCTTAGATAAAGAACCAGTCTAAATTCACCAAAAAGATCATATACACTCATTCTATATGTGTCATTTTTCTAATTAACACTTTTTTTTTCTTTTTGCTACAAAGAGGTCTCTATTTAACATCCTCATAAATCAGTTTTTACTCAATTCTATTTAACACCAGTTTGTTTAACCAAAATTATACAACAGATTAGTTATCTCTTGAATCTTCTTAAGTCCTCTTAGGTTTGCTCATGCCAGTTTCTTGCTACACTGTGATCATAGACACTTTATGTGCTCCCGGTAAATGTTAGTCCAGGTCATCTGAGAAGCAGATGAAAAGGGAGGACCAGCCATGCACGAGATTTATGAGGCGCAACACCTGTGAGAGGAATATGAGAAGGTTTGACCTGAGAGAGGCAAAGAAAAGGACGGATAGAAGACTGTTAGACTGTAGTACCGTTTTGAGGGATCTGTGTGGGGCCTTGGGCAGTCAGCTTTCAGAGCTGTGTGTCCTTCGGGGGAAGCAGTGCTGCAGCAGTGACCCTGCCACATCAGTCACTGACCAGGAATGACTCCGGGGAAGCATGGCCTCGGCGTGGACAACAGTGGACCTGACAGCATAGTACCTGGTGCCCTTGTCAGCTGGGTGCCCTGCTATCATGAACTCACTTTCATGGGCGACTGCTACTCAGTTTCCCAAGAAGAGGTACAAAACACACCTGCTAAATGTATCACTAACTGACTGAGTGCCCTGTTTAGAGAGAGCCTTGAAAAATACTTAACATTCATATTCATAAAAGTGAAGTAACTGTGGAATCTGATTTATAAAGATATTTTAGGGCAGGGAAATTTTGTAGCATTTTTTCCTTATCATTTTTTCTTAGACAAGAGCTTGTTTCACCAGCTGCTTAGAACTGTCTTGTAGTAAGTTGGCAAAATATAGTAATAGGATCTACTTCTTAAAGCTATTGTAAGGATTATATGAAGATAACTTAAATAGAACCCTTAGCATATCACTGCCACTTGATAAAAGTTCAATTAATATTGGCTATTGTGTCAATCGTTCAGTTGTGTCCAACTCTTTGTGACCCTATGGATTGCAGCCCGCCAGGCTCTTCTGTCCATGGAATTCTCCAAGCATGAATACTGGAGTGGGCTGCCATTTCCTTCTACAATTGGCTATTCGTGAATAATTATTAAGAGCCAATATGGCATGGAAAGTGATTTCCTAGGTGATGCAGTGGTAAAGAATCTTCTGCAGGAAACCTACTAGATATGGGTTTGATCCCTGGATTGGAAACATTACTTTGAGTAGGAAATGGCAACCCACTCCAGTATTCTTGCCTAGGAAATCCCATGGACAGAGGTGCCCAGACCATGGGGTCACACGACTGAGTGACTAAGCACATACACATGGCATGGGAAAAATGTGACATATGTAAAATTGCCTTGCTTTGAATATTATTCCTAGCTCCACATTCCCAGGGAAGAACACAGCATCTCCCTTCCTAGTGCCAAAGAAACTGGGAAAGTATGGGAGATGATGGATGTGTTAACAAACCTTATTGTGGGAATCATTTCATAGTATATATGTATATCAGATCATCACATTGTACACTACACAAAGTTATATGTCAACCATATCTTTAAAAGCTCAAAATATTAAAAAAAAAAAAAAAGAGAGAGACCGAGAGGAATGGGTCACCAGGATTGACTGTGTTACTTGTTTTAAGTGATAGAGGCCTGAAGCTTTGGGTGTATGACCCTTAAGTCTACCAACTCTATTTGTCTTGTCATCTACTTCTACCTAATGAATCACCACTAAAACTTAGTGGCTTGAAAAAATTTATTACATCTCAAGTTCCCATTGGTTGAGAACTCAGGAGCGGTCTTATGGGCAGTTCTCATTTGGAGTTTCTCCTTCAGTTGTAATCAGATATTTGCTGGTCCTGCACTTAACCTGAAGGCATGACTGAGTCTGGAGGATCCATCTCCAACATGGCTTTCATTAGACTGGCATGATGGTGCTGGCTGTTGGTTGGAGACCTCAGATCCTCTATACAGCAATATTTGAGTGTCCTCGTAGCATGGCGCTGACTTACTGGAGAGACAAAGGAGAAAGCTACAAGGCTTCCGTGACCAAGTTGCACACCATCCCTTCCCACAATGGCTCACACAGGGCTAGCACACAAGGATATGAATATTGGACACAAGGATTATTGGTAATTGTCTTGGAGCTAATACGTTTACTAAGACCTATAGAATATAGAATAATTGTAATTTTATGATTGCAATATAAATAATTATAGGAATAATTGCCTTTAATAAGAGTGCCTCTAGTGCTGGATAATACAAACAAGAATCATCTTTCATCAGAGCTAAACTGTGTCTTGGTTTTTTGTTTGTTCAGTTAAGTTCAGTTCAGTCACTCAGTCGTGTCCGACTCTTTTAGGCAAATGCAGCCTGACTGCATGTGCTGCCCTTTTGTTGTTGCTGTTTAGTTGCTAACCCATGTCTGACTCTTTGCAACCCCTTGGACTCTAGCCTTCCATGTTCCTCTGTCCATGGGACCAGGCGAGAATACTGGAGCGTGTTGCCATTTCCTTCTCCAGGGGAACTTCTTGAACCAGGGATCAAACTGGTGATTCTTTACTGCTGAGCCAACAGGGAAGCGCATGCTACCCTTTTGGAAAGCCTAAAGCAAGACTGTAAGTGGGCAGCTTTCATGCAGAATTCACCCCCAAAGTCACATTTGGCTTGGCCTAACCAGTGCATACAATGAATATGCAATTAAATGCCTTTAGAGAAGCATTTGTTCTCCACTTTGCCACCACTCTCTACACTTTTAAATCATACAAGTGATATATTGTCTACTTGACCCCTGAAAGGCCCCAAAAATCCCTATCTTAAAGAAATGGAATTTCTAAGTGTAGAGAACAGAGGGCCAAGGGAAAAGAGGAATAGACCAAAGGTTCCTAAAGCAAGCTCACTCAGCTGTCCTCTATGCAGAGGATTTTATAAGAACAAATGAATGTCTTGGCAGTGTCATGAAAGATTTAACATAGGCAAAAGAACAGTGCTCTGAGAGTAGTCTGTTTAGTACTAAAGTAAGGAAATGGAAACTTCTGCGGAGGTCTTTAGAAGTAGGAAAGATCCTAATCTTCCTGGAAGAATTTAGGTGTGGTTTTTCTTGGGGGTAAATGGATTGGTTTATATAACTTACAAAGTTTCTTCTATGATTTTTTGACCCCCTTCTCTGACTTTTTAGAGTTATCCATCCTCCCTCCACCCTTCCCACACACAAAGTCCCCTTAGGTGCAGAGTATGTCATGACTCTCTCATGAAGCTCAGCAATTCACTCTTCTGGGAAATGGGAGACCACCCAGGCAAGCAATGATCAGCTGCCCTGTATAACCTATGTATCTGACCTGCTATAAATTGTCTATCATTTCACTCTTCCATTTGTAGAATTATTTTCAAAGTCTGGTCATTAGCACTAATAATTTTCAAAAGTTTCTATTATTTTGTTTCCTTTCCCCCCCAAAAGTATTCTCCATGCAAAAATATTCTGATTTTAGTATATCCAACAATATATGCATATCTTTAAAGTTCAACACTTTCAACTAAAGAACAAAGTAGTCTGTAATTTACGCTTTATCCAAACCCCAACATTTTCAATGTGTGTGTTCTCATGTGAAGAAATCCAATGCTTCCAACATATTCTTTGAATGTTATGTTTTCTTTTCTAAACAAACAATGTGATGATCAATTTCAACCTTATGCCCAGGCTTCTATCCAAGTGTGTTTCCCATTAAAGTTCATCATAACTTTTCCAAATGTGTTTCTCAAACAAATCAAGATTCTTTTATCCCTGTATAGCTAAATAGTCTTGATTTAACGAGAGAAATTTCACATATCAAAGGTCAACAGAAATTGTAGCTTAGTGCCACCGTTAAAATTTTCATTGCAATTGGAAAGATTAGAAAGACATAATATATATCACTTTATATTCTCAAAATTTAGAAACTTCTTAACTCCTTTTTTCTCTTGTGTTCATTCAGTGAAGTCTTTTTTTCTTAACTTTATTCAGGTATAATTGACAAATAAAATTGTAAGATAGTTAAAGAGTTCACGGTGATGTTTTGATACATATATTTTGAAAAGATTCGTCCATCAAGTTAATCAACACGTTTGTCACCTCATATATTTATCTTTTTTGTTGCTGAATTCTATTGTTTTAACAAAATTCAATTACATAGTACAGTGTTATTGACTATAGTCACCATGTTATACATTATATCTTTAGACTTTATTCACCTTAGAGCTGGAAGTTTGTACCCTTTTTTACCAACTTCTCCCTGTTTCCTCCATCATGCATCCCTTGGAACCTATTTTTCCAGTTGTTTTTATGAACTTGACTTTTAAGATTCCACATATAAATGATTTGTTGTTCTTGTTGTTGTTATTCAGTTGCTAAGTTAGATCTGACTCTTTGTGATCCCATGGACTGTAACTTGTGAGGCTCCTCTGTCCTCCACTGTCTCCTGGAGTTTGCTCAAATTTATGTCCATTGAATTGATGATGCTACCAAACTATCTCATTCATGCAGTATTTGCTTTTCTCTGTCTGGCTTATTTCACTTATAATGCCCTCAAGGTCAATCTAAGTTGTCAAAAATGGCAGAATTTCCTTATTTATCTTGATTGAATAATATTTCACACATATACATATGTGTGTGTGTGAGTGTTGTGTGCGTATCTATATATATATAGCGAGAGAGACAGACAGATTGTTTTCAAGTCTTGGCTCCTATGAATAATGCTGCAATGAATATGGCAGTACAGATACCCTTTGATATCCTGTTTTCATTTCCTTTGAATATACCTAAAAATGAGATTGCTAGATCACATGATAGTTCTATTTTTAAATTTTAAGGAAAATCCATATTACTTTCCACAGTGGCTGCATCAATTGACATTCCCCAGCAGTACACAAGCATTCCCTTTTGTCCACATCCTCACCAACATTCTAACAAGTATAAGTATTGTGGTTTGGATTTGCATGTCCATGATAGTGATTTGAGCACCTTCACATATACCTGTTGGCCATCTCTACATCTCCCTTGGAAAAGTGTCTATTCAGTTCCTCTGCCTTTTTTTAAAATAGAATTGTTTGGGGGATTTTTGCTGTGTGAATTCTTTAAATTTTTTGCATATTAACTCCTTATCAGATATATGATTTGCAAACATTTTCTTCCATTCCATAGGTTGAGGAAATTTAGATATGAAATGAATAGTAGATGACAGTTGTATGCTAAGTCGCTTCGGTCATGCCCGAATCTTTGCCACCCCATGGACTATAGCCCTCCAGGCTCTTGTGTCCATGAGATTCTCTAGGCAAGAGTATTGGAGTGGGTTGCCATCTCCAAGGAATTTTCCTGACCCAGGGATTGAACCCACGTCTCTTATGTCTCCTGCACTGGCAGTCAGGTTCTTTAGTTGGAAGATTTAGTCAGGAAGATTTAGTTGATTTAACAGTGTTGTGAATATGTTTTAAAAGTCCAATATCTTAGTTACATACTATGAATAATGATACTTGGGATTGACTTTAAAATATTCTAAAAAATTATGGAGAGATAAACAAGATTAATAAGATATTCTCTCTACATATATGATAGAAAGAATAGAAAAAATGTCATCAGGAGTGGTAATGATAAAGGAAGGCACACAAGGGAGAAAGAATAGTTACCTATGGTTCATTAGCTTTAAAATAGACATTATACTTTTAAAATCTCAATAAAGAAGAATATGTTGAAAAATTATGTTGAAGTTGTATATGTGGGGGTGTATGTGGTAGTCTCTTAATACCACGTTAAGAATTTAATTATCTAATTTGTAATAAATATGAACCCAGTGAGTAATTTTACACTGAACAGCAATTAACCTTGTTTTGAAAAAACAATGTTACCTTTAAATTTTTTTTGCATTTAACCAATATGAAATCACTTGAGCATAACTTTCTTTTTTCAAACAACTTTCTTGTCCACCTATTTAAAAATATACAAAAATCTTATAGTAGTTAAATGTTTTAAAACCATTTTCTAACTCCTAAGATTCTGAGATGTTCTATATTCTCTCTCTCCAACCCCTACTCCCATCATTAGGTTGAGAATTTCCATGTAGAGTGTGTGTGTGTGTGTGTGTGTGTGTGTGTGCATGCGCTGTGGGGCTGATAGCAGAGAGAGGGCAGAGAAGCAAGAAAGAGCTCCTGGGGCATCAAAGGGTTCAAAACAGAGGTGAATGAGTTGTGGGAGCCACCGCCAACCTCTACTACCTGAAACCTTGCCATTTTTCCCACTGTACAATATAGAAACGAAGCATCAAGGAAATCATGCCCAGACAGACTTCTGGCAGAGTCCGGCCTTCAGCTGGAATGGAAAGAAGAAGGAGATGGTCTATTGTCTCCAGAACAAGAGATCAAAGAGTGAAAATAATGAAACTCTTGACTGGGGTTTGCAAACTTCAAGTTCAGGGAGCACCCAGCCACTCTGTCAGCCTCCTTAGGCAAGCAGGAGCTTTCCCTAAACATGGAAGGCTCAAGTGACTCATTTTGTGGGAATGCTAAACAAAGTTTCTCTGGGTAAGTCACTGTAAAGAGTTCTGGCAGCAGCATCAGGCTTCACAGGGCGTTTGTCGAGGCAGCAGAGGAATGAGGTCACATGAGTTAGGGAAAAAAACCTCTGGACAGAGACAAGGATTCAAGATCAGAGAACAAACACAAGTGGTGATAAGAGTGGTACTGATTACAGGGAATAAATTAACAGGGGCTAGAGCAAATGTGCCCAATCTGCCGATCTGGTGGTGGGAGTCACCGTGACAGGCTAGGGACCTTAAAAATGCAGACAGCAAGAAAAGAATAAGAAAGAAGAGAGTGTGAGGAGGAAAGAATATTAGCAGGAGAAAGGAAAAGCAAACAAGCATGAGAGTGGATACTAACCCATTCTACAGAGTATCTTTACTCCAATATTTTGGCCACCTGGTGCGAAGAGCTGACGCATTGGAAAAGACACTGATGTGGGGAAAGATTGAGGGCGGGAGGAGAAGGGAGCCAGAGGATGAGATGTCAGAGGATGACATGGTTGAATGGACTCATTGACTCAACAAATGTGAGTTTTAGCAAACTCAGGGAGAGAGTGAAGGACAGGGAAACCTGGCGTGCTGCAGTCCATGGGTTCTCAAAGAGCTGGACATGACTAAGTGACAAAACAACAACAAAGTTATAACATGGGATTCCCAGGTGACTGGAACTGTGGTACAGAATCTGCCTGCCAATGCAGGAGGCACATGTTTGATCCCTGATCCGGGATGACCCTGGAGAAGGAAATAGCAACTCCAGTACTCTTGCCTGGAAAATTCCACAGACAGAGGAGCCTGCCAGGCTACACTCCATGGGGTCAAAAAGAGTTGTACATGACTTAGCACACACATGAGATATAACATTTACTCCAACATACCAGCACAAGCTGTAATCAAGATTGCCAGGAGAAATATCAATAACCTCAGATATGCAGATAATACCACCCTTGTGGCTGAAATTGTAGAATAACTAAAGAGCCTCTTGATGAAAGTGAAAGAGGAGAGGACCAGGCCTGAATGCCGCGAGGGCAGTGTGGGGGAGCTGACTGGAGATAGCAGAGCAGAATGTCGGGTAGCTACCCCGCAAAAAGGCGAAAAGCCCTAACTTAAGACTCTGCCAGCCCTGCTCTCAGAACAAATGACTGAGCAGAGCTAGGCGGCTGCGGATGGCCCATCCCCCACAGAGACAGGCAGGGGAGGGCATCCAGAGCCAGAAGGGGGAAATCGCAGCCCCAGAGAGGCTTCCGATACCAAACTGCAGGCAGGCTTCAGTGTTAAGCAAGACTTTTTGGGTTTCTGCCTGGTTAACATACGCCTGAGAAGGTGCTCTGGTTGTATACACAGAAAACCAAGCGGGAGGGACCAGGGAGGTGATAAGTCGCGGCGACTGCGCTCACCAAACACCTAGTTACTTGAGCTGCTTGATCCGGGGAAGGCACAAAACACAGGCCCAAACAAGTCTGAGCCTTTGTGGAGTACCCGAGTACCTGAACCTGAGTGGCTTAGACCTGGGACGTGCATGCAACCCAGCGCTGGCCTCAGACAGTTATCGGCAGAGCAACTTAGAGCCTGTGCAGTGTAGACTGGGACAGCACACACACTGTGAGCGGGGGCCAACCCAGTGTGGCCGGGACACTGCGAGCACTCCCCACAGACGCCAGAGATATTTCTTTGCAGTGTTCCTCCCTTCCCAGAACAGGACTGAACAAGTGAGCCTTAAAAAGTGTCCACCACCACCCCCTAGTATCAAGGTGGAAATTAGACACTGAAGAGACCAGCAAACAGAATCTAAAACAGAGGGAACCACCTTGGAAGTGACTATACAGGTTGTCCAAAGTCACCCCAAACCTATTGACATCTCATAACTCATTACTGGTCACTTCATTGCACTCCAGAGAGAAGAAATCCAGCTCCACCCACCAGAACACTGACACAAGCTTCCCTAACCAGGGAACCTTGACAAGCCACCCGTCCAACCTCATCCATAGCAAGGAAACTCCACAATAAAGAGAACTCCACAAACTGCCAGAAGATGGGAAGGCCACCCAAAACACAGCAATATAAGCAAGATGAAGAGGCAGAGAAATACCCAGCAAATAAAGGAACAGGATAAATGCCCACCAACCCAAACAAAAGAGGAAGAGATAGGGAAATCTACCTGATAAAGAATTCCAAATAATGATAGTGAAATTGATCCAAAATCTTGAAAGCAAATTGGAGTTACAGATAAATAATCTGGAGACGAGGATTGAGAAGATGCAAGAAAGGTTTAATAAGGATCTAGAAGAAATAAAAAAGAGTCAGTATACAATGAATAGTGTAATAGATGAGATCAAAAACACTCTGGAGGGAGCCAACAGTAGAATAACGGAGGCAGAAGATAGAATAAGTGAATTAGAAGATAGAATGGTAGTAATAAATGAAGCAGAGAGGAAAAAAGAAAAATGAATTAAAAGAAATGAGGACAATCTCAGAGACCTCTGGGACAATTTTAAACGCCCCAACATCCGAATCATAGGAGTCCCAGAAGAAGACAAGAAGAAAGACCATGAGAAAATAATTGAGGAGATAATAGTTGAAAATTTCCCTAAAATGGGGAAGGAAATAATCACCCAAGTCCAAGAATCCCAGAGAGTCCCCAACAGGATAAACCCAAGGCGAAATACTCCAAGGCACATATTAATCAAATTAACAAAGATCAAACACAATGAACAAATATTAAAAGCAGCAAGGGAAAAGCAACAAATAACACACAAGGGGATCCCCATAAGGATAACAGCTGACCTTTCAATAGAAACTCTTCAGGCCAGGAAGGAATGGCAGGACATACTTAAAGTGATGAAAGAGAAAAACCTACAACCCAGATTACCGTACCCAGCAAGGATCTCATTCAAATATGGAGGAGAAAGCAAAAGCTTACAGACAAGCATAAGCTGAGCAAATTCAGCACCACCAGACCAGCTCTTCAACAAATGCTAAAGGATCTTCTTTAGACAGGAAACACAGAAAAGGTTTATAAACTCGAACCCAAAACAACAAAGTAAATGGCAACAGGCTCATACTTATCAATAATTACCTTAAACGTAAATGGGTTGAACGCCCCAACCAAAAGACAAAGACTGGCTGAATGGATACAAAAACAAGACCCCCATATATGTTGTCTACAAGAGACCCACCTCTAAACGCGGGACACATACAGACTGAAAGTGAAGGGCTGGAAAAAGATATTCCACGAAAATGGAGATCAAAAGAAAGCAGGAGTAGCAATACTCATATCAGATAAAGTAGACTTTAAGACAAAGGCTGTGAAAAGAGACAATGAAGGACACTACATAATGATCAAAGGCTCAATCCAAGATGAAGATATAACAATTATAAATATATGTGCACCCGATATAGGAGCACCACAGTATGTGAGACTAATGCTAACAAGTATGAAAGGGGAAATCAACAATAACACAATAATAGTGGGAGACTTTAATACCCCACTCACACCTATGGATAGATCAACTAAACAGAAAATTAACAAGGAAACACAAAAATTAAGTGATTCAATAGAACAGTTAGACCTAATAGATATCTATAGGACATTTCATCACAAAATAATGAATTTCACCTTCTTCTCAAGCGCACACAGAACCTTCTCCAGGATAGATCACATCCTGGGCCATAAATCTAGCCTTGGTAAATTCAAAAAAATTGAAATCATTCCAAGCGTCTTTTCTGACCACAATGCAGTAAGACTAGATCTCAATTACAGGAGAAAACCTATTAAAAATTCCAACATACGGAGGCTGAACAACATGCTCCTGAATAACGAACAAATCATTGAAGAAATCAAAAAAGAAATAAAAATATGCATAGAAATGAATGAAAATGAAAACACAACAACCCAAAACATGTTCAGGTCAGTTCAGTTCAGTCGCTCAGTCATGTCTGACTCTCTGTGACCCCATGAATCACAGCACGCCAGGTCTCTCTGTCTATCACCAACTCCCAAAACATGTGGGACACTGTAAATGCAGTGCTAAGGAGAAGGTTCATAGCAATACAGGCATACCTCAAGAAACAAGAAAAAAGCCAACTAAATAACCTAACTCTACACCTAAAGCAACTAGAAAAGGAAGAAATGAAGAACCCTAGGGTCAGTAGAAGGAAAGAGATCTTAAAAATTAGGGCAGAAATAAATACAAAAGAAACAAAAGAGACCATAGCAAAAATCAACAAAGCCAAAAGCTGGTTCTTTGAGAGGGTAAATAAAATTGACAAACCACTAGCCAGACTCATCAAGAAACAAAGGGAGAAAAACCAAATCGATAAAATTAGAAATGAAAAGGGAGAGATTACAACAGACAACATAGAAATACAAAGGATCATAAGAGACTATTATCAGCAATTATATGCCAATAAAATGGAAACTTGCAAGAAATGGACAAATTCTTAGAAAAGTATACCTTTCCACAGCTGAATTCTACCAAAAATTTAGAGAAAAGCTAACACCTATCCTACTCAAACTCTTCCAGAAAATTGCAGAGGAAGTAAACTTCCTAACTCATTCTATGAGGCCACTATCACCCTAATACCAAAACCTGACAAAGATGTCACAAAAAAAGAGAACTTCAGGCCAATATCACTGATGAACATAGATGCAAAAATCCTTAACAAAATTCTAGCAATCAGAATCCAACAACACATTAAAAAGATCATACATCATGACCAAGTGGGCTTTGTCCCAGGGATGCAAGTATTCTTCAATATCCACAAATCAATTAACGTAATACACCACATTAACAAATTGAAAAATAAAAACCATATGATTATTTCAATAGATGCAGAGAAAGCCTTTGACAAAATTCAACATCCATTTATGATCAAAACCCTCCAGAAGGCGGGAATAGAAGGAACATTCCTCAACATAATAAAAGCTATATATGACAAACGCATAGCAAACATTATCCTCAGTGGTGAAAAATTGAAAGCATTTCCCCTAAAGTCAGGAACAAGACAAGGGTGCCCACTCTCACCACTACTATTCAACATAGTTTTGGAAGTTTTGGCCACAGCAATCAGAGCAGAAAAAGACATAAAAGGAATTCAAATTGGAAAAGAAGAAGTAAAACTCTCACTGTTTGCAGATGACATAATCCTCTACACAGAAAACCCTAAAGACTCTACCAGAAAATTACTAGAGCAAATCAATGAATATAGTAAAGTTGCAGGATATAAAATCAACACACAGAAATCCCTTGCATTCCTATACACTAATAATGAGAAAATAGAGAAATTAAGGAAACAATTCCATTCACCGTTGCAACAAAAAGAATAAAATACTTAGGAATATATCTACCTAAAGAAACAAAAGACCTATATATAGAAAACTATAAAACATTGGTGAAAGAAATCAGAGAGGACACTAATAGATGGAGAAATATACCGTGTTCATGGATTGGAAGAATAAATATTGTGAAAATGAATATATTACCGAAAGTAATTTATAAGTTCAATGCAATCCCTATCAAGCTACCAACAGTGTTTCTCACAGAGCTAGAACAAGTAATTTCACAATTTGTATGGAAATACAAAAAACCTCGCATAGCCAAAGCAATCTTGAGAAAGAAGAATGGAACTGGTGGAATCAACCTGCTGGACTTCAGGCTCTACTACAAAGCCACAGTCATCAAGACAGTATGGTACTGGCATAAAGACAGAAATATAGATCAATGGAACAAAATAGAAACCTCAGAGATAAATCCATGCACCTACGGACACCTTATCTTTGACACGGGAGGCAAGAATATTCAATGGAGAAAAGACAATCTCTTTAACAAGTGGTGCTGGGAAAACTGGTCAACCACTTGTAAAAGAATGAAACTAGAACACTCCCTAACACCATACACAAAAATTAACTCAAAATGGATTAAAGATCTAAATGTAAGACCAGAAACTATAAAACTCCTAGAGGAGAATATAGGCAAAACACACTCTGACATAAATCACAGCAAGATCCTTCATGACCCACCTCCTAGAGTATTGGAAATAAAAGCAAAAATAAACAAATGGGACCTAATTAAAATTAAAAGCTTCTGCACAGCAAAGGAAACTATAAGCAAGGTGAAAAGACAGCCTTCAGAATGGGAGAAAATAATAGCAAGTGAAGCAACTGATAAAGGATTAATCTCAAAAATATACAAGCAACTCTTGCAGCTCAACTCCAGAAAAATAAACGACCCAATCAAAAAATGGGCCAAAGAACTAAACAGACATTTCTCCAAAGGAGACATACAGATGGCTAACAAACACATGAAAAGACGCTCAACATCACTCATAATTAGAGAAATGCAAATTAAAACCACATTGAGTCCGTCTAGTCAAGGCTGTGGTTTTTCCAGTGGTCATGTATGGATGTGAGAGTTGGACTATGAAGAAGGCTGATCGCCGAAGAATTGATGCTTTTTAACTGTGGTGCTGGAGAAGACTCTTGAGAGTCCCTTGGACTGCAAGGAGATCCAACCAGTCCGTTCTAGAGGAGATCAATCCTGGGTGTTCATTGGAGGGACTGATGCTAAAGCTGAAACTCCAATACTTTGGCCACCTCATGCGACGAGTTGACTCACTGGAAAAGACTCTGATGCTGGGAAAGGTTGGGGGCGGGAGGAGAAGGGGACGACAGAGAGTGAGATGGCTGGATGGCATCACCGACTCGATGGACATGAGTTTGAGTGAACTCCGGGAGTTGGTGATGGACAGGGAGGCTGGCATGCTGTGATTCGTGGGGTCACAGAGAGTCAGACACGACTGAGCGACTGAACTGAACTGAGGTACCCTTTCACGCCAGTCAGAATGGCTGCTATCCAAAAGTCTACAAGCAATAAATGCTGGAGAGGGTGTGGAGAAAAGGGAACCCTCTTACACTGTTGGTGGGAATGCAAACTAGTGCAACCACTATGGAGAACAGTGTGGAGATTCCTTAAAAAACTGGAAATAGAACTGCCATACGACCCAGCAATCCCACTCCTGGGCATACACACCGAGGAAACCAGAATTGAAAGAGACACATGTACCCCAATGTTCATTGCAGCACTGTTTATTTTAGCCAGGACATGGAAGCAACTTAGATGTCCATCTGCAGACGAATGGATAAGAAAGCTGTGGTACATTTACACAATGGAGTACTACTCAGCAATTAAAAAGAATACATTTGAATTAGTTCTAATGAGGTGGGCGAAACTGGAGCCTATTATACAGAGTGAAGTAAGCCAGAAAGAAAAACACCAATACAGTACATTAACACGTATATATGGAATATAGCAAGAGGATAATGATAACCCTGTATACGAGACAACAGGAGAGGCAAGGATGTGTGGAGCAGTCTTTCGGACTCTGTGGGAGAGGGCGAGGGTGGGATAATTTGGGAGAATGGATTGAAACATGTATATTATCATATGTGAAACGAATCTGACATGATTGGGGGCTCCCCACCTCAACACTGTGTGGATTTAAGAGGCCGTTCCTTCCGGAAGTGTATAAATTAGCCTGGGATAGAAGCTGCACACTGAATTTACTAATTAAGAAATGAGAAACCAGAACTATAATGGTGGCATAGAAATACAAGAAACCATTAAGTAATCTTTTAAAACTTTGAACAGAGTTACAGATTTTACCATTTGTTATAAACTGGTATATATAATGTAATCAGAACCATAAGAAAATTAGTATTGTGTGAATTCTGAAGCACTTTCAACATGTTGTAGGAATAATGTGGAGTTTCTTGAGTTTTACACATTCATAAGTAAATGGCCTGTATCTCGTGCCTTTATTGGTTTTCTGTGAGCTGTAGTTTCTGGGAGATGAGCAGTTCTCATTCCTGTAACTCTTGTAATCCAGTCATTCGTGTGCCTCCTTCATGAGGATTCAGTACGGCTGTGGTGCTGTTATCCCTCTGATAGGAACTCTAACTCGGTGTAAAGCCCCAAAGTTCTGTTACTTATTTTTATTTTATATTGTACTATATTTTATATACAGTGTTGTGTTTGTTTCATCTGTATAGCAAAGTGATACAGTCATATATATATATATATATATGAATTAAATATATATATATATTGAATTAACAAAAGCAGTTCCCATCTTTTGATGGGGTGCCCATGGTTTATAACATAAATGGCATTACCTTGAGAGAGGGATAACTTAGGTATGGCATGGTTTTTTTTTCTTTTTGCTGCTTGAGGCAGTTGTAAAATAACTTAATGTAGCTTTTTACAACTGTGTATTCTGTAGTATTTTTTTCATTTGGTGAAATTTTAACTGTTAATGTTTTTGGCATTGTGCTTTGTACCATTTATTAAATAAAAATTAAAAAAAAAGAAAGTGAAAGAGTAGAGTGGAAAAGTTGACTTAAAACTCAACATTCAAAAAATAAAGATCGTGGTCCCATCACTTCATGGCAAATAGATGGGGAAACAATGGAAACAGTGACAGACTTTATTTTCCTGGGCTCCAAAATCACTGCAGATGGCGACTGCAGCCATGAAATTAAAAGATGATTGCTCCTTGGAAGAAAAGCTATAACCAACCTGCTGCTAAGTCACTTCAGTCGTGTCCGACTCTGTGTGACCCCATGTGACGGCAGCTCACCAGGCTCCCCCGTCCCTGGGATTCTCCAGGCAAGAACACTGGAGTGGGTTGCCATTTCCTTCTCCAATAACCAACCTAGATAGCATATTAAAAAGCAGAGACATTACTTTGCCAACAAAGGTCCATCTAGTCAAAGCTATGGTTTTTCCAGTAGTCATGTATGGATGTGAGAGTTGGACTATAAAGAAAGCTGAGCACTGAAGAATTGATGCTTTTGAACTGTGGTGCTGGAGAAGACTCTTGAGAGTCCCTTGGACTGCAAGGAGATCCAACCAGTCCATCTTAAAGGAAATAGGTCCTGAATATTCATTGGAAGAACTGCAGCTGAAGCTGAAACTCCAATACTTTGACCACCTGATGCAAAGAACTGACTCACTGGAAAAGACCCTGATGCTGGGAAAGATTGAAGGTGGGAGGAGAAGGGAATGACAGCAGATGAGATGGTTATATGTTATCACCGACTCAATGGACCCGAGTTTGAGTAAGCTCCTGGAGTTGGTGATGAACAGGGAAGCCTTGTGTGCTATAGTCCATGGGGTCACAAAGAGTTGGACACAACTGAGTGACTGAACTGAACTGAACTGAACCATGGAAGAATAATACTGAGGTAGACTATCATAGTGAACTCAGGTTACCTTCTCCTTAACATGTGCCATTTTTATGAGACATTCCACTGTTTGGGGTTTTTTTCTCATAAATAAACAGTATTCTTATCCTAAATCAATTGTAACATAGCCATCAACTACATTTCAAGAAGAATAAATAAAGAAGCAGTTTTACTTGATGTTTGTTTTTATTACATGCTCAAATATTGGTTACCATTTCAAAATATGTTACATGTCATCTCCCATTTCTTCCCTGCCCAGGCTCATCAGGTCCTTGGAGGGTGGCTGCCTCAACAAAGGAGATGGGTCTCTTCAACCTACTTATACAATTGTGTGTGCCATTTCATTCTGACCTCTGCTCTTCCCCAATTCCATTTCAGTGTTTTTGAAACTTTAGGCTTTGCCTCTCTGTTATTGGACTCAATATAATTCTGTTTACCTGGCTTTGGCTTTTAAATATTTCGTAGTCTAGGGGTAGCTTTTCATGTTCTGGCTAGAGCAGAACAGAGGAGAAGCTAACAGATAATAGAGTCCTGGCAGGCTTCAAATGTGTCTAACCACAACTTTGATGGATGCTAAGAATAGCATTTATAGCAAGTGAGCCTTTGCTGGGAGGCCCTGCAAAACTACACTTCATTCTCTTCTCTGTCCTCCTGCTTTCACCTGATCCAGCACTAAAGTCTGAAAGAGTGAGTCTCAACTTCAACTGCTTACTACAGCCAACTGGGTGACTTTACCAAACACTGATGCCAAGGTCCTAGCCTCCATGATTTCACTGTCATCTGCCTGGGGTGCTGCCTGGGCCCTGAGATCTTTCAGGTTTTCTCACGTAATTTTATCATACAGCCACTGTTTAAAAAAAAAAAATACTGTCCTAGAAACAGACCCCATAGTTCTGGTTGCCTCAGTGGTATTCCAATCTGACCAATCCCAGTTTATTCAAATTGAGGAGGAAATGGGATTGAAAATATGATAACTGAAGTGTCATTTACTAATAAAGTACTAGTTCTGGAACCGATAAAGCCAATGTAAGTGTATCAATGTGCATTGGAACACTGTAGCATTTTCTTCAGTTCAGTTCAGTTCAGTCGCTCAGTTGTGTCTGACTCTTTGCAACCCCATGAATCACAGCATGCCAGGCCTCCCTGTCCATCACCAACTCCCGGAGTTCACTCAAACTCATGTCCATCGAGTCGGTGATGCCATCCAGCCATCTCATTCTCTGTCGTCCCCGTCTCCTCCTGCCCCCAACCTTTCCCAGCATCAGAGTCTTTTCCAGTGAGTCAACTCGTCGCATGAGGTGGCCAAAGTATTGGAGTTTCAGCTTTAGCATCAGTCCTTCCAATGAACACCCAGGATTGATCTCCTTTAGAATGGACTGGTTGGATCTCCTTGCAGTCCAAGGGACTCTCAAGAGTCTTCTCCAGCATCACAGTTCAAAAACATCAATTCTTCAGCGATCAGCCTTCTTCACAGTAGAACTCTCACATCCATACATGACCACGGGAAAAACCATAGCCTTGACTAGATGGACCTTGGTTGGCAAAGTAATGTCTCTGCTTTTTAATATACTATCTAGGTTGGTCATAACTTTCCTTCCAAGGAGTAAGCATCTCTTAATTTCATGGCTGCAATCAGCATCCGCAGTGATTTTGGAGCCCCAAAAAATAAAGTCTGACACTGTTTCCACTGTTTCCCCATCTATTTCCCATGAAGTGATGGGACCAGATGCCATGATCTTTGTTTTCTGGATGTTGAGCTGCAAGCCAACCTTTTCACTCTCTTCTTTCACTTTCATCAAGAGGCCTTTGAGTTCCTCTTCACTTTCTGCCATAAGGGTGGTGTCATCTGCATATCTGAGGTTATTGATATTTCTCCCAGCAATCTTGATTCCAGCTTGTGCTTCTTCCAGCCCAGCGTTCCTCATGATGTACTCTGCATATAAGCATTTTCTTAGTCCACTGAAATAAGGTCATCCAGACTGAATGCAAGGAAGATGTTCATGCTGCACTTGGGACAATGTAGAGTATAGGAAGACTGAAACCAGAAACACGTGGTACTCGTAATAGACATTCAAAGCCAGATGCAATTCAAGAGGTTTACAGAGTGTATAATGAGAAGGTGCCAAGCACTGAAGAGAAAAGGAACCAGAGCTACAGCCTGGAACATGGGACCAACGATTAGGAAAAGGAAATAGAAAAGGCAGCATGAGACATTTACTAGTTGATTCCAGTTAATTCCAGTGGAAAGAGTGTACAAAGCCTGGTCAATATTTGCCTAATTGTGCTGTGCAAGTATAACTTGGCAAGCTTCCCAGGTGTTGGTAATGCTGCTGCTGCTGCTAAGTCACTTCAGTCATGTCCGACTCTGTGCGACCGCATAGATGGCAGCCCACCAGGCTCCCCCGTCCCTGGGATTCTCCAGGCAAGAATACTGGAGTGGGTCGCCATTTTCTTCTCCAATGTGTAAAAGTGAAAAGTGAAAGTGAAGTCACTCAGTTGTGTCTGACTCTTCGCGATCCCATGGACTGCAGCCCACCAGGCTCCTCCGTCCATGGGATTTTCCAGACAAGAGTACTGGAGTGGGGTGCCATCGTCTTCTCCAATGGACTGAGCTACACTGCAGTAAAAACGTTTGCCTCCCCTACAAAACCTCAGAGGATCAATACCACAAAGTGTCTCAATCACACACCATGTCGACCGGAAGGAGGTAATAGTCATTCAGGAACGCAGACCGATAAAGCAGCCACCACCTCAGAGGCTGACCTTCTCATGTCAGAGCAAAAGAAATGTCATGGAGGATCTTGCACTGTTATATAAATGCTCCCATTCAGAAATGACCCAAATTGTTTCTATTTACAGCTCACTGGCTGCAGCTAGTCACCAGGCCCCATGCAATGAGAAAGGACCAAGGAAGTGTAATCTAACCATGTGCTGAGACGGTGAGAGGACCAGAAATACGATGAGTCCCTCAAATGGTCCCACGTCATCATGGAGAAACAGTCAACTTTTCTTTTTTTGCATGGATAAGGATATACAAACCCAGACAGCTTATTAAAATCAGAGACATCCCTTTGCTGATAAAGGTCCATCTAGTCAAAGCTATGGTTTTTCCAGCAGTCATGTATGTATGTGAGAGTTGAACCATAAAGAAGGCTGAGTGCCAAAGAATTTATTCTTTCGAACTGTGGTGCTGGAGAAGACTCTTGAGAATCCTTTGGACTGCAGGGAGATCAAATCAGTCAATCCTAAAGGAAATCAACCTTCAATATTCACTGGAAGGACTGATGCTGAAGCTGAAGCTTCAGTATTTGGCCACCTGATGTGAAGAGTTTACTCACTGGAAAAGACCCTGATGCCAGGAAAGATTGAGGGCAGGAGTAGAAGGGGGTGACAGAGGATGAGATGATTGGATGGCATCACCAACTCAATGGACATGAGTTTGAGCAAACGCTGGGAGATAGTGAAGGACAAGGAAACTTGGTGTGCATGGGGTCACCAAGAGTCAGATATGACTGAGCGAATGAACAATGGCAACAATATCTTGTTATATAGCTGGGTTGTACCCACTAAAATGTAATGAGGGAAAGAAATTTTCTCTTTTATTTTTTCTGATGTGTCCCTAGAGCCTAAAATAGTTCTTTAGCATGAAAGAGTTTAAACAAATATTTTTGGGTAAATAAAACTCTTGTGAGAAGTAAGAATAGGAAGAAAGTGAGCTAAGAGTAATGTTATCATTTATCAGAAGGACTATGACTAACTTGCTGTTAATTGTTTCAGAATCACCAAGTAATAGTGATTCACTGACTTTATTGAAATGCTGTCATCACTTTATTGAATCAGAAACCTTACTTCAATTAAGATAAAGTACAAATCCCATCTATGTCCAATATGGCTTATTTATTTATTTAAAACATGTATTTATCTGTTTTGGGCTGTTCTGGGTCTTTGTTGCTGTGCACAGGCTTTCTCTAGTTGTGTTGAGCGGGGCTCCTCTCTAGTCTGCATGGGCTTCTCATTTTGGTGGCTTCTCTTGTTGCAGAGCACGGGCTCTAGGGTGCAAGGCTTTCAGTAGTTGCAGGTCGTGAGCTCATTGATTGTGGTGCACAGGCTTAGCTGCCCCGAGGCGTGTGGAATCTTCCCAGACCAGGGATCAAACCTGTGTCTCCTGCATTGGCAGACAGATTCTTAACCACTGGACCACCAGGGAAGTCCCAATATCACATGTTTAACAACGAATAGCCATCAGTTTAAAAAAAATTTTTTAAAGAGGAAAGGCAAAGGGATGGCCTTGTCCACTGAGTTAACAATCTCCAGAAATAGGGTAACATTTCAAACTCTCAGACCTGCATGGGAAGTCTTAAACATTTATATTGATCTGGATTTTCCCTATATTCATCTATAAATTTAGTGCAACACAGTCAAAATTTCAATTGGACTTTTTTCTGCATAAAATTGTTTCCATTTTAATTTCATCAGGTTCCTAACTTCCATAAGTCACTCAGTTTCACCCAAAATGTCTTTGACATTTGCTGAAAAGCTGGATTGGTTTAGGAAAATGCTTAACATCAGTGAAACTCTCTGGTGAATTTGCTAAAAGTAAGACCATATGATGATAACCATCATGTCATCTTGGGAGATGCCCTGATACCCTGTCTTATCCCATCCTGGGGCTACCTTCAGAGTGAAGCAATGGAGAATCTAAGCATGGTGACCTTCCCCCCTTCCCAGACCCCTGGATTCTCCCCAGCATGCTCTGGACATTGTGACCAGTTAGAGAGAGCTGCCTAGAGGAGCCATGCTAAGACTTCCCTTGATCCTGGGCAAATGGCCTGGGATGTATGAGGACAGGTTCTGACCATTTTACAGTTTAAGTCCAGCAGGGAAGCCTGGTGTTACCCATATGGTGACAAATAATATTACTTGGTGACTGGTGCAAAGGTAGACGAAGCCAACATGGCAGGAGGGGTTCAAGTCTCTGAGCCTTACCCAGGTGGCTCTGCATTCTGGATGGTATCTTTACTCATGGTCAGAAAGAAATTGTGGCCTCTCAGATGCAATGACACAAGGTTCAAAGGCAGAAGGCTGGCAGATTAAGCCTGGCCACTCACTAAATCAGGCTAAGAACTGAGTCTCATTCCGATGTTCACCCCCAGCATCAGCCACCTTCCTAGTACATGATGGAGGTTCCTGGACTTCTCCTGAAGGAAGTTAAACAGAAAGCAAGTCAGTATGTTCTCAGTTGACCATTCATGATTCTTGGGGTCGCAGAGAGTCGGACACGACTGAGTGACTGAACTGAACTGAAGCTGCAACAGGGCTTCCCAGATGGCACTAGTGGTGAAGAATCTGCTAAGGCAGGAGACAAAAGAGACACTGGTTCAATCCCTGGTCAGGAAGATCCCCTGGAGGAGGGCATGGCAACCCTCTCCAGCATCCATGCCTGGAGAATCCCATAGATAGAGGAGCCTGGTGGACTTCTGTGTCTCTTACTCCACTTTGAGTTTTTCTGTCTAGTGAGAGACCCATAATTTACCTGTCATAGGCTGATAGGCAGGGGTACCTTTTAACCCTAAAATGGTGAAGGACCCCAGTGAGCATACCTGGCCCAGGTATGCCTGACATCATCTGAGAATTGATCTGGGCAGCTGATTTCCCTGCATGCAGTTGAGACAGGGGAGACCTCAGTTTCTGGCCTGTGGAATCCACCCCATTCCTTGGGTAGCATGGACCTCCTGGGTGTTCCTCTCTCTCTGGTGACCTGTTTGACCTTCCCTTTGTGTGCTGAGTTACCTCCACCTCCTGAGATTCCTCATCTCAATCCAAATTCTGTTCTCTCATAATTGAAATTCACTTCCCAAGTCTGCTCTCCCAGACTGACACTGTGGACAATTTGCTGGGAATCTTTCCAGTCCTGCTTGCGGCATTTATAGGTTTATACAAACACTCTCTTTGTAATCTGTAGATGGTCCTGACTCAGTTTTTACAGCAAACATTGTGTGATAAACTAGACATCTTTCCTCATCGGTAAATGTGACTCTATTGCATCATTCTTTTACAGCTGTTTAATTTCCACAGGACAGATGATTCAAAAATCCTTTCCCCTCTCTGGTTGTTTCTTAGATTTCCCCTATTACAGATAATATCACAGTCATGTACTTTGTCCCCAGACAATCATACACTAGGAACTGTTAGGGCAAGGGAGCTAGGCTTCATGGGGGTGGGTCCTGCCTGTCCCTCTTACAGCTGTGTGACCCTGGATCCATTACTTAAATGTCTGTGCCTCAGTCTTCACATCTATAAACTGAGCATGCTGTGGAAATCTTATAGGTAATACAGCAACATAAAAGGTTTGTTGCCACTCTAAGTTGCCTTCTGGTCACAGGAGTGATGAAATTGTGGTAGGGGACTGATCAGAAGTACCATGACATTAACCCTTTAAAAAGGTTCTATTTATAATTAATTTATGGCAAAACAGTGTCAGGTGCTTATTTTTATATTTCCAGTTGATAACTATCAGTACATAGGTTTTAAAGTTAAAATGTCATTTTAAATAGCTATTTTCTGTTTCTGTAATTTGAGATATTGCTGATAAGATGGATAAATGGTTATATATGTTTTAACTTATGAAAACCCCCTGTATTAACTGTAGGGACTATAGCAACAGTGTGCATGCAGGGTCACGGCTTTCTGTTCTGACAACTCCCATCTTTTTTTCCTCTGAGTGGAAAAATCTCATAGCGTTTTTTTTTTTAACTTTGTACATAGCTATTTGTCATATCAACTTGCTTCTTTAAATAGACTGCTATAAAAGTTGCGACTGAGCAAGGTTTTAACTCTTATCGGAACGGACTGTCACTGGGTAAGCAGACAGTCTCAGTGGGGTGACGGAGTGCAGGGGTGTCAGAACCCGAACTGGGTGACGAACTCATTGGTGCATGGAGTGGGCCCATACTGAGGATTCAGAGCCTCTCTCATTTCTGGAGAAGCCTCGTGGAATGTCAGGTGGGTGCAGTGTCAGAGTTCAAGCCAGGTAAGGAGCATGTCCTTGTGGAAAGAGGCAGCCTAGGGGGTGGTGTAGGAGTTCCAGCAGGGGGAGGTGGGCATCCAGCAGACCCGTATGGACTGTCAGTCTCCAAGCTGAGTGAGGGGAGAGTCCATCTGGCAGGGCAACCTGGGCTTCAAGATGGACCTTAATTGTCCACGAATGATAGCAATACCACCCCGCTGGCCAGTGTTTAGGAGGGAATTGTGACAGCATTCAGGCCCAGGACACGTACAAGGATGCATTCAGGAAAGGAGAGACTTTGGCAGTGAAACCAGAAAGGTTTTCACTCTCAGAAGGTGATGATGAAAAGTAGCCCCTCTTATTCCTCTCAATAGTAATACATCAAAATGTGAAACCTGGAGCTGCCACTGCTGACCTGTAACAGAAGGAGGCAACCTGAAAGGAAAGTTGACTTAGAGGAGTATAGCATTTAAAGCGAGCAGAGTTCTGGAGCCCTGGTCCTGACTGTATAGAGCGCAGAACTGCTTTTCCTTGGGGCTTCTTGTTACAGAGGCAAGGCATTTCTTAACTGTTTGAACAAGTAGAGCCTAGTGTCCAGGTGCTATAATAAAAGACATCCTACCTGATAACTGCACCTTTGCTCCATTGTTAGCACCTGTCATTGCCAGTGAGTCTGCTAGTGGTTCTGTGCATGGCAAATCAGAAGGACCAAGACACTGGGTAATTGGAAGCAAAACCCAAGATCATTTATAAACAATATAAGATCCAGGGCTTAGAAACTGTCCTGGGAAAAAGCCACAGCCAGACTTTATGATTTTCCAGTGGGTTGCTCTTATGTAGAACTCCAGACAACTGCCTCAGGGTCATTCCACCAGTTAAATGAAGCTTCTTAAATGTTCTTCATTAATACGGAGTGTGAGCTTGTTATGTTGCCATGGCTACCTACAGTTTAGGTGTGATCCATATCTAAGTAACAACATAAAGTTAAAAAAAATAGCTTATTTGATTAATAATTGTATAGGAAAAAAATATGGCAGCAGGGAACAAAATACCCGTAGGGTGAGAAGTCAAGCTGTGGAAGCTATACTTTTTTAAAAAAAGAAACTGTCAAGTTTACCAATCCAATAATATTCTTAGTAAATTTTCTTGTCAAAGGACTTCTGACAGGGAATTCCTGAACTTTTAGAGAAAACAGAACCCCCAAATACCAAGGGATCATGTCAAATAGCAGAATAATTTTGATAGTAGAAGTCATTTTCACCGTGGGCCACACCAAGATAAACAGTTATGGGAGTGCACTTGTAATACTTTGAGTCATTAATTTGTAAACGACAAAGGTCGGAAATAAGGGATTTTCTTCACCCCAAAGACATCCTACTTACTAAGGCCATAATACAAAATATAACAAAACTCAACAAAAGGAAATTGAAAAGGAATGTATGTAATCATACCAAAGACAGGATGCATGACATTTCCCACCAACTAACACTACAATAGGTAGCTGAATCAACTAGCTGTACAATCTGACTTAGAAAATATAGAAAAGATCATTTAAAATAATGTCATATAAAGGGCTTAGTTGACTTCCTTTGTCGAATGGTATTCACACTTTAGTGACAGTATTTAAAAAGTTTGTTAGTAAAGGTAGGAATGTAGTAGAATATTTTTAGACCACCTACATTTAGCATATATTAAATTACACAACACATTCCTTTTAGTAAATGCCCCTTTTATAACATTCATTTCTGTTACTAACAGAAACTGCAAACAGGATTATGATATTTAATTAATTCACAAAATGCAGCTGTACTTCAAGCTCTTGGCATCTGTCCAATATTTTCAATGTAAATTTTTAGAGAGAGAAAGAAGAGGAATTATTTCAATTTTTTCTTATTAGTTCTTAATTTGGGGGAGGAATGGGGCAAGGGAGATCAATAGAGGAAAACTCTGGGCAAGTGTTGCAGTAAAAATCAGAGTCAGTGTGGGCAGGATGTAGATCCAAGAAATGCCATGTATATGTGAAAGTGCCATGATGGTATAAGATACACCTTCAGGATAATATTACCACATCAACAAACTTGGTCATATTCTTGATTTAAAGTAGAGAAATCTAATCCAGACCAGCTTAAACAGAAAGAAAAGTGTATTGACCCGTATAACCAAACTGCAATGGAAACAGGCACAAAGCTAGCTAGCACCAAGAACTCAAATGCCGTTAGACATGGTCTTCTCTTGCTCTGTTATTTTTGTTTTTTTTAAGTGAATAAAGGCTTTTTATTTCGTTATTTTTTGGACATGCTGCATGTGGAACTTCCCTGAACCCATGCCCCTTGCACTGGACCACCAGCGAAGTCTCTATTAGTTTTATTTTCTTTTACTGTAGATCCACTTTCTATATAGAAAGAAGCATGGCTGGTGGCGGTCTCTAGGCTCATAAAATAACAGTTTAATGATAGTGAAAAGATCCTAGAGAAGGATTCTGATTGGCCTAACTAGTGTGATGGATCAGTTAATGTGGCTAGAGTTGTGAGGTCTGGATAAGCTTAAATCCCCACCTTTAGACCAAAACCTATAAGCCAGGGAGGTAGGTCAGGCAGACCCTATTCTAACTTGGTGGCTTTTAAACCTCTCATTATAAGATTAGGGTAGAAAAATGAATACTCAAAAATAATACATGTAGGATGAATTCTAATTAGCATTAATTAGAGGAGTAGAAATAGTAGAAAAAAATCATCAGATTATAATGACAACCTATAAAGTAGAAGAATATACTACAAGCCACACGTCTGACAAAGGCATAGTATTCAGATGCAAGAACCACAACAGCTGAAAAACAAACTAATCAAGAAGTGGGCAAAAGTCTTGAATACACATTTTTCCAAAGAAGATAAACAAATGGCCAACAGGCACATGAAAATGATATTCAATGTCATTAGTCATTGCTGTGCTGTGCTGCGCTCACTCACTCAGTCGTGTCTGACACGTTGTGACCCCGTGGACTGTAGCCCACCAGGCTTCTCTGTCCATGGGATTTCCCAGGCAAGAGTGCTGGAGAGGATTGCCATTTCCTACTCCAGGAGATCTTCCCGACCTTGAACCTGAGTCTCCTAGGTCTCCTGCAGTGGCAGTCGGATTCTTTACCACTATGCCCCCTGGGAATCCATTAGTCATTAGAGAAATGCAAATTAAAATCATAATGAGTGTTGGTGAGGAGTAGAAAAATTCATACCCATACGTTGCTGGTAGAAGTAAGGTGGTGCAGTCACTGTAGAAAACAGTTTGATGGCTCCTCACAAGTTAGTTTGTCCGACTCTGTGTGACCCCATAGACGGAAGCCCACCAGGCTCCCCCGTCCCTGGGATTCTCCAGGCAAGAACACTGGAGTGGGTTGCCATTTCCTTCTCCAATGTGTGAAAGTGAAAAGTGAAAGTGAAGTCGCTCAGTCGTGTCCAACCCTTAGCGACCCCACCGACTGCAGCCTACCAGGCTCTTCTATCCATCGGATTTTCTAGGCAAGAGTACTGGAGTGGCTTGCCATTGCCTTCTCCTATTTAGGCAGCAAGTGATACTAATTCCAAGCCTTATACTGCATAGATTTACCACAAGAAAGAAATCCTCCTTTTCCCCTTAGTTACAATTATTCTGCTTAGCCTGTCTCAGATCATGTGCCTACCCTTAATGCCAGGAGTTTAAAGATTATGATTATCAGCCTCACTGGGCCACAGGATTGGGAATAAAGCTGTGTCCCCAATGAAGAACATCTCTTTCCAAAAGATAGTGATCAAATGACAACGTAATTCCTAATCACAGTGTGTCCCTTTCCTCTGCTCCCCCCCTTCCTGTCTCTCTCTCACTTTTTTCTGTTTCTTTTCCCTTTTTCCTTCTCTTTATCTCCTGCTCCTCACCTCCTCTTTGCACCTTCCCTTCCATTCTCTTTATCTCCCCCATTTTGTCCTTCTCTTTGTTTTGTTCTCTCTCACTTGCTTCTCCTTATCCCCTCACCTGTTTTTAATTGTCCATGCCTGCAACAGCCCCCAAGATCTATCATCTATATAGTGCCCCAGTGGCTCAGTGGTAAAGATTCTGCCTGCAATGCAGGAGACACAGGTTCGATCCCTGGGTCAACAAGATCCCCTGGAGGAGGTCATGGCAACCCACTCTAGTATTCTTGCCTGGGGAATCCTCATGGACAAGGAGCCTGGTGGGCTACAATCCATAGGATCGCAAAAAATCAGACACTACTGAAGCAACTTAGCACCCAGGAATCCAGTGGCCTTCAACTGGACTCCTGCTTCTTACTGCTTTAGTCAGATCTCTTAAGGAGGAAGAACTGGGCAAAGCCAAAATTAACTGTTAGTCTACTTTTCCTATCCAAATTTACAAAAACTGGCCAGACTTCATGGAAAGTATACCCTAATTGGAAAAACCAGTTTTTCCTTTGTTATAATCTAAAATGAATTCATGAAGCAAAGATCAGTTTCTGAAACTCTAGATGTACTTTCAATGCAAAATCTCTCAATGCCTTTGTACTTTTTATGAAAAAGGTTTTTCTGAACTACTTTCCAATACATAGTATCTCTAATTAAAATAATTATTGATCTTTTGTCTTTGTTTTGTGGGAAAAGGTGGTAATGAAAGCATTGCTAGTAAAATACCTAGCAGCTGAATAAAGGCTTCAAAGAGTACACAGTCAATACAGTCAATAACACAGTTTGGAATTATTTACAAAGGTAATTGAAACACTTCACACTCTAAGCAAATAATAGTAGTGGTTTTAATGATCTCCTTGAATGCCAGGTAATATCAAAGTAGAACCAACTACAATTAATGTGTTTAAAGCTGTGGATACCCATGAGATTTGCTTCCTAACAACCATTTCTTGAAGTGAATCTCATTCACATCCTCTAGTCCCTGGCAGAGTGTAGTTTATGGTAGGGACTCAGTTTCAGTGCCTGACTGGCTAAAGGAATGAATACATTGATAAAGGACGTCAGATCATCTGATGTAGCTACCTCATGCAGTGAGAATGCACTTTAAATGGCTTGATTGCCCAAGTGTAGCCTGTGGTAACTCAGGCTTCTTGGAGCTAGTCTGGAAGTCTCTCTGACACTTTGTAGACAAGAGCGACAAAGAAACTGTCTTCAGGAATCCCATATGCCACTGCTAACACTGATCTTCTGCAGAAATAATCCAGGTCAAAAAGGGAAATTACTTTCAAGCTGTCATTATTCTGAAATGTTTAAATTATGGGAATGTGAAGAAGAAAATTCCAGCAGGTTCAGATGCTTGAGTTAGTAAGAGTCACAAAGAAGCCTATATGTTAACAGAGGTGAAACCCAGCTCCAACATAACACCTCAAACTTGACAAAATAATAGTGCTTTCATTGTCCCACTACATTTTTTTTTTAATATATAGCACATTTGGAAAAGTTTTCATGTAAGAAGATGAGAAAATATTTATTGACTTGGTAATAGTATTTATTATGGCCAGTGGTATTTTTTTGTGTCAATACTCAATTTAGATTAAGTTGTAGTTTAATAACAATCCTCTTAAAGTTATCTTCCAACTAAATCATTGTCTATTATGATAAAAGAGTTAAGTTTATTTTTACATTTAAATATGCAGCTGCATGAAGATAATAACATTTCAAGAATATATCTGTCTTTCCAGATTTAAATATTAATCTGAAATTGTCAGGATGGAAATTTTGTCAAGTGTTTACAACATAAGGTGACAGGAGCAAGAATTCTTTTGAAAAAGACTGAGTTTGATCATTGAACTGTATCTTTCTGGTCTTCTGAGATTTTAAATTGATATTGATTTATTTCTTTTGATATCTTTTGTCAGTTTTTTAAAACGTTTATGTATATATTTTTAATCGGTGTATAATTGCTTTACAGTATTGTGTTAGTTTCTGCTGTACAATTATATTGATATTTATATATTGATATTTATATACATTATGCATATTATATATAATACATAATAATATATATGCATATGTACATGCTAGGTCACTTCAGTCATGTCCAACTCTGTGAAGCCTTTGGACTGTAGCCCACCAGGTTTCTCTGTCCATGGGATTCTTCAGACAAGAATACTGAAGTGGGTTGCCGTGCCCTCTTCTGGGGGAGTCTTCCTGACCCAGGGATTGAACCCATGTCTCTTGTATCTCCTGCACTGCCATCTTTACTACTAGCGCCACCTGGGAAACCCCAATAATATACATATGTATTTATAATTACCTATTGCTGCATGGCAAATTACCTCAAAACTTTTGCAGCTGAAACAGCAAACATTATCTCCATTTCTGAGTGTCAGGAATCTGGGTGTGCCTCCGCTGGGTGACCCTGGCTGAGTTTCTCAGGAGGCTGCATGGCTGTGACCTTAAGGCTCCAGTCTGGGGGATCTACTGCCAAGCTGGCTCATGTGACCATTGCAGGCTTCGGGTATGCCGTGACTGTTGGCTAGAGACATCAATACCTTGATATACTGGCCTCCCTATAGATCAGCTCACAACAGGATGCTGGTTTACCTTAGAGTGGGCCAGAGAAAAAGGGAGAAGGTGCCCCAGATAGAAATCACAGTCTGTTTGTAACCTGCCCTCAGAAGTGATAGCCTGCCCTTCTGCCATATTCTGTTCATTCGGAGTGAGTCCAAAGTCCAGCCTACGCATGAGGGGAGAGGATTAATTGTACAAGGATGCAAAAACCAGTAGGATCAGTAGGGGCATTGTAGAGTTTGCCTGCTATGTATGTGTGTGTGGGGGGTGGTGCGCACATGGGTGTACATTTGTATGAATATATACGTTCATGCATGCACACATATCTATTTACATGTGTATGCATACATATGCTGGGTTTCCCAGGCAGTGTTAGTGGTAGAAAACCTGCCTGCCAATGCAGGAAATGTAAGAGACACAGGTTCAGTCCCTGGGTCTGGATGATCCCCTGGGGGAGGGCATGGCAACCCACTCCAGTATTCTTTCCTGAAGGATCCCATAGACAGAGGAGCCTGTCAGGCTGCAGTCCATAGGATCACACACAGTCGGACATGACTGAAGCGACTCAGCACGCGCACACACACGCACATAAATATATACACACACATATATATACATGTATATAGAGCCACACATTGTTATAGAGAGAGACTTTATACTTGAAATGCCTGATTCCTAAATCATGTATGTGATAAAATGCAATATTCTTTTTTATATTCATTTATTTAAGGGGACGACAGTGGATGAGATGGCTGGATGGCATCACCGACTCGATGCACATGAGTTTGGGTGAACTCCGGGAGTTGGTGATGGACAGGGAGGCCTGGCGTGCTGTGATTCATGAGGTTGCAAAGAGTCGGACACGACTGAGCAGCTGAACTGACTGATTTATTATTAATTGAAAGATAATTACTTTACAATACTGTGTGGGTTTCTGCCATACATCAACATGAATCAGTCGAAAGTATACATATGTCCCTTCCCTCTTGAACCTCCCTCCCACCTTCCACCCCATCCCACCACTATAGGTTGTCACAGAGCCTCAGTTTGAGTTCCCTGAGTCATACAGCAGATTCCCACTGGCTATCTATTTAACATATGGTAATGTATATGTTTCCATGCTACTCTCTCCGTTCATCTCACCATCTCCTTCCCTCCCTGCTGCCTTGTCCCTCAGTCTGTTCTCTGTGTAAATGCAGCATTCTTAATAGCATTAACAAGACTTCTCTGCCAGCTTATGATAAACGTCTGTCAATAACTCATCAAGTCAAAACTGAGCAAAGCAAGAGAAGGGTTAGTAATTTCGATGACATTACACAATGAAGTGCTATAAGGAAAATTAATATCTGTGTGTTGTGTGAATTCCACCCAGTACCACCTCTAATTTCAGGCAAGGGGGCTTCTGCCCTAGGCTCCTTGATTTAGAGGTCACTGCTCAGGTCTTCTACTGGACTCATGCCCCACCACATTCATGCACTCCACCATGGGACAAGTGGACGAACCCACCTGGAGTTCTTGCCCCCTCTATGACCCTAATGGACATGTGATACCCTAGGTGTAAAGGATAGTGAAAAGGTAGCTATCGGAGGGGATGGGCAGAACTTAGGCTCTTGGGAGAAGATGTGAAATCACACTGAAGCAAATTCAGGTTCGGAACTGAAAATTATATCATTTGATTAAGCTGGGATTCTGTCTAGAGGTTTCTAGCTTTTCCAGACAATATAGTATGTTTCCAAACTTGAATCGCTTTTTATTCCTATACAGGAAGGTATTTTGAGGGTTGTGTTATGAATTCTGAGAGAAAACAGGTATGTAAAGATGAAGTGGAAATGGCTGGATCCCTTGGAGCATCAGGTGATAGCGTTCTGGGCGTGGACCTTGGATGTCAATGAAGGGGTACTTTTGGAGATAGATTCGGAAATGACGTTTATTCAAAGTCTGGAGGCAACAGGTATTAGCCTGGGAGAAGAGAGCAAGGAAGACAGATTTGAACTTCCCAGGGGGTTCTGTGGTAAAGAATGGCATCATATATCATAAAAAGGTATACATATAAGAATGAGATTTTGATAGTAACTGATATATTACTTATTCTATGGTCATTGTATACAGTAGGAATGGGTGGTAATTATTCAAGACAAATTAGGAAGAGAATTTTTTTAAAAATTACGTAGCTTTCATGATGGCCATTATATGCATAACTTTTTATTACACTTTTTACTAGCAAATTATTCTTGAAAAACAATTACATGTCAACATCTCAATGAGCACCTTTTATTCTGTGAACAATACATTCTACCTGTCTGGGAGAGTGTAATTAAATAATGGATTTTTTGAAGTAAACTTTCAGCTTCTTTATTTTACTGTTGAAGAAACTGAGGCTCAGAGCCATTAAGTGAGTAGAAGGTGGCCAACAGATAGTTAATTTCAGAACTGAGACTAAACCCCACATGCCCGGACTTGGAACACAAGGCTTTTTTTTCTTATCCAAATCCACATACATGATATGATAGAGCTTTCAAACTGGGATATGCATAGCCCTGCAGGCAATGGCAGCATGCCAGGGAGGCAAAGCCACAGGGTAAACACAGGGTGTCTTGCTTCAATGTAAATATTACTCAAAGATTTGAGGGGAGTTAGGGGGAACCACTTTATTTTTATATTAAAACAAAATTGATTATAAAGGAGAATGTACATTTTATATGAATTTTTAAATTTTCAGGCTGGATTCCGCAGGCTATAATCCCATCAAATGGAGGTGAAAGTTCTATCTGTTCACTTGGCTAGGGGCACCTCTTCTGTAGACCACCAGTGTGTGAAGACATCTGGGAAGAAACTTTTATCCAAGAAGTACCTTCACTAATTCCCATCTTTCACATTTCATTTTAAACTTGCATTATTTTAGTCCTTGTGATCAGTTAAATGGTAAGCTTTTCTTGAAGAGGGAACATATAAAGACCTCTTTATATGAGTCTCTGAGTTCCTTTCCTAAGAACAGAGCTGTCTGTTTAAAATTTATTTCCTCCTCTGAATCAGTGTAAAGTGACGAGATTTCAGAATAAAATATTTAAATGTGATTTTAGTAGAAATTAACTAGTTAGTAATTTACTTCTGTAAGACACTCTCTAAAAGTAAATAGCCTGTGATTGTAAACTTCGCACTTGTGTAATGTACAACATTGACCAAGGAGTATGCATTTCCATGTTTCTACGTAGCATATTAATAAATGATATCTGGAGAGTTGTAATGCATATTAACAGCAAAGACGGGAGACAAGATACTAGTGAATTATTTTATACCTTTTCTCACTGGACCATTCCTCTCATCTGATTGTTATTCCTGGGTTAAAAACTAAGCAATGGTTCTTAGATGGTTACTTTCCCCATGGCACCTAGAAGAACTTTTATCCACCCACCCCAACAGGCGCAAGTACTTATAAAAAGTATTTATACTCAAATATTTATAAAAAGTTCTAGAAATAATGTGTTTTGACCTCTTCACTGAGACCTTTTTTTAATGCTCTATTCCAATACCAACACTTTTTAATGCAAGTAGTTTGATCCATTTCGAAAAACTACATTTAATTCCTAGATTTCAAGTTCAAATTTGGTGCCAAAAAACCAACCTATTCAATTGAATCAATTTTTATTAAATGCAATGTGTTAGGTCCTGGCCAAAAAAAAAAAAAAAAAACCTCCAGCCTCCAAAGTTTCCCAAGCTAGAGGAGAACCAAATTCATATAAATAAAATAATAAAGTCTTCAAGATTGGATGAGACCGGCCAAATAGTGGCTCAGCTTAAAAAAATAAATCCTAATGCAATATTTCTTTTCAGAAAATAAAAATTAATGCAAAACATACATGGTGAACAAAAATGTCAAATTTTAAAATAAAGACAGTCTCACTAGTATTTATTTTTTTTTATTTTTTAATTTTTTTTCCTTTTGCGTTAAGCTCCAGGAGGACGCCACCAGGCACTGCTTTACTCCTACCCTCCACAGGTGGCTGGTGGTTTCCACACTCATCTACTTTTCAGAAACCTAAATTTTCTAATATTCAGATCTCAATAGAGTTATTATTCCTGGGTGACTTCAGTGGGGCCCTCTGATACACTCGTGATCTCTAGTCTACCCGATCGCCGCCCCTCCTACGTCCGCGGTATGCGGCACCCCCCGCGCAGGAGAAACGCTGGAGACCTGAGGTAGGACGCAGCGGCTGTTGCAGGGCCGCAAGCGCAAACGTCACAGAAGTCCAGATTTGGCTTCACATCTTCCCTACTTTGGATTGGCTTTTAGTCCACAGGGTGGTGGTAACTCTTGGTAACCGCCAGAACAGTCAGCCGCAGGCCAGGCTGGGTCGATCCCAGGTGCCGCTGAGTGCCGGGGTGTCCTGATGGCCAGGGACCCCAGTCATCTGCCGCGTGCCTACCGACACCCAGAAATCCAAGTGAGGGCCGCAGAAGCTGCCCTGGAAATCAGCCGCACGGTAAGCATCTCCCTCTTCCCCAGACCATGGAGCGTTTCGGGGGATCCTGACAGATGCTTCAGTCCGCTAAAGGCCACCCCGGGGTCCGGGGCGAAGTAGATAACGCAATCACAGTCCCCAGCCAAACCTTCCACTGGGGCTAGAAGCTTGTAATCTCCTGACTGGGGTTTGGGGACTGCCCTGATCCACACTAATTGATTTACACCAACCCTTTCCCATTTAATATCTCGTGCATATATAAGTACTATTGCCTAGAAAATCCCGTGGATGGAGGAGCCTGGTAGGCTGCAGTCCGTGGGGTCGCTAAGGGTCGGACACGACTGAGCGACTTCACTTTCACTTCTCACTTTCACACATTGGAGAAGGAAATGGCAACCCACTCCAGTGTTCTTGCCTGGAGAATCCCTGGGACGGGGGAGCCTGGTGGGCTTCCGTCTATGGGGTCACACAGAGTCGGACACGACTGAAGTGACTTAGCAGCAGCAGCATATATAATTATGGCAGTTTATAGAGACTAACAGGACTTCCCAGGTGGCACTGGAGGTAAAGAACCCTCCTGCCAATGCAGGAGAGGTAAGAGACACGGTTCGATCCATGAGTCAGGAAGATCCCCTGGAGAAGGGAATGGCAACCCACTCCAGTATTGTTGCCTAGAGAATCCCATGGACAGAGGAGCCTGGCGGGCTACAGTCCATAGAATGGAGGAAGAGTCAGACACCACTGAAGCAACTGAGCATGCCTGTTGGCACACAGAGATTAATTTAAAGACCATAAATTTGAAATCTTGATCCTCCAACATATATATATATATATACACACACATGTAGAGCCCTTAAATGTTGTTTCCCTAAAGTGCAGATTGACACACTGAGGAGGAAAAGTTCTTTGAGGGACAATACAAGCAGAGTTGAGGACAGTTTAGATAATGACTAAAAGAATCATTGAGTGGGGAATGAAAAAAAGTCACAATTGTGTTGTGCCATTTAGGACCTAACAAGGTGTTCTTGAGTTCTCACGCTTGTCTAGAAAGGCTTGGAGCTATGATAATCAAGGCTGAACATTCTGTAATGAATTGGAAACTTCACACTAAATCCTAACTAACTCATGGCACATGTGTATTGCATGAAGGTATAGGAATGTATCATTATAGTAGATAAATCATCAGTGGGGATATTTTCTTCTATAGATCTTAATAAAGTCTTCATTCTTCTAGGATGTAGTAGTCCCACAACTTTCAAACATTTTGTTCTATTTTATCTAGATCCCAAAGTATCTGCAGTGGAAGTAGCTGTTTTTTTTTCCTTCTCTATGCTAAAACGATCTACATCCAAGTTTTGTGTTGGGCTGTTTTTATTTTCCTGTTTCATCAATCAGTAAATTTGAAAGCTAACATTTCCCCCTTATCAGATTCCTGAAATTGCTCTGCAAATTGAATACCTTTTCTGTGTGATATTCTCTACCATGCCACACAATATTGCAGATTCAAATTCTACCTTCTTGAAACCCACCCTCTCTGCTCCCATTGTCTTTTAGCTTCTCTTCATAATAATCCCTCATGTATCTTTTTATGCAGCTTGGCTCTCTCCTCCTCCTTCCAAATGCAGACCCTGCAGGATGATCTTCCCTGGGTTCCACTCTCTCCTCTGTGCTGGCTGACGACCAGGCTGGACATACCTATCCCGACACTCTGGTGAGATTCGCTCTCCCACTTGCAACTTTCTGGTGGTCGCCTTGACCTCTTCCACTAGTGCCTCAGTTTCACCCTTTCTCAACTGCATGCATCTTCCCTCCCAGTCACCTTTCTCATCATCATGTCATCACATCATCATCAGCACCGGTGTCTTCCCTTGCCCTTATTCTCTGCCTCCAGTTACTTGCCAGTTCTCATCAATTCTCTCTGTATCTCACATGTCATACCTGTTCACTGCTCATTCTCACTTGCTTCTGTCCCTGGGGCAGGCTTATCAGATCTTGACTTGATTTTCCAGAGGCAACCTTGCTTCCTGTCTGCAGTTCTATCTGCACCCTAGGCCATGAGATATGGTATGCTTTGTCACATCTTTTCTCCTGTTTAAAAATACTATTATACGTCTCTGCAAACTTCCCAGAGTTGAGTCCATTGATAAATTACCCAGTTGTTATTAAGTCCATTCTTTTACAGCCCATCAAACAAGGGCACCAAAAGAGAAGGAGGAAAAATGATTTTAAAATAACTTGATATTGGATATTACTTAAAAGCATTGATACAGTTGTCATGGGGAAAATCAGAACTTTATTGGACTTCCTTACACTGATTTCACCATGCTGTTAGTATATATATTTATTTTATATATATTTAATTTATATATATACAAAATTTAATTTAATTTTAGATTGAATAAAATACACGACTTTAAGTTAGAGTTCTTAAGACCCATTAAAGTTTTTTTTGAGCAGTAGGTACATACTTCTGAGCCCAAATTTCAAAGTGAGCACAAGTATATGACCCCAATTCACCTTTTAAAATGGATCCCTCACAGTTGTCTGCTGTATTCCTTTTTCATGCAGCCAAAGACTGTACAGCCCTAATGCCTTGTACGTTCTTCCCCTGCTTTTCCTCCTTTGTGTACTTACTTCCCTGTGACTAAAACTCTCATCCATCAGAATCTTTGTCTAAATTCTCCTCATCGTTCACACTGAGCCCAACTGTCAGTCTTGCCCTAAAATCCTCTCAAAGTTCCCAGGGTTGACAGTACTTTCTTATTCCTCTGAATTCACTGGAGTGGTATTTTTCTTTTCTCTTAGCGCTTAACATTTGCAACCTTCTTTTGCAACATTGTGTATCCTTCCTTCTCTTATTCAAAGTTTCAGTTCAGTTCAATCGCTCAGTCACGTCTGACTCTTGCACAAGTCAGAATTAATCACAGCATGCCAGGCCTCCCTGTCCATCACCAACTCCCGGAGTTCACACAAACTCATGTGCATCAAGTCAGTGATGCCATCCAGCCATCTCACTCTCTGTTGTCCTCTTCTCCTCCTGCCCCCAATCCCTCCCAGCATCAGAGTCTTTTCCAGTGAGTCAACTCTTCGCATGAGGTGGCCAAAGTATTGGAGTTTCAGCTTCAGCATCAGTCCTTCCGGTGAACACCCAGGACTGATCTCCCTTAGAATGGACTGGTTGGATCTCCTTGCAGTCCAAGGGACTCTCAAGAGTCCTCTCCAACCCCACAATTCAAAACCATCAATTCTTTACTTATAAGGAATAGACATCTTACCTGATTCATTGCTACATTTACTAGCTAGCCATAGACTAAACAAGTCACAGCCTGAACCACAGTAGTTTGTGGTTCAATAAATAGCTGAATGATCTGTTTGGACAAACTTCAGTAGAAATGTTCATGTAAAAGCATGCTGTTGTGTGCAGCTATTATAAAAAATAGTATGGCAATTCCTCAAAAAGTTAAACATACAATTATCATGTTATCCAGCAATTCCACTTCTGAGTATTAATATATACTCATATGAAATGTAAACAGGGTTTCAGATATTTATACACCCATATTCATAGCACCATTATTTGCAAAAGCCCAAAAGTGGAAGCAACCCAAGTGTCCACTGATAGCTAAATGGAAAAACCAAATGTGGTATACACATACAGTGGAATATTATTCAGCCTTAAAAGGAAGGAAATCTTGGCATATACTACAACTAGATGATTCTTTAAGACATGCTAAGTGAAATAAACCAGTCACAAAACGACAAATGCTGCATGCTTCCATTTATATAAGGTACTTAGAGTAGTCAAATTTATGGAGACTGAAAGTAGAAGGGTGAGTGTCAGGAACAGGGGAGAGAGGGAAAGAAATGAAGAGGTAGTGTATAGTGGGTACAGAATTTCATTTGAGATAGATGAAAAACTTCTGAAAATAAATGGTGATGACGGCTGCACAGCAATATGAATGCACTTAATACCACAAAAATGTACGGTTAAACTAGTAAATTCGACATTATATATATATTACCACAATTGAAAAAAAACAGTTCAGGGAAAGAATTCTTATGTCTCTTTAGATGAAAGGAATATGCTGCTAGTGAAATTGTTTGTTGATTGGGAACTGGAACTGTTCCACCACAGATTCACTGAAACTTGAAACTTCTTGGTGCATTTTCGAGTTCTTTGGCATTCTGACACTTTCTTGTTACCAGATTCATATGAAAGTTTTGCTTGGAAGGAAGTATGCCATGATAAAGAGGTGTGTAAATGAATAATTAATTGCATCAGTGATTTACATATTGAGAGTTTCAATTTCCCTTTTTCATCTTTTTATTTTCAAAATTTAAGTCCTAAAATATTCATTCCATGGGTAAAATGTCCAGAATGTATATTAATTTCTGATTTCTAAATTAATATCATAAAATATTCAAACATTATTGAAAAAGGAATTTCCTGAAAAGTGACAGTCCCTTATAATCTCAAGTAATAACTTGTTAATGGTTTGGAGTGTGTGCATTTTGTATGCATATAAATGTCGTTAGTAACAAAAATATTGTTACATATATAAATATTATACTGCCAATGGCATTTTTACTTAAAAATATATTTTGGATATATTTTTAGGTCTAGATATCCATCTTTCTTTGTTTTTAAGCTACTGCGTACGTCCTACTGTGAAGCTGCATCTTAATATAACCTCTATTCCAGTTAATTGGGCATATTTCACAACTGCAGACAATGTATGTATGAGATGAGCAATGATATTCACATTTTGCTTGTGTGTGTATGGACCGATGTATTTCTGAGTGTTAGATGTGAAACTGTGGGATTAAGTTAGAAGCCAGCTTGCAATTTTAATAGGTAGCTGCAAAATTTTAATTATACTTTGACCAAACCTTAACATTCAAAACACTTTGGCAAAACTGAGATTGACTGTGTATAGTACAAGCTGATGGTTTCAATGTTTAAATTAAAATACCCAGATGTGGCTGTCTAATGGGGTTTTTCCAAACTCCAGATTCAGTTCATTTATCATGGTCACAAAATACCCTAATGGAAATGCCTACACCTGAACCAATAAATTCTCCAAGCCCCAAGATCCAACTTGTGTAACAGGGTCACAAAGAAAGTTTGGGGTATAAATTAGCAGCTGTTCTCCATCCCTGGGATATCTGTCTTCCTCACCTCTAGATACTTGTTCTTCCCATTAAATCTAACTTTTTAATGTCCCCTACTAAGTAACAAAACCAGTGTCAAAAATCCATAAATCACTTACTGACATTATAACCTCACCACCCACAACAAATTCAGTTTGAAATTTCTGAAATTTGGTGATTGCTTTGACCCTGATAATTACAGTGTTTGTCAAATTCCAGAAGTGCAATGATTATACTTTCTACTTCTGCTGTGTCTTGTTAGCTTTACTCCTTCATTGACAAATTATAGATGGTCTTTAATTTTTCCATATAATCTTAGGCTGCTGCTGCTAAGTCACTTCAGTCGTGTCCGACTCTGTGTGACCCCATAGACGGAAGCCCACCAGGCTCCCCCTTCCCTGGGATTCTCCAGGCAAGAACACTGGAGTGGGTTGCCATTTCCTTCTCCAATGTGTGAAAGTGAAAAGTGAAAGTAAAGTCGCTCAGTCGTGTCTGACCCCTAGCGACCCCACGGACTGCAGCCTACCAGGCTCCTCCATCCAGGGGATTTTCTAGGCAAGAGTACTAGAGTGGCTTGCCATTGCCTTCTCCGAATCTTAGGCTACGTGGCCTATAAATGTTATTTTGTAATTCAGTAAAGGACCTTAAGAAGAAAAAGCAAAGCAGTTAAATAGCTGTTGTTGGATATGTATTTTCAAACAAAAAACCTATGGGAATAAAAATTGCTTCTTCTCCACCAAAAATTCCCATGGTCCAACTATATTAGTAACTCTTGAAACATGAAGACACTACTTCTTTGCAGAGGAAAAAAATAACATTCATACACTCATTCATTTGTATGACATTTAATGAGAACTTATAGGAAACATTATACTCTTCTCCCTCCATCTCCAACCTTGATACTGTCTTCTGTAAAAACGGAAAACCTACCAAATATCAGTCCTTCATGCTTAAAGGAATATTTACAGATATTTAAAGACCAAATTACTCTTCCTCATGGAGAAGGAAATGGCAACCCACTCCAATGTTCTTGCCTGGAGAATCCCAGGGACAGAGGAGCCTGGTGGGCTGCTGTCTGTGGAGTCGCACAGAGTCGGACATGACTGAAGCGACTGAGCAGCAGCATGGAGAATAAAGAGCTTGTTTTTGGTATATAAGCTCACATGCACATTTTTTTCTCTTGATTAAAATTTATTTAAACATCTGTGCCCAGGATTAAGGATAATGAAATTCAACCACAAAAATTATTAAGTAATGTTGAATTGTAGTGTTGGAATTTATCAGTTTAGAGTAGTTGCCTCCATATTCACCTTTCTTTTGATCTTTTTGTAGACATTATTGTTATTGACTGCAAATGTCTCAGTATTTTTGCTCAGTGGAATGTGGCTTGACAGATTAATTATATGTTATCAGGCAATTGAAGAGCAGCTAAAGATATGTGGCCACAAGAGGGATGCTGATGTCTTTGAGCTGTTTCTTTCTCAAAAGTAAGTGTACTTTATGTAAGAAAGAGAAGAGCATCATGTTATGTTTCATAGGTTCAAATGTTCTCTTCCATTGTTTTCCCCTTGTGTGGGCTGGCAAGTAGCCCATGCTTCTTGGCATTCACAGTCTCTATTGGAGAGGCAGGATCCTGAAATGGATAAAAACAAAGATTGTGGAGTAAGGCTGAGTTTGAATCCCAGTTCTGTCTCTTCCAACTGGATGATCCTGGGCATGTCATAAACCTATTAGGGTTGTCAGTTTAGCCAATATAAATATAGAATACCAGTTACATGTGCATTTCAGAGAAACGAATATAATTTTTTTAGTATAAATATGTCCCACATCACATTGGGATATTTGTTGTTTCTCTGAAATGCACATGTAACTGTGGATCCTGTATTTTATCTGGCAAACCTATTGCCTACATAAAACAGTACTACCTGTTTCACAGGGTCATTGTGAAGATAAGTGAGTTAGTTGAGAGTAGGGAAGGGTCTGGTACACAGTAAACAATCAGCGTTAGTGCAGTTAATATTACTACTGTGATTAAAGGATAACGACTCATTATACCACTGTACTAAAATAATAGCCCCTATTATACTATAACCACTAGCCAGTAACCTTCATGCTAATTTTACTGGTAAGTAGGAAAACTTCTCCCTTATGTTACAATTTCCTTTCATTCCACTCCGACTTCTCAACGTGGCAGGCAGCAAAGTGAATCCTTCTTCAGAGCAAGTCACAGTGCCTGAGGTAGAGCCCAGGTGGAAGACAGAGTATGTGTTCAATTGGATGCTGACGGCACAGGTTTTACTAGTGCACCAGTGATGCCTATGTAGTTACACTTAGCATTTTCATAACAATGATCGTATTCCTAACTTTTCCTTCTCTTTCATACTTTTAGATCTCTGTGAATTCCATGTATTATTTTAAAAGAGACTTAGCATATTTCTACTTGCACTTAATATTCAGAACTTAGCTATTTTTTAAAGAAAAAGTCCTACTTTATCAATGAAGTTAATCACTTTTTCTCTGGTGATTTGAGGAAATCCTTTATTAATAAACATATTTATTTTATTAAATATTAACATGTTTTAGTTCATTAGTGCCATAAATGATAGTTATCTTTGTAATGACCCTGAATCTCTTGGTGGTAAGAGAATAAATAGCTAACAAATTTAAGATTTTAAAAAATAAACTTTTTAGAATGGAGCAAGTATGGTAGGCAATTCTGACAAACTTAAGGTCATGCTTTGATCCTCTCTATAGACCATTTTGTCTTACAGTAACAATAAATATTTTTTTTTGTCTTCAAAAGATTGCATCTCTAAGCCTTTCATGATTTTAACAAATGTACACTATTGATCATTAGGATAAGTAGATAACAATAAGAAAAGCTTTAAAACACTAGAAAAATGGAAATATTGATTTTCTGACAGTGGATAATTAGTGGTCTTTTCAATTCAAGGATAATATATTTTGTATCCTAAGAATACTAAGTTATCATTTAATACACCCAGGTACAAAAAATGTCCAGATGCCAATAAACTGGGTAAATTAGGTATTTGCCTAAGTCTTTGTTGCCCTTGGAAAATTAAAAGGATCATATCAGTGTTTCCTTGAGAAATCATGGAGAAACATGTACTATAACAACAGAGTTGATGTACCATTGTCAGCATGAGTCATTGTCATCATTAGTAGTAGAGTTTCTATCATTGTCTTCCACTGGCCTCACCTTAAAATGTAATAGCCTGTTATTAATTTAGGACAAATTTATATGCAAAATAAACCTTTCTGCCTTGTTAATTTCTCCCCCAAAGTGAGCCATTTTATTATATTATCTATAGCAGAGTGTCAGTACAACTATTACAAGAAAATTAATTTGACAGTGATGTGACAAAGTTGATATTTTATAGCATTAATATATGAAAATAACTTTTCTGGGAATCCTTGTAGAAACACTCTAAATGGGGCTTGAGTTTCTCTGCTACCATGCAGTGGCTGCTTTATCTTTCACAGGAAAAAAGCAGAGCTGACGTGTACCATCCTTGTTGTCCAGTGCAATAAGTGTGTCAGCATCCAAAATTAGCTACACATCTTCAGTGAAAGAAGAGAATGCATTATGTATACAAATATATTACAAGTTGCTTTGAAGGAACCCAGAATATTTTGTTGTGTCAGGGAAGTGCTTGAAGACTAATGGCACCTGTCAAAAGGACAAGGTGGTCTACTTGAAAAGCATTCTGTTTGGGATAACCTGAGAATAATAAAAAAAGATTGATAAAAGATTAAGAAAAATCTCTTCAAAAATCTGAGAAGGAATGAGAGAAAGAAAGGGGAGAAGCAGATCTTTTTTTTTTTTTTACCAAGTACCAGCTAATAAATGTAAAAAGAATGAGAGGATTAGAAAAATTACCATTTCATAATCTCAAATGTACTGATTCAGGTCAATATTATTAATCAAAGCTAAAGCCATTGAATAAACAGTTATTGAGAAGCACCAATCTGTTCTCTACAGGTTGGCAGTCACCAGAGAGGACAGGGTTTTGCGGGTAGGGCATGAAATAGGTGAACATTATCAAGAGGTACAAACTTTCAGTTGTAAAATAAGTAAATGTTGGGGGTGGAATGTATAAGAATATAGTCAGTAACACTGTATAAACTTTGTATGGTTTCAGCAACTGGATTTCATCTGGTGATCATTTTGCAGTATGTCCAATGTCAAATCACTCAGAATTTTGCCCCAGATATTGCTTTTCAATGATAAAATTTGTAAATACTTTCACAATGAAGAGAACTGGAAAATACAGCCTTAACCAAATCACTGAACTTAGCTTCACCAACAAGGTGAACAGGTGGCTCAGTGGTAAGGAATCTACCTGCCAATGCAGGAAACATAAGAGATCCCCAGGTCAGGAAGATCCCTTGGAGGTGGGCATGGCAGCCCACTCCAGTATTCTTGCCTGGAGACTCCCATGGAGAGAGGAGCCTGTAGGGCTACAGTCCATGGGGTTGCAAAGTGTTGAACACGACTTAGTGACTGAGCACACATACACAACCTTCACAAAGAGTGGGACAAAGTGGCATCATTTTGCCTCCTGATGTGGTGCAGTAATTACCACTGTCGTAATTAAAAAATTGATCGCTGAAGAACTGATGCTTTTGAACTGTGGTGTTGGAGAAGACTCTTGAGAGTCCCTTGTACCTCAAGGAGATCCAACCAGTCCATTCTAAAGGAGATCAGTCCTGGGTGTTCATTGGAAGGACTGATGCTACAGCTGAAACTCCAATACTTTGGCCACCTCATGCAACGAGTTGACTCACTAGAAAAGACTCTGATGCTGGGAAAGGTTGGGGGTGGGAGGAGAAGGGGACGACAGAGAATGAGATGGCTGGATGGCATCACCGACTCTGTGGACATGAGTTTGAGTGAACTCCAGGAGTTGGTGATGGACAGGGAGGCCTGGCGTGCTGTAATTCATGGGGTCACGGAGAGTCGGACACGACTGAGCGACTGAACTGAACTGAACTGAATTAAAAAATGATCTACCTTAAATTTAATCATGAGGTAGCAATCAGACCAATCAAGAATGTGAGAAATTCTATCAGACAACTGTCCTGGACTCTTCAGAAAGTAAACGTTGAAGGCAATAAAGGAGAGCTGTGCTGAATGAACCAGAACTGGAATCAAGATTGCTGGGAGAAGTATCAACAACTTCAGATACTCAGATGATATCACTCTAATGGCAGAAAGTGAAGAGGAACTAAAGAGCCTCTTATGAGGGTGAAAGAGGAGAGTGAAATATCTGGCTTAAAACTCAACATTCAAAAAACTAAAATCACTTCACGGCAAATAGATGGGGAAAAAGTGGAAAGAGTGACAGATTTTATTTTCTTGGGCTCCAAAATCACTGCAGATGGTGACTGTAGCCATAAAATTAAAAGACGCTTGCTCCATGGAAGAAAAGTTATGACCAAGTTAGATAGCATATCAAAAAGCAAGAGATCACTTTGCCAAAAAAGGTCTGTATAGTGAAAGCTATAGTTTTTCCAATAGTCATGTATGGATGTGAGAGTTGGATGATAAAGAAGGCTAAGTACCAAAGAATTGATGCCTTCAGAGAGTCCCTTGGACTGCACTGAATATTCATTGGAAGGACTGATACTGAAGCTGAAGCTCCAATACTTTGGTCACCTGATGGGAAAAGCCGACTTGTTGGAAAAGACCCTGATGCTGGGAAAGATTGAGGGCAGGAGGAAAGGGAGGGTGGCAGAAGATGAGATAGTTGGATGCCATCACCAACTCAATGGCCATGAATCTGAGCAAACTCTGGGAGATAGTGAAGGACAGGGAAGCCTGGCATGCTGCAGTTCATGGGATCACAAAGAGTCGGACACAACTTAGCAACTAAACAACAAACAACAATGGGTTATACCAACTGAAAACGGGCTATACCAGTGTATCAATGTTGATGCAATTCTGGGTCTAAACAAGCAAAAAATCTATAAAAGGAACATAGGCATAACAGGAACAATTTGAATATGAACAGCAGTGTATTAGATGATATCTTTGAATTCAATTTTAATTTTCTCAGGTTTGATATTGGTATGGTGGTTAATCAGGAGAATGTCCTTATTTGAGGGATGCGTGTGCTGAAGTATTTATGAATCAAAGCCCTGGAGTCATGTCTGCAACTTATTTTCAAACGATTCACCAAGAAACTTATCAACTATAAAATAGGTAAATTGTGTATACAGATAAGAGAGTGAACATAAATGTGGCAAAATATTAAAAATTATGGACTTCTCTGGTGACTGAGTGGAAAAGAATCCCATGGACAGAGAAGTCTGGTGGGCTGCGGTCCATGAGGTCACAAGAGTTGGACATGACTGAAGTGACTGAACACACACACGTATAGTAAACAACAGTGGGAGAATAAAACACTTCACTCTCTCTCTGCCTCTTTGGGTCCTGCAGTTTCCATGTCTTAAATCCAGTTTGGCCAAGATCTGGAGAACCTCAAACTAAAGACCGTATAGGCAGTGTTGAAGCAAGAGCGGATGCTGTTTCCTACATTGACCTTAAGTCTGGTGTCTTCCGTGCTTACTTTTGTTCCTCTGGCCTCTTCTCAGTGAAGTCTTTTAAAATGAAGGTCCCAACAAGTTCAGTCATAATGAGGTATAAATTCTACTGATATGATAAATTTCTCTCCTTTTAGTATTTGCTTTAACTGGCTAACAAAAATCTTAACCCAAGAATGAAGTTTTAAAGATTGAATGTAGGAAATTGGTGTCACATGGTCAGATATGTGGCTGTGAAGGGACCCTGCTGACTGGAAGTTGGTACTTGCCTGCTGCCTCTACAAAGATTACATCATGACCATTGCAAGCTGCTGACCTTCAACACCCCCTGAAAGAAGTTCAGGGTGAAAATCAGGAATGAGGCACTCTGCTCTGAAAAAAAAAAAAAAAAACCTGGCAGAACAGACCTTCAGATAGTTAGATCTTTTCAGAAAAAGGTTTTATGAGTTCCAATTCTTGCATCTTCTCATACCTAGAAAAACACTGACCTCATTAATGGTGAAATCTGCTTTGGCTATTAAAAAAAAAGTTTTTTTTTTAACAATTAAAAGTCAAAATAGAGTTGCTATGGTTCAGACATCCTGGGAAATAACTATTTCCCAGATATCCTGAAAAATGATATTATGGGTGTGATTTCAGATTAGACACTGTGACCTAATGTAGAACTTAATGCTCCTGTAATGCATTTTTGCTTCTGTACTTTGCTTTCTGCTCGTAAAACAAAGTTACTCCATTTTAAGATAAGGTTGTTTTTAAGTAGAGATTCCTAAAATTGTTTTTGAAAAAAAAAAAATTAAAAAAAAAGAAATATGAAAACAAAAAATAAATAAATAAACAGCTCATGTAGGATCAAAAAATAATAATAATTAAGATTGAATGTAGGAAATTAGCCTGTATAAATGTACCATTAATTTTGAAAGGACAGAAAGAGGCCTTTCCAATTCTCCCCAAATCATACTATATAAGCAACTTTAGACATGAATAAATTAATTGTTGCTAATACTCACTTTCTCTTTTCCTTTCTAGGGAGTTGACAGAGGTCATTGATCTTTCTAGGTTTAAAAAATTGAAATACCTATGGCTACATCATAACAAGGTAGTGTGATATTTGATCTTTACGTGGCTCTACGATTAAACTACAATTTTAATTTCATGTTTTTAATAGAACTGGTCATTAAAAGTATTAATATTTTATACTCCTAATTTTAATCTAGGTAGGAAACTATACATATGTACAAAGTGGTCTAGCGCTAGTGGTAGAGAATCTGCCTGCCAACGCTGAAGACTTAAGAAATGTGGGTTTGATCCCTGGGTTGGGAAGATCTGCTGGAGGAGGGCATGGCTACCACTCCAGTATTCTTGGCTAGAGAATCCTCATGGGCAGAGAAGCCTGGTGGGCTACAGTCCACAGGGTCGTAAACAGCCAGAAACAATTGAGGCGACTTTGCACACATGCATATTGAATAGGTCAATTTGTGAGATGTTGTCAGATGGGAGCTTTACTTTTTCCTCCCATGTTCTTTCAAAACTGTTCAATGTAAGCTGCTGCTTCCCAGTTTCTTGGAAGAAAACTTGTACAGTCTCATGACTTTTTTTCTCTCTCTCTTTTGTAGTTCAGGAACTTTCAGTCCGTTTTAAGCCACAGTCTTAGGCTCAGTTCAGAAGTAAGACTGTGGAGATGAATATGTTAATTCATAAATGAGACATCCCCCATCTGTCCTCTCTTATTCAGCTAGGGCTGACTGCAGATGGCCATCTGCCTTCTTCATTAGCAAGGGAATGTGGTTGGTTGTTTTCTTGCCTCGCACCTCTACCCCAGCCTTTGCAAGTTAGTATGGAATGGAGAAGTGTGGAGGCAGTGGAAAAGCCAAGGAAAAGCAAAGTTCTTTTTCAGTTTGCACACACTGGTATTAACAGTGTTCAGAGTTTATTATTTTCTCCCATTGGGCTATTCAGAAGCCCCCTCTGCTAGGTTTCTCCAACGCTGATTCCTCTTTGCTGGCCACTCCAGACCTCCCCTAACCTTGTATCCCAGTCGTTCTTACATCTGGGCATCTCCTCACCTTGGCAAACTGCCCTCTTGGGCAGGATCCTTTGTAAAGTGCTCTAGATCAACACTCCTTCAAAGGTCCTGCATGCATTCCCCAGAACTCACACACTTTGTCCTGCCATGTGAGGGACTGACTACCTCCCAAGTTGGTCTAGCTTCTTCAGGAAGTGCCAGGCACTAAGCCATCATGACACCAGATGCCAGGAATGCCCATCAAGGTTACTGAGTGTGGCCCTTGAAGCTGATCTTAGAGGTCAGGGTTAGTTGGCAGAGCCTTCCCACCACCTCCTCCGTAGTGGGGCCTGACTGGAGCTCCAAGCTCTCTTTAGGTCAAAGAGCGGGACTGAACTAAAATTCAAGTCAAAACAATCACTATAGTTAGCTAGTCAGTCATTCTCCACTTTCAGAAGTTTGACTTTCCAACAGCTTGTATTTTGTTTATTGTAAATTGATGATCCAGTCGTAGCATTCTAAATTTAAACTTTCAAACACCAGCTGATTTAAAAATAGCAATTTGAGTTTTTGGTAGTGGTCTGCTTGTCAAGCTATAGTCCAGATTCACAGCACTGAATCTTTAAGCAGCCGTGTTTATGAACGTATTTTAGTATTACATTGCAATTTGTCTGTTTTTTTTAACCAATTAAGTGGAAAATGGAAAAAAGTTATTCCAGTATTAAGTGCAAGCATAAGTTGCATAAGCTTGAAATAATTTCTAGGAGAACAAGCACAAATACCTTCAAGGCCCAGGCAGCTAACAACTGAAATGGAAAGTGCACAAACTACTTAAGGGCAAACAAGTTCAAAACTCTTTTAAACACTCTGCCAAAAATTATCCTGGGTCACAGTGTGTGACCTCCAATTAGAAAAAGATGGAACTCATCAAGCATGGCAAAAGTGACTAATCTTCATTTCTCATGTGTGTTCCTTGTGGTATTCAGTGTTCAGCTTTGAAGGAAAGAACATGTACAAATGTTGGCAGTATGTCTAAAGGGAGAGGTATGATAAGGATTTTTAATATTTTTTTGGCTTTCTTGTAGTGGACACCATCCCACCTTCAGTCAGTCACTGAATTTTCATACAGTTGACTTACAGATGCATTATATACATAGGAAAGGATTGCACACACTGTCAACTATTGTACTTCGGTTTTGAAGGGGGATTGGTGGAGAAAGGGTGCAACACAAGTGCTAAATTCTCTTCTAGTGTTTGGTTATTTATGTTTAACAAACTATATTCTTTCCCAGATATCGGGGACCAGCCTCGATATGGCCCAGGGTATCCTCGGGATGAACGGCGTCAGCGTCAGAGAGAGAGAGAGAAAGAGAGAGAGACAGGGGCTGATGATTCCTTGGTTTACGCTGGAAACCAATAAAACCCCAGCACGGGGTTTGCTCTGTTTACGTAGGCCGCAGGCGCCCTCTCGAATCACTGGAGGTACCCCACCAGGGCACCCCCTCGAGTGGGTCTTAGAAGCCCAGGCAGATAAGTAAACTCAGAGGGCCCAGCACTCCAAGGATCTCAACCAGAAAAAGGAGAATAGGGAAAAGGATGGAAAAAGAGAAAGAACGACACGGGGAGACCAAGCTTCAGTGAGCAAGGCCCAAAACTTTATTTTCCAGTGCTGCTTTTATACCCTAAGTTGTGCACAGAAGAAACAGAGAAAGGGAGGTATAGAGTTACACCAAAATCACGTGGGGTCAGCAGTCTTGACCCTTATCAAGATCAGGGCTTATTTTTGTGTGTCTTGTGATAAAAGTTTTAGGTGGTTTACATCATCTTCTGGCCAGGGGGCCTGCTAACAGTTTATGGCCCTCTCTCCTAACAATAGGTTAGTTAGCTAGTAAAAGGCTTATATTCTTTTAAGGTGACTTTCCTAAAGTCAGGTGCTAGACACATGACAAAGTTGCATTCCTATAAGGCACAGGTGTAGTGAGCTACAAGAAAGGAATTTATTAACTTAAGATCTGATGTGGTTAAATCAAAGGCTACTACTTATATTCTCTATATGTGATTAATATATTTCCAAGGATACAATAGATAGAGGAAACTTTGCAGCAAGCATTGATTCAACAATGAAATCTTTTTTAGTACTATTCTAATGATTTTAACTTCTTCAACAGATTCCTGTATTTTATAATATTAGGCTTTCTGTCCTTGCATGGCTGGGAGGCTATAAACAGTCACACTCAGTTGTAAGAGCCCGGACAAACTTGTCGTGCAAGTTAGAAAGCTATCAGAGGGGCTTGGATTGGAACACTCCTATTAAACCCAGGAGAACTTTTTAACTACAGCTCTGAATTAATGTTTTCAGAGAAAGGTGGTTGAGGGGGAAGCCCCCGTAAGTATTAGAGGACTTGATAAGAGGCGTAAGATAGTAAGGCAGTCAGACTCCGGTTTTCTTTGGGGTAGATGCTCAGGTAAGTCCAGGGGGTTCCTCGAGTCCTGATTAGCCTTTGCCCGTCAGGCCTCTTCCCCAATTGACCTTTGCCATGGGTAGGATTTCCCTCGCTGGCTCCCGGCACCCAGATAGCCATCACTTAACTTTGTTCTTTAAAAATAGATTTATTTAGATTGTTAGATGGCATCATCACCAAGTCAATGGGCATGAATTTGAGTATTGAAGGACAGGGGAGCCTGGAGTGCTGCAGTCCATGGGGTCACAAAGAGTAAGACATGACTTAGCAACTGAACAGCAATTCCATATAATCCTGAAAAGATATTATATTCAAATAAATTTTAAGTGGTCATGAGATGAGTGAATAAGCCAATGTGAATTTTTGGGTTGATCAGTAGTTGACTGGTTGCTAAGCTGTTGGAGTATTCACACTCCATGAAAAATTAAAGTCTTATTCAGCATCTAAAACTCTAATGGGCATATTAGCTATGATAGTACTTCATCAAACTTCCTATGGAAAAATGTGATTATTAGTTTTCTTTACAATCTAGATTACACTGGGTGAACTACTGTCAGGAAGTTACTATACCAGTATAGAAATGATATGGAGAATCTTGGTGAAAAGCATCAACATTGACAAAGGATCATAAATAGTTAGAATTGTAATGTTTCGCTAACAACGGTTTGAATCTGTGACCAGCATTGTTCTTTCATTATTGTAGAACGTAAATAAATGTCCTTAGATTTATTTCCCACCCTCTGTTTAGGAACACCTAAGGCACAAAATAGTAAAATAAAATGAGGACATCTTTTTTGTTTATTCATTTATTTAATCAACAACTTTGTGGAGGCAAATATACTGATCATTTTATCGGTTGTCTATTCATTATCCAGTATCTTCCTTTACCTGTTTAGCAGAATCTGAGTTTGTGTTATAGTACACGCTTGTTGTTACTCAGGTAGGTGGCCCCATTCCCACTTCCCAAGGGTGGAGCCTAAACTGTTTAAACCAGTCAGTATAACCCCATCCTCCTTGTGAGTGGCTAGTGAATGAATGGGCTCGTAATCCAACTGTTGCAATAGAGACATTGGAGGTAGCGCCTGGGAGACTTCTGTGAAAGGTTTCCTTATTCCTCAAAGAGCATTGGAAGAGAGGTCTGCTGTTTCCTCTGGATATTTTCTGTCCTGGCTTGTAAACCAGAAACCATCCTTCCAACTTGTGGATTTATCCAACATTTTGAGAAAAGCAGAGCGCAGAGAATCATTGAGATTTGGGGCTCTTACAACTTCTTGACTCCTAGATATGTGAGATAATGAGTATTTTAATTTATGTGCCAGTTTGAGTTGAGCTTAGAGATTACATATGGTCAAAAGCATCCTATCTAATGTGGTTTATTCTGTACTTGTTTTAGGCTACTGATAGAATATAACAGTGAATATGATGGTACCTGCCCTAGAGATAGAATTAGGGAGTGGCTATACTCCTGGTGAGGGCATTGTGGTTGCAAACTACCTGGAATGGAATGAGAGAAAGCAGTGGTTTCGGGAGACAATGAATGAGTGTGGTTCGGTGTGTTTGGAGCCGAACATGCTCAAAGGGTGCACACTTCACCCTATTATTATGCAATGAGTGATAAAACTGGAGCTTCTAGTCTGACCATGAACCAACAAATTAAATAGGTACAAGTTGTTTCTAAGGATTTGCAATGCCCCGACTCTCCTAGGTTTGTTCAAGCTATCCGCTTCCTCCTTCATTATGCTCTCCGAGGGCTTGCTTTCTCCTTGTATTGTGTAGAGATTCACTAGTTCTTGTAGCAACTCTCTTTCTGGGTCATCTTTCTCTCATCTCCACTGATGTAATTAGTGAGAGCCAGCTGCTCTTAGGTGCATATAAACTGAAGCCTTCAAAACACTCTCTCTTGTCTCATTTTCCAGTGAGCCTGACTGAGGGAATTTTAGGTCACAGTTCATCTTTCCTAGCTTTCCTATGGATCTGGGTCTGCTCGGACGAGTGATCTAAGTGATTTGCATGTTATACTACAGTTTCAAATGGTCTGTATACATTTGATCTGTTTGTATTTTGGCTCATTTCCTCAAAAGTTTTTGTTTAAACAGATGTTTAATAATAAGTGTATAATATTGCCACAATGCTAGTGTCTTTCTATTTCTGGAAGATCTGGCGGTACTTGGGTATATTCTATTTATCACAGATTCCAGTAAGCATTTGATGGGAAACCTGTATATAATGCCTCACCAAGCAACTATCCAAAATACAATCTGAGTTTCCACCACGTAGCAAAAACTGAATAGTTGACAACTCTTACAAAGTAAATTTAAATAAAAATACATCTTCTGACAAAGTCATACTTCATCATCTAAAAAGTAATGAAAATATTTATAACAATGTTTTCCACACTAAAATAAGCAAAATCACTTCAAGAAAGAGTGAGTTCATTCTTCTGTGCTGTAAAGATATGTTGTTTTTCCCTATCTTCCAGACAGGCAGCACATATTGCAAATTTGGTAAAGGGCACATGTGTGTGTATTTTAGGAATGCATATTGATGTCCAAAACTAGCAAGTCACAATTTGAAAATTAAAATAACTATTTTAAATGTACAGTTTTAAATATTTGTAAAGAACTCTTTGAGTGGCAATACTTTATTTTTCAGGTAGTTTTCACAACATGCTTTGCCTCATGAAAGTTTAGTTGGTTCCTTTAATCAAGTTTATGTATATATGCATTTATTTATTCATTTATACATGCCATACTTTGTTCCAAAAACCTATTTAGAGCACCACAAACCCTGTGATAGTACATATGAGAAATTAATGAATAAAATGAACTAACATGCATTCCTTATAATTTGGGCTCTTATGTGTTTCTGTTATCTCAGTGTAATATTAATTATCTCTCTTATGTCAACTTTGTTGAAAGAATTATATTTTACCAAATATTTAAAACCTCTTCAAAAAAGTAACCTAAATAAGATTTTACTGCGTGGTTTTGAAATTCACATACACTATATATCTAGTTGCTTCCCAGGTGGCTCAGTGGTAAAGAATCCCCCTGACAGTGCAAAAGATGAGTTCCATACCTAGGCTGGGAAGATCTTCTGGAGAAGGAAATAGCAGCCCACTCCAGTATTCTTGCCTGAAGAATCCCATGGACAGAGGAGCCTGGCAGGCCATAGTCCATAGGATCACAAAAGAGTCGGACATGACTAGCAAGTAAACAACAATATATCTAGTTATGATCCAAAAAATGTAACCTATTTGGGGGAAAAAGTGTATATAAAAATGTCAAGAACATGGAATAAGGAGGGAAAAACATGAGAATGAAAATCTATTTGATTGTACAAAAATAGTTATTTCTCAATATTTTTAAAGTGTAGATTTTATTTCCAAGTATTGTATACATTTTAAACTGATCCAAATGAATGCATCATGTTCACTTATTGGACAGGAACACCATGTATATGAATTTAGAAATCCTAAAAGTATACTGAAATTTTTCTTTTTTTCCCTCCTATATAATTCAGTGTATATTATTAAAATTGTTCCCAACGAATACTTAAGAATTTCATGTAAATTTATGGACTATTATAATTATAATATCAAACATGCAATAATATACCCCTTTAAATAACACATAATTATAATATTTTTCAGAATTGTATCATGTCATTTAATCTCTGGTCTAAGGGTCTTTAAAGCCCCAAGGTTTTTCAACGCTGATACTACTGACCTTCTAAACTGGATCATTCTTGATTGTGGGGGTGGTATTGTGCATTTGTGAATATTTAGCAGCATCCCTGGCCTCTACACACTATATATCAGATTTCTCCCCAGAAGCAACAACTAAAATTGTTTCTAGACATTGTCAAATGCTCCCCGGGGCACAAAATTGCTGCTCACTGAGAATCCCTCAAAGACAGAGTGATCTGTGGAAATCTAAGTCAAAACATGTTACTCTTCTACTCAAAATCTCTGATGGTTACCTATTATTTTCAGCTGAGTTCTTTCAGTAGCCTAAAGGCTCTGCACACATAGGCTACCAGCTCACCTCTCTGACCTCAACACCTCTTCTCTCCCTAACTTGCTGACCCAACAAATGTACCCTGTTATCTCTGGACCTATATACACTGGCTAGTCTTCAAGTGCTCCTGCATAGATATTCTCATGGCCGACTCCCTTTTCCTCATCAAGAATTCGTTCAGATATTACCTGCTCTGTGAGGTCTTCCTGACCAGTCCATTTGAAATATACCATTATCTCCCTGTTGGCACCCCCAATCTCCACACTTAATTTTTTTCCCATAGCATTTATCAGCTGATTCCATAATACACATTTTACTTATTGTAAGTATTGTTTTCTCTTTCCCTGCTAGAAAAAAAGACAGGGTTTTTGTCTGCTTTTTTCATAGCTATACCACTGAATTTAACACAGTGCTGGCACACAGTAGCTGCTTCACGAGTATTTGTTGAATGGAAAAATGTGTACATAAAAATTCTAATCTTTCCTCATAAATATAATATTTCCATTTTGTCAGTGAATCATGAAAGTCATGTAATGGATCATAAATTATAAGTTTGGGGAGGGTAACTTGACAATATTTTACTTAATATGATACTTTTTTGTTCCTTCAAAAATAGTTTCTAGGTTTTGTTTTTTCAGTTTCTTTTTTTTTTTTTTTAAGCATCATAGCTAGGTCTGCCAAGTTGAACTTTTCTTTGCAAAGGTGCTGGTTAAGGTAAACAGAAGTTCACTTAACAGAAGCATGCTTTAACTGAGTTAAGCAGGAAGGTAATATATTGAAATGATACTGGGTGAATATTAGGTAGTTTAGGAATCAAGTGTACAAAATTCTTAGGATCAAAGAAGCCATGGCCTAAGCCATATCACAGAAGTGGCTTCCACATGCACTGTTGACTTGCCGATCAGCAAGAGAAGCCCCCAACCCGTGCTGCTGTTTTCCTGTCCCCATTCCTGCTGGCACCATTTCCACTGCAGTGGGAAATGAAAGTTGCTGTCTCCTTCTCTGCCACCACCAGATTTAACACAAAACTGTCTCTACCTCTTTGCATTACTTGTTCCTGATTTTTTAAATTTTTATTGGAGTATAGTTGCTTTACAATGTTGTATTACTTTCTACTGTACAGCAAAGTGAATCAGCTATACGGATACATATATCTCCCCTCTTTTGGATTTCCTTCCCATTTAGGTCACCACAGAGCACAGAGTAGAGTTCCCTGTGTTAAACAGTGGGTTCTCATTAGTTACCTGTTTTACACATAGCAGTGTATGTATGTCAGTCCCAACCTCCCAATTCACCTCACCCCCTTCTTTCCCCTCCCCGCCTGGTGTCCATATATTTGTCCTCTATATCTGTGTCTCAATTTCTCTTTGCAAATAAGATCATCTGTACCATTTTTTTTAGATTCCACATATATGCATTAATAGGTGAAATTTGTTTTCTTCTTTTTGACTTACTTTACTCTCTGTCTCTAGGTCCATTCACATCTCTACAAATAACCCTGTTTCTTTCTTTTTATGGCTGAGTAATTCCATTGTACCACATCTTTAACCATTCATCTGTTGATGGACATTTAGGTTGCTTCCATGTCTTGGCTATTGTGACTAGTGCTGCAGTGAACACTGGGGTGCATGTGACTTTTGGAATTATGATTTTCTCTGGGTTGCATTACTAGTTCTTGATTTGAAGTTCAGAGTGGATGTGTCGGATTGCATCCTAGTCTAGTCATGTGTCCGCACATTACCTGCCAGGAAATCTAGAAAAGCAAGTATTTTGCCTAATGAAGAGTAAGTCCTAATACCTACCAAGGCTCATTAGATAAAGAATTCCTTGAATTGTGGGGAGGATGATTCAGTGCTGGGAATTTGAAAAATAATGACTAGTGTGTCCTATATTTAATAAGATAATGTTTAGAAAGATGAAAATCCAAAGAATAATACCAATAGCTACATAATTCCTGGCAGAGTCTGGAACTCTGGATACTGAATGGGGAGTTCAGGTATAGTTATAATCCTGTCACTAATAAGCTGATAATATTTAGCAAATATCTGACTGAGCGACTGCACTGAATATGCATTCATGCTAAGTCGGCTCAGTCGTATCTGACTGTTTGCGACCCTATGGACTGTAAGCTTACCAGGGTCTTTGGGAATACCAGGGTCCCAGGCAAGAATACTGGAGTAGGTTGCCATGCCCTCCTCCAGGGGATCTTCCCAACTCAGGGACTGAACCCACATCTCTTTTTTTTTTTTTTTTTAATTATTTTATTTTATTTTATTTTGTGACTTTCTCAAAATTTATTTATTTATTTATTTTTTATAATTTTTTTTTCTTTACAGTTAAAAGTATTTTTATTAAAAAAGCACAAATGCAAAGAAATGAACAGAGGAAAATTTATGCGTCGAACCTGGACTGGTCACTTATGATAATATACATGCTACAATTCCATTCTCCCCAATCATTCCACCTTCACCCTCTCCCACAGAGTCCCAAAGACTGTTCTAAATGCCTATGTCTCTTTTGCAGTCTCTTATACAGGGTTCAGGTTACCATTTTTCTAAATTCCATATATATGCGTTAATATACAGTATTGATGTTCTTCTTTCTGGCTTACTTCACTCTGTATAATTGGCTCCAATTTCATCCACCTCATTACAACTGATTCAAATGCATTCTTTTTGATGGCTGAGAAATACTCCATTGTGTATATGTACCAAAGCTTTCTTATCCATTCGTCTGCAGATGGACATCTAGGTTGCTTCCATGTCCTGGCTATTATAAACAGTGCTGCAATGAACATTGGAGTACATGTGTCTCTTTCAATTCTGGTTTCCTCGGTGTGTATGCCCAGGAGTGCGATCGCTGGATCATATGGCAGTTCTATTTCCAGTTTTCTGAGGAATCTCCACACTGTTCTCCATAGTGGCTGTACTAGTTTGCATTCCCACCAACAGTGTAAGAGGGTTCCCTTTTCTCCACACCCTCTCCAGCATTTATTGCATGTAGACTTTTGGATAGCAGCCATTCTGACTGGTGTGAAATGGTATCTCATTGTGGTTTTGATTTGCATTTCTCTGATGATGAGGGATGTTGAGCATTTTTTCATGTGTTTGTTAGCCATCTTTATGTCTTCTTTGGAGAAATGTCTGTTTAGTTCTTTGGCCCATTTTTTGATTGGGTCACTTAGTTTTCTGGAATTAAGCTGCAGGAGCTGCTTGTATAATTTGGAGATTAATCCTTTATCAGTTGCTTCATTTGCTATTATTTTCTCCCATTCTGAAGGCTGTCTTTTCACCTTGCTTATAGTTTCCTTTGCTGTGCAGAAGCTTTTGATTTTAATTAGGTCCCATTTGTTTATTTTTGCGTTTATTTCCAATATTCTGGGAGGTGGGTCTTGGAGGATCCTGCTGTGATTTATGTCGGAGAGTGTTTTGCCTACGTTCTCCTCTAGGAGTTTTATAGTTTCTGGTCTTACATTTAGATCTTTAATCCATTTTGAGTTTATTTTGGTGTATGGTGTTAGGAAGTGTTCTAGTTTCATTCTTTTACAAGTGGCTGACCAGTTTTCCCAGCACCACTTGTTAAAGAGACTGTCTTTTCTCCATTTTATATTCTTGCCTCCTTTGTCGAAGATAAGGTGTCCATAGGAGCGTGGGTTTATCTCTGGGCTTTCTATTTTGTTCCATTGATCTATATTTCTGTCTTTATGCCAGTACCATACTGTCTTGATGACTGTGGCTTTGTAATAGAGCCTGAAGTCTGGCAGGTTAATTCACCCAGTTCCATTCTTCTTCCTCAAAATTGCTTTAGCTATTCGAGGTTTTTTGTATTTCCATACAAATTGTGAGATTATTTGTTCTAGTTCTGTGAAAAATATTGTTGGTAGCTTGATAGGGATTGCATTGAATGTATAAATTACTTTGGGTAGTATACTCATTTTTACAATATTTATTCTTCCAATCCACGAACACGGTATATTTCTCCATCTATTAGTGTCCTCTTTGATTACTTTCACTAGTGTTTTATAGTTTTCTATGTACAAGTCTTTTGTTTCCTTAGGTAGATATATTCCTAAGTATTTAATTGTTTTCGTTGCAACAGTGAATGGAATAGTTTCCTTAATTTCTCTTTCTATTTTCTCATTATTAGTGTATAGGAATGCAAGGGATTTCTGTGTGTTGATTTTATATCCTGCAACTTTACTGTAATCATTGATTAGCTCTAGTAGTTTTCTGGTAGAGTCTTTAGGGTTTTCTGTGTAGAGGATCATGTCATCAGCGAACAGTGAAAGCTTTACTTCTTCTTTTCCAATTTGTATTCCTTTTATGTCTTTTTCTGCTCTGATTGCTGTGGCCAAAACTTCCAGAACTATGTTGAATAGTAGTGGTGAGAGTGGGCACCCTTGTCTTGTTCCTGACTTTAGGGGAAATGCTTTCAGTTTTTCACCATTGAGGATAATGTTTACTGTGGGTTTGTCATATATAGCTTTTATTATGTTGAGGTATGTCCCTTCAATTCCCACTTTCTGGAGGGTTTTTATAAAAAATGGATGTTGAATTTTGTCGAAGGCTTTCTCTGCATCTATTGAGATAATCATATGATTTTTATTTTTCAGTTTGTTAATGTGGTGTATTACGTTGATTGATTTGCGGATATTGAAGAATCCTTGCATTCCTGGGATAAAGCCCACTTGGTCATGATGTATGATCTTCTTAATGTGTTGTTGGATTCTGATTGCTAGAATTTTGTTAAGGACTTTTGCATCTATGTTCATCAGTGATATTGGCCTATAGTTTTCTTTTTTTGTGGGGTCTTTACCAGGTTTTGGGATTAGGGTGATGGTGGCCTCATAGAATGAGTTTGGAAGTTTCCCTTCCTCAGCTATTTTCTGGAAGAGTTTGAGTAGAATAGGTGTTAGCTCTTCTCTAAATTTTTGGTAGAATTCAAAAATTCTGGACCTGGGCTTTTGTTTGCTGGGAGATTTTTGATTACAGTTTCAATTTCCTTGCTTGTGATGGGTTTGTTCAGATTTTCTATTTCTTCCTGTGAACCCACATCTCTTACATCTCCTGAATTGGCAGGTGAGTTCTTTAGTACTGGTGCCACCTGGGAAGCCTCCTTATATAATATATGGGATATTTAGTCTTCTTAACTAAGGGGTGTCATGATGAAGAAATGTGATAGCATATGTGAAGTACTGAATAAAGAAGCACATACAGTAAGCATGGAATGAATATTAAGGACCTACTCTTTTTTAAAAAAATTGTTTTTAACAGAGCTAGCTATATGTATCCCTATTACAATAGTTTAAAGAATTAGCTAATTCTATACATTAGCAACATTTCTGCAAACTCTGCCCTGTTTGTTAGCCCCCAGGTGCAACAACTTTCAGTTTTATAAGTAATCTTTTGTTGTTTAGCTGCATATCTCAAAGTCACATGCTGGTATTGCTGCCACTTGATTTTTCCCATTTAGACAATAGCTATTGAGTTTCCACAAAAATGAGGATTTGATGCCTTGTCTTTCCTGCCTCCACTTCCATACTTTCCGTACACAGGCATACTTTCCATTTCCCATTCCCCTAATGTGGCAGTATTGTGATTTTGGTTAAATCAATATTCACTGGCTCTGTTATTATGACTACCCATGCTCTTCAGAGCTAAGCCATGTGTTAAGCTCTAACTATTTTCCCTTTATTGGATTTCCTCTACTTCCCTAGATTTTATTTTCCTTTGATTCGTTAAGTAGTTTTTTGTTCTGGGTTGAATTGCCCCACATTTTATTGCCCCAAAATTTATACGTTGAAATTCTAGACCCCACTGTCTCAGAATGGGACTGTATTTGGATACAGGGCCTTTATGAAAGTGAAAGTCTCACAGTCGTGTCCGATTCTGCGATCCCATGGACTGTAGCCTGCCAGGCTCCTCTGTCCATGGAATTCTCCAGGCAAGAGTACTAGAGTGGGTTTCCATTTCTTTCTCCAGGGAATCTTCCTGACCCAGGGATTCAACCTGGGTCTCCCACGTTGCAGGAAGATTCTTAACCAATTGAGCTACTAGGGAAGCTACTAGTGAAAGTCACTCAGTTGTGTCCGACTCTTGTGACCCCATGGACTGTAGCCTGCAGGGTTCCTCTGTCCATGGGATTCTCCAGGCAAGAATACTGGCATGGGTTGCCATTTCCTTCTCCAAAGGTGATCAGCTTAAGTCAGGTTTAAATCCCTTATGAGTTTACTGATGGCATGTTGTTGATGCTGACCACCACAATTCTTTCTCTGAACTACCATACTACAATGCCCTGTAATTTTTTTTTAAGGAGGCGAGTGTTTAAAAATGGACTCATCTGTTGGTTTTTTAAGACAATTCCACATAATGTTACCAGTGGGCTAATGATGGAATTCAGCTTGCCACCCTCCTAGGCCACTCTTCAAAGCAAGCTGCTTTATAGAACTTTCCCAACTGTGTGAGAATTTTGGAGTTAACTAGCAGCAAGCCTGAAAATTTGGTTACGTACGTAAGTACAAAGCTGGTTCATCAAATCCCTGTTCTGGCCCTCAACCCAGTGCATTTCAACTAAGGCATCATCTACCTCCTTCTTAACGTTTATCAGGCACTTGAGAAGACAATGGCAACCCACTCCAGTACTCTTGCCTGGAAAATCCCATGGACGGAGGAGCCTGGTAGGCTGTAGTCCATGGGGTCGCTAGGAGTTGGACACGACTGAGCGACTTCACTTTCACTTTTCACTTTCATGCATTGGAGAAGGAAATGGCAACCCACTCCAGTGTTCTTGCCTGGAGAATCCCAGGGACGGGGGAGCCTGGTGGGCTGCCGTCTATGGGGTCGCACAGAGTCAGACACGACTGAAACGACTTAGCAGCAGTAGCAGTAGCAGGACCTTTATATAGAGGTAATGAAGTTAAGATGGGGACATTAGGGTGGGCCCTAATCCAGTGTGATTGATGTCGTAATAGAAGAGGAGATTAGGATACAGAGGGAGAGAAGAGAGAGAGCAAGAGTGAGAGTGAAAATGGGCGGGAGGAGGGAGAGAGTGAGAGGGGAAGAGAGAGGGAGAAAGAGATGAGCGGGGAGAGAGAGAGAGAGAATAGATGTGTGCATACAGATAGAAAGTCATGTGAGGGTATCAGAAGGTGGCCATGTACAAGTCAGGGAGAGAGGCCTCAAAATGTAACCAGTTTTGCCAACACTTTGATCTTGGACTTCTAGCCTCCAGAGCTGCTGCTGCTGCTGCTGCTAAGTCGCGTCAGTCGTGTCCGACTCCCAGCGACCCCATGGACTGTAGCCAACCAGGCTCCTCTGTCCGTGGGATTCTCCAAGCAAGAGCACTGGAGTGGGTTGCCATTTCCTTCTCCGAGTCTCCAGAGCTTTGCGGAAATAAATTTCTGTTGTTTAAGACACTTAGTCTGTGATATTTGTTATGCAACCCAAACAAATGAATATACTTTTTATTAGTTACTATTACTTATTCAACCCAAACTCTCTCACAGTTGACCAAATCTATTCAATGAATCATTCAGTAGCTTTTATTTCTCGAAGAAGTATGCCCAGAACCTTCTGACATGCTCCACTCTGGGCTTCCTGCCCTGTATACCTCTGTGCACAATTTTAATCACCTTTCATAGCCATACCAGGGACTCCCTTTGCCCCCTCTTGTTTCTTGTTTTGTGTGTCTTACATTTTTCTGAACTGCATTCTCCAGTGGCCTTGTGAGAAAGTGTTCCATGTGGTAATTTTTTTTTTTTAAGATTGTGTATGCTCGCAATTTTGTATATTCAGTGTTCATATTTGGGCAAATATTTTGGCTCATTGTGTAGGTAGAATTCTAAGTTAGAGATAAGGCATCACTCCACTGTTTTGTAGTTTTCAGTGTAGCTTTTGAGGAGTGTGAAGCCATTCTTCATTCTGATTCCTGATCCTTCAATATGATGTGTGTGTGCACATGTGAGCACATGTGTTCTGTCTGGAGGACAGTGTTCTGACATTTTACAGTGATGTGCTTTGGTGCATGTCTGCTTTCAACCACTGTGGTGAGCTTGGGGAAATTACAGTCAAGAAACTCATATCTTCCCATTTGGGGAATTTTTCTTGGAGTGTATTGTTGATTTCTTTCTCTTTTATGTTCACCATTGTCTTTCTGGAACTCCTACACAAATATTGAACTACTGAACTGGCTCTCTAATTTTCTTTTATTTTCTCTATTTTCTATTTTTTTTTGGTCAGGTTGCTCTACTTTCTGAGAATTTCTTCAACATTCTCTTCCAACTCTTTTATTACATTTTAGACTACATTCATGTTTTTAATTTCCAAGGGCTCTTTTAGCCCCTCTAAATGTTATTATTGTATTATCTTTATATATAACAGGATTAAATTATAAAAACCTGGCTGCCCACATTCTGAGAGCCAAGCTGGGAAAAGAGAGCTGGGAACCCTCAACATATAGTGTACATACATTCCCTTAATCTTTCAGTTTTCAGTGGGAACCTCTGTCTTTACATTTGTCTAGCGGCTACTTGACCAGGAACTCTTGTCTTAAAAGAGTTCCCTTAAAAGAGTCCCTCATTCCATCCAGGGAATGAATCTCTAGTCTTTTGAGGTGGTAGGGGAGAGGTCCAGTTGCCATGTGGTTATACTGGGAACATTACTGAGAAATAGAATTTCTCTGCTCAGTTAATCCTCTCCTCTTTATCCTCACTTCCAGTTTTTGAGCCTTTTCATAATTTTGTGGTATAAATATAAGGTTGTTTTCTAGTTTAGAATTTGACTTTCTTATTTCTATTAATTCTATTACCCCTAGATCATATACTTTCAAAACCATATTGCTATGGTCTAATTTTATGTTCTCCCTCTCTTTATGAATATACATCTTTTGAACCAATTATTTTATTGTCATTTTAGATAAATATTTGGCTGGAAAAAATTAAATCTGTGTTTATAATATAAACTTTTAACCAGAAGTCATTTTCCTCACCAGCAACCATGTGCATAATTCTTAAGTTTCCTTCCAAGTCTGTGATCTTGTTTTACAACAATAGAAATTTTTTGAAGACACTCTTTATATTGATGGCATTATTCAGATTTAGTGAACATAGTCTCTAAAACTGATTTTACAAGCTGTATCCTAGCTATTATGGAACATAACTCAAGAGACACTCGGAAATCTTCTCAGAGCACCATACCTCTTCGGACTGACCTGAAAGTCAGCAATTAGAGAGTCATCAATCACAATCCTCTAATTGAAAAGAAATAGCAGGGCTTCCCTGATGACTCAGCAGTAAAGAATCTGCCTGCAATGCAGGAGACATGGGTTGGATCCCTGGGTCAGGATGATCCCCTGGAGAAGGAAATGGCAACCTACTCCAGTATTCTTGCCTGGAAAATCCCATGGACAGAGGAGCCTGGCGCACTACAGTCCATGGTATTATAAAAGAGTCGGACACGACTTTGTGACTAACAGGAGCAGCAGCAACTACTAGCAGATAGTGTTCTAAGAGAAAGGGGTAAAATAGTGAACAAAATAATTTAAAAGAAACACCTTTGGGATGACTATCTTAAGCCTTATTAACAATACAGCAGTTTACCTCTACCAATCTGCAGAAATGGGATCTAGAGCATGTTGAAAGGACTTGAAGTGGGGTGTTCAGGGGTAAGAGGATGCCAGGAAAAAGGAATGCTGAAAAGCAACGTGGAGGAAACCAAGAGCAAGTGCATTTACTTGCATATTACTTTGCTTTACACCAGTGTTGGGTGGTTCTTTTAGTTTGGACTGATTGGCAATCAGATGCATCTGTCTAGTTTCTGCTGGAAGGTCATTGATAAAACTGGAGAAAAACTTCCTAAGGGTTGGAGACATGAGAGGACAGTGCCTGGAACCCAAAGTTAGCCTAAGATGGGGCAGCCAGATTGGAGCAATTTTTGAGAGAAACCCAGATCCCTTGAGAGATTCAAGATTAGATCAGGTGGATGGAGCAAGTCAAGCCACTGACTCAAGCTGCATCTGGGAATGAGCTTGACAGCTCGGCTTCCTACCCTGGGTGGTAATAAAGTTCAATGGTTCTCAGCAAGGACTCTGGAGTCTGGGCCAAACTTCAGTTCCTCTATATACCGGCTGTGTAGCCCTGTGAACAAGTTACTCACCCTCTCCGTGTCTGTCTTATTGCTTAAATAAGGTAATTTTATTTGTGCATGCATGCTAGATTGCCTCTGTCATGTCCGACTCTTTGCAACCCCATGGACTATTGCCCGCCAGGCTTTTCTGTTCATGGGGTTCTCCAGGCAAGAGTACTGGAGTGAGTTGCCATACCCTCCTCCAGGGGATCTTCCCTACCCAGGTATCAAACCCACATCTCTTATGTCTCCTGTGTTGGCAGGCAGGTTTTTTTTTTTTTTAACCATTAGTGCCATCTGGGAAACCCATATAGCTATGTAAATATCACATATATATGTATCTTCAGAAGACATTAGTACTTTGCCATTTGTGTATATATTTAGAGATTATTGTAGTTCTCTTCTTTTTTCTCATTTGATGCCAAATATTTTTGGGTACCTTTTAAACATGTTTTTTGTTTTTGCTGATGTAGTAGAAAAAAATAATTGTGGAAAATTTTTTATTACTCCATATTTCCCATTACTCAAACTAATAATATTTTCCATTACTTGAAATTATATTCAAGTTAATATCTTCTGGATGGTTTATATAGAAATTCCCCCAATTTAATGGACCACATTATGATGTACTATATGCCAACTTTTGATCTGAGAATCAGACAGTCTTGGGTTTGAACCCTTGCTCTGTTATCTTGAGAAACCGTTTAACTTCTCTAAGCCTCAGTTTCCTCCTAGGTAAAAAATAAATAAATAAAACAAATACCATGGGCCACTGGAGAAGGGAATGGCAAACCACTTCAGTATACTTGCCTTGAGAACCCCATGAACAGTAACAAAGGGCAAAATGATAGGATACTGAATGAGGAATTCCCCAGGTCAGTAGGTGCCCAGTATGCTACTGGAGCTCAGTGGAGAAATAACTATAGAAGGAATAAAGGGATGGAGCAAAAGCAAAACCAGTACCCAGTTGTGGATGTGACCAGTGATAGAAGCAAGGTCCGGTGCTGTAAAGAGCAGTATTGCATAGGAACCTGGAATGTTAGGTCCATGAATCAAGGCAAATTGGAAGTGGTCAAACAGGAGATGGCAAGAGTGAACGTTGACATTCTAGGAATCAGTGAATTAAAATGGACTGGAATGGGTGAATTTAACTCAGACGACCATTATATCTACTACTGTGGGCAGGAATCCCTTAGAAGAAATGGAGTAGCCATCATGGTCAACAAAAGAGTCCGAAATGCAGTACTTGGATGCAATCTTAAAAATGACAGGATGATTTCTGTTCGTTTCCAAGGCAAACCATTCAATATTACAGTAATCCAGGCCTATGCCCCAACGAATAATGCTGAAGAAGCCGAAGTTAATCGGTTCTATGAAGACCTACAAGACCTTTTAGAACTAACACCCAAAAAAGATGTCCTTTTCATTATAGGGGACTGGAATGCAAAAGTAGGAAGTCAAGAAACACCTGGAGTAACTGGCAAATTTGGCCTTGGAGCACGGAATGAAGCAGGGCAAAGGCTAATAGAGTTTTGTCAAGAGAATGCACTGGTCATAGCAAACACCCTCTTCCAACAACACAAGAGAAGACTCTACACATGGACATCACCAGATGGTCAACACCAAAATCAGATTGATTATATTCTTTGCAACCAAAGATGGAGAAGCTGTATACAGTTAGCGAAAACAAGACCAGGAGCTGACTGTGGCTCAGATCATGAACTCCTTATTGCGAAGTTCAGACTTAAATTGAAGAAAGTAGGGAAAACCACTAGACCATTCAGATATGACCTCAATCAAATCCCTTATGATTATACAGTGGAAGTGAGAAATAGATTTAAGGGACTAGATCTGATTGATAGAGTCCCTGATGAACTCTGGACGGAGGTTCGTGACATTGTACAGGAGACAGGGACCAAGACCATCCCCATGGAAAAGAAATGCAAAAGAGCGAAATGGCTGTCTGAGGAGGCCTTACAAATAGCTGTGAAAAGAAGAGAGGCGAAAAGCAAAGGAGAAAAGGAAAGATATAAGCATCTGAATGCAGAGTTCCAAAGAATAGCAAGGAGAGATAAGAAAGCCTTCCTCAGTGATCAATGCAAAGAAATAGAGGAAAACAACAGAATAGGAAAAACAGGAGATCTCTTCAAGAAAATTAGAGATTCCAAGGGAACATTTCATGCAAAGATGGGCTCGATAAAGGACAGAAATGGTATGGACCTAACAGAAGCAGAAGATATTAAAAAGAGGTGGCAGGAATACACAGAAGAACTGTACAAAAAAGATCTTCACGACCAAGATAGTCACGATAACGTGATCACTGACCTAGAGCCAGACATCTTGGAATGTGAAGTCAAGTGGGCCTTAGAAAGCATCACTACGAACGAAGCTAGTGGAGGTGATGGAATTCCAGCTGAGCTATTTCAAGTCTTGAAAGATGATGCTGTGAAAGTGCTGCACTCAATATGCCAGCAGATTTGGAAAACTCAGCAGTGGCCACAGGACTGGAAGAGGTCAGTCTTCATTCCAATCCCAAAGAAAGGCAATGCCAAAGAATGCTCAAACTACCGCACAATTGCACTCATCTCACACGCTAGTAAAGTCATGCTCAAAATTCTCCAAGCCAGGCTTCAGCAGTATATAAACCGTGAACTCCCAGATGTTCAAGCAGGTTTTAGAAAAGGCAGAGGCACCAGAGATCAAATTGCCAACATCCGCTGGATCATGGAGAAAGCAAGAGAGTTCCAGAAAAACATCTATTTCTGCTTCATTGACTATGCCAAAGCCTTTGACTGTGTGGATCACAATAAACTGTGGAACATTCTGAAAGAGATGGGAATCCCAGACCACCTGACCTGCCTCTTGAGAAACCTGTATGCAGGTCAGGAAGCAACTGTTAGAACTGGACATGGAACAACAGACTGGTTCCAAATAGGAAAAGGTGTACGTCAAGGTTGTATACTGTCACCTTGCTTATTTAACTTATATGCAGAGTACATCATGAGGAACGCTGGGCTGGAAGAAGCACAAGCTGGAATCAAGATTGCCAGGAGAAATATCAATAACCTCAGATATGCAGATGACACCACCCTTATGGCAGAAAGTGAAGAGGAACTCAAAAGCCTCTTGATGAAAGTGAAAGAAGAGAGTGAAAAGGTTGGCTTGAAGCTCAACATTCAGAAAACAAAGATCATGGCATCTGGTCCCATCACTTCATGGGAAATAGATGGAAAAACAGTGGAAACAGTGTCAGACTTTGTTTTTTTGGGCTCCAAAATCACTGCAGATGCTGATTGCAGCCATGAAATTAAAAGACGCTTGCTCCTTGGAAGGAAAGTTATGACCAACCTTGATAGTATATTAAAAAGCAGAGACATTACTTTGCCAACCAAGGTCCGTCTAGTCAAGGCAATGGTTTTTCCCGTGGTCATGTATGGATGTGAGAGTTGGACTGTGAAGAAGGCTGACCGCCGAAGAATCGATGCTTTTGAACTGTGGTGTTGGAGAAGACTCTTGAGAGTCCCTTATATTGCAAGGAGATCCAACCAGTCCATTCTAGAGGAGATCAATCCTGGATGTTCATTGGAGGGACTGATGCTAAAGCTGAAACTGCAATACTTTGGCCACCTCATGCGACGAGTTGACTCACTGGAAAAGACTCTGATGCTGGGAAGGGTTGGGGGCGGGAGGAGAAGGGGACGACGGAGAATGAGATGGCTGGATGGCATCACTGACTCTGTGGACATGAGTTTGAGTGAACTCCGGGAGTTGGTGATGGACAGGGAGGCCTGGCGTGCTGTGATTCATGGGGTCGCGGAGAGTCGGACACGACTGAGCGACTGAACTGAACTGAACTGTAAGAGTCAGATGATGTTGGTGAAAACATCTAGTTTAGTGCCTGGGTCATAATAAATATTTAAAAGATATGACTTTTCCCTTGAGTCTAAATCAGTAGTTCCCAATCAGGAATGACTTTGCAACCCCTCTCCCACCTCACACATAGAAGGGAAATATGTGGCAGTGTCTGGAGACATTTTTTATTTTCACAGCTGGGGTGTGTAAGCTACTGGCTTCTAGCAGATAGAGGTTAGGGAGGCTGCCAACTATACTACAACCACAGAGCAATTCCACCAACCCCAACAAAGATTCATCTGGCCTCAAATGTCGATAGTTGTAAAGGTTGAGAAGTCCTGCCCTAAAAGTATGCCTCCTTAATTTTAAAATCATGCTGGCATAAAAATTTCCCCACTAGTATATCGGTGGTTACCCATAAGAGCTTTATCTTAAATGTTAAGTGCTCTCCACTCTATCAGAACTAATAACGGTTAGATAGTAAATAATAGCAGCTCAGCAGCACTGTTTATTGACCACTTGCTATGTGCCAAACCCTGAGCCAAGATACGCTGGTCTCGTTTAGTCACTAAGTCACATCTGACTCTTCGCCACTCCATGGACTGCAGTATGCCAGGCTTCCCAGTCCTTCACCATCTCCTGGAGTTTGCTCAAACTTGTGTCCACTTAATCATGATGAGTGCTGCCATCCAAACATCTCAACCTATGTCTTTCCCTTCTCCTCTTGCCCTTAATCTTTCCCAGCATCTTGTCCAATGAGTCGGCTCTTCCCATCAGGTGGCCAAAGTATTGGAGTTTCAGCTTCAGCATCAGTCCTTCCAATGAATATTCAGGACTGATTTCCTTTAGGATGGATTGTTTGGCTCTCCTTGCCATCCACGGGGCTCTCAAGAGTCTTCTCCTACACCACAATTCAAAAGCATCAACTCTTCAGCACTCAGCTTTCTTTATAGTCCAACTCTCACATCCATACATGACTACTGGAAAAGCCATAGCTTTGACAAAGTATCGGAGCTTCAGCATCAGTCCTTCCAATGAATATTCAGGACTGATTTCCTTTAGGATTGACTGGTTGGATCTCCTTGCTGTCCAAGGGACTCTCAAGAGTCTTCTTCAGTGCTCATCCTTCTTCAGGGTCCATCTGTCACATCTGTACATGACTACTGGAAAAACTATGACCATGTGGGCCTTTGTCGGCAAAGTGATGTCTCTGCTTTTGAATATGCTGTCTAGGTTTATCATATCTTTTCTTCCAAGGAGCAAATGTCTTTTAATTTCATGGCTGCAGTCACTGTCCACAGTAATTTTGGAACCCAAAATCTGTCACTGTTTACATTTTTCCCCCATTTATTTGCCATGATGGGACTGGATCCCATGATCATAGTTTTTTGAATGATGAATTTTAAGCCAGCTTTTTCACTCCCCTTTTTCACTCTCATCAAGAGGTTCTTTAGTTCCTCTTTGCTTTCTGCCATTAGAGTGGTATCCTCTGTATATCTGAGGTTTTGATATAATTTGTGAAATGTCACATTCTAATATAAATTTTTTGGCAATCTTTAAAATTGGTAGTGTAGATTTTTCTAAGTGGAAAATTGTAATAATGTTTTATTTTAACAATGGTTTGAGTGTCAAAATAATCAGCAGATCTTTCAACTGCCATTCCTGGATCTTAACTTCAGCAACTTGGTACATTGCAATGTCTATAAGGTCCTGTGAATTTTACCTTGGAACTATCTCTTAATTTCCTCTACTTTGATCTTCTTCCACTGTCATTACCGTACTCTGGGATCCATATATTCTTTTGAATTAGCATGACACCATTTTTGTTAATCTCTTGCCATTACTTTCTCTTCTAAACAGTACTCTTTCCTGCCATTTTTGTTCCAAAATAAAACTGGTCAATAACACTTCTCTGTACAAAATCTTTCAATAGTTCCCCAAGGCCCTCATGATCTGGCTTTATCTCTTTTCACTCCATTTCCCCCAAATCATTTCATTCCAACAAGTAGCGCAATCGTACAATTCCAATAATCATGGTCCAAAGATGTTAACGCTCATAAGAAAATTATTATTCTATAATCAAGATGAAATGGTTTGAGTTTATTAGTATTCTGGTGTTAATGCATAACGCAAGAGAAATTAAAACCTCAACTAACTAGTAATGTTCTGTCAATGTTGGGCAGGCAACTGGGGGAAAAAAAGAGAAGAAAAAGTCAGATTTGCCCTGGTGTTCTCTTTCTATGCTGATGTTAACTGTGGCTATCATTACATTAGGGATTGGTGAGGGAAAGGACAAAAAGGTAATAAGTGGCTTTCAGGAGGTTAGCAGGAAGAGTGGAAGGGATAAGAAGCAACTGGGACCCACCCCTCACTGTGTCGATGGTCTCGCCTACTTGGCACAAACTTGGCTCCTCTCAAAAAGCTGAAGTGAAATTACTAGTGTTTCTCCTGCACAAGTGCTGATGTAAGTAGGTGAGACAATGAGGTTGAGCAGCACATGTGCATTTTATAGATTCATAATTTGGGACTGTTGCAAATATAAGAAAAAAATTAAATTCGCTAAGGAAACCCATTTTCAAACTTTGCATATAAATCTAAAATAGCTTTTCTGAGTTATGAGAGGGCATGAGTAAAATTTCTAATAAATCTTCACTAAGTCCGATAAGTTGGCATCTGTCTACGTGAATCAATCCATCAAAAGTTACAACAGTTTTATTTCACTGATGACAGTATTTCCTGTGATAAAATTTAATAAATATATAAAACTAATTTACAATCATGAGCACTTATTTCTGTATATATAAATCAGGAAGCACTTGGTCAAAACTATTTCATGAGTTTCTTCTCCCTGCTACATCCTGTATTAAGCTGTAAAGTGAGCATTGTTCACATTTAACTTAAGCACTGCTTTTAGAACTTACCTGCCTCACCCTGTGACTCTGCCATGTCTCATCCCCATAACTCAAACAAATCTGTCAAATTTTATCAGGGTTATAAAGTCAACATTTTATTTTAAAGTAATGGGATTCTCCTTGCAGGGTAACAAACATTTCTGAATTCAGATCAGAGTTAAATACTCCTATTATGTACCGTAATGGTTCATTAGAGGAATTATCAAGAGTGCTTTTGACTATTTCCAATTCATGTAGCACACCAAATTTCTAATCTCATCTTGAAAGTAAGATCCCACTTCACCATGTAGTTAGGAGAATGGAGAGATGGGAAGGATAAGAGATTGAAGAAACATGGTTTCTTTCCTTAAGGAAGACACAAAACCAGTGATCAAGTCATTGCACAAGTCTAAGAAAGTGTTGGGTGTGGTCAAGAAAAGGAAGGTTCATGGGATGAGAAGTTATCAGGAAAGGACTTATTAAAGAAAGATGAGCTGTAAAGTAAGAGGATTGTGCTGTACCTTGTCTGCTCCTTGGAAATGGTGGCCAGTTGAGCTGTTAGCCCTGGGTCTGATCTCCTGAATGTATGCAGATTACAGAGTCCTTGGCTCAACTGAGCTCTGTTAATACGAAGAACAGTGAGCCTGAGAAGAGGAGATGGCTCATAGACTGGGGCATAAAGAAAGAGAATTCAGAATTAGGCATTCTGGGGTGAGGGGGAATAGTGGTGAGAGGGGGAAGGTGTACCTCAGTGGAAGGGCGGGTGGGTGGCACGTAGAGCATTTTTAACTACTGAATTAAACCATCTCTCAGGAAATCTGACTCAAAGTCCTGGAGCAGGTGGAAGTTTAGAGAAACAAAATGCGGGTCAAAACAAAGCAAGAAGACAGCAGTGAGATGCAAAGAGATCAAAGAATAGTCTCAACGAATCTCTGGAGCAGTGGAAACGTGTTGTGGCAGCCTGCTCAGGCATGGTGGGAGAGGCATTGCCAGCCTAGGGCAGATCCTTGAGAATAATCAGAAATGTACCAGGAAGAAAAGCCATTCAGGCAAAGAGAAATCATGACTCATACACAGATGCAGAAATGGCTCAGCATTATCTGAGGAGGGAGCCCTTGGCACATAATAGCGACTTAATAATATGTGATGGTGAATTAGTGGATATATGGAGCCAAATCCAGTGCTATGACATGGAGCAGAACTATAGGAAAGGTTGTCAAAGCAAAGGGCTGGACCAGATTCCAGAAGCTTTGAAAACCACAGAGTTTAGAGGAGATGTGGTAAGAAAAGTTTGTATTAAGTCAGCTAGTTCAGTTCAGTCTGACTCTTTGCAACCCCATGGACTGCAGCACACTAGGCTTCCCTGTCCATCACCACTTTCCAGAGCTTGCTCAAACTCATGTCCATTGCATCAGTGATGCCATCCAGCCATCTCATCCTCTGTCATCCCTTTCTCCTCCTGCCTTCAATCTTTCCCAGCATCAGGGTCTTTTCTAAGAAGTCAGTTCTTCCCATCAGGTGGCCAAAGTATTGGAGTTTCAGCTTCAACATCAGTCCTTCCAATGAATATTCAGGACTGATTTCCTTTAGGATGGACTGTTTGGCTCTCCTTGCCATCCAAGGGGCTCTCAAGAGTCTTCTCCAACACCACAATTCAAAAGCATCAACTCTTCAGCACTCAGCTTTCTTTATAGTCCAACTCTCACATCCATACATGACTACTGGAAAAACCATAGCTTTGACTAGACAGACCTTTGTTGACCAAGTAACATCTCTGTTTTTTAATATGCTGTCTAGGTTGGTCATAGCTTTTCTTCTATGGAACAAGTGTCTTTTAATTCCATGGCTGTAGTCACCATCTGCAGTGATTTTGGAGCCCCAGAAAATAAAGTCTCTCACTGTTTCCATTGTTTCCCCATTTATTTGCCATGAACTGAGGACCAGATGCCATGATCTTAGTTTACTGAATGTTGAATTTTAAGCCAACTTTTTCATTCTCCTCTTTCACTTTCATCAAGAGGCTCTTCTTCACTTTGTGCCAAAAGGGTGGTGTCATCTGCATATCTAAGGTTATTGACATTTTTTCCTGCAATCTTGATTCCAGCTGGTGCTTCATCCAGTCCAGCATTTCTCATGATGTACTCTGCATTTAAGTTAAATAAGCAGGGTTACAATATACAGCCTTGATGTACTCCTTTCCCGATTTGGAACCAGTCTGTAGTTCCATGTCCAGTTCTAATTGTTGCTTCTTGACCTGCATACATATTTCTCAAGAGGCAGGTCAGGTGGTCTGGTATTCCCATCTCTTGAACAATTTCCCACAGTTTGTTGTGATCCACACAGTCAAAGGCTTTGGCATAGTCAATAAAGCAGAAGTAAATGTTTTTCTGGAACTGTCTTGCTTTTTCCATGATCCAGCAGATGTTGGCAATTTGATCTTTGGTTCCTCTGCCCTTTCTAAATCCAGCTTGACCATCTGGAATTTCACAGTTCATGTACTGTTGAAGCCAGGCTTGGAGAATTTTGAGCATTATTTTGCTACCATGTAAGATCAGTGCAATTGTGTGGTAGTTTGAGCTTTCTTTAGCATTGCCTTTCTTTGGGATTGGAATGAAAACTGACCTTTTCCAGTCCTGTGGCCACACATTCTTTTTATTACATGTACCTTCAAAGGCAACTCAGTAGCCCAGGCAAGAAGTCTCAGATAATTAATAAAAACAGCAAATGTTAGCTCCTAACTAAATTTATATATGTGCATATAATTATGTATAATTATTGTAGAAAGTATATTGTTCTCTAACTCTCATTTTCAGCTCCATGGAATAACATTTCTAACCAGAAACTATTGTCTGGCAGAACTGTATCTAAACAACAATGCAATATTTGATATAGAAGGTATGTCTTAAATTTTCTCTTTTAATTTAATAGATTTTCAATTAAATAATAACTTTCAACTATGGTATTGCTGAGGAGGACATGGCAACCCACTCCCATATTGTTGCCTATAGAATCCCATGGACAGAGAAGCCTGGTGGACTACAGTCCATAAGAGCTACAGTACAAAGAGTTGGACATAATTGAAGTGACTTAGCACATACACAAGCATGGTGTTATTAATGGCATGGAAAAATCTGTTTTAACATTTCTGTTGAAAATATATGCTAGAAGCTGTTATTTTTAATGTTCTTATGTATATTTCATTTAAGATGTGCTGTTTGATTATGGTTTTAGCTCAGTATTATCATATGTCTTATCCAGCATGTTAAAGAATCTTTTTTTTTTTTAACATAAAAATTTTGCCATTCTGCTGCATCATTGGACACAAACTAGATATTGTGGAAGCAAATTTTTTAACAATGTTTGAGAGCATTAATAAAAATAATGACATCATAAATAATCTTAAATGTTTTTACCGGTTATATTTTTTCCCAGTCAAATCTGTGTTTCACTCTGAGTTAATTCTGTATCTGCAACAATCTCTAAACTGATGTATTACAAGCCAGGTATTAAAGTACTTGCTATACAATTATCATGAGATACAAAGAGGTATAGCACAAAACATTTTTCTTCATTTAAAAAAATGTCTTAAATCTTACACAAATATTTTATTTTTTTCAGGCCTGCACTATTTGCCTTCATTGCATATACTCCTGCTGCATCACAATGAGTTAATAAATCTTGACGCAACAGTGAAAGAATTAAAGGGAATGCTAAATCTGAAGACCCTAAGTATTAATCTGCACTTTATATGTCCATAACTTAAAAGTGATAACACACTATTTCATGTTTTGAATTTAAATTAGATCAGTGTTTTTAACAAAACTACTTAGATGTTCCTGAACACAAGACTAGATCTTAATCTCTTTAAAAATACATTTTCAAAAGAACAATAGATAGAAAAAACGTTTGTGAAATGATACAGTATGAAAATGACAAAAGTGACCCGAAAAAGTGTTACATATTACATCTGTGTTTTTGGTTTTTACCTCAAAAGGAAGTTTTGGCATTTATTATATGATTCCACTTGTTCATATAAATGTCCAGAATGGGCACATTGATCAAGATAGCAACACTGAGAGGTAACTGTTTTTAAATAGATTACTGTTTACCCAGGGTTGGGGGATGAGGTCTGTGGAGTGATAGCCCGGCATTTCTTTTTGGGGTAATGAAAATGTTCTGAAATTGAAGTTGGTAATGGTTGCACATAACGCAAAATACAAGGCTGGATGAAGCACAAGCTGGAATCAAGATTGCCGGGAGAAATGTCAATAACCTCAGATATGCAGATGACACCACTTTTATGGCAGAAAGTGAAGAGGAGCTAAAGAGCCTTTTGATGAAAGTGAAAGAGGAGAGTGAAAAAGTTGGCTTAAAACTCAACATTCAAAAAATGAAGATCACAGCATCCAGTCCCATCACTTCACAGCAGATAGATGGGGAAACAATGCAAACCGTGACAGACTATGTTCTTGGGCTCCAAAATCCCTGCAGATGGTGACAGCAGTCATGAAATTAAAAGATGCTTGCCCCTTGGAAGGAAAGCTATGACCAACCTAGACAGCATATTAAAAAGCAGAGATATTACTTTGCCGACAAAGGTCAATCTAGTCAAAGCTGTGGCTTTTTCAGTAGTCACATATGGATGTGAGAGTAGGACCATAAAGAAAGCTGATTACCGAAAAATTGATGCTTTTGAACTGTGGTATTGGAGAGGACTCTCGAGAGTCCCTTGGACTGCAAGGAGATCCAACCAGTCCATCCCAAAGGAAATCAGTCTTGAATATTCATTGGTAGGACTGATGCTGAAGCTGAACCTCCAGTACTTTGGCCACCTGATTTGAAGAACTGACTCATTGGACAAGACCCTGATGCTGGGAAAGATTGAAGGCAGGAGGAGAAGGCAGGGGACAACAGAGGATGAGATGGTTGGGTAGCATCATTGACTCAATGGACATGTGTTTGCACAAACTCTGGGAGATAGTGAAGGGCAGGGAAGCCTAGCATGCTGCAGTCCATGGGGTTGCAAAGACTGAACAACAACAACGATTGCACAATTCTGTGAATATACTAAAAGCTATGAATTGTGTATTTAAAATTAGTGAAGCCTGTCATGTGGAAACTATATTAATAAAGCTGACACCCACCCACTCCCCACCCCCCACCCAAGAGCATATTTTAGTGGAAGTTTTCCACTGGGTGAACCACAAACATAATTCATAGATAACCAGGAACTGGCCTCAATATTTGAAGAAAGTGTGAGATGGGTTGGAAAAATAAATAATACACAGTTCCTACTCTCAATAAGCTTACCCGTTCCGTTCCGTTCAGTCGCGTCCGACTTTTTGCGACCCCGTGGACTGTAGCCTACCAGGCTTCTCCGTCCATGGGATTCTCCAGGCAAGAATACTGGAGTGGGTTACCATTTCCTTCTCCAGTGCAACGACCCAGGGATCGAACCCGGGTCTCCCGCATTGGAGGCAGACGCCTTAACCTCTGAGCCACCAGGGAAGCCCCAGTAAGCTTATTCTGTTGAGTAAATAAACTGGTACATGATGGCAATTCAGAACAAATGTTTCTAGGTGGACCAAAGGAAAAGAGTCAGAGCAATGAATGGGTTTTCAGATTTCAGAATTTGAAACTTCTTTATACAGTGTCAAAAAATAGATGTTTTCTTTCCCCCTATTTATTTTGTATTATTTTCTCAGAGTTGTCTGAGACAGTGCTTTAAATATGTGTAAACTGCTGTTGTTTGTGGAGGTCTTGATCAGATCAATACATAGTTATTAAAGTTTTCAAATATTTTCAGTGTTGATTAGTTATATCTGCTGTAAGGAGAAATTATTTAAGTGCTTATAGGTAGGTTCTTTAAATCTAACTATTAAGATGTCCCTAAGTTCATGGGAATTCAGTGCTCATTTTTGAGGTGTGATAAGGTCTGTTAAAGACTTATCAGGACTGACGTGCATATTTGTATCTGGCCCTTCTGTGCTTAACAGGTGCTTCTGTGATTAACAGACTGGTTATGCAAGATCTACTCTACCTTACTTCACTTTTCTGTAAAATGGGCTAATAGCTACCTCTCAGGATTGCTTCAAATATTAAACTAATTCTGTAAAATATGTGGGGTTTTTTTCCTTTCTTTTTTCTTTCTTTTGGCTGCTCTCTGTGACTTGTGGGATCTCACAGTTTCCTGACCAGGGACTGAACCCAGATGTAACAACAAAAATATTATTTTACTATGGATTGTGTAAAGTTAGATAATGAATTAATATGCACATGGTCTAGAAATTCTGCTTACTGGTAAAGAGATTTTTTTTTAATTGACATTTTAAATAATAATCATTGTAATAAAAACATGTTTGAATGTTTGGAAAATACTTATAATAGTCTCATTTAAATCTTCATAACAATCCAATGATGTGATTAGCATGATGTGATTAGAATTATTCCCTCTTTAATGGTAGAAATGCAGGGCTCAGAGCTTAAACTAGACTACCAAGGAATGTTAAAACTTAAACTCATACTGTGCTTCTTTTGTTTATCATTCATTCATTCAATAAATATTTATCATGCATTCACTGAGTGATACTCTTCTAGATGGGGACATAAAGGTAAACAAGAAAGACCCCATCTGGATCTGTATGGAGCTTACAGTTTTATAACAGTCAATCTAAGTATTTCCTGGAGACCTGAGGCACCTGAATGCAAAACTAATTGGACAGTTTGCCAAATATAAGAGCTCAATAATTTAAGCAAATTTATTTTACAAGGCAAGATTTGGAGGTTAGCGATCAAGGTTGCCATCACAGTCAACAAGGTTATGCCCTAAACAGAAGTGCCTGGTGGGGGCAGGGGATGGGCTGGGGTGTGAATGGAGTCTGAAATTCAATTCAATACCTGCCTCCCATACGAAGCCTCTGTGTGGGCACAGAGTAGTGTCAGCCCGTAGGTGGGGTGCAGAAGTGCCTTTTGCTGCTCTCTGAAAGTCTGTTAGCTCAGCCTGGCAGTGTAAGGTCCATACGATTTCCTGTCACAGCGTTTTAAGTGACCTCTACTTAAAATCATAGTGATGTAATTCGTTATATAAATATGAACAGTTATAACTGAGAATCTTAGAGGGATTTTTTTTAATAGAGAAAATGCTGTGTATAATTGCCACCCCCCAAAAAAAAATATTTTCTGAAAAATTTTAGTACCAAATACGCAGTTTGAACCCTTATCCCATTTTGGTTAAAGATATTATAAAAAAAACCAAAAAGTTGACATTTACTAACTACTAATTATATTTGTGCAGTAATGTCCCCAAATTAAGTTTCTATAAGGTTCATTTGCAATCACAGAATAGACTCAGCTCATTAACTAAAATGAGAAATCCATGTATTTTCAAGTGTTAAGAATTTTGTCTTTTCAAGTTGTAAAACTGTATAAAATGCTAAAATGTTATTATTCCACTTCAATTACCAGTTCTTTAGAGGGTGAGAAAATAGCCTGGAGGGTAAACCTCTAATCCATTTCAGCACTGCACCCTCCACTGGCATTTATAAAGAGAACTGCTAGAGAGATTGCCCAGGAGACACATTGCTGGGAGCTTCAGGGAGGCCTAAAACTGCTGCAGAGTGTGAGGTCCTGGAAACTGGAATTCCTGACTTCCAGGCTGAGTCAGGAGGGACACACCTTTTCTCTCCAGGCAGTCTACCTTTCCACACCCTTCCTCTCTTGCTCCATTTTCCTCTTCCCGTCTCTCCTCCAAACCCTTTCTAAATCTGTACGTGTTGAAGACCTGCTTTGTGGTTGCAGATTTTCACTGACCTTCTGGCTCCCTGCCTCTGCCTACATGGAAAAAAACTTTCCAACAGCAACAAAATGCTGAACCCATTCTGTTTCTAAATCTTTAGTCTCCCCATTTCTAAATGTCTCTGTGTTTCATGACGCTCCAGTATTAGAAAGTATATTTGGACTCCCACATTCCAGAATTGTTAAGACTTGCTTTCCTCGCAGTCTTTAAGGATTCACCATTGGAGACAGGAAATGCCCCTTCTCAGAGGTGCAATCTCCAGCTTTTACAGACTCTGCTCTTAAGCATATCCTGTCCTGCTCTGCCCCAGTTGGCCGCAGTCCACTGCTGATGGCAAATAGTCAGGGAGTGAAAAGGGATGCTGAGAGGTTATTGTGGGATCATGGTCTCAATGGTCTCTTCATTTATTTACTTGGCTAAGTCAGGTCTTAGTGGTAGCACACCGGCTCTTCATTGTGTCTTGTGGGATCTTTCCTCATGATGCATAGACTCGCTAGTTAGTTGCTCCATGGCTTGTGGGATCTTAGTTCCCTGACTGTCAACTACAAATTGGCGCTTGCCAAGATGGTTGCCGATGACTGAACCATAAGGGCATTTGCCATTGCCATCAGAGACTAAACCCCGCACTGTTGACCTTCAACACGCCCGAGAGAGTTCAGGGTGGAGTAAGGCACTCTGTGCTTCAGGCAATCTTATGGGACAGGTCTTTAGATAGATGTTTTAGGAACAGATTTTATGATTCCAATCCTTGCATCTCCTCATATCTAGAAAAGCCCTAAATTCCTTCTTGGGGACATCAGGTCCTAGCAACAAACTTTTTGTAAAATGAATGCTTAATGGTATTGAACTCCCCCTTCACCAAAATCCTATATATTGACCTTCCCCTACTACCTCTTTGGAGCAGTCTCTCAGAGCTATCTGAGGTGCTGCCTCCTGGGCTGCAGTCCTCATTTTACCCCAAATAAAACTTAATTTGCAACTCTCAAGTTGTACATCTTTTTAGTCAACATGACCAAGGATTGACCCTATGGCCCCTGTATTGCAAAGCAAATACTTAACCATTAGACCACCAGGGGAGTCCCTCAATGGTTACTTTATCTGAAACTCTTTACCCCGAAATGCCCCTCAAGGTTAGGGCTACTTCTCCCATACAATGCAATAGAACAGTCCACTGTATAAAAAAGCCAGCTGGATCTTTCATTGCTGTTTATCCTGAAAGAGCATCCCTCACTCTCTTAACCCCTGGTTTAGTTCAAGTTTGTCTTTCAAAAATCAGGTATCATTTCCATATTCAGGACAAGCTGTGGCCCAGAGATTTTAGTTAAAATGAAATGGTAACAGTGGAGATTCTGACCTTCTAAGTAACCTTGAGCCAGAACTTCTGATTGTTGACAGCTAAGCTTCCTTCCACAGGCTTCTCTGTACAGGCACAGATGGAACTGCTTTTAACTTCTCTATATAATTTCCTCATCTATTAAAATGGACATGCTGATACATTATTAATTACATAAACTTTCTTCAAAGATGGTCTTAAAAATATTCAGGTGCATTTAAATGGGATTTTAAATTTTGCTTTAAAAGTTAATAAAAATTAGCTGGTGCTAATTATTTAGATAAATTTTATTTTTCCTCTTCTGTTTTGATAGATAGCTTCATACATGTGACTCATGGAGCTCAAGTTTGTGCAGTAAAGTAGTAGAAATATTTTGATATATTATTGGGTAGATGTAAATTGCTTAGACTCAGAATCCCAAATTAAGATAAGCAAGACAGTGGTGGCGCCATCAAGGTGTACTCTATAAGTAGCCTAGAGGAAAGGTGGATTAAATAGTATTAACCTATTGAAAGTGAAAGTGTAAGCAATTTCACTTCATAGTTCCTGAAAGAATGTACCCATACATCATAGAAGGCTTTCAGAACTTTCAGACACAGGAAACTGATATCATATCTTAGAAACTTTATTTATGGTAATTTTAGTAGCATCAGTCCAAAACTCATAAATCCAAAATATTAAATGCTTGATAGTATGGAGGGGAAAAAAGAATTAAAAATAAGATTGCTTCCTTCTAAACTTTGAGTAAGAAAAAAAGTGAATAATAAAAACAGAATAATTTAAAATTATTTAATTCTATTTTTTAAAGTTAACTTAGAGACTGAGATTAATAGCCCAGTTTTCTGACTTGCTATCACTTAGATTTTATGATGAGATGAATGTTGAACCACGATAAGCACGAGTTTTTAGTATTATGACACCTTTTTAATAAGTAATAATAGTAAATCCAAATTTGGTGATTTGTTCAGCAAAAGCCAGAAGTATTACAATACATTAAAGAAGTTAGTTAACCACGCACTAGGAAGAAAACAGAGACGGAATTAAATAGTAATGTTCTCAGAGGGAAAACAGACTGTGAAGGGTATCCCCAAAGTACACGTCATTGTAAGATGGTTGTGCATTTTCCACTAAAATCACATGCAAAGGCAGACTCTGCTTCCGGCTGCTACAGTGTAGGACAGGGTTATGAGGTGTCAGATGCGACTCTCCAAGACAGTAACCGCAGAGCAGCCTTATGCACAGAAGTGCGTGTGAATTTTTCTTCCTCCTAAACTCATTAAAAACGACAGTGCTTTGCTTTTATATTCTTGAAGGTGATCATTTTTATTCTTTTTCTGGCTCAAACTACCATGCATGATCGTTGTGGATCTTTTAAAATCTGTCCTTATTACTGGTTTAATATATGTCCGTTCTATTCCCCATCCTGTAGTTATAATTATTTTATTATGTTAAATTCCTTGTCTTTTAAAATTCAAACCAGTTTTGTCACTTAAGAAATCTTGAAAAATATCCATTTTATTTTTCCTCTAGTTTCCCCCAATACACACATATTTCCTTTCTTTTAAATTTTCTTGTTGCCCCTGGCTCTACATTTTCTTTTATGCCTTTCCTCTTATAACTTTTGTTTATTATGCACCAGGTGTCTTCCATTGCCTGCTTTAAGTCCCTCTAAAGCTCATGTTTTCCACAGGGAATAGCTATATATAACGATTTTATTAGCCGGAAAAGTTAGTGTTTATACAACAAATATCAGAATGCTTTATTTCCTGCAGAAAAAAGCATGCAGATAATTAGCTTCTTCAGTTTTTATCTAAACAGTTTGTTTTTCAAGCATGACCTCTGCCCCTGTCTTCTTCATGTTGCAAACTTTTCTTTATAAATATTAATACGTTTTTTTCCTGGGTTTCCAGTGCTTAATACTTTAAGCTTTTATCAAACCTAGTATTCTATAAATAGTCAAATGCTACAGCTAAATGTACATTAAATGAGCCTCATTTTGTTGAGTGATATTTGTACAATAGCTGGAGCTCTTTCTGTTACTGCCATCTAGTGGTTCTCCTCACTAGATATATTTTCCAGACATATTTTCTAGAAATTCCATGTAGGCAGACTCCAATAGCTAAAGATATCCAAGTGAAAATTATAAAAGACCATATTGCAATAACCCTGCTTAATATTATCTAAAGAAGTAGAGGGAAACTACTCTACCTTTTCTGTGGAAAATAAAACTTTCAGTTGAAGATTTTTAAAATGTTGACGCATTTTTTTAAATCTTCTGATGCCTAAGGGATGTCATGAGAGAGAGGCCAGGAGTTCTGCATTAGCATGCCTCCCACCTCCAGCAGCTATATTAGCGAGCAGGGTTCTTTAGGTATCCTAGCACCTGCACACGAAGAAATCTGAAGCCCCTGTGCCTGGCCAGAGGTACGCGGGGTGCAAAACCAGCATCTGTTCACCTCTGCTCCTGCTGAGACCTGAAGCTGCTACTGGCTTTACATGTTCTGAACTAGGCACAATGGTGCGAAGCCAAGAAAGAAAACCATATTCAAACAGTGTACCACATCTCAGTTCATCTCCTCTCAGACACCAATGTGAACTTTGAGAGGGGAAGATGAGAACCAAATGAGCAAATCCTTTAATAAAGAGCAGCAGCAAGAACCCTCTTTTGTTGTTCAGTTGCTTAGTCGGGTCCGACTCTGCAACACCGTGGACTGCAGCACACCAGGCTTCCCTGTCCATCACCATTCCCAGAGTTTGCTCAAACTCACATCCATTGAGACAGTGATGCCATTCAACTATCTCATCCTCTGTTGTCCTCTTCTCCTCCTGCCTTCAATCTTCCCAGAACCCTCTAGAGCTGATGTTAAGTTCTTCCTTTACTGATTAATTTATGGACATGTTAAAAAAAATTCCCATTTGTGGAAGATTTGGGTCACAGATACATCCTCGGCACCTAACACAGTTCCTAAAAGATAGTAAGCATTCCAAAAATATCTGTTGAATGAATGAATTTAACAGATAGAAAAAGTAAGTCCTGCAATGAATAGGTAAGGGTTTGGTGAAACCAAAAGTCTATGAAGCAGGGCTTCACATATACTTATGATTTATATTAATCTTGTGATTTTTCATATAATGTGTTAAATGAAACTGATTTCAAAATCTGACATCTTAATTTGGCTTCTTTCTTTGCAGCTCTGTACCAAAACCCTTTATGCCAGTATAACCTGTACCGTCTATATATAATCTACCACCTTCCAGGAGTTGAGTTGCTTGACCGGAATCGTAAGAACATTTCTTCTTAAAGAGAAATATTGGAGAGTCAGTCTTATAACTCAGTGGTTTAAAATGCTGATGATCTTTGATCTTTGAAAAAGACTGTCTTTGTAAATGAAAGTTTTTCAATTATTTATTTTTGAAATTTTTGCTGTATGAAATTTGCTCTAGTTTAGGAGCTTGTCTGTTGACCACTTTATAGGAAAGACCATCTAACAGAGCCTGGAGAAAGGTCTTCTTTTGATTCTAGCTTTGTCAGTAATACATATTTTTCCTTATTCCTTTTAAAATTTTAATTTTTTTGGCAGTTATGTATTGAATACTAATTCACTGACCCCCTGGCACTCTTTTAATTTTTTATTTCAAAAATGAGACAATTGGACTAAATCTCCTAAGGCTTAGCCATTTAAATTCTAAAAGTCATATTCTTTGAAATTCTGTAAGTATATATGCATATATATACTAATATATTCTAAAACATGTAATCAATCATAACCTCTTTGTGATATATTTTTAGACATTGCAGACAAACTAGTATGTCTTGATTTGTATAAGCCAAGAAAAAAAAATCAACCTCAGTGCATTATATTTTACATTTTTTGAGGTCTGTTTTACCCATAAGTGCTATTTACCTACCTACATACTTACCTTTTTACAGATGTGAACATTCTTAACCATATGTAACTGAGTAACTGCTTAATGAGGATATATTAAAACCTTATGTTTATTCTTTTTCCTCATAACCTTGAGGAAAAGAAGAGATGTAGCACAGTTGTAATTTCGATCATCCATGGTGATGCATTAGAATGTCTGGATGAGATAAGATAGATCTGTGCCCTGTGACATGAGGGACATATATTGAGCTTGTAAGATTAAGGAATTAGCTTGGTAGAGTTTTTACAAATTGATTATGACAATGTTCACATACAACTTGGAAAAATCCATTTTTGACAGAAATTCTATTTTTTGACTCACTCTGCATACCTGTTTATAATGCTATGCAATAACATTACTTTTTTGCATTTGCCAGAAGTTACAGAAAAGGAAAGAAGGTCAATGATTACGCTTTTTAACCATAAAAAGGCTCATATTGTTCAATCAATAGCATTCAGAGGAAAAGTAGATACCTCATGGGATCCTCGATCACCATTTAAGCAAAAACCAGCACAGAGAGTACCTTCAGGTATTTTGAAAAAAGAAAAAAAAATGAAATTAAAACTCCACAAGCTTTTGGCTAATTTGATTATAATAACTTCAATTTACAGTAAGCTAAGCAGAAAGTTATGACAAACCTAGAGAGTATATTAAAAAGCAGAGACATTACTTTGCCAACAGAGGTCTGTCTAGTCAAGGCTATGGTTTTTCCAGTGGTCATGTATGGATGTGAGAGTTGAACTGTGAAGAAAGCTGATCGCCGAAGAATTGATGCTTTTGAACTGTGGTGTTAGAGAAGACTCTTGAGAGTCCCTTGGACTGCAAGGAGATCCAACCAGTTCATTCTAAAGGAGATCAATCCTGGGTGTTTATTGGAGGGACTGATGCTAAAGCTGAAACTCCAATACTTTGGACACCTCATGCGAAGATTTGACTCACTGGAAAAGACTCTGATGCTGGGAAAGATTGGGGGTGGGAGGAGAAGGGGACGACAGAGAGTGAGATGGCTGGATGGCATCACCGACTTGATGGACATGAGTTTGAGTGAACTCCGGGAGTTGGTGATGGACAGGGAGGCCTGGCATGCTGTGATTCATGGGGTCGCAAAGAGTCGGACACGACTGAGCGACTGAACTGAACTGAACTGAACTGAAGCACTTATATACTGAAATATTTTCTAATTTTATTAGCCTAATTAAGTATGCAAACTTCATCATCGTTTGTGTATATTAAATTAAATAAGATAATGTGATAACAATGAGATAACACATTGAAATCCATACCCCAATATCTAGCACAGCATAAAGGGCTCATTGAATAAGCTGCAATTGCTACTAGTACCAATGACTCTGGACAATTTCATGAATTAAGCCTATTAAGTTTTTGATAATATAGAAAAATAATAAAAATAAATAAAGATCATTGCAATTCCTCCATCCAGAAATAAACATTGTTATTTGGTTGTACTCTCATACACTGATCATATGTGATCATATATAAGTATGTAAGTATAACTTGAATATCTTCAGTAATGCATTCATTAGTTGGAATTTAATTTTATTGTATGTAACAGAAATCCTACAGTGACTTAAGGAAATAGAGCTTTACTTTACTCACACAACAAAGAGTGTCCAAGGTTAGTATAAAGTTAAATGATGTTTTTGGTGTTTGAGAATACATCTATCTTTTGTTTTGTGATTCTTAATGTGCTTTACGGTTGCCAAGTGGTTATTGTACCATCAGGTATCACATGGGGAGATGAAAAATGGTGCAAAGACAAAAAGCCTTTTCCTCATGACATTTTGCCAATGAGACAACATGTATTTGAAAAATAACCAAATAGATTTTGTAGAAACAAAGGGAAAAAATATTAAATTGGAAAATAGTTTTGAAGAAATTACCCAGAATGCAACATAGAAAAAGAAGCAGGTTATAAGGAAACATTTGGAAACAATGTTTACTTCCTATATAAATTTAATAAATGTTATAATCCCACAGGGAAAAATAGAGAAATTGGGCTGAAAGTAATGTTTGAAATGGTAATGGCTGGCAATTTTCCAAATTTGTTAAATGTTATAAATCCTTAGATTCACTGGACAAAATTAATTCAAAAACATAAAAGACATAAAACAGCAACAAATATCCACACCAAAGGCAAAATGAGGTTAAAACAGAGAGAAAACTGTAGATTACCTACAAAAGAATAATTTACAGATTTACAACACACTCCTCAACTGCAATTATGGAAATCAGAAGACAGTGATCTAATACTTTTAAAATGCTAAGGAAAATAAATAGTCAACCAAGAATTCTGCAACCAGCTAAATTATTATTCAAGAATGAGCAAGATTTTAAAAAAAATGGCAAAATCAAGATGAAAAGTCAACTTTTTATCATGAAGTTTTTCCAACAGAAATGGTTGAAAAAACATTAAACACTTATATATGTCCATGTATATTCAACAATTAATATTCCACCATATTCACGATCATCTATGATGCTTTACTTCTTATGTAAACTCAAAAATATCAAGTACTGATGAACCATTTAAATGCTTCATTAGTAGACATAATGAAATTTCCTTCCTAATTAATTTGGCCTGTAAACTAAAAAATAAGGACATTCTTCTATAAAGCCACAATGCCATAATCACACCTAAGAAAAACAACTTATTTACATTTAATTTTTATGTTATTTAATATATAATCCATATTCAAATTTCCCACTTGTTCCAAGATGACTTCTACAACTGCTTTTTCAAACCAGAATCCAGTCAGGGTTCACAATTATGTTTGGTTGCTGTGGTTCTTCATTGTTGTTTAGTCGATAAGTTGTGTCCAACTCTTTGCAACTCCATGGACTGCAGCATGCCATGATTCCCTGTCCTTCACTTCTTTTGGAGTCTGCTCAGACTCATGTCCATTGTGTCGGTGATGCCATCCAACTATCTCAGTCTCTTTTAATTTAAAATAGCCTCCATTTTTTCCCCATGACTTTTTGAAGGGACCAGGCCAGTTACATTATAGAATGCCTCGATTTGTATGATTGTCTCCACAGAGTATAATTTGACATATTCCTCAATCCCCTGTATGTCCCATAGAATAGGAGAAATACCTGGAGTACATGTTCTGGATGCAGAAGGCTATAGTATAGAGCAATGATTATCAAAGTGTAGTCCCCAAAGCAGCAGCAGGATCACTTGGTAACTTGCTGCACATGCACACTCTTGGCCCAAACAACATCTACTGAATTAGACACTCAGGGCTGACCCAGGAAGCTACATTTTAACAAGCCTTTCAGGTGATTCTGATGCATACTCCCACTAGAACAACCAGTGTTGAGGCAAGAAACAAGTTTTAGGATCAGATTCTCCTGGATCTAAACACCAGCTCTGCTAGTAATTACATGTTTTGTTTTGGACATGACTTTGCTTCAGCCTCCTGATTTTTAAAATGGGGGTGATATCTTCTTTTGGCTGTCAGGATGCTTATTACGCAAACCATTGCAACACCTGATCTGACACATGACAACTGCATGATAAGTTGGACTGTTCTGTTGGTTAGCCACTTGGTTTTCCTTTTAGTTCATGTAAAAGCTAATACTCAAACTAAATGCTACTGGATTAGTGGGGGGCAGGGGGATAAGCCATGTTGTAGTAGAAAAGGAACCTCTGGATAGAAATCCCCACTCTTAGAAACAACTAATGCACCTATTAACAAGCAATATAAGGCCACCCCCATCTGTATATCATGCCTAGAGTGTTTTCCAAGTGTGAGGAGGATAGCTGACTACTACCTTTAGAGCTTTACATTTCTTTCATATAAAGTCTCCAAAAACAAAATTAGGGAAGAAAGGATAGAGTATTTCATTGCATTTGAAATCTTTCTTCTTAATCCACATTCTTAATTCATAGATAGGTTGACTATAACCCTCCCCCAAATTGGCAGCATGACCCTAATTAATCTATCAATCTTCAATTCATTTTCCACAAACCAAACATTTATAATGAACTTAGTAGAACTCCCTATGTAAGCTCTTAAAATTGTGCCTTATAGTTTTATAGTTTCTATATTTGTTCTTCCTGTGATGTGCACATTGAGGATGATAAATTCTTTCATTGGAAATAAACTATACTTGAAAATGTTTATAAAGCAATTGTAACACCACATTTTGATTTTATTACTCTTCACCCTAAATTAAGAAAGAAATCAATTGTATTTGAAATAGCATGAGAAGCAAGGACAACTTGAAATTTCTTCAAATCCAAAGAATAAAATTAAAAAACACAACTGGAAGAAATATTTGCAGCATATACAATAGGCAAAAGTTAATGCCCATTATATCAAAGGATCCTATAAATCAATTTGAAAACTAGTGACAAAAGATGTGGACATTTATAGAAGGAAATAAATGTGACGTCCAACAATCAGCCTCACTAGTGAGCAAGTAAGTGCAAATTAAAACAATGAGATGCCATTTTCATCCTGCAGTTAGGCAAACACTGGAAAGGCTGGTGAAGTGGGGGAGAGACAAAAGCATAACTCATACATAATCGGTGGGAGTGTAAACTAGTTCAAATTTCTTGCAAGGGCATATGGCAATGTGACAGTACCCATGCACATACAAAATACGCAACCTATTCAACACAGCAACTAAATTTGAAATCTCTCTACTACAGAAGTAGCTGGACACACACAAATCTATAAAATATATATATATATATATATATATACAGATACATGTATAAAGTGCTAGTTGAAACATTTTTTTGTAATAGAAAAACAGTAAAAAATCTAAATGGTCACTCATAGAAAGTTAACTTATGGCACATCCTTACAATACAAACTATTGGATTAAGGAATCATTCTATGATAAATCTTGAATACAAAACAAAAACAAAAACATACACACATTTTGAGTAACATAATGCATTCCCTTCTCTAGGGGATCTTCCCAACTCAGGGATCAAACCCAGGTCTCCTGCATTGCAGGCAGTTTCTTTACCAACTGAGTCACCAGGGAAGCCCAATATAACGCGGAGTAATGACAAAATTAGAATCCTGTCAGCAAATAAATCTTTATGTATATGTATGTGAGTGCACATGTATACACACACAGGAGGCTGGACGCATACTTACAAAACACTTAATAGTGATACTACTGATACGAGGAACTGGAAAGGTCAAAGGGGAATTTCACTTTTTACTGTTTTCTTGTTTATATTCATCATAAGCAAAATGTGAGTTTTTGTAATTGAAAATGTAGACAGAGTCTGAGGAGAACAGCAAAGAAATGGAAGACTTGCACCAGCCACTTGTAATGGGAACAATGCCATGAGCCCCTCTCCTAAGGCAGAGTGTCCCTGCTGCCTGTGGGTTGGCAAGAGCTCAGACTGTGGGCTTTGCTGGTCCAACAGGTGTTGGTACATTCCATCACTAGCCTGGCACTGGGCCTCTGGAGAGGAATAAACAAAGCAATGGCAGTCTCGAGAAGATACCATAGGAAATCCAAGCTTTGAGGACTAGCCTTTGAGCTCCAAAGCTAGGGAAGATGTAGATTCTTATGACCTAAGATTTGTTTATTCTGTTTCTTTGAAGTTAATGCCAAGAATCCAAGTGGCTTAAACTGCCCTAAATATTTTTTCCACATTTGGTCTATTAGTCCATTTACAGATGCATGTGTCTATCTGAAAAAGAAAAAGGCTCCGTTTCTGCACATGAGACTCAGTATCTTAAATATAAAAATCCCCACATGGATTCCATTGGTAACCAAATTGATAAGAGTATTTTGTTCTCAGTTTTGAGGCATGTATTGTAGTAAAGAATTTGCCTCAAGACATTAGAAACACCTAAGGTTCTATATCCGAGAGAAAATTTCAGTTTGGGATTAGGCATCATGGCAATTGTGATAAAGACTGCTCAAAACCCAGAAACATATGCTCTAGACTTTTTCCTTTATAGCATTATTTCATTGTTTTAAACTGCTGAATAAACATTTGGAAAATACTAATTTAGAATTTCTTTTTCAGACTTTGCGTTTGCAAACAATGTAGACAAGTAAGTGATTTTTAAACTTTACTGTTATTATGTTATTTCATAATTGTGGTGATTCCCTAAATTATTCCTCTTTCCCCAAATGAATTTTAATGAGTTAAAAAATGATTAACTCTTTGATAGGAAAAATCACACTGTCTTCCTGTGATGAATGATTTCAAGCTATGTATTTATATTTGATATATTTAGGGTTTTTAATATTATTATTATAACCTAAAATAAATGAAGAGGTGGAGTGAGGTGGAGGGAGAAGTTAGGAAAAAAGTTAAACCTGATATTAAAAATGAAGGTCCTTACTTCCTTTTTACTTTTCCCCCAAATATGTTCAGTGAGCACAATTATTAATATTTTATACTCACTGGAACAAAAGAAATATTTCACAACTGAAAAAAATCTTAATTTATGAATATTGATAAATTTTAAAAATCATCATTCTTTTCATTTTGCACTAAGGAACTTTTTCTTTGGATTCAGTCTTGAAAAATATAAAATCTTTTTATAAAATGTAGCATAATGCAGAGAAATAATAACTTTTCAATAAAATGCATATAAGATACTAATACATGTCATAGCTATAAATATTTTAATCATTTCATTTAACCACTGACTTTAAACGTGAGTGCAAGAATAGTCCCATCTATACTGACATCTATTATAGCTGATCCCAAATATGTCCATTGTATTTTTAAAATACACAATAAAAACAGTGTTACTTGTCCTGAAAGTCATTTGTCAGTAGAGCTCTAAAGTTATTTGTCAGTGGTACTATACTACAAATAACAGAAAAATATGGCACTGACACCTTTAAATTAAAAATGTGTTTTGGTCTAATTGATTGTTTGCTGACATAATTGCCATTTTTGCAGAACTGTGTTTGATGACCCAGAAGATGCTGTTCTTGTAAGGTCCATGAAGCGATCGGCAATGGCTATTACCTCTCTGAACTGGGACACAGTGCCAACACAAGAGGAAAAATACCTTGAAGAGAAAGACACAGGACCTACCCAAATGCTTACAATCACGCTGAGATAGCCCCTGGGGTTTCTAGAAATCTTAGTAGTTTTCAGTTATATATTAAACTTTTCTGTGATTAGCATATTTCTGTTTTTACTGTGGTGTTATTTGAAATATTAGGATGTAAACAGAAACACCAAGGAAAAATAATTCCTACATTTTCTCTAAAGTTTCTTTTGAAGTTAAACATGGGTATAGAAATATACGCAAATCCTAAGTTTTAACAAATTTCCAAAAAACTGAACATGTACATGTAACTATCATCCTAGATCAAGAAATAGAACATTACCAGTATTCTAGAAACCGCCTCATTCCTGTTACCAGTCCAATGACCAGTTACTACATCATCCTGATTTCTAAACCATGTATTGCATTTCTAAACACATACACTAGATATTAATACACATTAGTATGGTTTCTAAACCACATATTAATGCTTTTGAAAGGCATATAAATGGAGTCATAGAAGCCGAATTGTTTTTTCTGGCTTCTTTTACTCAACATATTTTGTTGGCAGCAATAATTCTGTTGTGTTCTTTGATATATATAGTATTCCAGTGTATGAAGATGACACAAGGTATGACTTTCACTCTCACCTTTGGAGGCATTTATCAGTTCTGGGTGTGAGCTTATAATCTGTGGTTGGCCTACCCAGAAGCACTCTGTAAGAGGGAAGCAAAAACAGAAAAGTTTTCAGCAGTTGCCTGGTGCTGAGACACAAAACTGGACATGTAAGGTAACTAAAAATATATTGCTGATATTCTCCAGCTAAGCTCAAGAGCTAGATAAAAGCTTATAAAAAGCAGAGCAACATGTCCCCTTATCTGATGGTGCCTAGACATTATCACACTGTACCAGAGACACACTGTAGAAGTGGGGCTGAAATCAAAAGCAAGAGATGAAAACCCGAGAGGGAGTAGTGAACCGTTGCCAAGAATCTGTGACCTCCATTTACCTCGGGGCACACATGATTCTGTGCACAGCTAAAATCTGCAAAGTCTGGTATGGTGGTTGGCAGAAGGTTACAGCTGAGGAAAAAGAGAGTTTCATGAGTGGCTGATATAAAGGCAAAAATGATGGCATGTGGCTTCCAAGATTACTTCACAGGAAGAATCAAAATGTTCTCTTCCTCCCTCTCCTTCTCACTTAACCTGCATGAAGCCAGCTGTCATGTCATGACACTTACGCAGTCCTCTGGAGAGACCAATGTGGTGAAGAATTGAGACCTACTTCCAGAAGTAAGTAAGGAACTAAGTCCTCTGCTGACAACTATATGATTTACAATTCTTCCTCCAGACCCAGTTAACCACCTTGCAAGTGGGTCTTCCAGATCAAATTTAAGCCTCAGAGGACTGCAGCCCTGGTTGAAAGCTTCATAACACCCTCCTGAGAAACTCCAAGCCAGAACAGCACCATCAAGCCGCTTCTATTTTTGGCCCGCAGGAATTTCATAAGATAATGCTTACTGAAGCTTCAAGCTGATAAATTTTGGGATAATTTGCTATATAGTAATAGATAATTAATACAATGTGTGTGTGTGTGCTCAATCACTCAGTAATATCTGACTCTTTCCTTATGGACTGTAGCCTGCCAAGCTCCTCTGGCCAAGATATTTTCCAAGCAAGAATACTGGAGTGAGTCATCATGCCCTCCTCCAGGAGATCTTCCCGACCTAGGGACTGAAGCCGCATCTCCTGTGTCTCTTGCATTGGCAAGGTGGATTCTTTACCACTGAGTCACCTGGGAGGCCCCAAGTAACACAATAACCCAGCCTAATCCATAATGTTGGAAGTATTTGTTGTAAGTAACGATATCTTGTAAAGCCTCTGGCAAGCTGAGAGGGCTTACAGTGGGGTCTTCAAGGGTCACAGTAGCAGCAGCAGAGAGCTAGCCACTGATCAGTTCGAGGAATGCTACTGCATTCATTCTAGAACTGGGAGCCTGAGCTGAACTCATCATGAACTGAGTACCATGAGACCCACCAACCAATAATGTTGAGTGGGCAGAGCAACAACCTATTTCAGGATGGAAATGGTGTATTTTGACTCAGATTTAAGATGGCTCATAAACCGCACAAGCAGTATTACTTTTTAATTCGACTGCAGTAAATGGAGGATGGGGTATTGCAATACTCAGGTAAACCACTAAAAGAATAGTAAAAAAAAAAAAAAGGTTATTTTTAATCCCACAATCGCTAAAAAGAAAGAAAATTTTATTCCAATTGCAAAAATAGGGCTAACAAATTTTACTTAATCTTTTTAGAGAACTAATGGAAATTATCTCATTTGTATGAAAAAGATTTGTTTCAAAATGCACTCCTCAGTACCGGGTACTTCTGGTTCAAGAATGAAGGCCTATTAGTTCCATGACAGGAAAACATTACATTAAATACCATTTGGAGAAAAGGACAAAATAAAATACATGATCCTTACCTAAATAATCTAAAACTCTACCAAAATGGAATACACAATTGAGAGAGTCTTTAATTACTTGCTTCAAAAAACAAAGACCCATTCAAATGGATTCGAGAGGAAGCACATTTATTTCAGGATCCATCACTTGATCTTTTAACTGGGGAAGAGAAAACACTGATACATAGATTTGTGGAGGGCTGCAGTTATAAGCTGCTGCTGCTAAGTCACTTCAGTCGTGTCCAACTCTGTGTGACCCCATAGACGGAAGCCCACCAGGCTCCCCCGTCCCTGGGATTCTCCAGGCAAGAACACTGGAGTGGGTTGCCATTTCCTTCTCCAATGTGTGAAAGTGAAAAGTGAAAGTGAAGTCGCTCAGTCGTGTCCGACCCTTAGTGACCCCACGGACTGCAGCCTACCAGGCTCCTCTATCCATGGGGTTTTCTAGGCAAGAGTACTGGAGTGGCTTGCCATTGCCTTCTCCGCAGTTATAAGCTAGGGCTCTGGAATTGGACAATCTAATTTAGTTCTTCCACTCACCAGTTATGTTACTTGGACAAGTTAGTTAATTTCTATAGAGGCTTTAACTTCCTCTTCTTTAAAATAATAAGTTACTTCAGAGAGTTGCAAGGATTTACTAGATCATGTATGTAACGTGTTAAGTAGAGTGGCTTTCTCAAAGTGCTCAATATATGTCATCTATTACAGCTGACCCTTGAACAACTTCAGTTTGATCTACAAAGATTCACTTGTGGGCAGATTTTTTTTCCAATAAATATGTAGCACAGTACTACATGCTCTGTAGTTGAATTCACAGATGTGAAACTGCAAATATGGAGGACAGATTGGAAAGTTATACTTGAATTTCTGGGAGGGTGGGCACCCCAACCCCTGTGTTGTTCGAGAGTAGTTGTGCCCCTTAGGAACTACACCTAGCATCAGAGACTGATGTTTTGGTGTTCATTCAAACTTGTACACATTGAAATCTAATTCCCAGTGTGATGGTACTTGGAGGTAAGGCCTTTGCGAGGCAATCAGGTCATGAGGGCGGAGCCTCATGGATAATAGGATTAGCAAGCTTATAAGAGGCCAGAGAGCTAGGCCTTTCTGCTAATGAGGACACAGTACAGTGGCCCTCTGTAAACCAGGAAGAAGACACGCACCAAGAACTTGACCAAGCTGGCACCCAGATCTTGAACTTCCAGCCTCCAGAACTGTGAGAAATAAATGTTTGCTGTTTAAACCACCCTGCTGCTAAGTCACTTCGGTCGTGTCCAACTCTGTGCGACCCCATAGATGGCAGCCCACCAGGCTCCCCCGTCCCTGGGATTCTCCAGGCAAGAACACTGGAGTGGGGTGCCATTTCCTTCTCCGGTGCATGAAACTGAAAAATGAAAGTGAAGTCGCTCAGTCGTGTCAACTCTTTGCAACCCCATGGACTGCAGCCTACTAGGCTCCTCCATCCATGGGATTTTCCAGGCAAGAGTACTGGAGTGGGGTGCCATTCCCTTCTCCATAAACCACCCTAATCTATGGTAATTTGTTTTAGCAGCTCAAACTAGGACATGCGGTCTATTAGGGTTCTTCAGAGATACAGAATCAATTGGGTACATGCATATTTACAGACAGCAATTTATTTTAAGGAATTGCCTCATGCCATTGGTGTGGGTGGGGCTGGCAAGTCCAAAATTTGCAGGGTAGGATGATGCAGACTTGAAATTCAGGTATGATTTGATGTTTCAGCTTTGAGTCCAAAATCCACAGAGCAGGCATTTGTTTGTTGGAGTTTATTTTTGCCTCTGGTTGTTGTTTCCATGTTACTGGCTTCTTCCGCCTCAAATCTCTGATATATGAGGCAGAAAGAAAACAGACAAAAAACTTAAGTATTATTGCCTGGTCCTGAGGGGCCTAGCCAGTCTGCCTTCTTCTGTTTGTTTTACATGTAATGTCCAGGGTTTTCAGTCTTCAGTTCAGTTCAGTTGCTCAGTCGTGTCTGACTCTTTGCAACCCCATGAATCACAGCACGCCAGGCCTCCCTGTCCATCACCAACTCCTGCTGCTGCTGCTAAGTTGCTTCAGTCATGTCCGACTCTGTGCGGCCCCAAAGACGGCAGTCCACCAGGCTCCCCCATCCCTGGGATTCTCCAGGCAAGAATACTGGAGTGGGTTGCCATTTCCTTCTCCAATCCACGAAAGTGAAAAGCGAAAGTGAGGTCGCTCAGTCGTGTCTGACTCTTAGCGACCCCATGGACTGCAGTCCACCAGGCTCCTCCGTCCATGGGATTTTCCAGGCAAGAGTACTGGAGTGGGGTGCCATTGCCTCCTCTGACCAACTCCTGCAGTTTACCCAAACTCATGTCCATCGAGTCAGTGATGCCATCCAGCCATCTCATCCTCTGTCGACCCCTTCTCCTCCTGCCCCCAATCTCTTCCAGCATCAGGGTCTTTTCCAATGAGTCAACTTTTCGCATGAGGTGGCCAAACTATTGGAGTTTCAGCTTCAGCATCAGTCCTTCCAATGAACACTAGGACTGATCTCCTTTAGGATGGACTGGTTGGATCAGTCTTACTTAGGAGGAGGAATAAGGAAAAGTATGTATACACTATCTTCCCCGAAGTGTTGAGATTTTTTTTTTTAATGTAGCTGAACTAGTTTCATTTGTGGCTTCTGAGTTTAGTGTCACATTTAAGAAGGCCTTCTTCATGCCAAAGTCACTAAGAATTCATTCAGGGTTTCTTCTGGAATTGACAATTTTTTCACATTTAAAATTAGTCATTTGGCATCATCCCTGAGATTAAGTAGTTTTATGTAAGTGTATGAATTTGCTAGCTACACTGCCCTGAATTGATCAATTATATAGCTACCTGATTCATCGCAGACAAATTAAGATCACCATTTAAAAAGATGCCTTTAATGATTTATAAAACTAGAATTTTGTCTTTAAAGGACATAGAAACTAGGCTAGAGTCACCTTTTGAGGGGGGGGAATCTGTTTATCTGCTATTCAATCATTATTAGCAGGAAGAAGAAAGTTGTTTTTACTAAATTAAGATCTTGCTTTTTGTCCATGCAAATGATGCTTTAATATTATCACAGCTTACATAAACATTATTAATTTCTATACAATTGCAAACAGATATGCTTTTCCAAAATAAACATTCAGTTCAGTTCAGTCACTCAGTCGTGTCCGACTCTCTGCGAACCCATGAATCACAGCACGCTAGGCCTCCCTGTCCATCACCAAATCCTGGAGTTCACTCAAACTCAGGTCCATTGAGTCGGTGATGCCATCCAGCCATCTCATTCTCTGTCGTCCCCGTCTCCTCCCACCCCCAATCCCTCCTAGCATCAGAGATGCAAAAACACCTTATAGTGGTAGCTTCTTTTCCAACCAAAATGGTAACTGTAATCCAAAACTTGACCTGCCTTTGTACTTTTTCTAAGAGCATATAATCTCAAAACTTTTATGTGCCTTTGTTTTCCTTTTAATTATATTTATATATATTTAACTTTTGAAATTTGGTTCCATTAAGTTTTTAAAGGAGGTCTTAATAATTCTTTGCATTTGATTTACAGAAAGCCAAATGAAAAATTTGCTCATGTAACCAAAGGACGCAAACCCAGTGTGGACCATGTCAGAGCCCAGTGAATTTGACACCCTTCCCTGCTTGTATACCTCTCTTATCTGTATCCACTCAGTGGCCGCATTCTCCTAGGTACCTCCACATGTCAGCTTCTGAACTGAATCCCTATAACTGATGATCATCCCAAGGGAGAAACAAACAAAAATCCTCCCTCTTTGGCTTCAGGAAGGTAAAATCTCTGAGAGGTACTCTGATGGGCCTCGTTGTGGCCAAGGAAGCAGGTCACTGCTGCTGCTGCTGCTGTTAAGTCACTTCAGTCGTGTCCGACTCTGTGTGACCCCATAGACAGAAGCCCACCAGGCTCCCCCATCCCTGGGATTCTCCAGGCAAGAACACTGGAGTAGGTTGCCATTTCCTTCTCCAATGTGTGAAAGTGAAAAGTGAAAGTGAAGTCGCTCAGTCGTGTCCGACCCTTAGCGACCCCATGGACTGCAGCCTACCAGGCTCCTCCATCCATGGGATTTTCTAGGCAAGAGTACTGGAGTGGCTTGCCATTGCCTTCTCCGAAGCAGGTCACTACTGGTTATTATAAAACTGGGAGACTAGGAAGACATCTATCTCCCACTCAGGAAGGGAAGTGATTTGCTTCAGAAGCAGGGGAGATGGTCCTGAGAAGATAAAAACACTATAGAACTATTTCAAGTATTTCTGTTGTTTAATATCCAATAATACTAAAACTCGAGTAAACTCATAAACATGATGGATGACTAAAATCAGTCATCTTTTTAAGGGCCGAAGGGTTACCCATCACATCCTATAAAATAATGGCTTGCCTACAGAGCTCTATTATTATCTCATGTCTGCAGAGAAACTACAGCAATGGTAACATATTAAGAGTGTACAACGTTGTAGTCAAACTGCAGACCTTGCTGAGTTCCAATTCTGTACTTTTGGATGATCGAGTGGGCCTTTTTAGACTTTAACTTCCTTATCTGTGCAGTGGGGAATAAAAATAAAGCCTAATTCATGGGGTTGTTGTGAATATTAAACAAAATAACTTTAGAGATACAGTAGCTTTCAGTGTTAGCTATTATTATTACCTAGTTGATAAAGAATCTGCCTGCAATGCAGGAGACCTGGGTTTGATCCCTGGGTTGGGAAGATCCCCAGGAGAAGGAAATGGAAAGTCACTCCAGTATTCTTGCCTGGGAAATCCCAAGGACAGAGAAGCCTGGCGGGCTACAGTCCATTGGGTTGCAAGAGTCAGGCATGATTTAGCAACTAAGCCACCACTGGTCAAAAAGCACAATCCAATTTTTGAATAAACCCATTGGCTAATTTAATATTTGATTATATCAGCTCTGAGTACAAGACATTACAATGGTAAGACTATTCTAATCCTTTAGGTCCTGTTTTTGAGAAAAGTTTCTTGATGGCATATTGAAAATAATTCAATATGGTAAAAAAAAAAAAGAAAGGGTAGCTGGATGACCACCTGTTTTGATGGTGTTATAATGGAATCATCTATTTTTGGTTATTTATGACAAAGAGATTACCATCAGAACCAACCTCATTTTTCTTAAATTCCATTTTCTAACCAACCCTTCCCTGAAATATGTCTATAGAAGTTTTGATACTGACATGGCTTATATCTGAAGTCCTCTTTGTCCAACTGGAAAGTTACTATTAATGCCAGCTGTATCTGTGTTGGAGTTCTGACTCATATTAGTATTCATTTCACTAAAACCACCTGTATGTTGCCACATCTAGATTCTCCTACTCCCTTTGGCTTTTCAATAACCTTTCATGCTATCCAAAAACAGGGACCATGATGATACCACATACCCAAAACATAATTAAAATCAGGGAACTCGGGTTAAAAATTTACCTGTGGAAGAGGAAGGCCTGGAAGGACCATTTTTCTAGTCAAAGATAAACGTTTATCAGTGTGTGTAGATTGAGGGACTTCAATGAGAGAAGGGGGGGCTTGTCATGATGCACAAGTGCAGGGAAAATCTGCCTGTTGAATTCCTACCCACTTAACCCTAAACAGTGATCTGCTCACAAGAAGTCTTCCTACAGCAGCACAGTACAGGGTGTACAGAAGATGTACATGTTGGGGCTGGGAGAAAAGTGAGTGTAAGGAAGAGAAAAAGCAGCAAGACAGAAGAATCTGATCCGTGAAGTGAGGTGAGAATTCTTGCCATTCTGATTTACAATTGTAAATATTAAAATAATTATTACTGTGTTCTCCAGTATTTGCTGTTTCCTAAAATGTTTTAAGTTCTCTAATATGTCCTTACCATTACTTTGCCAACCAAGGTCCATCTAGTCAAGGCTATGGTTTTTCCCGTGGTCATGTATGGATGTGAGAGTTGGACTGTGAAGAAAGCCGATCGCCAAAGAATTGATGCTTTTGAACTGTGGTGTTGGAGAAGACTCTTGAGAGTTCCTTGTACTGCAAGGAGATCCAACCAGTCCATTCTAAAAGAGATCAATCCTGGGTGTTCATTGGAAGGACTGATGTTAAAGCTGAAACTGCAATACTTTGGCCACCTCATGCGACGAGTTGACTCACTAGAAAAGACTCTGATGCTGGGAAAGGTTGGGGGCGGGAGGAGAAGGGGACGACCGAGGATGAGATGGCTGGATGGCATCACCAACTCTGTGGACATGAGTTTGAGTGAACTCCGGGAGTTGGTGATGGACAGGGAGGCCTGGCGTGCTGTGATTCATGGGGTCGCAGAGAGTCGGACACGACTGAACGACTGAACTGAACTGAACTGAACTGAACAGCAATAAACTATGAAAAAAGATTTAAATTGGCTCTATTAGTAGGCACAATTTATTTTACAATCAACACATGGGAACTTTGAAACACAGCACTGTCTTCAAATCTCACTCTAGCTCGATTTAACTACTCAGACACTAAAAACTGATGCCAGCACAGCCTATAAATGACAGTTATAAATCAGTTTGTGGACAAAAAGAACCCCATGAAAAGCTTACAGGAAGGTCACAGCCTTTCAAGTGGAAAATGGCACATGAATCAGTTTTATAGTAACTGTGGACACAGTATGTTTAGACTTTGTTTAACCAACAGTTTCATCAAACATCTTTTTTTAATGCACATGCTGAGATAACTGTGGCTATACCTTAATTCCTCCAGGGGGGGATTTGACATTTCTGAAGGTACAAATACTGTAGATAAAATGTCACTGCAGGAACTACATAAAGTTCAGTCTGCTCAGGATAAATTCTATAGAAAACTACCATTAGCTGAACTATGTCAGAGCTCCTTTAACATGTAGCTTTTCTTCATTTCATCTTAATAAGTAGCACTTTACCATAAATGCTATTTATATAAAGCATTTTATTTACATATAAGTTATGATTCTTTTAACTACCCATCTCTATGGCTATAAAATTTTTCTTTTCCTGAAAATCTCCTCTCTCCTACAACTGTTCTTCTTGCCTCTTTGTTCCCAAGAACATATATTTCTTTTTTAAAAGGAAATTTATTTTCCTTTGAGAACAACTGCTGGGAAGCCTGCCTCAGAAAGGGAATAGAAATGTTTCTCCTGCATTTTGAAAAAACGTTTTTCTCTCTAGGAATATCTGTCCTATTACAGAACAGAATCAGTATGAAGTCAGGGCGTGGTGGACAGGGTCTTGTTGGAAAGACCCTTTCTGTGAAATGTGGAATCCCCCCACAGTGCCAGGCAGGCGTGGAGCCAAGCAGGACGCAATCATGTGAGTCCCCAGCTACCTGCCAGGCGAGGACTGTCTGCGCTTGCTCAGACACTTGCTCTGGCCCTTACTCCTCAGACACCTGGGGACCTACAGCAGCCTCCTGTAAGCCTTCCAGCCCAGCATCACTCTGCAGAGATTCTTTCTCGCCTTCCTCAGAATCCTTAGGATTGTCATCCTCTTGGCAGATTCTCGTTTCAGCCTCCTCCGGCCGCTCTTCACCAACACAATTAGAATTGACATCAAGTTTGCTATCTGATAAAAAGAAGAGAAAAAAAAAAGTCATCTGGCTCCTACCATGTGCCAGACACTCTTCTAAGTGCTTTTTGTGTACTAAATCATTTAATACTCATAACAACCACAAGGGGGAGTTTTCTATTAGCATTATTCTTTTACAAATTGAGAAGAGAGGGGGTTTGTTAACTTGCTTATAGTTGCACAGCCAGTGAAAATAAGAGAACTGGCCTTTGAACTCAGGCCTTGAAATCAGGATTGCAGACAAGCAAAATCCACATTCGAATACAGCTGTGCCATGAATTAGCTTGACATACTTGGTTAGGTAAATGCCTATCCAAGGCTGTCTACTTATAAAGTGGGGGATAATAAAGCCTATCGCACATTTGTGGACAATGAAAGAGTAGAGTAGTGTGTGGGATGCACTGATGTCTAACAACCAGGAGTTCTCATCCACTGACAACCCTCCCATATGACTTCTTGAGTATGTGATCAGCTGTTAAGACACCGCTTTCAACACACAGGATATAAAGGTTTGGTCCAGCAATCAGGAGAAAGCAAGACAGAGAGCCTGACTGTTCTATTAATAATCTATTTATACCAGTTTATTTGGTATGAATGCAGTTTTGTACAAATCATCCATTTCCATTAATATGTTTCTCCACCAGGTGGCAAAGGGACATGGTCCTTTGAGGAACAGAGATGAGCATGCTTAGTATCAGAATCACCCAGGTAACCTTTTGGCAACCTATCATTTCCCAAAATGTGTGATACATATCCTATATCCTCTGGGGTGGGACGTGAGAGTGTGGGCTGTTCTCTTCTCCAATATGTGAATCATTGCCAAAGCAACTCACTGTTTCTGATGAAAATGAGTCATACACTTTATGAGGAAAGGAGAGGAAAAATAATATGGAACTCACTGCCCTCACACTTGTGGAAAGTTAAGCTGTGCAAGTTAACTTGTAATTTATAAATTTACTCCATAATTTTACCTGCAGTTTCATAATTAAGAAATTTAAAGGCTTCCAATCTTAAAATCTTCAGGTAGCCATTAGGGGAAACAATGATTTCCTTATTCAAAGACCTTAAAATCCTTTGTGAGCAAAATATAAGTAAACCACTCATTAAGAGTCACATGGCTCCAGAGCAGTCTCATGAATCACAAAGTAGAAAGGGGAATAAACACCATCCTCAGAATTTTATGTTTTTCATTTTCCAGTGCTATCTAGGCTGACTATAGTCTGTACATTATCCCAGAGACTCAAAAGAAGGATATATTTAAGTGTAATCCTGATGTTGGTTAATCCCAGTCTTCCTTGGTTCCCTGAGAAGATGCAGTTCCTGCGTGTCCTGTGTTAAAATAATTGAGCCTTCCTCTTCCTACTGACAAGTATTATGGTCTCGGTTTTTATACACTTACCGTTCTCCTCTTCACTCTTTGCCTTGGCAGCCTCCAACTGTTGCTTCTCATAAATGTCCTTGAGATTCTTACAGATTTTCTTATGTGCAAACCAGTGTGTTTTCTGGCAGGTCTGATCACAATATATTACCTGAAGGCAATTGTAGGTTTATTTTTAAGACATGCAGTCACATGACTTTTCAATTACAACATTAAATCAAGTACTGTGCTGTAAAAATATTAAATTTTCTAGGCGTCCCTGGTGGCTCAGATGAAACGAATGTGCCTGCAATGTAGGAAACCCGGGACTGATACCCGGGTTGGGAAGATCCCGTGGAGAAGGAAATGGCAACCCACTCCACTATTCTTGCCTGGAGAATGCCATGGATAGAGGAGCCTGGCAGGACTCACAAAGCATCGGACATGACTAAGTGACTAACTCCCAATGTGCTTTATTTTAAAACCATGATGTATGAATGTGTATTGTTTACCTTTGCATTTTTTAGCTTACAGTTTTTAACAACACATGGTCTACCAAAGACTCCAACATATGATTTATTTAAGAGACTTCTGTGTGCCAGAACTGATACGGTACAAGGACAAAGAAAATACAGTTGTTGTCCCAGAGGAAGCTAGAGCAGGATGGGGTAGCATGGATGGAGGCTAATAATTAACAACATGATTTATATCCTAGAACAGGACGTAACAGCAATGGGAACACAGAGGAAGCAATGACTCACTCTAAATAAAGGGAGTCGGTAGACAGAGAAACAGGAAAGAAGCATTCCAAGTGGATGGAATATCTTCTACAAAAATGCAAGAATAGGAAAGTGAATGCTGTGTTTAGGACAGCAATACATTTGTGTAAATAGAGCTTAGATTTTTATAAAATTATATGCCAAGCACTGGGCGAGGCTGTTATACATAGAAGGTATTTCAGACTGTATTACTGGCCCCAATTCTTCACTCCTCCCTGCACCCATACATTTTCCCGTGTGACTTCAAAGTTCTTTTCTCTGAAAGGGAGGAGAATTAACTTTAAATATAGCCATGCAACTTGTTTTGGCCAGAGGAATGAGACACCATGGCAATTTCAAGGCTGGACCTCAAAAGACCTTGTATGGTTCTCCTTGCCTACTTACAGCTCTACCATCACTATGAGATGTTCACCCTGGCCTGCTGGTCCAAGGACGACGAGAAACACAATGAACAGACGTGCCCCCGCCCACCACAAACATGAGGGAAAAAAGACTTGTTTCAAGTAATGAATTTTGGAGCGTTTTTATATGTGGCCATACTTAATCATTATAGATGGTCTCACTTAGTTCTCACAACTCTAGCCCCATTTCACATGTAAGGAAACTGAGGCTCAGAGAAGTAAGTAATTAAAGGTAATGAAACTGGAGAAGAAGTTTCGAGCAGAACATGACGGGTTACAGAAGAATGTGCTGAAGAATTTCAACCTTAAAAACAATAGGAAATTAACATGATCTATAGGGTAAAGTGAATGCACAGATGCATGCCTGTGGGTAGTATCTGTATGTGAGAAGAATCCATTCAGATATGCTCTTTATAAAGATAATTCTGGCAGAAGTTGGTAGCAGTCCAGAAAGCTTAAAGATTGGTGACAGAAGGGAGTGAGGGCTTTACAAGGAAGAGCTGATGAAGAGAGAGCAGTTGAAGTCAACACTGGAAGACTGAAGCCTGCATGTTTATGAACTGTTGTAGGTTCTCATATAGCACCAGTCTCAGCCCCCTGTGAATACGTTTTCTCTTGTTTTCTCATAACCGTTCATTCATTCTCTCTTTTTTGGGTGTGGTCGGCATGGAAGCTGGGCAACAGGTGAGCTGGACAGAAGAGGGAACAGAACTACATGTATCCTATAGTTCTTTTTCAAAATTATTTTAAAATATTAGATTCAATACTTCATATCTAATATATTAGAATTTATTAGAAAAAAAAGCCAACTATTACATTTATAGAATATTAAAACTCAGTTACCAACTTCGATGAAATCTAAACCAGATGTCAATGAACTTAACTTCATTCTTACCATTTTGCACACTGAGCATCTTTTACTTGCTCCTTTTTCTCCACAGGTGGTGCAAAATTCAACATCCACAAAACCCACCTGACCAGTGATGGCTTGGGTAAGCACAGAGAATGCAGTGGGATCAGAACCCTAGAGGAAGTAAGAAGAGGAGAAAAAAAAAAAACTCTGAAATCACCAATAGACAGACTACAGAGAAGACACTTCCAGAAAAAGAGACAAAATGAGAGAGAGCCTGCACAGACTTTATGACACATACACCTTTCTGAGTACACCTTTTTCTGCGCCAAGTACATGGGCAGGTAAGTTGTGGATCCAGATGTTCAGAAAGAAAAAATTTGGCTCTATTGTAGAATAAATGTATTTTTCTACTGGGATTATTCAGTAAGCATACAAAGATTTCAGACATAGGACAGTGAACTCAGAGTGGAATTTCCTTCTGAGAATTAAGACAATATATAATACATATTCTGAGGGATAATTTATAGGATACATCACAAATGTTTATCATAATTCTTAAAAGTTCAATGCAACTTAAGTGTTTTAAAGAACTTGTCTATTTAAAGCTATTTACTTGATGTAGATATGCAATTCTAATAGATAAAAATTATCACCTTTATCACTGAAATGCTCCAAACTCTTAAGATTAAAAAGCTATACATGTGGTTGCATTAGATTATTAAGAAAAACCAAAAATATGAAAATTATACAGTTACTGAAAATCAGAATGGCTTGCTAAAGAGGATTTATGAAATTTCTTAACACAGAAAATTATAAGGGCAAATATTTATCTGCCTGGGATAATGCTATTAAGACCTATTTAAATATTTATCTGCCTGGGATAATACTGTTAAGATCTACTTGGAGCCAATTACAGGATATGGAGCGATCATACCTACTCACAACAGTTCTCATTTCTGAGTTTTTCAAATTTGCTTCTTTATTCCTAACTAAAAATGTGGAAATTTTCATCATTTATATTTTTATTTTTATTTGCTTTTCCTTTCTAAGAATATTTATTTTACCAGTTATACATAACAAATAACCAAGTTGGAACACTGTTTTACACTGGACTCATTTCAAAACCATTTTACTCCTCCTGAAAATAAATAATTACTAAGTTTCTTTTTAGTTCAAGAGTTAAGAATTCTCTTTTGGAATGAAGATAATGTAACAGTGAGAAAAAAGAGCTGAAATAAAACCTCAGATACTAGTTATCAGTTAATAATTTCATCAGGAATGAATGTTTATGGCAGTTGTGCTGAAATGACAGTATATCAGATAGTTTGTTCAAAATTCAGGTCCATCTATACATTCTAAATTAGAGTCTCTAAGGATGTGGTCCATGTACCTGCGTTATTACAAGTGATTCTGAAACATACTAGAAGTTTGAGAATTACTGGTACTTAAACGTTTTTACAATTACATGTTCATGTTCAAATATTCTTTTCATAAACATGACTGAGATGGGGTCTCCCTGGTGGCCCAGTAGTACAGAAATCTGCCTGCCAATGCAGCAGACATGGGTTCAATCCCTGGGCTGGGAAGAGCCCAGATGCCTCGGAGCAACCAAGCCCGTGCACCACAAACAATGAACCTGTGCTCTAGAGCCCAGAACCCACATGTGCCGCAACTACTCAAGCCTGCACACCCTACAGCCTGTGTTCCGTGACAGGAGAAGACAGCACAATGAGAAGCCCATGCACTGAAACCAGAGTAGCCTCCATTATCTGCAGAATATCTGCACAGAATGAATGCCTATGGCAGTTGTGCTGAAAAGAGGGTGTGCATCAGAGAGCTTGTTAAAAACTGCCACAACTACAGAGACGCCCTTGCAGCAACGAAAACCCAGTGCAGCCAAAAATTAAAAATAAATGAATAAAAATTAAGGGGGAAAAAAAAATCATGACTGAGACATGTTCAAAATCTTCCCCAAGATGGGACTTTTGTAGGAGTCACAAAATAATGATATTCTCACAAATATACCAGAAGTAAAACTAAAATATTTTTTGCTAGAAATATGGCTATTAATGTGAACTACTGCCTCAGAAAAAAAAAAAATTGATGGTACAGCAGAGTAACCATGTGAAATCTTTCTTGTCACAGTTGAGTGATAAGAATTCTTCCTTACTATACAAAACCTTATCATTTACTTTGTTAAATATGTATCCTATAAAATCAGAGACCTTAGCTAGCCTTCCAGAAGTTAAAATATACACCTTCAAATGATAAAGTAAAATATCTTTAACAGTCTCATGTTACAATGCTTGAGCAGCATTTCTTAAATAGAGCTATGCCTCACACTTCCTGGTGAACTCTGACAGGCAGAAGCCAGAGTTCCATGACAGGCAGAGGTTTGGGCTCAGGCACTAACACTGTCCGAAAATACCACAGGTGATCTTCATGGCAGCTCGCCGTGAGAACCACCACATCATGGGACAAGGTTAATACTGCTTCAGAGGCTTATGAACTTGCAGAATACTGGAATCTGTCAGGCAATCAACAGTGGCTATCTGGGACACTCACAACCACAAGCATTGCAGATCAAGTCTTCAAGACAGCAGAAGTTTTCAAAGAGAGAAATGTTTCTAAAATGCATTAAATAAATATTATCTTGATTACTGATGACTCAGATCACTAGGATAAACATCACTCAAACACCATACTAACTACACTGTTCTATGATACAGGGCTAAGATGGACTGTTGAGTCCTACACTGACCTGCTTTGACTTTTTAAAAAGTACTCTGACCTGCTATTTTTAGTTTTTCTGTTTTCTCCCTTAAAGGTACAATGTCAGCTACATTTATTAGTGCTGGATATCTCTCAGTAGCCACTGTTAATTGCTTCTCTGATAAGCTTATGCTTTCCAGCTCTAGACCAGTTTTATTTTCTTGTCTGCCTAGGACAGGAATATGAGTTTGGAGGAAGAGTATTAGATGCCTTGCAACTGTGAGGTTATTAGCATGTGCATGATAATCCATATGGCTAAAGAATACTGGGTGGGAAAAAGGGAAAGGATTTGGGTCCCTAGTTCACTGTACCAGACTGGGTCTGCCTACCTTTGGGCACATATTTAATATGTGGATTAAATAAGCTCTGATCTATTTAATTCATAGTTGGCTGGAATATGATATGCACAGCCAAAATACATTCATAATTGATAAGCTACCCTCATAATACGCTAACTTTAAACTTCCAAAAACACCAAATAGCTAAGTGTATTAAGGAGCAAGCATAAAGAATCTCTATGTGAAATCATGGCAAACTCTTAGGAACAAATCAATGCATGAACTTCATGAAATCATCTTGTCTGCTTAGGCCTTTCTTCTTTAATGGTTCTGATTGGATGAAATCTTAATATATAAATGGAGCACCTGGAACTCATTTTTAGTCCTGATTTTTCAAACTGAGAATGAAAAAAAGAACAGAGAAGAACAGAAAGAAGGCAGAGAAGAACCAACATTGCCAGAGGGAGGTAGGAAGGCATGGATGCTAGCAGTGTCAGGATAAGTTTCTTGCCTAATACAGAAAGGCTGATAAGGGATTTCATTGAAATGTATAAAAGCATAACTGGTATAGATAAGGTGATCTGAAAGCTATGCAAAATAGGGAAGGCAGGGAGTGTCTTTAATACCACTTAAATACATGACGAAAGTAAGTAAAGAACAGACAATAAAGTTCAAATTTACTTTCCATAACTGTTAAATATAAATAGACTTTTTTTCAATGTGTGGAAAATTTATAAAATCAGAGGCATTAAGGGAGGATCTAAGAATCGGGACATACTTTAAAATTGTTTAGCAGGATACACAATGAGCTTTCCCATAACTCATCCTCTCACATCCCCCCGACAGGAAACCATCAACGCAGACACTCAATTCCTACTTCCATCTAGTACGAGATTTTATGCTGGTTTTTCACAAGCTACATATGAAAACAAACGTGGGTCTGTATTACGTACTGGATGTGATCTCACCATTGAGGTTTCACCGAGTCATTAAAAGTGTAAGTATTTATCCACTGTAACTATAATATCCACAGGACTGGAAAAGGTCAGTCTTCATTCCAATCCCAAAGAAAGGCAATGCCAAAGAATGCTCAAACTACCACACAATTGCACTCATCTCACATGCTAGTAAAGTCATGCTGAAAATTCTCCAAGCCAGGCTTCGGCAATATGTGAACCGTGAACTTCCAGATGTTCAAGCAGGTTTTAGAAAAGGCAGAGGCACTAGAGATCAAATTGCCAACATCCACTGGATCATGGAGAAAGCAAGAGAGTTCCAGAAAAACATCTATTTCTGCTTCATTGACTATGCCAAAGCCTTTGACTGTGTGGATCACAATAAACTGTGGAAAATTCTGAAAGAGATGGGAATACCAGACCACCTGACCTGCCTCTTGAGAAACCTGTATGCAGGTCATGAAGCAACAGTTAGAACTGGACATGGAACAACAGACTGGTTCCAAACAGGAAAAGGAGTACGTCAAGGCTGTATATTGTCACCCTGGTTATTTAACTTATATGCAGAGTCCATCATGAGGAACTCTGGGCAGGAAGAAGTACAAGCTGGAATCAAGATAGCCGGGAGAAATATCAATAAACTCAGATATGCAGATGACACCACCCTTATGGCAAAAAGTGAAGAGGAACTCAAAAGCCTCTTGATGAAAGTGAAAGAGGAGAGTGAAAAGGTTGGCTTGAAGCTCAACATTCAGAAAACAAAGATCATGGCATCTGGTCCCATCACTTCATGGCAAATAGATGGGGAAACAGTGGAAACAGTGTCAGACTTTATTTTTTTGGGCTCCAAAATCACTGCGGATGCTGATTGCAGCCATGAAATTAAAAGACGCTAACTCCTTGGAAGGAAAGTTATGACCAACCTAGATAATATATTAAAAAGCAGAGACATCACTTTGCCAACAAAGGTCCGTCTAGTCAAGGCTATGGTTTTTCCCATGGTCATGTATGGATGTGAGAGTTGGACTGTGAAGAAAGCTGATCGCCGAAGAATTGATGCTTTTGAACTGTGGTGCTGGAGAAGATTCTTGAGAGTTCCTTGGACTGCAAGGAGATCCAACCAGTCCATTCTAAGGGAGATCAATCCTGGGTGTTCATTAGAAGGACTTATGCTAAAGCTGAAACTCCAATACTTTGGCCACCTCATGCAAAGAGTTGACTCACTGGAAAAGACTCTGATGCTGGGAGGGATTGGGGGCGGGAGGAGAAGGGGACGACAGAGAATGAGATGGCTGGTTGGCATCACCGACTCTGTGGACATGAGTTTGAGTGTACTCCGGGAGTTGGTGATGGACAGGAGGCCTGGCGTGCTGTGATTCATGGGGTCGCAAAGAGTCGGACACGACTGAGTGACTGAACTGAACTGAACTGAACTATAATATCTATATTCTGATCTAAGGAAATACTGTGTATTAAACCATGGACTATATAAATGAAAGAAGAGGACTGACAGAGGAAAAACGCATAAACAGAAACAGTGTTAGCAGGCAAATTTATCTCCATGTTTGTTTCTGAAATTTTCCTTAAGATAATTATGCCTTTATTAGGTAACTAAATAATGCTAAGGAGAACATGCCTCTAATTGTATAAAATATGGTAATTAGATCTTACTGGCGGAGTTAATCTAGTTAGGAAGAGCCTTACGATTTCGACAGGAGCAATGCTTCGCACCAGCTGCTGGAGGAGAGTAGCTTCACAATAAGGAAATTTTCTGATACTTTCTCGAATGATCTTTTCTTGATATACTGGAAAGCCATCAGAAGCTCGACCTTTTAACAAGCTGAAAGACAGATTTAAAAGAGTAACTGGAATTCAATTACCAAATATTTCCTCCCAGCTGAACACATGAACTTTGAGTAGCTCCTTCCTCGCTCCGTGGGCCTCCCTGGTAGCTCAAAGGGTAACAAAAATCTGCCTGCAGTACAGGAGACCGGGGTTTGATCCCTGGGTTTCGAAGATCCCCTGGAGGAGGGCATGGCAACCTACTCCAGTATTCTTGTCTGCAGAATTCCACGGACAGAGGAGCCTGGCGGGCTACAGTCCACGGGGTTGCAGAGAGTCAGACATGACTGAGTGACCAACATTTTCACTTTTCTTTGCTGCTTAAGATTTTCACTGTATAGTCACATCATGAGGATTGATTCAATTCAAACTGCTATTCCACCTGCCCATTAGGCCAGGTCTTATCAGGTTTAGGAGCCCAAGGATGTATTTAAAAAGGTGACCCCTGACGTCAAACATACTAGACATTTATCAGATTAGCTAGTTACTTATTACCATGGCAGTTATTTGAACAAAGAATATAAACTCTGATTAAGTCACACCCTTCTGATTTAGTTCTCTTTTCTTAGTAAAATCATGAGAATCTGACCCCTGGACTTGGGCTACCTTCTAGCTGTATGATTTTACAAATGCTTTTTAACCTCTCCAAATTTCAGATTTCTCACCCATAATTTAGGATGGCAAAAATGTTGTAAATAGTACAGAATGGAATAATCGATCTAGTTTTAATAGGGCCCCTGGTTTCTGGAAGATTAAATGTGATCTCAACAATAACAGCTGCTGCTAAAATGTTTAATTTTTAAAGCCATAATGAGATTTCATACAATAAAACATTATCCATTTGAATGTATTTTATACATGACATGGTAAAAACTGTACCTTTTGATCAGAGTGTCCAATTTATTTTCTCTGTCTTTTAAGAAGTTAATACATTTCTGAAAGATACAGCTGATGTAATGCATTTTCATAGCCAGTACTTCATTCATGTCTCTTTGCTTCATACACTTCTCACAAATCAAATCCATCACCTTGTAGCATTTATTCAGAGCTTCTTCTTCTGCCAGCAGAGGATTCTCATTTATAAGCATCACAATCTAGAAGAAACCCCAGTGAGCTTAGAAATTCCATGAGAGATTTTTCCATGCTCAATTTAGGCAATCAGTTTTGATTATCAAATAAAGTCTTTCTCATGGTCACATACTTACTATGTTAATTCAAATAAGAATGCAAATTGCCACTGATCAAGTTGTAAAACTAATAACAGAAGGACATCATGAAATCTCTTGAACTCTGTATATCAAAGTTATTGTGTGATTTGCCATCCAGTTAAACTAAGTATTAGTTGGCCACTTGGAATCATGGTTTCTATATCTGTTAAAAGCACTTTTACTCAAGATAAAAGTGTTAGTCACTCAGTTGTGTCCGATTCTTTGCAACCCCATGAATTGTAGCCCATCAGGCTCCTCTGCCCATGGGATTCTCAAAGCAAGTACTAGAGTGGGTAGCCATTCCCTTCTCCAGGGAATCTTCCCGACCAAGGGACTGAACCTGGATCTCCCATATTGCAGGCAGATTCTTTATCGCCTGAGCTAGGGAAGCTCTCTTACTAAAGATAAGCATGGCATATTTGCACACCCTTTATAATCAGAAACAAATCACAGAGCAATCACTACTTTTAGCTAACATTACTGAGCGTTAGGATTTCATGGCTAGGAAAACCACAATTCTCATTCATTCTTGTTAATTATAAGCAAATGAGGTTTTTACAGGTGGAAGTCTAAAAATAAAAGGTGTATTGCTTACTAACTACATTTCTCTGTGGAAATTTTCCTAATATGCTTCTAGTCATTAATATGAATAGATGAACGAGGAAAGCAAAAATAGCTTTAAGAAGGGGATAATTAGACAGCTATCCAATATGATGCATTATGAGTCCTACACTTCCCAAATACACACAGATTAAGCCCAAATTCAGTGTAAGAAGGAGCATTTTCTTCTTAATTGATTGCATAGGACACCTGTACAAATCCAGATGACATAACAGTAATGTAAATATGTGGGAAACAGAGGCACAACTATATTCTCAGAGCAGAAAGTCATTCAGTATTTGTTAACCTATGTGTCACAGTAAAATACCTATCCCAGGTAACTGAAACATTAGGAAACAACACATGGCAGATTTCATGAATCAGATCCTTTTCTTTAGACAAGGAGCAAGGTAATTGTTAACTTAAGGAAAGCCCATGCCCAAGCCTCCTACGTGAAAATTTAACATAAACTAAATGTTCTTGTTAAAATAAGACTTTTACTTATTTCTGATCTTACTAAATTGATACACAGCCCAGTATTTTACTTCAAATATAGCACTCAATAATAAACTAGACTTCATTAAATAAGTATAATCAGAATTCTTATTGATAAACTTGCTGACAACTTCCCCTACCATTTATAATTCAAAAGTTAACTTGTGGCAGAGAAGAAAAGAATCATTAATTATTTATATTTCTCCTATCAACTGCCATGCCATCACTTGACGCCATTTGCTCAATATTTTGTATATATTATGAATCAAAGCATAGGATCTAAACTTGCATGTGAGAATTCTTAAAAAAAAAAAAAAAACAAAGCCAAATAGAACCCAGATTAATGATTTTTTGCTTAAGACATTAGACTCTATTTACTTTATAATATTCAGCAGTAATCCTCATGGACTGTAGCCTGCCAGGCTCCTCTGTCCATGGAATTCTCCAGGCAAAAATACTGGAGTGGGTTGCAATTCCCTTCTCCAGCGGATCTCCTGGACCCAGGGATTGAACCCAGCATATTCTTTACCATCTGAGCCACCAGGGAAGCCCAAACAAATGAAAAATGATATATATCCACAGCTCAACAATGAACTCATGGAAGCATTTATCATAGCTGCACACGAAAGAACACTTGAATTAGTTTCCTTCCTTTAGTCTCTGAAGTATTATAAAGGGATATTTCTTATAAAGGGAAACATTATTATTAATAATTACTGAGGGTGAATAAATAAATTCTGGGCTTAAAAATCATTTTAATAATCAAAAAACAGGATCACTTGCACACATTATCTTCTGATCACTTACAGACCCTGCTAAACTCTATTGTCATTTTTCCTTTTGCCTCTGTTTTTCTCCATTATAAACGTCTATATCCTGGGCATCAGCACAACTCCCTAAGTCCCTGCTGAAAACAAACATCCTTATTGCTATAGCAGCCACTTAACCTCCTCACAAATGTATCTGTGTTAGGTACACTGCGGCAAAAGGTGCACTGTTGGATCAAGTGTTGTACTGTGCTTATTTTTAAAGGTCTTTAATTTGACTGGTAGCTATTAGTTACTTTTTTATAATATGCCCTCTGAAGACCCATGCCAGCTTGAAAGGGGGTAAAGCAATGAAAATGGCCCATAACCAAAGCAACTGCGCAGCCTTTAACTGAAGTGTGGATAAAGAAAGGTTTTCAAGCAAAGAGACTATATCTACAAAAGGCAAGGCCTGGTCTGAAAGAAGGCACTATAATCATAGAGCAGTCTCTCATAAAACCAAGTGCTCTAAAAAGTAAAATGCAGGCTATTTTCGTTTATAATTTCTCTGTATAAATATACCCTTAATCTAACTTACACAAAATATGTGCCTTTAAAGATAACTGCAGGTACAATAATTCTTGGGATATTTAACCCTCAGAGACTAGGTTCTGTGTAAACATCAAAAATTACTCCACAGACCCAACTGTCACCATAACTGAAATTACTGTAATCTCAAAGGGTGGAAACAGACATAAGACACAGTGAATCAGAAACATATAGAAAACTTCTTTAAATCAATCAAACCCAAAATATCCTGTAAAGCAGTGGTCCCCAGCCTTTTTTGGCACCAGGGACCAGTTTTGTGCAAGACAATTTTTCCACGGGGGAGAGGGGGATTGGGGAGGAGATAGTTTCAGGATGATTCAAATGCATCACCTTTATTGTGTACTTTATTTCCATTATTATTACATCAGCTGTACCTCAGATTACCGGGCATTAGATCCCAGATGTTGGGGACCCCCGAGTCATGCTCAGACTGGAGGGGGAGTGATGAAGGCCTTATAAAACCACACACGTTCTCTACATTGAGAAATGCTGTGTGCCTGGAGAAACTCCTGTTTTCCCACCCCAGCCCACTCCACTCCTAATAGAAAGAGTACCACAGAGACAATGTCGTCATTTCCAAGAGTTCTCTCTTTCCTGCACGTGCTAGGAGGGAAAGAAAGACCAAAACAGAAGAGGCTAAGTATTTTTTTAACGGAATTTCCACTAGAAACACAAACACCTGTTCCATGGCAGAACTTCTTTTTTGCCCAGTGAGGATCACAAGTGTTGCATCTAGTGGTTCTTTCAAAATGTCAAGTAAAACATTCGTGTTTTGAAAAATAAAAACAGAATAGATTGCACTTGTCTATTGTGTGGGAAAGGATCTGCTACTTTGTCATCTCTCTTGATGATCCAGAACATTATTAATAACTTGGGGGAAAGGCCACATGAAAGGTATTTATTTGGTTGTTCCTCAAGCTTCAAAAGACCATATGCCAAGGGATGCAACAATAAAGTAATAATATTATATATAATTTATAACTTACATCTTTAAGTGTGTGTTAGTCTTCAAGAGTTACTTCATGAGGGCTGTCCACTTACTCTAATGACAATCAGTATATTCCAGATTTTTCTTTTGTAACATACTAAGGAAATCCATCTCAGTACATTATAATAACACCTTGTACTAAGGGAAAACTTCAGTTTTTGACCCAATATACATCTTGCTCAACAAATAGTTCTCAGGATTTTCCTGGTGGTCCAGTGGCTATGACTGCACTTCTAATGCAGAGGACTTGGGTCCAATCCCTGGTCAGGGAACTAGATCCCACATGCCACAACCAAGACCCAACACAGTCAAATAAATACATAAATATTAAAAAACAAACCAAAAAAAACCCCAAATAGCTCTGAATTACTATCAAATCTATACATTGTGAATGAAAGCATATGGCAGACACTGAAGTCTGAAACAGGTCTGTGCTGTTTCCTGAGATGACTCATGGAAAAAATTATATTCATTTGGATTAATTTTTTAAAACAATCATTTTATAAACAAAAAGGTCATCTATAAAATATGAAGAAAATAGCAATGGGAATAGTTCAGGATAACCCTTGAAGTTTCCCAGGTATGCTATGTGAACTTCCGAGTTGGTTTACAAAGTTTGAAAATCTGTGTGATTTGACTGTTTACTGCAAGAACTGTACTATTTAAATGCATCAGATACCTACTTGCATGAAAGAAATGTGTTCATGATTACATTTCCAAACACTGCCTAGAAGGATAATTACTGTACTGGATGCTGTTGGTCCCTCACCCAGATCTTCATTACCAGGTCCTATACCAGGTTCCTGCGACTGCGACTTTTGGCTGCTATGGCTCAGAGCTACCTCCTTCCTCGGAGAACTCCCTTCATTCAGAAACAGCCACCTCACTCGGCACCATCTGGGCAGCTGTCCTTTCCCCCTGGGGACAGACTTCAGCCATGACATGCTGATACAGGAAAGCCTGGCTCCCTTGCCTCTCTGGAGCCACTAATAAACAGAGCTCACTGTGAGACGAAGTGGAAGCTAGGTTTTGGCTGAACCCACCTCTCTGCCTTGCTCCTCCTCTTGCTCTGGTGTGTGTCCCTCACTCTCTTGTAGGTTTCAAACGAGAGCGCTACTTCACTGTATCAACTGAATGGGAGAACCTATCACAAGCTTCACATCAACAAAAAGCAACCCAGGACAATTAGGACCCCATATACTAAGAGCAGTTTAAATTCTAAAGCAATATATAAATGGGCTTCCCTGGTGGCTCAGACAGTAAAGAATGCAGGAGACCCGGGTTCGATCCCTGGGTCGGGAAGATCCCCTGGAGAAGGAAATGGCAACCCACTCCAGTATTCTTGCCTGGGAAATCCCATGGACAGAGGAGCCTGGTGGGCTGCAGTCCATGGGGTTGCAAAGAGTCAGACACACTAAGCACACACACTATTTAAACAGAAAGCAAATACAATAAACTACAGTACCTTGACAGGATGAAGATTTGTTGTAGTGATAATTTTGTGCAGTGGGCCTGCCAACTTTGGGGGCAGTTTCGGTTCTTTATCCAGTCCCTGGGGCTTAGTGTAATAATCCAGTTTCTCTCGAGGAAAGAAATTGTTGATTATAGTCACACAATCATGTTGACCTTTTAATAGGAAAATAGGAAATGTATTATTTTATCATTCAAAGTAAAGACACTGTCCGTTTTTTCATTATGTTGTTCTGTTTTCTGAAGTAAACGTGCATCAACGTCCTTAACTTTTAGGAGGGCAGAGAAGGAAGGAAGAGGTGAAATGTTTTAGGAAACATCTATAAGCATGCTTTTCGAAGTCAAGAAATAATCCCCTTTTAAAGACACAGAATCTACAATATGTAAGAAGATTATGCGGATAACAACAACAATAATAAAAAAGCAGTGTTTTACTTAAAATTGGCCCTAAATATTTAATACAAGTTGCACATAATCTAAATATTTCTTCTTCCACTCCTACACAAATGATGTTCGCTCTTCCCTAATCACATCTGGCTTTCTTACACAAAATTTAAATTTATTCTGTATTAACTTTCTTACTGTCATTATAATTACTACCCATTTCGTTAAGCTAATCTCTCCTCCCCTTGGATTTGAGAAAAGCTCGGCCTTTTTGTGAAATGAATTAGAGAAAAAGCTTTTGCTTCCGTAAGCTTGGAATCCACACTGTGGCTCCTCATAGATCCCTGTGCCACTTCTGGAAGCCAATCCCCAGAGGTAAAAACTGTTCAAGGAAAGCAGAACCGTCCATGGAGAAGCTGGCAGACTGATTGTATGTTCCTGCTGCTTCCTCCCCACTGGCTCCCTCTCCACTACTTCTCTGGAGCAAGGAAGTGGCCCCTCTGGACAAGCAGGGCACATCTGCAATTGCAGGCTTTTCCAGGAATCTCTGCAAGACAGACTTCTTCCTCCTTTCTGCCTGATGAGGGCTGAGGGACCTGTGACAGAGTCCTGCAGAGCAGACCCAGATGCCAGGGCTCCGGGAGAGGGGTCTGCTCTGGGTGGCCCGTGTGGCCCCTGCCCACTTGTGTATGGTCCAAGGAGCATCTGCTCAATCCTGCTGACGACAGGTGACTTGCAGGGGGACTGCACTGTGGGCCAGGTGGATCGTTGAGGCTGGTCAAGTTCTCAGCTTGCCCAAGAGATTGAGGATAACCCAAGAGTTGTGTCTCAGCAGAGGCTGAAATATTTCCTGGTTTGTTGACCCTGGGTCCAGAGGTATAGAGAGATGGCACAGCCCTTCACGGCTCCATGACCCTGTCAGCTTTACCTGACTGCCTAGGAGATGCAGACCCAAGTGGATCCAATCTCGAAAAACTATGCAATGTCTCCAACAGATGGCCTCTTCCGTGGAACATGTACTGTAACATCTACTACAACCACTCCACGACCAAACCATAAAGACAGCCACCGAGGAACACTTACGCAGATCAATCACTGTAAGTAAAGAGACTCTCATGGACCACAGAGAGATTCCATTTTTAAAAGTTAATAGGCAAACTGAGAAAGGTAATCCTGGTTACAATGTAGAACTAAAATAGTAATGCAGAAGATGAAGCAGATAAAATATCTCAAAATAGATAAAAACTAGGATATAGAAATCACTACAGGAAGGATGAGAGAGCTGAAAAAAACAGATCCGGGGGAAAAAAGAAAAGAAATGGATGGCAAATTAATAATTAAACAAATGATAAAACAACACAGTCATTTGAAAGCAAATTTTAGTAGTGATCACGTATCATTTTTGGTGTTTGATGCTATTTGTAAGCACTGAAACATCACTTTCTTTTTCTTTTTTTAAACCAGAAATCTCCATTATATACATCTTGAAAAGTCAAACAGTAACAAGAAATACTAAAAATACAAAGTGTTCTGTTTGGAAAGATCATTTCTACCTACACAATTTTCAAGAAGGGAGGAAAATGACCATCAAGCAAATATACTGCAAGCAGCATGTAAACATGACAGCACCAAAATTAACACAGATAACAGTGTGCAGGAATTTACAACTGTATATGAAGAAACTAAAGATGAAGACAAATTGCACTGCTTTTTTAAAACACCAGGGAAGCTCTAAAACACACTCAGCTTCAATAAAAAGATAGATGTTCCTGTTTAAAAAAAAAAAAAAACATACTCTAAAAAAGCTTCTCAACATATAAAGAGACCAAGGAAAATTTGAAGTTAAAAGAATCGGAGAGAGAAAAACATAGACTTAGCTTGTAACTACATCTCCTCATCAGTCCCCTAATTAGTATACTCAGAAAAAGCCTCATTAGCAGCTGGAAATATCTGTGCATAAAAATAATGGCTATATAACAATGACACTATCACAAGACTAGGAGTTTCTTAAAATTATACCTTTGTGAGAAGGAAAAAAACATGTCAACTTTTTTTCAAGATTTATCTTTCTCATTTTAGATATCGCTTAGGTTATTCTGATATTTTAAATAATCCATCAATAATTTCTGTTAGAGTGATATACATATATATTTAAAGTTTATCTTTATAAGTTCTTAATGTATATTTAATTTTTTATAACTGAAATTATTAAATATTTAGCTTTATTAGCTTTTAATTTATGAATTGGGAATACATGCAAATAAAATAGTACTGTTAATATAGAAAATAAGTGCTAGGAGTAGGAGCTGGGTGGGGACCACTTTGTGTTCTGTCATGACTGTCACTGGACTTGAGTCTTCTAGACTAAACGGGCTCACTGAGTCAGTCCTAGGCAGGATTAATGAGAACATAAATACAATCAGACACATCCAGTACAATTTTCTACTTTCAAGGATAAACTGAAATTGAAACACACTTCTAGCACAAGAAACAAAAAGCTGACAAAGATAAATCACATTCGCACTTGCAAAACCAGGATTTAGAAAACTGTGGAGTCATGTCTACATATAAGAGAACAGAGCCGTGATACAAGAATCACGAAAGAAGCCAAGATATAACTTGCATTCCAGAGAAAAAGGTAGCTTTGGTTATGACAGGTTTCAAACAATGTGCAACCCATGTACCATCTGAGAAGGTCCTATAATCAAAAACTAAATGAGAACAAAGATCGAGATGGAGCAAGGAGAAGAGAAGAGTGTGGAGAAAGAACAGCAGCCCTTGATAGCAGAGACAGTTAATCCCAATGGGTGGAGACAGCACGACAGAGAAATGATACTGCAGATGGTGGGGACTGCTAAAGGACAAAGAACACACCGTGGGTGACATTCTAATGATACATCGGTACTGAAAATTCTAGACTGTCTCAGCCAAGGCCACAGATAAGGGTAGTGGTGGAGGAGGAAAGGAAAGGAAAGTCCTGTTGCCTGACAAGGCAAACACAGAGAATGTGGAGAAATAAATTGAGTTTTAGTGATTTCATCTTGTTGGGGCTGCTAAATGGGCAAATATAATACCTTAAGGATGGGGCACAGGGTACAGTTTTGTTCGTTTCTAGATAATAACTAAGAAATACAGGTTTAACTGGGAGCATTGTGAATAGGAGAGTATGTACTAGTAGAACAGAAAAGCATTATTGATTTTTTAAGTTAATAAAAACAAAAAGGAAGTGTACTCTAACAAGGACAGGCCAATCACATTAAGGAAATACACGCAAACACACAAACTATCACCTTAGGGACTTCCATGGTAGCCTGCAAAGTGAAGAAAGTTGGAAGAATATATTTGTATGACCATATTTTTAAAAGATTACAAAATCTTGCACATATGAATACAAATGTATATGTATCGACCTGATTGAGGGAAATAAAAGTGGGAGAATGAGTTTTTTTTTTTTCATGTTCCTTCTTATCTTTATCAAAACTCATACTGAACAATGAGTTGTGGGTTGCAAAAGAGGATTTACTTTCACACTTGTCTGTAAGTCTTTGTCCAGTTAATAAGACTAACTATAAGGAAAATATAATGTCAACTTGAAAGGGTGCAATGCAATTTTCTATGAAATTAGTCTAAATAGATTAAAATGGAATGAAAATATTACCCTCACTCTAGGATGGAAATGAAGACATTTGTACCTTAGATTTGTATTAACATGGTAGTATTAAAAGATAAATAAATAGAAAAAGAAAACTATTCTATTAATGGTTGAAACAAACTCCTCTACTACTTTCAGCCCTGTGGTCTGGGGAAGACACTTAACCTCTATCTGAGCTCTGTTTCATTACATCGTGGACATAATGAAAACTTGCAGAGTTAAACAGAATTTCAGATCATTTAATTCCCTGGAGTCACTGTACATATCAGAAAACTGAAGATGTGGCAGTGAAGGGATTTGCCTATGATCTTGGAAATAATTAGGAGCAGACATGAACTAAAATAAGAGTCTCATGACTCCTAGTTTAATGTTCTTTTCTTACTATATTGACACCCTCAAAATTAGCTGAGAGGTGAGGTGGTGGCAATCAGGGAGCCCTTAACTACGAGAGACAAATATTTCTCTGCAATTTGCCCAGCAAGGTCATACCTTTCTCAAATCTTCCTGAAACTGAGTTAAAATGAAACAAGAATATTTGTTTTCATAGAGCTGTAAAAAAGTGACTCTATGACTATTTGACTTTATCAACTGTACCTACTATGAGTAGCTTTAAGTAATACAGTAATAAATTTTAATACCATATATAGTTAACTGTCCCCCATATCTGATTAATTCCCCCTATATATCAGCTTAAAAGTAATTTCTCTCTTTAAATTCCCTTGGAATGGGAGGGAAGATCCCTCCCTTTGATGTAGTTCTATGGAACCCTTATGTCATCCACTGGAGTATATTTTCACACAGTCATTCCTATTAGCCACTTAGTGCCATAAATATACAAATATCCTGTTTTATTCTCCAAAGCATCTAGAGTGATGCTTGATCTATAGGTTGTGAACGTTAAGTATCAGTTTCATGAATCATTAGGTCTCACAAAGCTATTTACTGTATTCCCAATAAATCAGATGTTTCTATTTTTGCTTTTCTATCAGTGGACTCTGCTACTGCCAACTCAGTGGGGCCAAAATACCAAACATCAGATATTCATTCCCACTCTCTTCTAAACCCCTATATCAAGTAACAGGATTAACATACCAAGAAATACTGGACACACAATAAATGTTTATGGTTGCTGAGGATGATACTGAAACAGCTGTATATTGTATTATCAATAATACTCATTCCTAATCATTGTTATAATTATTATAAATAGGAATAACTGATGGCCTTTATTGAGAGCCACAGTTAAAGCTCTTTAGGTCTGTCATTTCATTTAATCCTTTTAATAATCATGTAACCATTATATTGAAGATCAGAATCATTAAGTAACTTCCTAGTAGGTGGTACAAACAGAATTTCAACCCAGATCATTGACTCCACAGTTCTTATTCTTAAATACTAGGTTTAACTACTTCCTTAGAGAAGTGAACTCTTCTCATTCAAGCATTTGACTGCAACAGAAAGGCCTCACCACACTCTTTATCTCAGAGTGGAAATTTGAAATAGCTTGTTCATGTTCTCCAAAATGTTACTAGATGCTTCATTAAGTTAAACAAAACTGTAAATGTTTGCTTTTTAAAAAGGAAACATGACAGTATTTACACTCTGAGAAGCAAAGTGGCATTTTTTTCCATGGGGGAAATTTGGGGTATAACCTAATGTAAAACTGTCCTAAAAACTCACCCACAAAGGCTGCCATCTGAGCTGCTGTTCTTCCTACAGAATTGACAACATCTGTTTCGGCACCAGCTTCTAGCATTACCCACGTGATGTCTTTATTACCTAGAGTTAAAAAGAAACATTTGTTAAAAATAAGGAATGCCCAATTCAAATACTGCCTTTTAAATAATCCATACTCTTTTTTCCCCATTTAGTTTCAGATTTCTATCTGGTGGATATTTTCATTTTTCCCAAAATATTTATCATAACTACAGTAAAAAGTAAAATGCAACAGAACCCACAGAAAAATCAACCTTATTTTCTAGAAAAGAATAGAAAACATGAATACAAAAATGGCACAGAATTGAATATCACATTTTTTTTAAAACGAGAACAAAGTATGTTTTTCCTTGCTTAGCATAAAGTCAAAACAAAATAACAACAAAGACAAAGACAGAAAAAAGAAAATGAATCAAAGTTCTCACTAATGTCTCCTAACTCATCCCCTCCCTTACTCCTAGAGGCCCTGAGATAACTAATGGTTGAGGACCTATCTTTCTACGCTTTGTCCTGTTTAAACATTTACAGTTATTTTATTTGCATTCTTTGACTATAGGAATCATTACAGATCATTTGCTATTATAAACATATGTATGGATTATACACTATACTCAGTGAATAGCATTTACCATTACTTTTTGCAAGTTTGAATTATGATTTCCTTAGGAACAGTTCCTGGAAAACACGGTAGGGTCAAAGGTTATGTATATTTTAAATGCATTTTACCAGGCAGCCTCCCAGCAAGGTTAGGCTCATGTGCACTCCCCAAAACAGTGCACAAAAGTTCCCACACCAATGCTGGGCTTTGTCACTCCTCCTTAACCTCTGCCAATACTGTAAGTGAAAAACTATCATTTGCTGTCCTAATCTGAAGTCCTCTGATTGTTCGTGAGAGCGGTTTTGAGATTTTTAGTCAGTTGTATTTCTTTTGTTCCTGTTCAATTTTCTGTCTAATTGTCTACTGTAGTATTTGTTGTTTTCCAACTGATTTATAAGAACCATACATATATAATGGTATCACCCTTTAAGATGTTCAAGCTGGATTTAGAAAAGGCAGAGGAACCAGAGATCAAATTGCCAACATCCGTTGGATCATCGAAAAAGCAAGAGAATACCAGAGAAACATCTACTTCTGCTTTATTCATTATGCCAAAGCCTTTGACTGTGTGGATCACAACAAACTGTGCAAAATTCTGAGAGATGGAAAAACCAGACGACCTGACCTGCCTCCTGAGAAATCTGTATGCAGGTCAAGAAGCAACAGTTAGAACTGGACATGGAAGTACAGACTGGTTCCAAATTGGGAAAGGAGTACGTCAAGGCTGAATATTGTCACCCTGCTTATTTAACGTATATGCAGAGTACATCACGAGAAATGCTGGGCTGGATGAAGCACAAGCTGGGAACAAGATTGCTGGGAGAAATATCAATAACCTCAGATATGCAGATGACACCACCCTTATGGCAGAAAGTAAAGAGGAACTAAAAAGCCTCTTGATGAAAGAGGAGAGTGAAAAAGTGGGCTTAAAACTCAACATTCAGAAAAGATCATGGCATCTGGTCCTCAGTTCATGGCAAATAGATGAGGAAACAATAGAAACAGTGAGAGACTTTATTTTGGGGGCTCCAAAATCACTGCAGATGGGGTAACAGCAGCCATGAAATTAAAAGATGCTTGCTCCTTGGAATAAAAGCCATAACCAACCTAGACAGCATATTAAAAAGCAGAGACATTACTTTGCCAACAAAGGTTAATCTAGTCAAAGCTGTGGCTTTTTCAGTAGTCATGTATGGATGTGAGAGTTGGACTACAAAGAAAGCTGAGTGCTGAAGAATTGATGCTTTTGAACTGTGGTGCTGGAGAAGACTCTTGAGAGTCCCTTGGACTGCAATGAGATCCAACCAATCAATCCTAAAGGAAATCAATCCTGAATATTCATTGGCAGGACTTATGCTGAAGCTGAAACTCTAATACTTTGGCCACCTTATGCGAAAAACTGACTCACTGGAAAAGACCCTGATGCTGGGAAAAATTGAAGGCAGGAGGAGAAGGGGACGACAGAGGATGAGATGGTTGGATGGCATCACCAACTCTATGGACATGAATTTGAGTAAGCTGCGGGAGTTGGTGATGGACAGGGAAGCCTGGCGTGCTGCAGTCCATGGGGTTGCAAAGAGTCAGATATGACTGTGTGACTGAACTGAACTGAACACCCTTTAAGACATGTAATAACTATTTCCCATATTGTTTAATTTATATTTTAACTCTATGTAGGGTATTTTCTACATATGGAAATATTAAGATTTTATGTAATCAAATTAGGCACTGTTGCCCTTTTTGAAGTCTATATTTTATGTTATGCTTAGAAACACCTTCCAGTTCCAGGATTAAAAAAACTACAGATTACTGCTTTCAAAGCATGATAATATTATATTACATATTTTCTTAAAAACTGTAACAAGTACAGATAATTCCACTTAATTTTAGATACTTCCCAAATTGTCTTCATTCAACAAATTGTAAGAAACATGAATCAGAGTAAGTTTCTAAACAGATCATCCTATTTCATACAGAAATGTCAGTGAAGCAAACTGCTCTATCATAGCAGCTATTTTGTCAAGAGAACAACAAAGCTTCAGTATTACTTCAAAATATAAAACTATAGAACATCAAAGGAACTAACTTGTAAGAATAACAGATCAAGCTTCATGACTCTAAACAAAGCATACCATCAACAGAATCAGGCGATTCAAATAACTAAAGAAACATCACCAAATTAACTATATAACATGTTTCATACATTGTACCTTTTCAAAACCAATTCCCATCATGTCTTTCCATAAGACATGATCTTAAAATTACCACAACAAAAATGCACTTAATTAAAAAATATACATATACTTATAACAAATTTGACTATAATTAATGTATTAGAATAAATGCTAAAACTTCACCAGAAAGTGCAGCAAACATGAGGGCTGTGTATCCATGTTCGTGTTGATGACAATTTACATCAGCTCCATGTCGTAAAAGTAATTTGCACATATCAAGTTTTCCTTTATATGCAGCATGCATTAGAGGAGTCATTCCATTCTTTAACAGAAAGGGAAGAAAATATTAATTTTACTTATTTACCTTTCCCCCGCCTATGAACAATTTATGCAATTCAGTTAGAACACAAAATAAAATGAATTAATAAAATCATCTTTATAATCTACATTTTTATACTCACTTCCCACTTGGATCTTCTATAAACTGCTGAGGAAAAAAGATAGTTTCATTACCTGAGCTTTTCAACAGATTAGCAAACAGATTCAGAGAAGAACTGCTCAACTTCGCTTAACTAATAAAATGGCCAGGGCAAAACTGAAACTAAATTTATCAGAGTTCTCATTTCGCCTACATGCTGCTCTTGGAGAAATAAATGGAACGAACAGGTATAAACGCACTACAAAAGAAAAGAAAAAAGTAAGGAAAAACTTTAAAATAAATAGAACGCTTATCCAGGGGAAAGTAGAATACTGCATATCCACAACATGGAATATTATTATGTACTGATTGAATTCATCTGTATCTACTGAATTGAAGAAATTTTCATGAGTCACTACTGCCAATGAGAAAAACAAGATGCAGGAAACATATGAGAGTGCCCTCATTTTTAAAACAATGAGCCTCAAAATCACATTTATATTTTAATCATGAATAAGATTTGGTCAAATATATGATTATATGAATATGGAGAAATGATAAGTAGTATTTACACCAGGCCACACTGTTTAGTCTCCACATGTTTTGTCCATATCCAATGAACATCCAACCTTATATGTTAAGGATCCAAAACCATTTAGTGGATAAATAAATGAGCTATTTCCTATAAGTAAATTTTCTCAGAACCCAGAAGAGACTCTCTGAGTGCTAGAATTTCAGTTGTTTTGGGTGAAAATCTCTCTAAAATAATCTCGTTTTTGGCAAATTTTAGAAAACTAACATAATTTGAGTTGTTTTTAATGATTCTAGACTATTCTTATGAACATAGTTCTCAATATTATCAGAGGTATGTTGATGTGAAAATTATTGGGAGGTTGTACAAGAGGCAATTTAGGAGTAGTCCAAGTTTTTTGACAGTAGTAATGGGAAAATGATAAGGGAGTAGATTTAAAAACTTTAGATATGATGACATTAAAAATAATTAAAGTTTCTTGTAACTCTTAAAGAATTCATCAATATTAGTCTACTAAGTTATAATTCTATTATCATTAAAAAAGCATTCATTCAGCAAATACTTGCCAAGTGCCTAAGCTATGTCAGACAAACCTTTACACTGTGGGTAGCAATGAACAAAGCCCAAGCCCCTGAAGTCTAAGTCCTGGGCACTTAAATTTTAGTAGGGGTGACAAGGCAGATGGTGATAATAAGTCCTATAGGGAGACAACATTGCATAAGCGGGAGAGGGAATGCCAGAAGGTTAGAGGAGGTTATTAGTTTTAAAAGGACAGTCAAAGAATATGCCTCTGACAAGGTGGCATTTTGAACAAAGTCCTGGAGGAAGGATGTAAATATTGAGTAACTAGAAGAAGAATGGGCTCCCTGAGTGGTTCAGTGGTAAAAAATCCTCCTGCCAGAGCAGGAGATGCAGGTTTGATCCCTGGGTCAGGAAGATCCCCTGGAGAAGGAAATGGCAACACACTCCAGTATTCTTGCTTGGAAATCCCGTGGATAGAGGAGCCTGGTGCACTACAGTCCATGGGGTTGCAAAGAGCCGAACACAACTCAACAACTGAACAGAGAAGAATGCTCCAGTAAAGAGACTGCAAGAGTAAAACTCTTTGGTGTTCTGTGTTCAAGGAATACCTAGGAGGAATACCAAGGAGGCCAAACCTGTGTGCAGCTCACTTGCAGAATGTGCAGGACCTCTTTGTCTTGATCTAAGCGCTCCTAGTGTGTGTCAGTCACTCAGTCGTGTCCGACTCTTTGTGAACCCCATGGCCGGTAGCCCACCAGGCTCTTTTGTCCATGGGATTCTCCAGACAAGAATACTGGAGTGGGTTGCCATTTCCTTCTCCAAGTTTAAACATATACAGGGTAGGACAGGATAGGAGTGTGTCTAATGTTTTAAACATTAAATAGGATGCCAGTGCTTGTGGAGGGTTTCCAGAAACTTATTATTTTATTAAGCTACAGAAGAGTCATTCTACCTTAATCTGTTAAAGAATTTTTACCCTCAGTAGCTAAATTTTATCAAATACATTATAATATCTACTGAGATGATCTATGTATTTCTCTTTTACTTTGTAAAATAGTGATTTACATAAGATTTTCTAAACTGAATCATCCTGTCATCCTTGGAGAAACCTTATTTTGTTAAGTCTTATTATTCTTTTGATACACTGTTGTATAAAGTTGCTAGTATTTTATATAGTGTTTCTGAATCCTTATTTACAAAGTGCATTGAGCCCACAGTTTGCTTGGGCTTCTTCCTATTTTGGCATCAGCATTAAGATTATTTTATCAAATGAGTTGGGCATCTGCCCATATTTTTATGAATTAATGGTACAATCTGTGTAAAATGAGAATTAAATGGTCCTTGAACATTTTGTAAAACTTACTCAGGTCTGTAGCTTTAAAAAGTAGCTGGCAGTTAAATACATTTACACAAATCTTTTATTTTCTATTTTTATACTTCTATATGAGATGAATATGTTCATTTTCATGTTTCTACAAAATCACTACTTTCATATAGGTTTTCAAGTGGATTAGTTTACACGAAGTTATGACAATTTTTTTTTTCTCACTGCAGTTATACTCCCACTTACTTCCTTGGTGTTTATACATATAATTTTCTTGCTTCTACTTTCCTAATTATCTATTTTTGGAGGGGCAGGGGGGGTCTTAAATTGATAACTTTGTTTTATCTTTTCTTTGTTAACAGTTTCATTGTGATATGACTTACCCATTTAATGTTACAGTTAAATAATTTTTAGTATTTTCAGAGTTGTACAACTATCACCACAATCAATTTTAGAACACTTTTGTCATACCCAAAAGAAACACCATGCCCACTGACAGTCATTCTCATTGGCCCCCACCCAATCCCATCACCCAGCCCTAGTCAACCATGAATCTGCTTTCTGTATCCTGGACTTGCTCATTTCTGAATTCTCCTATAAATGGAATCGTATAATATTCAGTCTTGTTTGACTGGGTTCTTTGACTTGGCAGAATTTTGCCTGATATTCACCAAGTTGTAGCATGCAGCAGGATGTCTTTCCTTTTTATAACTGAGTAATACTCCATTGCATAGATATACTACACTGTGTTTATGCACTTATCGGTTGATGGATGTTTTGAACTGTTTCCACCTTTGGCACTTTGGCTGTTATGAATAATGCTGCTATAAACATTCATTTTCAAAATGTTTATATTGCCATGTTTTATTTTTCTTAGTTATATACCTAGGATTGCTGTGTCATATGGTAACTCTTATGTTTAACCATTTGAGAAACTGTCAACCCATTTTAAAGAGCAGCTGCACCATTTTACATTCCCACCAGCAAAGCATGAGCGTTCCAGTTTCTCCATATCCTCACCAATACTTGTTATCATCTGTTTTATTTTCACCATCCTAGTGGGTATAAAGTAGCCTCTCACTGTGGTTTTGATTTGCATTCCCCTGGCAGCTAATTCTGAGCATTTTTTCATGTGCATATTGGCCATTTGTATGTTTTCTTTGGAGCAATGTCTATTCAGATCCTTTGCCCATTTTTAAATAGGGTGATTTGTAATTTTTATTATTGAGTTGTAGGGGTTCTTAACACATTTCAGTTACAAATTCCTTACCAGGTAGGATCTATAAAACCATTCTGTGGGTTTTCTTTTTACTTTTCTGGATGGTGTGGTTTGAAGTACAAAGGTTTTCATTTTTGTTTTTTCTTTTGTTGCTTATGTTTAATGACTTTTTAAATTTTTTATTTCTATTTTATTTTCTTAATTCATTTCCTATATTTTCTGAGTATACTATTTTTCATCTAATTTCATGAGTTGAAAGCTCAGAACACCACAAAGATTTAAAATACAATAATAAATGCTACAAAATTTCCTCTGAATATGATTTTGGCCACATGACACCAGTTTTTGACCAACAGTTGCTGCTGCTGCTGCTAAGTCGCTTCAGTCATGTCCAACTCTCTGTGACCCCATAGACAGCAGCCCACCAGGCACCCCCGTCCCTGGGATTCTCCAGGCAAGAACACTGGAGTGGGTTGCCATTTCCTTCTCCAATGCATGAAAGTGAAAAGTGAAAGTGAAGTTGCTCAGTAGTGTCCAACCCTTAGTGACTCCATGGGAGTTTCCAGGCAAGAGTACTGGAGTGGGTTTCCATTTCCTTCTCCATTGATCACCAGTAGCTTTTGATAAATATTGTGTTTTCAGCTGTAAATAGTAGGCAATTTCTACTTCTATTTCTTCCTTTAGCCAAGAATTATTCAGAATTTTAACAAGCATTCAGGTTACACGTTTTATTATTTGGATCAAATTTTTATTTTTAGTGTTATATTACATTTGGTGAAGTTGTTCAAAATTAGCTAAAATTTTCCTGTACAAATTAGTATCATTCACAGGCAAATTTTTATCAGTGTTCTATGTAAAATGGAGATGTACTATTTCTGTCTTATACACACTGCAGAGACTGTTAGGTTATCCAATTTTCCAACCCTTGAATACTTCTACTTAACCAGAAGATGCTTTTGTGGTCTTACAAATTTCTCCTTTGATTTCCATCTTTTTCATTATGAACCTCAAAGTTTATAGGCTTATTAGTGAAGGCTTAAGGCTGTCATGTTCTTGGAGGATTATTAATGATCTATAGCAAAGAGTCTTCATCTTTTTTGTGTGTGTTTTGCTTTAGCTTTATTTTGTCTGATATTAATTTTGCTATCCATGTGTGGGTAAAGGGTTAACAAAATACGCTCTTTTCTGCATGAGAAACAGAAATTCAGTTAACCGTCTATAGTAGTAGAATTGTCCTGCATAACAGTGTAGCTACTAGCCACACACGTCTAATGGCTGCCATTCTGGACAGCTCGGAAGAGAAAGTACCATCATCTCAGAAAGTTATTTTGGATAGCAACTGTTCTATAATGTAGAGTTTAGGTTCAGTTAACCTTCCCTAGAAGGAGAATTGCTGGATCGAAGGTATGCATGTTTAAAAACGAGAAATATTCTAAAATTTTTTTCCAGAATGTGACGTCAATTTATACCTAATCCATTAGCATATATAAGTCCAGTGTTTCCCATACTTCATAAGAAATGATATAGTATTGCTTTAATTGTCACTTGTTTGATTACCAATAAAATTAAACATTTTTTACATGCTATTTGTCTTTTGCAACCTGTCTTGCTGATATTTGCTTTAGAGCTTAATATGACTTGAGGACAAATACTAGAAAACAACTCTTATTAGTAGATTTTATACATGATCTATTCTCATAGGAAGTAAAACATCTTATTAAACATTTTAAATTTTACCTCATCCAAGCAGTTGACACGAACATTCTTGCTGCCTAACAATGTTCCAGCTTCTTGGACAGTACCTTAAAAAAAAAAAGAAAATGCAAAATTTATTTATCTTTAGAAAAGAATCTAACACCAAGGAAACAAACTTTTAAGGATCATCTGTGAAACTAAGATGAGTCAGGTTAGGTTGTTAAGAAATAAAACATCAATCACATAGTATTTCTTCCACAAAGTAATTATTCCCAAGAACAGATTCATAGAGACTAAAATAGCTCCATCTTGCTTTTACTTCCACTGGCCTCAGAGTATATTAAATTGGCCACATTTTCCTTTTGGCAGTAATACAAAAACCACAAGGCATAAGACTTTTAATACTGAAACAAATCTTAAAGGGCATCTAATCCAACCCACCATCTAAAGCTTAAACTGCAGTCAATGTAATAACTGGGGTTCAAAATACAGTCAGTATTTATATACCTTGTCACCACTAGGCCCTGTGAATTGATGGCATGCTTGTAATAGAATTCTTGGTTTGGAAATGCTGAGGTAAACATTATCTTTAAAGCCTAGTACTATATAAAAGTGCCATTATGGCCAGGATTCAGACTCTCGTACTGAAAGTCATCTGATATAAAACTAAAGGTCAGTTTCTGTAAATTTGTAAATAAGCCATAATTGGGCCACAACTGTCAAGTTTTCCAGCCATCCATAAGACATACTGACAGAAGCAAGTAGTCTCAGGAGAAAATGTTGCTATTATCATCATTAGTAGAAGCCAACCACATGTTCTGCCAAAAAATTTCTTGTGTGAAGGGGAACAGGATAATGAAATTGCACGTTCTCAGGGAGAAAGGCTGAACTAAGTCTCTCCTCTGAAAGGGCATAGAAGAACTGAAGCATTCTCAATGAGGAATTATTTCTTCTTTTTAAATTTAGAATTATAGTTCAAGAATATGCTGAACTCTGCAGTTCTTCCAGAGTTAAAGGTGGAAAGCAGAATCGAGTGTAGCCTGCTTCTTTCTACCTGATCTGCTTCTTAGGCACATAATCTGAACAGTCCTCATCAACAGGGGGGAGACACAGAAGTGTCTCCTAGACTCTCCAATACTGCAGTAGCTCACCTGGGGAAATGTCAAGTGAGTGATCTACAAGGCCCTGGACTATGACAGCTATTCATTTTTCTGATCCTGCAGTCCATCTGAGGGGAGCTGGTATCCCTGGTTGAATGGCTACAGCTACAGAGGGAGAGGGGAAAGCCTTCAATCATGCAAGCAGGTTTTGTACAGAAGCTTATCCACACTCATGGTTTCTCACCAGAGACTCAAACATCTTTGGAAAGGAATTAGAACTCCAGCATCCTAATTTTAGGACCACATTTCTTCATCTTAAGAGTTTGTTAACTGAGGAAGATGCTTCAGTTGAACTTCATTATCCACTGAGGAATAACTGAAGTTACTTTTCATCCAACCAAGAGATGTTTATGCAGTAAAGGGAGAATACTATGGGGACTGTGACCATGCCAAAGCCTGCTTGCTATATGTTAGGGGGAAGATGGGAATTTCAATCATAAACACTTGGCTCATGTTAGGGAACAGGCCGGTAATTCTATAAAAGTTGAGCCCAAGGGCTAACAATACATGTTAAATCTGTCCAGTCACAGGGCAATTAAAAAAAAAAAAATGATGAGGCATTCACTCACTTGCCATGGAATACCAGTTAGTCTTTTGAAATGCAGGGACCACGGTTAGAAAATTTTCCTAAAACGGTTTGGGAATCCAGAGAATAAAAACAGATTTTGGAAAACAGATGAGCACAATACCCCCAAGAAGAGAATTTCTAATTCTTCTGATGATTTCTAATTTGTGTTCCTAATTTAATGACATTAGTAGGAAACTGTACAAGTCTACAACAGCATGGAAATGGGAAACGCATTGTTAACGCAGAAGGATTTTTTTTTTTTTTGGTCTTTCTTCACTGTGCATATAGGAGAGTCTCAAACAGTATTTTGCAATTAAGTTTAAAAGATTAATTGCTTTCCTCGGGAAGGAAATGTGTTAAATCTCAGTTAACAAACTCTTAAGATGAAGAAATGTGGTACTAAAAGGGGGATAGGAAATGAGACATTTCACTGGAAACAAAAATGAACAGACCTATAATGATGAAAATAATATTTAGTGATTTGGTTCCCTTGTAAGACTTTCTCCAAATTACTCCAGAAAAGAAAACACAACCTAACCTGCTCCATTAGGGTGGGATTGATAACTTATCGGGATGGACCAGCATTTTAGCAGGAGAGAGATGATGGTAAGTGTGACAGTCTCACTGTTACTGCCCTCTCTTATACCACACCCCAGACCTTTTAGCATCATAAAAATGAACAAGACCTATAAAACCCTCAGTGTTCCCATTGGTGAAGCAGAAATAATAACATCCATCCCATATGGCTCTTAGGACTAAGGGCTTGTCTTGGCGTAGGGCAGAGAGTACCACTTCCGTGCACACTAGATGCTCCTGTTATTTGTATTTAGAGCAGCGTAATAAAATTTATTGTGACACTCCTAATTTCTAGTTTGGGACTACTGGTCTCACTGAGGACAAGAAGTAGCCAAAACAGACAAAAAGGGAGAAACAAACATGACATTTCTGTTCCCAGCAATCCATCAGATGGTCATGAGATCTGGATATGTGTGAGTTTTAGGCTTCCCTGGTGGCTCTGCTGGTAAAGAATCCACCTGCATGTGGGAGACTTGGGTTAGATCCCTGGGATGGGAAGATCCCCTGGAGAAGGGAAAGGCTACCCACTCCAGTATTCTGGCCTGGAAGAGTCAGACATGACTGACTGACTTTCACTTTACTTCCCAAAAGGAATATCTTTTTGTGAGGAATCTATATCAAAGTTAAGTATTAAAAAAAAACTATTTAGCTTGTTAGTTGCCATAACATTTATGTGTAAGTAAAAACATGTATAAAATAAAGTGTCTGGATTTAAAAATAATACATGGATACAGATTTAATCATAGATCAGTTCAGTTCAGTTCAGTCGCTCAGTCGTGTCTGACTCTTTGCGACCCCATGAATCACAGCACGCCTGGCCTCCCTGTCCATCACCAACTCCCGAAGTTCACTCAAACTCATGTCCATCGAGTCGGTGATGCCATCCAGCCATCTCATTCTCTGTCGTCCCCTTCTCCTCCCCCCCCCAATCCTTCCCAGCATCAGAGTCTTTTCTAGTGAGTCAACTCGTTGCATGAGGTGGCCAAAGTATTGGAGTTTCAGCTTTAGCATCAGTCCTTCCAATGAACACCCAGGATTGATCTCCTTTAGAATGGACATAGACACATAGTTATAAATGTATTTTAAAATAGACTTTTAATTACAACATGCATTTTGAAATACTGTTTAAGTGTAAAGTTTCTAAATTCTCCTACTCCTATCTATTTTTAGACTTTGTAACCAAATGTCCTTAAGTTAGGATTATGAATCACTGCATAAAAAAAACAGTATCTAAAAGAGCTGTTTTGTAAATGAATACAAGGAAGCCCACAGAGGTTGTAAAACCAGCCCAGTCAAATAGTTAACGGTTTCTATGTATTTGAATTTAAATTTGTTTTTGAACTCTATGCTATAACTGATTATTAGGAGACGTGAATCTTTTTCAAATTGCCAACATCCACTGGCTCATCGAAAAAGCAAGAGAGTTGCAGAAAAACATGTACTTCTGCTTTATTGATTACACCAAAGCCTTTGACTGTGTAGAACACAACAAACCACTACCTCACCTGCCTCCCGAGAAATCTGTATACAGGTCAAAAGGCAACACCTAAAACTGGACATAGAACAGACTGGTTCCAAATTGGAAAAGGAGTACGTCAAGGCTGAATATTGTCACCCTGCTTATTTAACTTATATGCAGAGTACATCATGTGAAATGCTGGGCTGGACGAAGCACAAACTGGAATCAAGGTTGCCAGGAGAAGTATCAATAACCTCAGGTATGCAGATGACACTACCCTTATGGTAGAAAGTGAAGAAGAAATAAAGAGCCTCTTGATGAAAGTGAAAGAGGAGAGTGAAAAAGTTGGCTTAAAACTCAACATTCAGAAAAGTTGTTTCTAAGATTGTGGCATCCGGTCCCATCACTTCATGGCAAATAGATGGGGAAACAGTGGAAATGATAAAAGATTTTATTTTGGGGGGCTCCAAAATCACTGCAGATGGTAGCTGCAGCCATGAAATTAAAAAATGCTTGCTCCTTAAAAGAAAAGTTATGACCAACCTACACAGCATACTAAAAAGCAGAGACATTACTTCGCCAACAAAGGGCCGTCTAATCAAGGCTATGGTTTTTCCAGTAGTCATGTATGGATGTGAGAGCTGGAGTATAAAGAAAGCTGAGCACTGAAGAATTGATGCTTCTGAACTGTGGTGCTGGGGAAGACTCTTGAGAGTCCCTTGGACTGCAAGGAGATCCAACCAGTCCATCCTAAAGGAAATCAGTACTGAATATTCATTGGAAGGACTGATGCTGAAGCTGAAACTCCAATACTTTGGCCACTTGATGCGAAGAACAGATTCACTGGAAAGGACCTTGATGCTGGGAAAGATTGAAGGCGGAAGGAGAAGGGGACGACAGAGGATGAGATGGTTGGATGGCATCACTGACGCAATGGACATGAATTTGAGCAAACTCTGGGAGTTGGTGATAGACAGGGAAGCCTGGCATGCTGCAGTCCACGGGGTCGCAAAGAGTTGGACACGACTGAGCGACTGAACTGAACTGAATCTTTCTATATACCAGAGGCACTAGAAATAACTGTATTAACTCCACAGGACCTTAGGGCAGGATCTTTTAACAGTCCCAAATTGGAAACAACTGAAATGTCCCTAAGTGTGACCAGATAAGCACATAATGATACATCCATACATGGGGAATAAAAGAAAATAAAAAACAAACTGTTGGTACAGTACAGATGAACCTCAAAATCATGATGTTGAGTGAAAGATGTCATGCAAAAAAAAAAGTATTTACTGTACTTATTTTATAATTCCACTTTTATAAAGTTCTAGAATAAATCAATCTAACCAATAGTGACAGAAACCTGTCGGTGGTTGCCTAGAGACAGGGTTGGAGGGAGTGGCAGATTACAAAAGGGATGTAGAATCTTTTGGGGTAACTCAACTAGTCATTGTGTGGATTGCAGTGAAGGTTTCGTGGATGTATACTTATGTCAAAACTCTTTTAAAAAATGTGCATTTTAAATATGCACTGTTTATCATACTTAAATTATACTCCAGTAAGACCGGTAGAATAAACCTTATTGTTCAAGCCTGTTTCATAGCTCCTTTAACACAAATAATGGAAAAAGAGAAAAAGAAAAGAAAGCACATTACTTTCTTGTGAAATCAGCAATACTGACTCCAGGGATTTCAAGTACTAAACAAGATAAGTAATGAAACTGGTTTATATTCTTAAAGGAGGTTTCATTTATTTTGAAACAGTGCTTCCTCAGTGTTTAGTGAAAAAGATATCAGAACTTGGAAGAATGGCTCAATCTACAAGTAATATAAGCCACTTAACTGTGCTTCAGTGATTTCATTTCTCTTCTGAAATGTTGTGAAATGGATGCCGTCAGTGACTAAAATTTAAATGGATATGTGAGAAACAGCAATGGCACCCCACTCCAGTACTCTTGCCTGGAAAATCCCATGGACAGAGGAGCCAGGTAGGCTGCAGTCGATGGGGTCGTGAAGTCGGATACGACTGAGCGACTTCACTTTCACTTTTCACTTTCATGCATTGGAGAAGGAAATGGCAACCCACTCCAGTGTTCTTGCCTGGAGAATCCCAGGGACGGCGGAGCCTGGTGGGCTGCCGTCTATGGGGTCGCACAGAGTCGGACATGACTGAAGTGACTTAGCAGCAGCAGCAGTGAGAAACAGCTTCTCAGTTTCATCTGGAACTTCTTCTTGGCATTCCAACAAATAAACAACCTGTAGAGTAGCTAGCATACGAATTTACTCAAAAGAAGAACTTGTTCTTAAAGTGTCCAGTGCCATATGTGGTATTCTCTGGGCTCTAAGTCCCCCTTACAATCTGCTTAACTTTTGGAGGGCAGTGATTAGCAGGATGGAGACATTCAAAACTTTGCTGAGCTTATTTCAGACTGGCCAAGGTGACAGGTCACACTTGACTAGAAATTTACTGTTAATTTCACAAACTAGTACTGACTAATCCAGTGCTTCTCAAAGTCTAGAAATGTACCAAAAAGGGGAAAAATATCAGAACCGTACTCACTTCTTTAAACAAAAAAATGCTTCTTATGAGTACAAATATAAACTCTGTTTATGACCTCTGTTTGGCTATAAGCCAACAATTATTTTACAAATTGTTGTTTAGTTGCTAAGTCGTCCAACTCTTTGGGACCCCATGGGCTGTAGCCCACCAGGCTCCTCAGTCCATGGGATTTCCCAGGCAAGAATACTGGAGTGCGTTGCTTCTTCCTTCTCCAGGGGATCTTCCCACCCAGGTATTACACCCACTGTCTTCAGCTTGGCAGGCAGATTCTTCACCCCTGAGCCACTTGCACACAAAACTACAAAATCACTTACAATTAAAATTAATTTAACTTGACAGATGATAATATTTTAATGCAATTACCTTTCAAAGTGAGTAAGATATGGTATGGACTGCTATGGTGCTGATTTCATTTTTTCATTTTTTTGTTTAGTTTGTTTTCAAGTCCAGCATATTTCTACAACTGTAAGCCAGAGGATATCTCTGCTCTGCCACTTATTACCTGTGTTACATTGGGCAAGCTACTTAACTTTTCAATTCCTTGGTTTGTTATCTATCAAATAGAGACTGCCATATTTACCATAATCATAGCCAACACAGTATCTTAAATACTTTATGTATACTAACTCATTTAAAATGTTGTAAAGTGTTATGTGTGTTAGTTGCTCAGTCGTGTCTAACTCTTTACAACCCCATGGACTGTAGCCTGCCAGGCTTCTCCGTCCATGGAATTTTCCAGGCAGGAATACTGGTGTAGATTGCCATCCCCTTCTCCAAAGGAACTTCCCAACCCAGGGATCGAACCCTGGTCTCCTGCATTGCAGGCAGGTTCTTTACCATTTGAGCTACAGAGAAGCCTGTATTCCTAGCTTATGAAGATTAAATGCACAAATAAATGTTAAGTGCTAAGAATTATGCCAGACCCATGATAATAGTCAGTAAAGGTCAGCTACAGTTTTCTCATTACTCTTTTTTAAGAGTATGGTGATGTCCCATTTGACAAGAATGTATCACATACTAAGTCCATCTCACTTCTTTTCTCATCAGCTTGCACCAAATAAATAGCTGAAAGAGGGTCTATGTAATTTGTTGAACAATGTGAGCCCAGTAAAAAAAAAGTCACAGGGATAACCAGGCTAAATTCACATCAGTCGTTTCACTTAATCTTTACAAATAAAAACTAGTGGACACCCAATAATTTATCCAAGCTTTCCCCTTCCCCGCCCTCCCTCCAACACACACACACACACACACACACCCATCTGCGCCTTTCAGAGACTGACTTTACAAAACTGCTCTCTTGTTTACACTTTTGCGAGAAGGTGATAGCCCTGGACTGCTTAAAAACAGCATTTGCATCCCTGGTGGATTGTAAATTGATCCTTTGTCTCCTTTTTTGCCCAGCACTGTACCTGGCACAGAGTTGAGACTCACATGGTTGGTGAGCTGAATCCCAGAGCCACCAAAGGCACGGAGAAATTAACCAGAGATAGGCAGAACAGAAAGACTGCATGCCAAATAGGTCAGCGGGAACCATGTTAAACAAACACACTGCACTAACTCCAAGTCCCACAAATTCTGGGCAAAGAACACTTATCATGAGAAACATAGGGCTGTGACTGACTTAAAATTGTTGAGGTCATATCGGGTGGGCTCAGGTCATCAGCACCTGTTGAGTACCAATCCGATTTTTTTCTCTTTTCCCAGTAGACTTTCCTTGTCAGTATAAAATTTGCCTTCCTCTCTCTCTGTAGGTCCAGATCTGAGCCATGTTATTTAGAAACACTGGAAATTGGGAAGCTTTTTATGTTATTATGACCACCCTCTGTGCCGATCCCAATCGAGGGCAAGCTCATTCTCGAGCTTAAAACAGCCACGTGAACAACGCCCGCAGTTCCCACGCATCCCCATCCCCGCGAGGTGACAGTGCTCTAGAAGCAACCGATTCATGCTGTTGTCACCTGCCAGGTAACGGGACTTAGTAGTAAACTCTTCGGGGATATCCGCTGGGGGACTGAGGGGACACATGGCTTCTGGCTCGTCCCCGGGGCCTGCGTCTCCCTCCCTAGCACCAGGAGCGGTGGAAGTGGGACTCGCGCTGGGAGAATGGAAGAGAATGCGCGCAGAGCGCGATTACAAGATCGCAGCCCTGCCAAGAGCGCCAAGCGGTGCGGACGCCTCCTCAACCCCTTCGCTTTCGCGCGAGTTTCCGCGGCGGTCGGGGGCTTCTGGAAGGATGTCAGGGAGGCCTTGCAGGCAGAAGCCTCAAGGCGGCAAGTTACAGATGTCGTTTTGTGCTCTTATAAAGAACCCTGCTCCTTAGGAGCTCTCTCCACCCGCCCCAAAAGGGGGCGGAGACAGCCAAGGGATCCAGATCATTCGGCCTCCGGAAGTCGAAATGGCCCTGTAGATACCGGTCTAAGAGCCTGAAACTTTCCGGCCACGATCGCCCAGGCGGACTCCGGTCAATTCACCTGAGGAGTTTTGAAGAGTGCACATTCTGAGGCCCCACCCCCGGCTGGCTCTTTATTAGCCGACGTGGAGCCCGCAAAGGTGGCGCCTTCTAAAAGCTGATTCAGAGGACGAATGTCTGCAACCTCCGCTCTCGTCCCAGCTGCTCTTCTCCCTCCCCACCTCTCCGCCCCCGCAACTCGTCCCAGACCGCAGGGAGGAGCGCTGTTTCCCGATGGTAGGGTGTCAACCTCGTAAAACCGCAACCCGGGGTCAGCCGGGCCTGGGGCGCCGCCCGGGCTCCGCCACGCCCCTCTCCCCCCTCCCGGGCCAGGCAGGCAGAGCCCCCGGCGCAGCCCAGCACCCACACCTTTTCCGATGACTTCCAGCAGCTCCTTTTCCTCCTGGGTCAGCTCGCCTTTCTTTATGTGAACCATTGCTTCCGCCAGCTTGACGGCTATTCTGTGTCTTCGGGAGTACTAAAAGAAACGACGTGTACGTATTAGGAAAGCCAGCCGCAATGTTAGGCAACTTGCGACTAGGACACTAAGTAGCCAACCGCGGAAGCGTTCGAATTCTCTCCTCCTTCCAGGCGCTGGCGAGCAGCGGGCGAGCTCGGGCGAGCCGGGCCGGCAGTCTCCGCAGGCCCAGCGGTACTCCCCGCCCCTCGTGCCTCATTGGCCCGGCAGGGAGGAGGAGCTGCAGGAGGCCGCAGCGAGGCTGTCCCATTGGAAGAGCCTGGGGAGGAAAAACCAAATGGAGAAAATCACTGGGGGGTAATTAAATGCTTCTTGCACGTTTCCCCCAAGCCACTCTTTCCGGTTCAGATATTTAAGGACACACAATAATTAAATTCTCTATCTGGAACGTCTGTGTTCGAAAATGTCTTCTTAGGGCGTGCATCTCCCTGGTTCTCGCTATACACCCCCCCTTTATTTCCCTGGAAGTGGAGCGGCCCTGGCCGGGGGCGGGCCGGGAGGAGGGGCGACGTGGGAGGCGGGGCTGCGCCGAGCTCCGTGTGTCGATGTCAATGTGTCTGTCCTTCACTCCTCCATTGTCTGCCACTACCACTGCCGCTTCTGCCACCGCCGCTGTCGGGATTGCCGCAGCCCCCAGCCTCGCGCGTCGCCGCTACCTCCTCGGACAGGTGAGCAGCAAACCAGGTAGGGCAGGGGAGAGCCGGGAAGCTTTAGACCACCGGAGCCAAAGCCCGACTGGGAGATTCCCCTCCGGCCGAAGCTGGCCGGGAGGAAGCATGTGCCTGCTCGGGCGGCTTCCTGCTTCTCGGTGGGGAAGCCTCCCCTCCACCCCATTACCATCGCTTATACAGCGTATCGGTGCCCTAGAGTAAAGACCCACCACTCGCCACGTTTGGCCGCCCCGAGAGACCAAGAGCGGGCAGGGACCGGCCACGCGGTGGGAAGTGGCGGGTGCACAGCGTCTCGTGCGTGGCACCGCCAGATGCAACTCCGGAGGAAGCCAAGGTTGAGGCTCTGAACTACGGGTGGGGAGGAACGGAGAGCTCCCCATTACAAGCGAGGTGAAAGCATGTGAGAATAAGTCTCTTCTGGCAACCTACTCCTCGCCCCCACTTGTCATCTCCTCTGGCCTCTGTGGAAGCTGTAGAAGAAAACCGGATCTGATCGCCCTGTGTGCCTGTAAAGGGTTTTTGGAAGCGATTTACACGTGCACTAATACTTGATTTAGGAGAGACAGTCAAGGGGCAGCGGGGAGGAAGGGCCTCTTCACTCTGCTAGAGTTCCCAGTCTCTTTGTAACTCAGATCTTGAGATTTATGGAAATAGGGAGGGGAGAGGGAAGGGGCGGAGATTAAATTGGTGTTGCTGTCTATATATAGCATTAGATTAGCCTCTTAATCCAACCTTCATTCAACTGTAATATATAACCTCAAGCTTTCACTGTGGGAAACTAGGGGATAAATACAAGTGTGCACCCTCCTGTGGCTCAGCCACAAGACTTGCTTGCTAACATGAAGTCAGTCATTCCTCCCGCGTGCTTATCCATAACATATTTACAGCTTTTGTTTAGAAATTAGTGTTTACCGTTCCTCTACAGTCTAGTATTAATGTTTCTCCAAAGACCCTTCTGCTTCCAAGAGAATTATTTGAATGATTATATAGATTTTTTTTTTTTGTTAAGCATCCCTCCCCACCACTCTTTCTCCCCTCTTATGCGGTATATGAAGTGAAATGTTATTTTCCTCTGGCCTTACACTTTCATTTCTTGGAAGCATTCACTAACACTTCTGAAATCCTGGAAGATGTTCACCCTTATTTCCTGCCTTGAGCAAAAGAAAAATTTTCCCCCTGAATCCCAGATGTTTTCTTGTCTAAGGCTTCATCTCTGCTGCTGCTGCTGGGGCAAATGTGAGCCAGAACATCTCACATGAAAATGGTCTGAAATTATTCAACTCAATGTATAACAAAGAAACTTTTGTTCAGGGATGCTTTAATAATGATGTGACTGTTCAAACAAGTAGTAAGGCTTTTGAGTGACCCATCTTTTGTAACACTTAGAATGCTGCTATTGCCACAGTTACAGCTGATTGAAAACACAGTCTCATGAAGGAGCAACCCACAAACCTAAGAAAATGCTTACAGAGTAACCTTTCCTTACCATGTGATTTAACACCCTATAAGGGATGTTACAGAATTGGGTACTTCATTGCCAGAATTTCCATCTCTTCTGCCAAATTGGGGCCATGGTTACTTGAAGGTCACACCTGTTCGTCTCACTGAGGTTGTCAGTTTCTGAAGGATAGCAACTTATTCTGTTTTCCTGGTGCCTGTGACTGCATTCATTCAGTAAATCTAGGCAGCTAGAAATAAAGCAGCTAACATCTGCCTTGAAATGCATGTAAATAACATGTTAATTTTAAATTTCTAGACAATGTAATGGGTAGTGTTTATCATATGGGTTTTACATTCATTGTTTTGTACAGTGAAGTGAAGTCGCTCAGTCGTGACCAACTCTTTGCTACCCTGTGGACTGTAGCCCACTAGGCTCCTCCATCCGTGGGATTCTCCAGGCAAGAATACTGGTGTGGGTTGCCATTTCCTTCTCCAGGGGATCTTCCCGACCCAGGGATCGAACCCAGGTCTCCCACATTGCAGGCAGACGCTTTAACCTCTGAGCCACCAGGGAAACCCTGGTGTTTTGTACAGTATTAATATTTAATGTAGGAATAGGACCAGCTAATGAGCATACCTTAGACTTGTTCAAGGAACTTTTTTGTATGAAGAATGTGTTCACATCAAAGAAGTTTTGTTGGTAATAAAATAGCTACTGCTTACTGGGTACTTAGCACCAGATAGTCCACCAGAAGCTTTGTATAGGATTAGTTTAATCATTGTTGTAATGACCCAGAAATTAGCCAGTATTACCTCTGTTTCTGAAAATAAGAGGACAGAAACAAAAAGAAGTTAATTTGCCCACAACCCTACAGTTAGGAAGTATCACAGCCCAAACTGGAACCTAGATCTGTCTCCAAAACCTTTTCTCTTTGTGTTATTCTCTATCTGCATGGCTGGAAGTAAGGGGGAAACTCTATATTCTTTAGCTAAGAGGTACCACGTTCATGTGGTTCAGTGTGACAAAGGTACAAAAAAGTCTCCAGCCTCTTCCCAGTTTTTCTCCATGTCCTACAGCCCGTAGTGTCTATTTTTCTCATGCCTTTACTGAGAAATTGTATGTGTTTATAACTTGCAGGTGTGTTTCCACTTTTTTTTTTAAACAAATGAAAAGTGTGCTAACACATTATTGCACACTGTGTAATGGAATTTATATGATGCTTTGGTTTCTTTCCTCTTCTGTGAAAAAAAAAAAAAATGATTTCTGAAATTCTTATATGTGTCCCTTTCAGCCCTTTGCCTACTCCTAATACCCTGGACCTCTCAGCTGATTGCGATGGATTCCTAAGTAGCTTGCTTCCCATCTGGCTCTTTCAAGGCACCACCACCAATAAACAGTGAGCACCCATCATCTACTGAAGGATGAGACATGCTTTGTAAAGACAGAGCTATTTCACTTAAAAGCCTGTCGGTGGCTTTCCGCTGGCCACGGGGTAGAGGCTCTGGTCTGGGCTGGAGGTCTACTTGCAGTTCCTCCCCACCAGCCGCAGAACAGAGGCCCAGGTCTGGTCTGGGAGGCGCTGACTTCTGGTCCCAGCCAGCATTTCCAGTCAGCCAGCCCTTCCCACATACTCTGCTCTAAGGTCACCTCACTGCTGATTCCCTAACACGCCAGTAACTTCCACCCTTTTGTTCCTGCTTTTCTCTCTTCTTGGAATGACCTCCCTTTCCTCTTTACTGAGTGTTTCTCTCCTTCCCAGATCTGATCAAGTGTCAACTTTCAAGAAACTTTCTTCTACCCTGTCTGGGAGGGGAATACAGGCCCTAGTAAACATGTTTATTCCTGTCCATCAGCAAGGGCGATAAGGACAGTCTTTCCTCATGAGTTACTGGTACAATTGCTGACATCCTCTAACTTTCTCCTATCTCCTTATGAGCCCTGATCCCTCCCCACACCCCTAAATTAACATCTTTGCTTCTTCATCTGGAGCTCCATGAAAATAACCTAAAGCCAGCACCTTTCTCATGGCTTTCTAGTTCAGTGTTTGTTAATCTATTTGATCCGTTCTCCTTGTATACTATAAATTAACTAGGATTAGTTTACCTTTGCTTCTCAAGACCGTGACCCAGTGTCTTACACCTAGTGTGTGCTCAGTGCATACTGAGTTGAATTCAGCTTGATCTCTAAGTTATTTTAGGTAGATTTATTTCCCTACTTGACTAATCCTTCCTGGCAATGTGAGGTGATGTGGCATTAAGCACACACAGTCATAACCAAGGGCAGAAGGTCTTTAAATGTTTTCAGTCTCGAGCTGCTTGACATTCTGATGAATGCTATCAAGCAAGAAAAAAAAATTGTTCATATGTACGTGTTACAAATTTTGCACACCATTCCTGGATTCTCTTTGAAACCCTTGACTTCCAACTCTGTGCTTTAAGAGAATGCTGTTTGTTTTTTATTGCAGGGGAATAGCTCATTTTTGACTGTTGTAACTTTGGGGCTAATGTTTTCACTGACATTTGACTTTCTTGTCTTAGGTGCACTTCTTGACTGAGTTGGATATTTGATGATATTAAGGAATTTCATTTTCCTCTAGGTTTGAAACTAATATTATGGTTATATTTTAAAATATCCCTTATCTTTTAGACATGGGTACTGAATTATTTAAGGCGGGAATGATAGGATATCTAACACTGGCTTTAATCTAATTTTGTGACAGTAAGGGGCTGGGACTGAGTAAGAATATTAATGAGACAAAACTCACCATGCAGTTAACAGTTTAAAGTGGGCAGTTAGACTTATTCTCTCTGCTTTTGATATGTTTGAGATTTTTCTGTAATGAAGTTTTTAAAAGGAAGGTTTGGGACTTCCCTGGTGGTCCAGTGGTTAAGACTCTGTGCTCCCAATACAGGGGATCCAGGTTTAATCCCTGGTCAGGGAACTACAGCCCACATGCCACAATTAAGGCATCCTGCGTGTAGCAAGTAAAATCCTGTGCAGCAAAATAAATTTTTAAAAATGAAGAAATAAAAAGGAAGGTTTGGAAGTATTCAGTTCAGTTCAGTCTCTGTCGTGTCCGACTCTTTGCGACCCCATGAATCATAGCCTCTTAAGAAATTGTTGTTTCAGTTAAGAAAGCAATATGGATACAAATGTTCTTTCTCTGTCCTTGGAGTTTAGCTTATGCAGTTATCCATTTAATGTTAAAAGTTACACCTAAATCTGCAAAAGATTGTCTTGTGAACAATGCATTTCCATAAACTGTTCATGTCACATTTTAACTTCTCCCCGGAATGAAGAAGGGGTAGGTGGCATATCTCAGTGCTGTGTCACAGGCTTATGAATATCCTGCTGTCAGTTAACCTTCATCCTTTTTGAACTCTGATGGAGTAATTTGCAGACAAGTCTGAACAAGGGGTGCAGGTATATTTAGTTTAACTGAGAAAATCAAGATATGAATGAAGTGGAGAGACCGATTTTCTTCTTTGTCTCATAAACCACGTCAGAAGACGTTTCCAAAGAAGGAGCACTTTGGTAATGTTGTGAGCAGTAACAGTGTAGTTAGAACAAATATCTCAATGTGGGAGAATGAGGCCCACACTCAGGTGTGCCTGCCACGCCCGTCCTCAGGGTTTGCTCAACGAAATGCTCATTTTGACACCCACTTTCTGAATTCTTAAAACTTTATAACTTGTGTGTCTTGATGTTTACATTTCTTTTATGATGTTTTGGACTTATGAAATGTTAATATTTCCAGAGGCCAGCGTGAAATATTTTGGTATCATTTATAATCTTCCAATTTTTTTTTTTTTTGGAAGGGTTTTTAAAGCGTATTTAATTAAGCTTCAAAGCCAAGCCTTCACAATATATAAGGCAATGTAGCCAATCCAGTCTCATTGCCAGGTAATGTTGAAGCACACACTCGGGTGCTTCCAACTTCAATTCATATGTATTTATATTAGCTAGGTCACTGTGGAATTTAAAACTCTAGGCTGGTGCCTCTTTATCTCTGAGTATAGTAAAGCAATTGCAATAATTAAAAATAGAAAGCTATTTCTGCATCAGAAGGGAAAGGTAGTATTCGCCTTCCCAATAAATACATTTAAGGTAGAAAATCGGTGTTTTTATGTCTTGTTATTTGTTGTCTTTTGCTAACAACGCAGCAAAAGGACAAAGCAGCCCTTAAAACTACATTCATCAGCCTCTGAGTAAAATCTCTTCCTGGTCTGTTGATTGTGGAGTATAGCAGTCCCATTAAGTAGCCTCTTCTGACCTGGTGGGAAATGATTATGGATGAGCCCTGGGAGACAGCCAAGCACAGCCACAGCCCTGAGAGTTAGAGGGGCAAAGCCAAGGCTCTGTGATGAGGTGGCTTTTCCAAGGTAACCTCTCTTGCTTTCACTTTCTTCATATATAAAACAGGGATGTTAACCAAACTTACATGGTGACTTTGAGGATTCCTGAGGATGCCCTGTGAACTATAAAGTGTTATATAAAAACTAATTGATACTTTTAGGGCCAATTCTACCCGTTTTTACAGTTGAGAAGTAGTTGTAGGCCTAGGTAAGAAGTCATTTTAAAGTAAAATTGTATAGAAATTAGTATTCATATAAGCCCTTCTTCCTACATTTTGGAAGAGATTTGTTTTTCAAGAGAGACTTTTCATAAAAGATATAATTCTAATAACTCTTATCTCAGGATTAGCATTATATATATATATACATATATATATATATATACATATATATATATAAATAAGAAAGCTCTTGGTGTGGATCTGTTGTTTTCTGCAAATCCCAAATGATAGATATGAGCTTTGTCCTCAAGAGGCTTCCACTGTCCTCTAGGAGACCTGCCAGTCTCTGAAACAATCAGGACTGGAGTCCATTGCCTGTTCAAGTGGCTGGCTGGCTCCTTCCAGTCTTTAAACTTTAATTTGAACAATGTGGTTCCTCCCCTATCCACCCACAGGTTTCCTGCTCCCAGAATGCCCTCCTCCACCCATTTCTGCATCACATTTTACTCAGGTCCTTCCCAGCTTCTCCTGCAAACAGGCTTCTCCAGTGCGTAATCTGAGCAATACAGTCCACATGTGTAGGTTCCAGAATGGGTGGCGCTCAGAGGGAGGGTCAGAGAAAATGAGATTCTGAACAGAGTCTGGAAGGATTGGTGAATTTGGGCAGGTGAGCCAGAAAATGGAAAACATTCCAGAGAGAACAACCCCTAAGAAAACAACTCCATAAGATACTATAACATAAATATTTATAAAATAAATATTGCCTATAATTTTCTGGCTGACCATCTTGGAACTAGAAATTTTTAAGTCATGGAACTGGTAGGTTATATTTTAAAGCGCACTCGATTTGTTCTTGCTCCAAATAGTTTATGACATCACATGTTTTCGACTAAACTGAAAATTATAAGGCAATATCTTTAGAATTGTTGGTAGCAGGAAAGTTAATAATGGATATGAAAAGAAGCAATGGAAGAAAAAAATCATATACTTATTAGGATATTGTGTCCTTGAATAAAAACTAATTCAAAATTATCTAAAATAGCTAAAATATCAATAGCCAAAACAGCTAGACAATCAAATAAGTAGGAAATTGTTTATGAAGTTTATTTTGCAAATGAAAGATAACCCATGGAACCTGTTTTTATCTATACAGTGCCTTTAAAGAATTTTATTCTCTGATTTTTTTTTCCAATTGGATTGTTCCGATTTTTTTTCTGTTTTTATTGATGAATGGAATAAAGACTGAAACAGTTAAACCTGAGAGATGCAGCTCAGGGATTTAATAATCAGATTAATGTGAATCATTTTAATGCGGGATTGTGATTATCATTAGGAGTTTCCACATTTTTTCCTTTATATCTACTGGAGAAGAAAATATGTGATAATTTAAAATAATTTCTAAATTTTTTAAAATATAAAATCTACCACTATCAGCAGTGTACACAAGAATATTTTTCATTCTTGGCTCACTCTGATGTCTGTGCCGGGGCCATGGGTCTCTTCAGCAAGTATCTTTTGGGCAGTTAAATGCCAACTAGAATGAACTGACCTGTTCTATATTTGGCATGTGATGAACGAAGAGTGCCAAAAAATGTTCTGACAGTCATATTTGTAAACTACTTTGAAAATAAAAGTTTTAGATAACTCACTGAATGACCCATTCTTTTGACAGACACCAAAGAGAGTGCTTCCATTGTTCTCGCCTGATTTTTTAATGGCAGGTGAGGCCTTTGGTATTTCTTGTTTTGTTATCTTTCAGTTCAGTCGCTCAGTCGTGTCCGACTCTCCGCGACCCCATGAATCACAGCACGCCAGGCCTCCCTGTCCATCACCAACTCCCGGAGTTCACTCAAACTCATGTCCACAGAGTTGGCGATGCCATCCAGCCATCTCATTCTCTGTCGTCCCCGTCTCCTCCCTTAATTACAGAAATGATATATTAATAGGAAAACAATAATAACAAATCTGTGGGAGATGTAGAATTATGTTTCCAACTTATTTTTATGTTAGATGAGGACTTTCAGAAAATAATGGTTAGATGCACTGTTATTTTGAGGACTTCTAAATAAATCTGAAGACAGCCACTGGGCAGAGAAGCGTAACAGTAATGAATATTATCTCTTAGCACTGTGGAGACTTTATCGTAAGCCTCTGTTAGGTGTGCGATTTTATAATATTCTACTGTCATCCCTTTTTGCGTATTCACACATAAGACTTGAATGATTTTCAAACCAACCTCTATGCCTTCCTGGATTTGTGACCATTTCTAAGAAAAAAAAGAACAGGACATACGTTCTTCTCAGTATACAGGGTAATAGAAAGGGGTTATTGTAAACAGGAAGGAGAAGCCCATGTTGCTGGTTCAGGGGAAGCTGCTGGCTAGAGGAAAGGATGCCACTTCTCGGCATGGAGGAGTGTGAAGATGGTGTTTACATTAGGGTCGAGCCTCTGCAGGAAGCAAGTTGAGCACTGGCTCCCATAGTACCAGAAAGCAGGGAGCCATAAATTTTCTACTATTTACATGTCCATAAGAGTCAGGATTTCTGTTAAATCCTCTAGCTAAAGACGAATGTGTTTTTCCTTACTAGAACTCCACAGAGAACTGTTTGGCATTTTGGAGGTAACATATGCTAATTTAGTTTATCCAAGCGCTGAACTGGACATTAAAATTAATGTTTATGCTTCACTCTCTCTAACTCTAAACCCATAAAATCCATGAGGCAAATAATGTAAAAGCTGCCATCAAGGATCGTGTAAATTGTTACCTGACAACTTTAGTTGGTTCTTTGGAGGAAGTGCACTGTGAGGAGACAGTTGATGGGTTCTGGCCCTGGCTGTTCTGTGATTTTTCCTCTTTGATCTCTGCTGTTATCACCAAGGTTAGAATGGAATGCATGGCCTCAGACAAGTGGCATGACATCTCGGAGTCTTATCAGAGTCTTAACCTTATCAGAGTGGGTCTAGGTTTAGTTCTTTGGGTTTCAAAGTGTTCCAGGCTTCATGGATAGCCATTATAAGTTAAAAAGTAAAAAACAATAACACACATCAAATTGTTAAAGCATTAATAAACACAGTTTGCAACTCAAATTCATCACGTGATGGACTTTAACATACTGGAGACTATTCCTTCTTAACTCACTGCCAGGTAATTTTGTGCAGTGCTTGGCTCAGAACTCCACCTGCTAGAAGGGGAGCACCATGCATCTTATCTATGCATCTTGTCTGGTCCCCACTGCATCCCTATTGCCCAGTACCAGATAGGGCTTCCCAGGTGCCGCTAGTGGTTAAGAATCCGTCTGCCAGTGCAGGAGATGTCAGAGGCTTGGGTTTGACCCCTGGATCTGGAAGATCCCCTGGAGGAGGGCATGGCAACCCACTCCAGTATTTTTGCCTGGAGAATCCCATGGACAGAGGAGCCTAGCAGGCCCCAGTCTACGGGGTCGCAAAGAGTCGGACACGACTGAAGTGACTGAGCACAGCACAGAAAAATGTCTATTTAATAAGTTAATGCAAAGGAGTTATTCTCTGTATGTTTAGGCTTTTTTAGAAAGTATACATGAGAGTTTGTAATTGTGCTCTGGTCTTCTTTCCCTCTTTTAATTTGAGTTTGTATAATTCACTCCTTTAAAATTGTACCTGGGAACGCAGTCTCGTATCAGTGTCCTGTGTCCCATAAATCTCAGGCTAAGATTGAATGTTTATATCCAGTTTATGCTCTCCTCGTTGTGAAATAGGCATGTGTAGCTTTTTGTGTGTGCAGCTCTTAAATAAAGCTTCATCTGCTAGACAGGCCTGGGCAGGTACCCTCATGGGAGAATGGGGGCAGGAGTGGCCTGGGAGAACTCACAAGTGAGAAGACATTTGGACTTCTGCCCACCACGACGTTTGAACTTCCTGAAGGTCCATTCCCATGTTTTTTAAGCCACTGCTCCAAAGCGACATTCTCCCACTAGTTACCAGTCTAGTATTTTTGTTTTGTTTTGTTTTTCAGAAAATTCTGTTTTCTTCTTCTCCTTGATTAACATGCTAAGAGCGGAACAGATTTCAATCCCCCTTGCCATAATAACTTACCATCTAATCTTCTGTTGGTACTGATAGTCATAAACATTCCCATCACTTTTGTGTTTGATACAAAATTGGCCTAAATCACCTGGTTTGTGCTCTGGCATTTGACACCACTCCCTGCTGATTTATTAAACTTAATTTTTTTAGGTTCACATCAAACTTAAGGGTACAGAGATTTCGTATATACGCTCTGCCCACATACATAGCCTCCTCATCATCACTCCTCACCAGAGCTACTCAGTGACACATTTGTTTTGTCTAAAACTGACATTATTGTTTGGCAAACAAAAATAAATCACTCAAGGAAATATCTGCCTGGTTGCTGCTCTGATACATGTAGACCTGCATGTATAATTTTCACTTCTTGAGAGCAAGGCCCATCTTTCACTTTGCTTGTCTTTTTTCCTCTCTAATGTGGGGTTTTCCAACCTTGACACTGGAAATTTTGGACCAGATAACCTTTTGCTGTAGGGGGCTCTCCTACAACATTATAGATGGTTCAACAGCATCCCTGGCCTCAATCTACTAGATTCTGGTAGCACCCCAATCCTCCCAGCATGACAAACAAAAATGTCCGCAGACGCTGACAAATGTCCCTTGGGGAAGAAAATTAAGCCTGGAGTGAAGCCACTGCTCTAGCACAGTGCTTGACACATAGTAAGCTCCCCTAAAATACTTGATAAATTAATAAATATGTTTAAACCACAGCTAGACATTTAATCATTGGATATTTCTCTGTTATATGCCACCATTTCCTCTAAATTTTCCGAATTTACAGCTTGAAGTATCACGGTAGGTATGCAGCTCTTATCACCATCCTCTTGTCTTATAGATAAAAACTCTAAGGTTCTCATCTAGCACAAAGGTTTTAGGACATTTTGTTATTAAAACACCCTGAGATGTTATGTTTGAGGGATGGCTTTTCTAAAAGCTTAAGTTTATACAGTGTGTGTAGTTGAAGGTTTGTTTGTGTTTTTCAGAGTGTTGAGACATAAGAATGACATCAGCAAGATTAGGCCGTCTGGGAAGCTGAGAGGGGCTGGTCAGTTGCTGGGGGAAGGGAAGGGCCCAGGAGAGTTTGCATCTGGGGAAAGTCGAAGCTCCCAGAGAAGGAGGTGTGCTTGCCTCAGGGACTTTGTATAGAGTTCATTAAATAGATAGCATGAATGGATAAGCAGAGTGAAACTATTTAATAGTTATTTATACTTCTTGGGAGTTTTTGAAAATAACTTCATTGAGATGAAATAAGGGACATTATGTAATCATCTTATTTCAATGAAGAGGTTGTACAGTGATACTTAAAATGAAATTTTTGAAATATTTTTATTAAAAAGGGAAACAAAAATCCAGTATTCAAAAACAAGATAAAGTTTAAGACATGAAATAGATTTGGAAATGTTATAATGAAAATTTAATCATGATGCTTTTATGTCTTCTTAAGGAAGATTTAGATGAACATAATTAACTCTTAGTGAATTTTTTTTCACAGCACAATTCCTTAGGCTTTTGATCCCTCTTATAAAATCATTGCTTAGCACAACTTAAGTTCCAACCATTAATGTTCCTCGCTGGAAACTACTGTAAAATTTTGAGAAGACAACTATAGTTTATTGTTTTGTACTTTTAAATATTTTTGTCCTTTGATATAATTAATTATAAAAGTAAAGAGGATATGAATATAACAATAATATTTATATTAAAGAAAGAAATATTTGACTATATTTTAAAACATTTTTCTTTTATACGTATGCCACTTATTTTAAATTTTTAATGTTATTTCAATTATTATAAATACTGAAACTTACATAGAATTTGCTGGGAGATAGAATGAAGCTTGTTGTAGAGGCTGGGTGATTTTGATTCCAGAGAGGAATCATGATAAGGATATTTACCAAACTAATGTTATGCTGGGAAGGATTGGGGGCGGGAGGAGAAGGGGACGACAGAGAATGAGATGGCTGGATGGCATCACTGACTCTATGGACATGAGTTTGAGTGAACTCCAGGAGTTGGTGATAGACAGGGAGGGCTGGCGTCATGTGATTCTTGGGGTCACAAAGAGTCAGACACGACTGAGCGGCTGAACTGAACTGAAACTGAGTGTTATGCTGGGCAACAAAATTGTGTATTATTATTATAGGTATATATTTAGTTTATTGCTTTAGAATGTTCATAATTTATGGTTTCCCAGAGCAATTTAATTTCTCTTCTTTTGAGAGAATGATGCTGCAATATTATCAACCCAAATGATCCCAAGACAATGTTTTATACAGGAATTTGTAATGTTTGTTCTTGCAGTTTTAGCTTTAATGGAAGGGAGAATAGTTTATGGACATATTTTTAGTTCTTTTTATGGAAATTATTTTACCTATTTGGAAGATAGAATAAAAGGTAATTCTTGAAACTTGCTCCTAAACGGAGTATTTCCCTAGAGTATTGCAGTGAAGTGACTGAGTTATATTTTTTTGTGTGTACTGGTGTTATTGCATCTTTACAACACACTTTATTCTTTGGGTATGATTTTGTATGGCAACAATATTATACCCAAAAAATAAAGTGTACCTGGGGAATCCCATGGACAGAGGAGCCTAGTGGGCTATAGTCCATGGGGGTCACAAAGATTCAGACACAACTTAGTGACTAAACAACAGCAAAAATAATTTTTAGTATCAGAGTCAATCGGAAGTCTTTTTGTTTCCATTGTCTTAAGTAATGTTGATTGTCCACAGTTTCATTTTGGAGTTTGGTACTTTTTCTTTTCTTTCCTGCTGTAGACACGTAGTTTTGAAATTTGGGCAAAATGCTCTGCAGTTACTTTATTTGAAAAATGCTAAGTAAAAAATTGCTTTTCTTTGAGTATATTTTCTCTTCTTATCAAGTTTTATCAAGTTTGTGTGTTGAGCCATGGGGAATGCCTTAGAACTGGATTGCCGGTCATGATAGCCACTAGGCATGTTGGCTGTTTCAGTTTTAATTAATAAAAACTAAATAAAAATTAAATATTTTCTTCCTCATTCACACTAGCCACACTTCAAGGATGCTACATGTGTCTAGTGGCTACTATGTTAGACAGTGCAGATACAGAACATTTTCACTGTCACAGTGTTCAGTACACTTTTCCAGGATGGGTGTTGGCAGACTACAGCCTGGAGGCCCATTTTGAGCCACCATTTGTTTTGTAAATGAAGTTTTACTGGAATGCAACCATGACCACCTGTTTGCATTTTGCCTGTGGCTACTTTCAGGCTATACCAGGGAAACTGAATAGCTAGAATAGAGACCTTGCAGCTCACAGAGCCTAAAATACTTCCTTCTGTCCCTTTATAGGAAAAGATTGTGACCCCACTTTAGAGTATCCATATTCACAATGTCGAGGTTGTTTGAATAGCAGTCATTTTATGTGTAGAATATATTAGTGGTATTAAATGCCTTACATAAAGCAGGTTATCATACTTCAAAGATGAGCCAGACCAGGACAGGCAAGAATAGAGTTATCAGGCCAGATCTCTTAATTACTAGTTGAGAAGAGGCTTCCCCTAGGAGGGAAGATATGTCTGTTCTGATGGATCAGACACTTTTCAAAATGGAGAGAATTGAAGAAGAATATAAGGGAAGGCAACACACTAGGTGTCATTCTGCTCAAGGTGGGCAGGGCAAGTGGCAGAATTAGTCTACAGTAATGGCAAGCCACTCCAGTACTCTTGCCTAGAAAATCCCATGGATGGAGCAGCCTGGTAGGCTGCAGTCCGTGGGGTCGCTAAGGGTCGGACATGACTGAGCGACTTCACTTTCCCTTTTCACTTTCACACATTGGAGAAGGAAATGGCAACCCACTCCAGTGTTCTTGCCTGGAGAATCCCAGGGACGGGGGAGCCTGGTGGGCTTCCATCTATGGGGTCACACAGAGTCGGACACGACTAAAGTGACTTAGCAGCAGCAGCAGCAGCAGCCTTGAGACCCTTCAGAGCTGCTGGCCCCTTGTCACACTGCGACCCACAGTCTGGTTGGAAGTGAGAGATGAAATGTGAAAAGGGCACGAGATCAGTTAGCCATTTAGGCTCAAATTGTTGTTTCATTAATAGAGTACCTGGTCTCTAATGTTTGATTGAGTGGATCATTTTAGTATTTTTAGGACCTTATCTTCTAACATTCCCAATTTTACATACAATTTTTTAAAAATCCGTACTGTTTTAAACCATGGAGTGTTTCCATTTTGGTGGGACAGGAACTTATTTTTCCCTGTGAACATTTGAGTTACAAGTGTTCTGAATGGAAGCCAAATTATCATGATGTTAGTTAGTGGATATCAAGTTATAGATTATAATGCAGTCTGATAACTGTGAGCTTTTGAGGTTGGCCAAAGAGAATTGCCATTGTTGCTCTTCTACTGTGACTTGCCCAGGTTTAAGCTGGTACAGTTTCTTAGTGTATGTGCCCTTGCTCTTCTTCGGCCAGGATTCAGTGAATGCCTTATAAAGGCTGACCCTCTCTGGAGCAGATTACAATGTAGCACCAGAGCTAAATTTAGAGACTAGCCAAGCCTCTGCTCCAAATAGTAACAGCTAAGTGATAGAGCCTTTTGGTGAACAGAATATCTTCACTTAGTCTTTCAACACCACTAGGTGAATCCCTATTTGTGTGTGTTTGTTTATTTTAATTTTTGATGTTGTGTATGTCAAAAATCTTTGCATAAAAAAACATTTATGTGTTCTTACCTTATATTGAGGTGAGGTGGGTTGTATAAAACAAGCCCACATAACTGAACTTTGAAGATACAAACTTTAGTGTTTAAAACTAAAGACGGTATTATAAATGGAGCTAAAGAATTTTTAAAATAGAGTAATTCACCCCTAGATAGGTTGTGTTTGGTGGTAATTTTCCATTATCTGGAAAACAGAAATAAGATATTAAGAATTAGAGAATTCTATGTATTTATACTGTAGACTCTAATAGAATGGGCACACACTTTAAGAATATTTTAAAATTCTGAAATAAAAACATCTTTGGCAAAGAGTAGTGCCTTCCTTACGTGTTCAGCTACTGGAGAAGTTTCAGGCTCTAGTTTTGGTTTTGTATCTCAGTACAAGACCCAGACCCTTTAACAGGTATTTTTTTTCTCTGCTAACACAAGAAAATATTTTGTATGATATTTGTTGCGTTTGGGGAGGTATGGAAACACTAAGGAAACTACATGCACACTTAGGTATATTCATTACTTGTGCCCCAGTGGAAATGTTTGCTGATCTAGAGTGAATCTGTTGAAAATGCCAGCAGGGAAAATCCTGAATGAAAGAATTTTTCTGTAAATATACATAATGCATTAGAGACTCTATTTCCAGTGCCTCTCAAGTGGAATAAGATTTCATTGATTAAGGTTATTGCATTTGTAACTATTTCACTATGCAGCTGCTGCTCCATCCGCCTACATCAATCCCTTCTCTACTCTTGATATAGGTGTGAGCCCCACTGTGGTTTCACCTGCCTCATTGTACTGTAAATGTTTGTATTTTATCTCTGCTGGACTCTGTGCTCTTTGAGGGCTTGGAATCTAGCTTAGTCACCTTTATATCTAAAAGCAGAATGTAGTAAGTTCACTCTATAAGACTGGTAAAAATTCTCTCTCTTTATCCATGAAAGAAATTACTTTTGGGTTTTGTCACTTTATTTTTAATGAATTTCACTTGTGAAATGGTGATTCAAGTTTTCCATGATAAATAGATTGCTTTCTATGTGAAAATAGATGTTTCTCTTCTTTCATGGGGTGAGTGGGAAGAAAGTTTTGGTACATATGTTGAATAATAATTTTTCCACATTCTTGAGAATGTTTTTTAATTATAATTTTAAAAAAAGTTGAAAGAGAAATAATTTGCTTGACATTATCTTGAATTGTTTGGTCTTCATAACTTAGGCAATCTAGATACATTTTCAGATTGTAATATTTATGTCAGCAAGGTTATTCTCTGTTTGTAAATGCTCTTTTTAGAGCAGGTTTTTCACTTTTTTAAAAGACAACTTATGATATTTTAAATTATTAAATCCAGTGGAAGAATTTAAAAGCCCAAATATGCATCCTCTGAAGTAAACAAACAAATGGAAAACTGTTTCTTGTCTCGTTCTTAAATGTTCCTTGCCTAGAAAAGCAAATATTACATGTACCCCCTTTTAACCAAAAAATTACGCTTTGCCCTCTTTTATTCAATTTGCTTTTTTCCCTTCACAATTTACCTTGAACATCTTTCTCAGTATGACATTTTATTGACAATTATTTATTCAATACTTGCTCTCCTCGCGCTAAAGATACAATTTTTAGTAAAACCTGCGAAGTCCCTGCCCACAGGGAGGTTACACTGTCATCAGGGGAATAGACCATGGCAAACAAATACTAAAAAACGCCAGGGGCTGCTATGAGCAATGAAGAGAAATAAAGCTAGAGAAAGACACAGAGCCTTGTTAGTCAGGATCGTCTGGGAATTTCTCTGAAAAGGAGGTGTTTGTGTGCAGAGAGTAAAGCCACATGAATGCCTCGGGAAAGAGTCTTCCCAGAAGAAAAGTGACCTTCCCTGGCCCAGTGGGAAGAGCAGAGGGCAGGGTGACTAGAGGAGTGAGTGATGGGAAAAGATAGGTTATTAATCAGAGAGGTAGCCAGGGAAACTTAATCAGAGAGGTAGCCAGGGCCATATGTAGTACATTTGGATCTAATTTATTTTATAACACTTCACAGTTCCATTCAATGGCTTATTATAACTTATTGAACCAGATACAGGTTTATGGGTATTTGACTTTTTCATTTATTTATGCATCCAACAATGTTGCAACTAAGTCCTTTTATATACACATGCGTATATTTACATATATGCATATGGGTATGCGTATACCCATACTTAGGTGGGTATGACTCGGAGAAGGCAATGGCACCCCACTCCAGTACTCTTGCCTGGAGAAGAATCCCAGGGATGGGGGAGCCTGGTGGGCTGCCGTCTGTGGGGTCGCACAGAGTCAGACACGACTGAAGTGACTTAGCAGCAGCAGCAGCAGCAGTGGGTATAACTAGAATAAATTCCTTGTAAAGGAATTGCTGGACCATAGGTTTTGTACATGTAAATATTTACATTCACCAAATGCTTTCCAAAAGTATTGCATGGAGTTTATCCCTTATACCAAAGTTTATGTCTATGGTTATTTTCCTTGTGTCTTTTGTCAACACTAGACTTCACTTTCACTTTTCACTTTCATGTATTGGAGAAGGAAATGGCAACCCACTCCAGTGTTCTTGCCTGGAGAATCCCAGGGACGGGGGAGCCTGGTGGGCTGCCATCTACGGGGTCACACACAGTTGGACACGACTGAAGTGACATAGCAGCAGCAGATATTATTAAACTTTAAAAGTTTTACTAGATCAGTAGTTACAATTATCTCATTTTGAGAAGTATAGTTAGATGAGTAAAGTCAAACATACTTACTGGAAATATATGGACTGTTTATTTGAAGCACATAATCTTTATTTTTTTGTTTTCAGAAATTTTATGAATAAGCATCAGAAGCCAGTGCTAACAGGCCAGCGGTTCAAAACTCGGAAAAGGGGTAAGTTGTATTGTGTTTGTGTGTGTATGGCAGGGGCAAGGAGGGCAGGGAAGTGGGGAATGTTGTTTAAAGTTCTCATCAATATATAAGTTTGGAGAATGTCAAATTTAACAATATAAAACCAGTTATTTTACTAGCAAAAGCCAGTTTCTTCAGGAATAGCCCAAAGAAATTGCAATTCTGGATATTTGAACTATGGGTTAAATCAGAACAAGGGCGAGGAATTTGTTTTTGTAGAGAAAAGAGGGAAGCTGAGAGGGGCAGTAATAACCCAAGAGTCACATTAGAAGCTGGAAATCCAAAGTATGGAGGCTTCTCATAGGTTGCACTGGTACACTCTCTGATTGGCTGGGCTGTGGTTAGATGGAGAAAAGTTTTCTTCTTCTGGATAGTAAAGTAGGCAACAGCTTTCTGTAGGAGGCTAGAGGTGAAGGCGTTAAATCTCTTCCTGTTTGGAATAATTGATGGTGCATGAGAGGGTGTAAGAGCTCCCCCTATAGGCATGTCTGGACTCCAGTTGTAAGTGAAGTGAAGTGAAAGTCACTCTGTCATGTCCGACTCCTTGCAACCCCATGGACTATACAGTCCATGGAATTCTCTAGGCCAGAATACTGGAGTAGCTAGCCGTTCCCTTCTCCAAGGGATCTTTACCAGCTGAGCTACCAGGGAAGCCCACTTCTAGGTGAGGTTTCTTAATTCCACGAAGAAGAATTAGTATTATCTTTGTTTCCACCTAACCTCACTGCTGCTGCTGCTGCTAAGTCACTTCAGTCGTGTCCGACTCTGTGTGACCCCATAGATGGAAGCCCACCAGGCTCCCACCTCCCTGGGATTCTCCAGGCAAGAACACTGGAGTGGTTCCTGTCTTTTGAGCTCTGACTGTAAAATCTGCCAGTTATTTAGGCGTTTGATTTTGAACAAGTCATTTAACTTGTCTGAGCTTTGTATCTTTAGCTACAAAATGAGGGTAATTATGTCTGTTCAGGTTGCCTTAGTCTCATGTGAGGCTATGAAGGCAACTGGTAAACTTTACTGTTTTTGACATTTGCATTTGCACTTGGTTTTTGCTTTCTTTATGTTTTTAAGAAAATGTTCATATGCAAAGATAGTGAAACTAAGAGAAGAGTAAATTAGGGAAAGAGATATAAAAGAGCTGTAACCGTTTCAGAATTTTAGAAAGTTGAATGAAATTTACCTAAATATCTTTAAAACTTTAAAATTCATGATATTTTCATTTGTCTTTTATTGTGGGCAAAGTAGTGATAAAGCCAGTTTGATGGTGGCTGTTAAAACATCTGTATGTGAGTGACTCCTTTCATGTTCATCTTACCATTTCTCTGTGTAAAGAATTTTTAAGTATTCTAAATATTTAACCAGTTTTGCCTAATTATACAGAAATCCTCTTGGATTTAAGAATAGTTGAGCTAAAACTTGATTGGGAAACTTTTTAAAATATGAAACATGGTATGACTAACACTGAGAAGAGTGACTGAAAAATATTTAAGGAAGTATCATGTGTAAAGATAAAGGATGATTGACTATCTTTGTGAAGGCTTCATTGCTGATTGTGAAACAGAAGCTATGTAATGGTCCTCGAGCACTAGATTGTTGAATTGTTAACCTGTGTCAGATGCCTTTGGCATTCCCCACCACTGTCTGTAGCTGAGGTTCTCTTGTAGTGCTGTCTGTGTAAGAAGCAGCCAAGTGTGGTCATGTAGAAAGAAAAGATTTCTCAATACAATGGGTCAGCTGAATAAGAAGAGATTAGAAGAATCACTCAGTAGCAGTGAGGCTAAATTTAACTATAAATGCTGCCTGCCAAAAAACTTCACATTCTCTAAAAAATGAAAAAAAAAGTTTTAAAAACCAAAAAGGTAGTTATTTTGTACAGTATTTCTGTTTTTTATGCTTTTATTTTTTGCATCCTTGACTCATCCCTATAAGCGAAGTACAAGTATAGCCTGAACCACCCCCTGTGTTTAGTCCTTTTAGAAACTGTGGCCCCACTTACACAATGAGGATTGAAATCTGGAAGCAGATAGCCATGCAAGGTGCCGAAACCAGCATGCATTCTTTGTCTCATTGTGTAAAGCAGCCTTGGGAAAAAAATAAATGACGTCGATGATTTCCAAAGGACTTAATCAGAAACCTAGTCACAGTTAAGGTATTGTTGCTCCTGGTAATGTGATAATATTTAACGTATGCCCCACTGTGGGGTGAAGAAAGGTTTGCCACCACCTGCCCGCTGAGGGAACGTGTTAATCTCAGACATGGATCTTCAGCTCAGGCAGCTTTCTTAACGTGACGCTGATTCACGGTAGCTGAGTTCCAGCGCCAGGAGAGGGCCTTAGGATGGATTGCACAAGAGCAAACATGAGTCAGCGGAGTAAGCTGGCCCTTACAGTCAGTCAGTTCTGGAACAGAAAGGTTGCCTCTCATACTGAACTGGTTTGCCTCTGATTCATTTGGTGGGCAAGATTGTGCCTGCGTCTCATTGCTTCAGGAGTACGCACAGAGAGCCACCCAGAAATATGTTATCTGTAATTTGCCAGTTGATCTAGATTTATATAACTCAGGTCTGTTGGGGATTTAAAGCTGTATTTGAGCCATTTTGTGCAAACTGCTGACTGGGGGAAAAAATGGAGTCAGCCTCATTTTCTGCTTTTCATAACAGTGAACTGCCTCCTGACAATTCATCATGCTTTGGCTTTTCTTTTGCTATTATGATTGGGCTGACTTCAGATAAATGGTTGGAAATTTCACAGAGCTGAGAAAAGAAATCTGCAGAGGATATTTCAAGGTCATTTTAATAGGCTGTCTTCTGAAGCTCTGTCTTCAGTTTGTAACTATTCCCTAGCACAGCTAATGCTCTTCCCTGCCAAGTTAGTCTAAAAATGTTTTGTTCTTTTTTTTTTTTTCTTAACTTCAAAATGAAATATTATGGTGTGTGCATGCTAAGTTGCTTCAGTCATCTCTGACTCTTTGTGACTCCATGGTCTGTAGCCCGCCAGGCTCCTCTGTCCTTGGGGATTCTCTAGGCAAGAATACTGGAGTGGGTTGCCATGCCCTCCTCCAGGGGATATTCCCAAACCCAGGGATCAAACCCATGTCTCATGTCTCCTGCATTGACAAGTGGGTTCTCTACCATTAGCGCAACCTGGGAAGCCCAAACATTATAGTAGGGCACATCATATAGAACTTATCCTTTATGAAATATGCACATCTTACTTATAATATTTTCTCCAAAGAAATTATATTTTCTACTGTGACTTGTGGGAATCTGAAAAGGATGAACACTTCTCGCCTGAGCCATTGTTATGCTTAGATGAAATGAGCGAGATGAAATGTTTAATAATTCAAGTGGTCCCCCTCTAAATTTTGTAGAAAAATACAATTAAAATTAGTGAAAATAGGAGTGAGAAAAAATGACCAAACATCAGGCACCCAGAGTGACCACGTTCTCAGGTTTCCCTCTGAGGCTTTGGATCTGAGTTGGCAGTTTTAAATAACTCTTAGATTTGTAATAAGTGGTGTTAGGAACTAATGAAGTAACTCATTTAGGTTAATATATATTGGAAGTCACTCTGTGTGTATGGTTAGAAAATCCATGATACTTTGCATTCTTTTACCATACCTCAGTGACCTGCAGAAAAAGATGTAACTTATGTTATTTGTCACTATGTTGGGATATCTTTCCAGTTACCATGGTTCTTTGAGAAAGCAGTGGTATTTTAGATAACTTACAGGCACATCAGAAATAGGCCTGTTTCTGTCTGTGTCATAGAAGGGTGATTATGACCAACTCCTCAGTGCCATACTTGTGATTCACCAACACAGCATGAACATCAGACCCTAAATGTTCTCACCTCAGGGGAGCTTTGACCTGCCAAATGGAAACTCAAGGGAGCAATGTAATATGTTTGTTAGAATTTTGTTGATATTTCTGTTCCACTGTCCTCAAATGAAATACATACCATATTTACTGTTGGTTGTTTTAGGGGAAAAAGAACCTTTGGGTAAAAGTATTGTCTTGTTTCCCCAAACTTCCATTAACGTTCTTGCCATTTTCCTGTACAGGAATTTTATATTCCTGCAGATGGACACTTAACTTATCTTGTGGGAGTTCTGCTCTTCATCCTGCAAGAGAATTATTAATCCTCCCAGGCCGTCATGACTTTTTAAGATTCCCAAGCTGTACGTGAGCATTTTGACCTGCTGCATTATTACTCACTGTTGAAATAACTCTGGCTGTAATATACTGCCTTCCTCCTTGTATTCTTCCTCTCCCTTAGCAAGTCTTTTGAAAAAGTATAACTGGAGGGTGAAGGCCTTTTCACAAGCAAAAGTTTGTAAGTTGTCTATTAGATTCAAAACAAAGCTGTGTGTATTTGTAGCTTGGTCTGGATTCTACCTTATTAACCAACTTATATTTTCTAATGCTTCGAATTTATAATTTTCAAACCATCAAAAAGGCTGTTCTGCCACCTAAGTCGACATTCTAGTATGTTGGGGTGCCATTATGTGGGTGGCCTCAGTTGATTTTGGGAACTGGTCACAAGTTTTAATAAGCTTAATAGGCTTCCCTATTGGCTCAGATGGTGAAGTATCAGCTTGCAATGCAGGAGACCCCAGAAGTAAATGGCAACCCACTCCAGTATTCTTGCCTGGAGAATTCCATGGACAGGAGAGCCCGGCTGGCTACAGTCCATGGGGTCACAAAGAGTTGGACACAACTGAGTGACTAATACTTAGTAAGCAACCTGTTTACTTCTTGCCTTTTTGTATTAAAGGAAACAGAACTTTTTCCCAAGGTGGGAGGAGAATTACCCTTTAGCTGGACCCCCAGTAGGGGGATGATGCTTGCCAATGAGTTTGTCCTTCTGGTCACAGTTGTCTGCTCCTGCCACACCCCATGATCTGTTCTTGTAGGGTGCCCATTCTCTCCCTCCCTTGCTTCACAACAAGACCCTAATTATGTTTTCCTCTGTAGTCAACATTTGCATGTTCTTGTCTGCATAATGTTTTGCTTATGGAATCAAAGGGACTTTTATCTCTTGTTCATGACACATAGTGTTCAAGGTAACTTACATCTGTCTTCGTGGAATCTCATGCTGCGTGACTGGCACTGGGAATGCCATTCTTCTCTGCCTCTGAGGTGGTGGTATTAACCTCTTACAAAACATCCTTTCTGCTACACCTTAGGTAGGCAGTCTCTGCAAACCAGATAGCTGTTGTCTGGCTTTAAACGTAGCTTTTAATTGTATCTAAGTCATGCACGTACATGGTTTAAATAGTCAAACCGTTCTGCAAAACAGGTAACAGCACATCTGTTTTCCAGCAGTATTCTTTCTAACCTTTAACTGCTTCTTCTGGCATTTGCATTCCTATGACCACATAACACTTCTACACGACTGTTTCTTGATGTTTCTGTTGGAGAGGTATATTATGGATGCACTTCCTGCTGTGGGAGATGAGGATTCGTCTCTTTCACGCCCCTGCTCACCTACAAACCTCTTGTTCTGTGTTCTTTCATTTTATCAGTTTTAGCTAGATTCCTAATTAGGGGTTATATCATTGTGACCTGGTACATGTTCTTCAGAGCTAAACTATTATTTATTTTTCTGGACACCATTTTCTCTTTGGAGTAAATGAATTTATAGTAATTGATTTTTTTTTTTTTTGCTTAGCTTTCTGTACCTTAAAACTAGGCAGCATTACACTTTTCCTGTGTTATGTAAATCTCTTCATCTAAGCACTTTTGGAATTCTGACAATATTTTATTGAAGAAATTCTAACTATGTATCATTTCATACTGTATGATTGTATTGGAAAATGCTCTGCCATTCAGTTTGTTCTTTAGGCCGGTTGTCCAGCTGTTAACAGTACAGTTTGAAATATCCCTTTTCCTACTATCCTGAAAAGTGCTGTTGTCTGCCTCTTAGATATTTTTCTCTTTTTCCTGGGATCTCATAACGTAATAAGATCGTGAAATCATGAGTTGCTGTCCTATTTTGGTGGAGTGTCTGTTTCAATTGCTTTTTAAAAAGAATAAATGAGAAATAATTTTTGAGGCCTTGAATGTTTTAATATATGTTTAATCTGCTCTTACGTAGAGATGGGCACATTAAAGGACAGAAATGGTATGGACCTAAAAGAAGCAGCAAATATCAAGAAAAGGTGGCAAGAATACACAGAAGAACTAGACAAAAAATATTTTAATGATCCAGATAACCACAATGGTATGATCTCTCACCTAGAGCCCGACATCCTGGAGTGTGAAGTCAAATGGGCCTTAGGAAGCATCACTAGGAACAAAACTAGTGGATATGATGGAATTCCAGCTGAGCTATTTCAAATCCTAGAAGAAGATGCTGTTAAAGTACTGCCCTCAATATGCCAGCAAATTTGGAAAACTCAGCAGTGGCCCCAGGACTGGAAAAGGTCAGTTTTCATTCCAATCCCAAAGAAAGGCAATGCCAAAGAATGCTCAAACTACCACACAATTGCACTCATCTCACATGCTAGCAAAGTAATGCTCAAAATTCTCCAAGTGAGGCTTCAACAGATGTTCAACTGGATTTAGAAAAGGCAGAGGAACCAGAGATCAAACTGCCAGTATCCGCTGGATCATAGAAAAAGCAAGAGAATTCCAGAAAAACATCTATTTCTGCTTTATTGACCATGCCAAAGCCTTTGACTGTGTGGATCACAACAAACTGTGGAAAATTCTTCAAGAGATGGGAATACCAGACCACCTTACCTGCCTCCTGAGAAATCTGTGTATGCAGATCAAGAAGCAACAGTTAGAACTGGACATGGAACAACAGATTGGTTCCAAATTGGGAAAGGAGTATGTCAAGGCTGTATATTATCACCCTGCTTATTTAACTTATATGAAGAGTACATCATGCAAAATGCCAGCCTGGATGAAGCCCAAGCTGGGATCAAGATTGGTGGGAGAAATAACAATAACCTCAGATATGCAGATGATACCACTCTAATGGCAGAAAGCAAGAGGAGCTAAAAGAGCCTGTTGACAAAAGTGAAAGAAGATAGTGAAAAATCTGTCTTAAAGTCAACGTTCAAAAAGCAAAGATCGTCCCATCACTTCATGGCAAATAGATGGGAAAACACTGGAAACTGTGACAGACTTTATTTTCTTGAGCTCCAAAATCACTGCAGATGGTGACTGCAGTCTTGAAATTAAAAGACCCTTGCTCCTTGGAAGAAAAGTTATGACCAACCTAGACAGCATATTAAAAAGCAGAGACATTACTTTGCCAACAAAGGTCCATCTAGTCAAGGCTGTGGTTTTTTCAGTGGTCATGTATGGATGTGAAAGTCGGACTGTGAAGAAAGCTGAGTGCTGAAGAATTGATGCTTTTGAACTGTGGTGTTGAAGAAGAGTCTTGAGAGTCCCTTGAACTGCAAGGAGATCAAAGTAGTCAATCCTAAAGGAAATCAGTCCTGAACATTCATTAGAAGGACTGATACTGAAGCTAAAGCTCCAGTACTTTGGCCACCTGATGCGAAGAACTGACTCATTGGAAAAGACCCTAATGCTGGGAGAGACTGAAGGCAGGAGGAGAAAGGGACGACAGAGGATGAAATAGTTGAATGGCATCACCAACTCTATGGGCATGAGTTTGAGCAAGCTCCAGGGGTTGGTGATGGATAGGGAAGCCTGGCGTGCTGCAGTCCATGGGTTCGCAAAGAGTCAGACTTGCCTAAGCAGCTCAACTCCACTGAACTGAACTATGTTTAATTAATAGTGTGACCAAACACTGGAATTCTGGGTTGAAAATTGTTTTTCCTTGGAATTTTGAAAGAATATTTTCTGGCTTCAGGTATTTCTGTTGGGCAATTCAAGGTTGTTCTGTTTCTTGATACATTGTATGTGATTTGGTTTTTTGCCCTTGAAACTTCAGAGAGTTGCTTTATTCTGAAGTTTCACAGTAACAAATGCTCCTTGTGGATCCACTTTCAGTCCTTGCACTGTGTCCACAGATAGTCTGTCATTGGGAAACTCACATCTCCTTTAAAACTGAAATTTCCTGAAAGTTTTAAATCCTTCCCTTTTTAAGAAAATCATCTTTTTATTCACTTGTTTGAACATTTGACTAGTCTGCTCTTTTTCTTATCTTTATGCTCCTTTTATGTAGGTCTTTGACTTTTCTGTCAGTTTCTAAGAGATACTCTCAACTTTCCCTTTTAACTCAATTGAGTTCTTAAGTTTTTCTATCATATTTTTCATTTCCAAGAACTTTTTTTTTCATGAAATGTTTCTTTTTTCCATAGCATTCTCTTCTCCTCCTCTTGCTTCCTTTTTTTTAAAACAAAACAAAACAGTTGCACTATCTACTTCTCTCTCTAAAGACATTTATGATAGAATATTTTGGGGGTATGTCATCCTTTGCCCCTTTTCCCCATATGCAGACTCAGTCTTTGTAAGGGGGAAAAGGTGAAATTCTTTGAACTGAATGTTAGATCCTTTGTCTTATCTAGCCTTTTTTTTTTTTTAACTCCTCATCTGACCTGACATCTAGCTTGTTATCTTCACTTTTTTTCAAGTGACCCTTACTTTGTTCAAGATTTTCCTCCAAAGTGACCTTCCACAGAGAAGTCTCTCTAGAGTGTGCTGAGGAGAGAAAGTTACATAGTATCTGTATCCTTAAATCCGCTGAAATACTTCAGGGCATCTACAGAATTGAAACTGTTTTCATAACAAAATACCAAGATAATATTTGCCCCTTTCACACATTCTCTCAAGAGTTTAACAGTGGTTTCAGGATGTGTAATATTGCAACAAATTGCACGCAGTACATTTGAGAATTTGTCTATCTGCCATTACTCCAGACTTTTAAAGAAATGCAAAAGTGTTAAACATTACCTTTCTTTTCACTAATATCTTTCATGTAATAAATATTTTTAAATTTATTTCTATAAAATAAGATTCCATGGATGTAATAATCCATATACACAAGAGTTCTTTGGAATCTTTAGTACTTTTGAAGGTTGTCAAGGGTCATGCAACCAGGAAAGTTGACAACATCTTCTCTGAAGCTGGATTTATAAACATATAGCTCAGATATTTTTTAAATATTCTAGAATAACTTATCTTGTTAAAAAAAAATATCCTTCCAGGAGGTAACAGGTGTTGGTGAGGATGTGGTTAAAGGAGAACCTTTGAACACCCTTGGTGGGAGTGTAAATTTGTGCAACCACTATAAAAAACAGTATGGAGGTTCCTTTAAAATATTAAAAATAGAACTACATATGACCCAGCAACTCCACTTCTGGGTATTTATCTGAAAAAAATGAAAACACTAACTCAAAAAGATACATTCACCCCAGTGTTCACTGAAGCATTATTTATAATAGCTAAGATATAGAGACAACTTAAGTTTTCATTACTCAGCAATAAAGAGAAGGAAATCCTGTTGTTTGTGACAACATGGATGGATCTGGAGGGAATTAGGTTAAGTGAAATAAGAAAGACAAATTCTATATGATCTCTATATGTGAAATCTTAACAATAGAAACAACAAAAAAGCTCATAGAAAACAGATTGATGGTTGCAGGAGAGGGTATGAAGAGGTTGACCAATGGGTGAAGGTAGTATTCAAAAAGAACAAACTCCCAACTGTAGAATACGTAATGAGAGTGTAATGTACACCCTGATAACTACAGTTTATAATACTGTATTGCATACTTGAAATAAGATCTTAAAAGTTCTCATTATAAGACAGAATATATGAGTATATATGGTGATGAATGTTAACTAGACTTAGTGGTGATCATTTTGCAGTATGTACAGATATCAAATCATTAAACTAACATCATATATCAATTATATCTCAGTTAAAAAAATTTTTAAAGATATACCCCTCTCTATTTCCTCCCTCTGAGTCTTTATTTTGTTTGTTTTTATATTCTCCCTTATTCTTAGGTGATTCTCCCTGAGTAATTTTCTTTTTCTATCCTGGATAGAACAAATTTTTTAAATTTTTGATTGTTATACTTTATTTTTTATTAGAGAATTGTGTTAATAGTTACATTGGCCTACCCTATGAGTGATACAAATGATTGATCATCAACTTTTTAATGTATTAAAGTGTGGCCCCATTTAGCAGGTCAGTTGCTTAAATGAATATTTAAACAAGGGCTTTGACATGAAAAATTAGTAGAAAATCTTAATTGTCTTTCAACTTTTAAATAATCATGCTATCAAATAAAAACCAGTGAGCAAAGGAAATGTATGGTTGCATTTGGGAATATGATGTTTAAGTAAAAGAACCATTGTATTATCTATTATTTTAGATGAAAAAGAGAAATTCGAACCCACAGTCTTCAGGGATACACTTGTCCAGGGGCTTAATGAAGCTGGTGATGACCTTGAAGCTGTAGCCAAGTTTCTGGACTCTACAGGCTCAAGATTAGATTATCGTCGCTATGCAGACACACTCTTCGATATCCTGGTGGCTGGCAGTATGCTTGGTAAGCCATATACTAGAGCATCTTGTAGTATTACGTACTTTCAATTCTATTGAAATATTTTCTTATGAGACAGAATCTTTATAAGCTTTCCATGTATGATAGTTGATTTTAAAAAAAAACTATAAAAGTCTAAAAAGTCTGTAAAACTTTTACCTAGATTATAATTTGGAATGATGTTGATGTGGCTGTGAAATGTTTGTTGGTTAAGAGAGGCATAGCACTGAGAACTTTCGTTGACAGACAGCACAGTTGGCCACTTGGCTGTAGCTGAAAGCCAATTTTCCTGTGTGTCCCTAATCTTTGAATGTTTCTGGAGTAGATTTAGGAGGGGTGATTTCTGCATTTACTTCAGGGATCATCTAGATCAGGGGTCCTCAACCCCTAGTCCATGGGAAAATTGTCTTTCATGAACCCAGTCCCTGGTGCCAGAGAGGTTAGAGACCACTTATCTAGACCATTCCAGTATATTTAAGGGGCTTACCTAGTGGCTCGGACAATAATCTTCCTCCAAGTTAAATCCCAATAGCATAGCACCTTTCTTTTTAGTCCCACCCACCCCTTTTTTTGGTACAATGAGCAGTGAGATTTAACTTTGTCAACAAATTTAAAAAGAAGTCTCAGTGTTTCATTAAATATCATTTCATCAATCAATAATAAAATGCCTAAGAAATATAGTTTATATTTAGTTTTTTAAAAATCTTCATAATTGTGAGTGTGTAACTAAAAGGATTAAAGATAGAAGTTTGGAAATTATTAAAAATAGGTAAAAAGCAAAATAAAAACTGTGTCTTACAGAGCAGGGGCATCAGGGGAAAAGGTTTCAGAATACTATTTAAGTGTCCTGGTACGTTGATCTAAATGTTTATTAGGTATCACAACCACTCATTTTTCCTCTCATAGTTGTTCTTAGAACTTGGTTTTCGTAACTAGTTCCTATGGTAATCATAAATCACTGGAAGTGATCAGATCCCCAGGTCAGTGATTTTCAACTACCCGGAGGACATATGCAAATGTATGCAAGTGTTTCGGTTGTCACAAAGACTTGGGAGTGGAGGCCAGGTATGCCACCTGCTCTGCTATGCAATGAACATTCTGTACAATCAAAAATTGCCCTGCACAGCATTGTGTGAGTGCCTTTCACTGAGAAATGTTGCTTAGGCCAACCTACTTTAAGACAGGGTATATGCATACCTTTCTAGATAGTGCTGTGCTGTGCTTAGTCGCTCAGTTGTGTGCGACCCCATGGGCTGTAGCCTGCCAGCCTCCTCTGTCCTCGGGGATTCTCTAGGTGAGAATCCTGGAGTGGGTTGCTATGCCCTCCTCCGGGGGATCTTCCCAACCCAGGGACTGAACTCAGGTGTTCTGCCTTGCAGGTGAATTCTTTACCATCTGACCCACCAGGGAAGTCCTTTCTAGGTAGAGCCACCCTTTAATTCTTCACTCTTAGCTCTTACATCTATCTGTACTGGTACATGGCCCCATTCACTTCCAGACTCCCTTTTGATTTGAACCGCTGGCTTTCACTATGTGCCAAGTTTATTTTTATTGCTCCTGTTTATGAAAATCTCATTACCATTGTAGGTAATTCAAGTCCACGAATAAAAGCACTTTGTAGTGTGCTCAAATCCCAATACTCAGAAATTGCTGTTGTTGTTCAGTCACTAAGTCATGTCCTACTTTTTGTGACCCCGTGGACTTTAACACACCAGGCTTCCTGTCCTTTATTATCTCCCAGAGTTTGCTCAAACTCACGTCCATTGATTTGGTAATGCCATCCAATCATCTCATCCTCCGTCATCCCCTTCTCCTTCTGCTTTCAATCTCTGCCAACATCAGGGTCTTTTCAGATGAGTCAGTTCTTCGCATCAGGTGGCCACAGTATTGAAGCTTCAGAATCAGTGCTTCCAGTGAATATTCAGGATTAATTTCCTTTAGGATTGACTGGTTTGATCTCCTTGCAGTCCAAGGGATTCTCAAGAGCCTTCCCTAGCCCCACAGTTTGAAAGCATCAGTTCTTCAGCACTTAGCCTCCTTTGTGTTCCAGTTCTCACATCTATACATGACTACTGGAAAAACCATGGCTTTGACTAAATGGACCTTTGTCGGCAAAGTGACACCTCTGCTTTTTAATACGCTGTCTAGGTTTGTCATTAAAAAGCAGAGGCATCACTTTGCTGACAAAAGTTTGTCATAGCTTTTCTTCCAGGGAGCAAGTGTCTTTTAATTTCATGGCTAAAGTCACCATTAGCGATGATTTTGGAGCCCAGGAAAATAAAATCTGCTAGTTTTTACCCATCTGTTTACCATGAAATAAATGATGAAGTGATGGGACCTGATGTCATGGTCTCAGTTTTTTGAATGTTGAGTTTCAAGCCAGCTTTTTCACTTTCCTCTTTCACTCTCATCAAGAGACTCTTTAGTTCCTTCACTTTCTGCCATTAGAGTGGTGTCATAGGCATATCTGAGGTTGTTTATATTTTTCCCAGTAATCTTGACTCCAGCTTATGCTTCATCCAGTCCAGCATTTTGCATGATGTACTCTGCATGTAAGTTAAATAAGCAGGGTGACAATGTACAGCCTTGATGTACTTCCTTGATGTTCCAGTGTGGAACCAGTCTGCTGTTCCATGTCCAGTTCTAACTGTTGCTTCTTGGCCTACATACAGGTTTCTCAGGAGACAGGTAAGGTAATCTGATATTCCCATCTCTTTCTAAGAATTGTCCACATTTTGTTGTGATCCACACTGTCAAAGGCTTTAGCGTAGTCAATGAAGCAGAAAGTAGACGTTTTAAAACAAGTATAATCACTGCAGATGGTGACTGCAGCCATAAAATTAAAAGACACTTACTCCTTGGAAGGAAAGTTATGACCAACCTAGATAGCATATTAAAAAGCAGAGACATTACTTTGTCAGCAAAGGTCCATCTAGTCAAGGCTATGGTTTTTCCAGTAGTCATGTATGGATGTGAGAGTTGAACTATAAAGAAAGCTGAGTGTAGAATTGATGCTTTTGAACTGTGGTGTTGGAGAAGACTCTTGAGAGTCCCTTTGACTGCAAGGAGATCCAACCAATCCACCCTAAAGGAGATCAGTCCTGGTTGTTCATTGGAAGGACTGATGTTGAAGCTGAAACTCCAATACTTTGGCCACCTGATGCGAAGAATTGACTAATTTGAAAAGACCCTGATGCTGGGAAAGATTGAGGGCAGGAGGAGAAGAGGATGACAGAGAATGAGATGGTTGGATGGCATCACCAACTCAATGCACATGAGTTTGGGTAAACTCCAAGAGTTAGCGATGGACAGGGAGGCCTGGCGTGCTGTGGTTCATGGTGTCGCAAAGAGTCGGACACAACTGAGCAACTGAACTGAACTGAAATGTGCTCAAGTGCCAATATCCAGAGATAACTGTTGTTATTATTTGGTTAACTCTTTTCTACAGATTTCTTCAGCTGAATGCATAAGCTTTTGAAGATGGGATGACATTACACAAACACAGTAACTCTCTCTGCTGTTTTGTATTTACTCTGCAGTGTGTTGTTGTCTTTCTTACTATAATAAGTGTTTCCTCAAACGATTCTGAAAAGAATGAAAACCATAGTTAAGAGTGAGATTGAACCTTTCCTGCTGTGACTATTGGCTTTTTCAATTGCCTTAACTATTATAGACTTTTATTGATACACTGGTAGATTGTATGCAAGGATTCTTATCAATCAGTTTTGGTTCTTATCCAAGTCACAAATGACTTCACCCATCAATCTGGGGCACCCTTTTCCGCTCTTAGTACCTTCCTGGTAGCAGTGTTGGCCCTCTGATCATCCGTGAATTGTTTTCCTTTCTTTCCCTTCATAGACCGTTTAGCCTCCCTACTCCCTCTCTTAGTGCCACTTCTCATACGGCTCATAGGTTTCCAGATTTGCCGCCTCACCTATGTTCAAAGTTATATGCTTTGGATTGATTGTCTCAAGACTTCATTTACCATCTCCATAATAATGATCAGCAAATTTATACCTGCAGCCTATACCAGGATCACAAGGTCTGCAGCATCTTGCCTCTCTCTTACTCATAGAACTTAGAGCTCAAGGGGAGATTCCGTCGTCACCACCACCTTCATTTTACACACACATTGAGCACTCTTTGTCAGTCTTTAACCCTTTCCACTTTGCCAACAAAGGTCCGTCTAGTCAAGGCTATGGTTTTTCCTGTGGTCATGTATGGATGTGAGAGTTGGACTGTGAAGAAAGCTGATCGCCGAAGAATTGATGCTTTTGAACTGTGGTGTTGGAGAAGACTCTTGAGAGTCCCTTGGACTGCAAGGAGATCCAACCAGTCCATTCTAAAAGAGATCAATCCTGGGTGTTCATTGGAAGGACTGATGCTAAAGCTGAAACTGCAATACTTTGGCCACCTCATGCAATGAGTTGACTCACTGGAAAAGATTCTGATGCTGGGAAAGGTTGGGGGCGGGAGGAGAAGGGGACGACAGAGAATGAGATGGCTGGATGGCATCACCAACTCTGTGGACATGAGTTTGAGTGAACTCCAGGAGTTGGTGATGGACAGGGAGGCCTGGCGTGCTGTGATTCATAGGGTCGCAGAGAGTTGGACACGACTGAGCAGCTGAACTGAACTGAACTGAACCCTTTCCACTGTTAGACTTTTTTCCTAATAAACCCCATATTTTTGAAAAAAGAATTCATGTTTTCACGCCACATTCATACATCCAAAAGAGCATAGGACAAAATGTTTGGTACAGTGTATGAGCACAGTTTGTATAACCCCAGATATCTACCGAGGCCAGACCTATGATGTAATGAAAAAAGTTAGCCAGGTGCATTCTTTTTATGTAAACATTTTGTTTGCTAATTCAGTATTTAAGAATTTTCTTCACATCCACAAAAATATTTACCTTCCACTGCTATTCTTGAGACAATAGTTATCTTGGCTTTTCAGTTGTACACTTGGAAGAATAGATACAAGAAACACTTTACTTTTCTTCTACTTTGAGAAAAACAGAAAATTTCACAACATTTTTAGAAATGGCAGTTAATACTTGGTCCCACTATCAGGTGGTAAAAAAGCAAGGTGTAGCCTGGAGAATCCCAGGGACAGGGGAGCCTAGTGGGCTGCCATCTATGGGGTCGCACAGAGTCAGACACGACTGAAGTGACTTAGCAGCAGCAGCAGCAATATTATTAATGTGTAAAAAATATTTTGTTTTGTAAGAGAATGCAGTTTTTAAATTTTACCTCTTAAAAGACTGTAGTTTCCAAATCAGACTTTTCATTTATATAACTTCTGTCAGATAGGAATCATTAGTCCAGAGGTTTTAGAAGATTATCCTCTTAATAAAATTTTGTTCCGCTCCCCCAAAACAAATTTGTTCCATGTGGTTGTATTCATTATAAAGGGCTAATTGAATTGTGCATAAATTAATTGCATGAAAACGGACTCCTGAAGGAGCTGACTTTTCTAAAAACGAATTTACTTACAAAACTGTAAGAAACAATTGGCTATTTGTAGCTCATCTCATCGGAGAAGGCAATGGCAAGCCACTCCAGTACTCTTGCCTAGAAAATCCCATGGATGGAGGAGCCTGGTAGGCTGCAGTCCGTGGGGTCGCTAAGGGTCGGACACCACTGAGCGAATTCACTTTCACTTTTCACTTTCACACATTGGAGAAGGAAATGGCAACCCACTCCAATGTTCTTGCCTGGAGAACCCCAGGGACGGGGGAGCCTGGTGGGCTTCCGTCTATTGGGTCACACAGAGTCGGACACGACTGAAGTGACGCAGCTGCAGCTCATCTCATCCAAAGGTATGAAATATGCTGCTACTGCTACTGCTGCTAATTCACATTTGAAATATGACTCAAATCAAAACACTAAAATATGGCCTGTACAAATATCAACCCAACAAATATTTGAGTATATAATAGTTATTAACCTAATTTGACTTGCTCAAATTTCCACCCTAATTCTGATTAAGTAAAATCAGAAAACAAAACTACCTAGTGTTCTGACTCTGGTCTTCTAATCAACCAATGTTTGTAATGGCCACCATTGAAACTTATAGGAGGAGCCTTTGATTGAGCATGTGTGCATGAGTTTCTGACTTTTTGCAGCCCCATGGACTGTGGCTTGCCAGACTCCTCTGTCCATGGGATTTCCCAAGCAGGAATACTAGAGTGGGTTGCAATTTCCTTTTCCAGGGAATCTTCTCAACCCAGGCATTGAATTTGCATCTCCTGCATTAGCAGGTGGGTTCTTTACCATTGTGCCACCTGGGAAGCCCTTTGAATGAGGAAAGTTGAGTGGTAGAAAAAAGGCATTCTTTTGTTCTAATCCATTTATTTGTCCATTTCCTCCATGATACTGTATAGGGTATGGGGGCAAAGATGAGCAACAATAAAACGCACTCTTTCCTAGCCAGTGCAACTGCTGGGTGACCAAATATAAATGACAAGAGGTCAGAGTGTATCCTGATCAGCACTGTGTGGATAACTGGGTTAGTGAGGAGGAAACATTCTTGATACTTACTGAAGTGGAAACCATCAAGATCTACTATAAAAGCCAGGTCTGGATAGTACTAGTGTTGGTGAACTGGAGTCCCACAAAATATTAGTAGCAAACCTGAAAAGTGAACCATGTTCTGATGTGGGAAACATCAGAAACTATATTGCTGCTGCTGTTGCTGCTAAGTCACTTCAGTCGTGTCCGACTCTGTGTGACCCCAGAGATGGCAGCCCACCAGGCTTCCCCGTCCCTGGGATTCTCCAAGCAAGAACGCTGGAGTGGGTTGCCATTTCCTTCTCCAATGCATGAGAGTAAAAAATGAAAGTGAAGTCATTCAGTCGTCCGACTGTTAGCGACCCCATGGACTGCAGCCTACCAGGCTCCTCTGTCCATGAGATTCTCCAGGCAACAGTACTAGAGTGGCTTGCCATTGCCTTCTCCAGGAACTGCATTGAGAATAATCAAATTAAACTCACTGAATAAATGTTACTGTTTAGTTATCATGGTTAAGGATACACTTTGGCAAGAACCAGACTTATAGGGTCCAGTAAAGTCAAGTATGTAGATCAACAGTCTCATACGCTATGGTAGGAATACACGTTTGAATAACCATTTTGCATTATCATAGAAGTATAAACAAGGGCGATCCCTTGGTCAGGACTCTGCTTCCAATGCAGGGGGCATGGGTTCAGTCCCTGGTTAGAAAACTAAGATCCTGCATGCTACAAAGCACAGCCAAAACACAAATCAAACCATACAAACATCTTTTGTAAGTAAATTAGTTTTTAGAAAAGTTAACTCCTTCAGGAGTCTATTTTGATGCAATTAATTTATTCGTAAGATTTAATTAGTCCTTTGTAATAAACACAACCACTTGAACAAAATTTTATTAAGGTGACAATCTTCTAAAAAACTCAGTATCCACACATGTACATCATTCCATAAAAGTTTATGTGATACCTGCTTTTACTGTTTTCCTAGATGTGCAAGAATTGATTTCTACACATGCTCTTCTGATTTCAGTGCTGTCCTAATGGTTATTAACCATTCTCTTATTAGCCCCTGGAGGAACACGCATAGATGATGGTGATAAGACCAAGATGACCAACCACTGTGTGTTTTCAGCAAATGAAGATCATGAAACCATCCGAAACTATGCTCAGGTAGAGCCTGTCACTGAGAGATTGTCGTGCTGAAAGGGAAACCTTTAAATAAGATTTAAGAAAAGTTAAGATTCAGAAATTCTTCAGGTCACTTTTTTAATAGAAATGTTCAGTAGCTGCTAAACATATGGAGAGATACTTAACTGCGTTCATAATAAGATAGTGATCATTAAAACTTCAGGAAGATAGAGTTTTACCCTTTCATCCATAAGAGACATGAGGAATCATAATTTCTATTGAAATATAAGTTGGTCCCAGCTTTAGGGAGAGTAGTTTAGCACTACCCTTCATAACTAAAACATCAAAGGATGAAAATCCATAGGTCTGAAAATCCATAAGTCGATCCACAGGCTGTTAATTAAGTAGAGCTTGGTATTTCATATTAATAAACTATCAGGTAGCTGTTCAAAAGAAAGAGACAAGGAGATACTTGTAATACATAAAGCCTATAAAGGATTTATATGCAGATTAAATAAAGAACTGTAAGTCAAGAAGAAAAGGACAAGCAGCCTGTTAGGAAAAGGGATGATTCAAGTGCATCATATTTATTGTGTACTTTATTTCTATTACTGTTACATTAGCCTCAGATCATCAAGCATTAGAGTTACAGAGGTTAGAGTTACTTTGGGGGTAGGGCCTCAATGTGTGAATTTAGGAGGAACACAGACATTCGGTCCATAACAAACATCATTCCTCTTTAAAAAACAGTCCAGGATTCCACTGACACACTTGGAAATCCTGCTTGAGAATTCTAACTGGATCGTGGGGGCCAGTAGGCTTTATTGCTCATCTGTTGAAATCATGTGTGTATTCACCTGGAATATAATCTCCCCTGAACTCTGATCTCCTCCCATCATGTATCTCAGTGATTATATCTGTAATCCCCCTTCTTTCAGTTATTAATATTTTCCATCTCTGTGTCACACAGTTTTAAAATTACATTCATTTTATTTTCATCAAAGTCATCTTTGTTTTCTCACCTATTATATTCTCAAATGGATTGGTTTTTTTCCTACGTGCATTTTGATCCTGTTTTATCCCCCAGGTCATAATAACTCTTTTGAAATGCTTGTAGTTCTCATGTCACAGTAGGAGAATGTTTAACTACATGTTTTTATTAGCGTAGAGCTGTGTAGTTGAGGTGAGTTTGCCTTTTAAAATTGTTTACATAATATTGACTGGTTTCTTTCATGTTTAGGTCTTCAACAAACTCATCAGGAGATATAAGTATTTGGAAAAAGCATTTGAGGATGAAATGAAAAAGGTAAGAATTCAACTGTAATATACTGTTTGCTAAAATGATGACATGAAGAGGGACGAAAATTTTGCTTTTATAGTGGTAGTCCAGAGTACCACATACATCTTTAAGCTTTTAATAAATGCTTGTTGAGTGAAGAAATGAGTATGACAAATCATTAGCTAATAGCTGTAGAAAGAAATACATGATTGGCCTAGCATTTTTCCTTCATGTTTAATGTAAGCCAGCATGCTTTGTTCAAAGGAATATCTTTGTAGAATATATAATTAGTTAAAGCTTATGAAAGAGCATAGCACAACAGCTATTAATCACTAAAATTCTTTAATTTTAGAAGATGCTATTTAGCAAAGGAGATAGAAGCATACCTTTGGAAATAGTATCTGGGTGTAAATCTCATTGGTTTTTCTCATCTATAAAATAGCTGCAATAAAAGTATGGACTTTATGTATTGTTGTTGTAGGGATAATTTCTGTGATCTGTAGGGTACTTAGCACAGTAATTGACCTCTAATAAATAGCCAAATAAGCAATAGCACCTTGTTAAAGAAGCCCTCTTTTCAGAAATTGCAGTGTGTTCCTTTCTAATTTGTAGCTCCTCTTTATTTATATATGACAGTTACAGATTTGTATGCTGCTTTGCCATCATTCCTGATTTTAAATATCTACCTAAATTATAAACCAAGGGAATAAAGAAACCATCGACTTTGTTACTTTGCAACATCTACTTTGCTGCTTACCCACTCTTGCTTCCCTTTGTTCAAAATGGTTCCATATATAACAAGCATTTAGGCAGCAACATCATTTTTTTAAATCTATATTCTCCATGGCTTGGCTTTCATCCAAAAAAAATCCTTCAGCGTGAAAACATACAACTATATATGCATACAGATGTTCATCACAGTATTGAGACGTAACAAATTTTCACGGTGGGAGACAGGTTAATGAAATCATGGTCTGTCTCTACCGTGGGATACTATGCAGTCAGTTAGAGAATGAGGCGTAACCACATAAATTGATGAGAGGAAGTGTCTATGATAAATTGCAAAGTAAAAGAGCAACCATTTGGCAGAAGTTTAACCTTAGCAAGTTACTAATTTCTTTGTGCCTCAGATTTCTTTGTTGAAAGTGAGGATCAAGACTTTCGTAAACAGTCATATACACATAAAGCGTTCAGAAAACTTTCTGCTCCACTCAGCAAGTTTGAGCTGTTATCAATGTATAGTTCAGTAAAAGCATGTGTATACATGTAGTTATTTATAAAATGTAGGCATATAGAAGTACACTTAAGAATCTGAAAGGACACATCTCAAACTGTTAATAATGTTTATTCTAAGGAAATAGGATTAGAGAGATTACTCACATTTTTATATTATTCTATGTTAGATTTATTCTACTATCATGTATTACATTTTTTTTACCATGGAAAAACATTTGAATGGATTAAAGTGGTCCATTATTTGGCTAGAAGCTTAGAAAATAAGAAGTGTGTCATTAAAATAGAGGGATAGATATGACCAAAAAATGATATTAAAGCATTCAAATAAACACCTTACCGCTTTGCCTAATAATATCACTCGTGTTTTTCTTCTCCTAGTTCGTTTGAACCTTGAAAACTTTCCACTTGATTCATTTGATGAATATGCTTTCCAGAATTATTTTTCAGAGTATTCATTTTTTAAAGAAAATTCTGTTGCAATACATGTAGCATCTGATTTTAATACTTATTCGTATAATTGAGCAATATGGATATTGATTTTAAGAAAAGATAACTTTTGCATTGTTTTGCTCATATAATTGAGTTTTTTATGAATATATTAATGTTCTTGTAGTGTTAATATTTTTATCTTGGCTGTTTTTCATTATTTACTTGAATCTTTCTTACTTTGACAATGAGAAAAAAGCCAGATTGATATAAAGTATCTAGTTTTGTCAACTTTTTTCTTACCCCATTTCTGCCGCCCCCTGGAGCTTTAACCATTGATACCAATTTCCCTCACTCCCTCTTTTCTTGTGAGCTTAGAAAGTGAGCTTAGAAAGTCTTTTTAAATCATTGAGACTTTAAAAGGCATAAATGGGGAGTGAAACAGGCTAGTCTGATTCCAGTTCTGCCACTTACTTATCATATAAATATTTGGAGAGTCACATAACGTCTCTGTAATATAATAATCCTGCAACTGTTGGGGATGGTACACTAATACAGCCCTATTCACTGCACAGAGCTAACAATTTCATTGGCCATAAAGCACTTAATAAATCTGTATTTATGCCAGCGATTTTTCATCGGTGCAGGGTAATGAAAAAGTCTGGAGAGCCCCAGTCGTGATTTTGGGCCCTGGGGAATCTCAGTAACATGCTTAAAGTCTGTTGAAACAGAGAAAAGTAGCCATGAAATACAAATATAGTACAATCCAAACACTAGGTGGAGGAGAGGTGAGGAGGAGGAGGGCGTTCCGCAAGCCTGGCTCCTCTTAGAACTCACAATGGCAAGTGGGGTTTAGCCCCTTTGCTTTGCCTTCCCTTCCAAGTTTTCTGGGGTTGCTGCTTTGTCACTTCCTCTACTGCTGGGATATGATGTTGGCAGCATTGCGACCCAGAAGGACCCAGACAGCATTGTCACCCTCTCATTACAATTGTTCTTTCCAACCCGCAGCAGTGGCCTTTTCTCCTCTCGTAACGTTTCTTTATCTTATACCCTCCATTACCTCATCACCAGGGGTGGTGGTAAAACTCTGTGATCTAAGAAATACCTAGTTTGAATCTCACCATTTTAAAAAGAGGCATTAAGAACCTTGAAAACCCTTTTTCACCCAGTTTTGTTTTCAAAAAGGGTGCTGTGGGCTCAAAAAAGTATATGCTAAATGTCAAAGCTTATTGATTTCTGTTTTGTTATAACCCAAAGAAAATGGGTAGATGTATGATGGGGTGGGGGGCGTGGCACTAAGGGAGCATGCAAAGAAATGAAACACATATGAAAAGCAGTAGTGTATTCAGAATACACTTGGTAATATTTACCTTTGTTGTATACAGTCAAATTTAAGTTATTTATGTGACCTGTTTTCACTGTTCTCCAAATGCCTCTTTTCCTTCCCATGAATGTTATCTGTAGCTAAATTGTAAGTAAATTTGGGAGAAAGGAACAAGTCCCTTTCTATAGCACCCAATTTGTAATGGAATATATGTGTGTCTCTCCAAAGAGTAAGTGTGCCACCCATGAATGCCATCAGTTGTGAGCCATCTAGCTGTGGATGTGCCTTGTTTGTTATTTTCCTATTTTAGTCCTTTGCTTTATAGACATGGTTTCTTTTGTTTGACCCGCAGCTTCTCCTCTTCCTTAAAGCCTTTTCCGAAACAGAGCAGACAAAGTTGGCAATGCTGTCAGGGATCCTGCTGGGCAGCGGCACCCTGCCTGCCACCATCCTCACCAGTCTCTTCACTGACAGCTTAGTCAAAGAAGGTACGTATGTTCATTTTCTTACCTGTCAGGTGGGAAAAGAAAGCCAAAGATAAGTACCAGTACCTCTTCTTGGTGTTCTCTACTACCCATCCATGTTCCATGTAAGACACTGTGTGTGTGTTCAAACAATAGAAGGATTGTATGTGTTTCTTGTAGGAATTTAGGAGAAAAATATGCACACCTATACAAAGACAATTATAGAATATAATAAACTAGAAATTTTGGCATAAGTCTCAGTCAAAGACCCTGAAATTGATCAGTTCTAAACTTTCTCTCAACATAGATGCTTACTGACATATTTTGTTGGGACAGTGCTTCATTGTGCAGGACTCTTTATGCTTTGTGGGACGTTTAGCCTTTTTTGCCCTCAGAAACAGAATGCCAGCCTGAAACACTTGCCTCCATTTAGTAGAAGAACCAAAAATGGCCCTTCACATTCCTAAATGACCCCCAAACTATTTCTTCACTCGTTTGGGCCATTCTTCTGAACTGTTCCCCCTCAAGATCTTGTGCTCAGATGTTCGTTCTTATCACATTTTTAAAGTATTCATTATGTCTGTTTTAGAAGTCCAGACGGCTGCCTAAAGAGTTTTGCTTTAATTTTAAGGCATTAAGAGTTTGATGGGCATACATACAATTACTTGGTTATAGAGTAATACAGAAGTGGGCTCTTTTTTTTCTTGTAGGAGGATAATGATATTCAAGTTTTAAATGCAGTGTTAAACAAAGAGTTATTTTTTTTCTTAAAGACAAATGAAAAGAGCTTTTGTGAAAACATCTGTTTCTTCTTAGCATTGGGTTTTACTCCTACAGATGTGAAGTCCCAGCCTCATTCATGCCTGCAGTGAAATGAGTTATAATTTTCTTATAACTGAGAAAAGAATAGTAAATCAAGAGTCAAATCATATTATTTAGAGAGTCTCTATAGTTTTAGACTCTCTAATTTTTATTAATATATTGTTAAAATATTATGGCACTTTTAAAATGTTTTCTGAAGAGAATTCGTGATCCTTCATGTTTTATTTATGGTACTAGCCATTTTATTCTAGGAGGAAAAGATAAAATGTAAACAGTAAATGTTAATTACATCAGATTTATCCCTAGCATTTATAACAGAAAGTGATTCTTTCTGGTTGTATTAAAAACTTAAATGATGTATGTAATTTCTTTTGAAATGTATTAAAAATTAAATTATTAGAAAGATAAATGGACAAACGTGATAGAGCAAATAGAGCAAAATATTAACTGCTGCAGAATCAAGATGGTGAGTACATGAGTATTTATTTTTCAGTTTGTTCAGTTCTTCTGTAAGAAGCTCTTGGGATTTTTTTACGGTAAAATGTTAGGAGGGATAGGAAAAATCCTTCTGCTGTAGAAGTGACATAGTGCCTCTGTCACATGGTTTTCCCTTATATGCCATCATCTTTAGAAACTGAAGTCTTAAACTTTTTCTTCCCAAATAGGAAAGGGTTATGAAATTATACCTTTTCCCCAACTTCCCACCCAACAAATAGCTAAGGGGAATCATCCACTCAGCAGAATCTCAAGTACAAAGTTTCTCCAATCCTTCCACCAGGAGCCACTTTTAATGCAAAGTGATAGGTTTGAGCCTGATTTTTTTTTAGACTCCTAGTTTCAGGCATACTTTATTTCTCTTACTTACAATGAGGATTATAAGATCCTTTTTAAAATTTTTAATTACATAAGTTTATATATTGACTATGAAGTAATGATAATATTAAAAATCCAGGTCAACAAGTTGACAACATAAAATTCTCTAGCTTATATTTATTGTCTTAGTTTGAGGGGGGGGTGCTTAGTTTCTCTGCTATTCAAAAGAAAAACACTGGGTAAAGCTGGTGTCTGTATTAGTTGAACTTGTTTACCTGCAAGTAACTGGAAGACAGGACATAAATTTCTGTGTCAGGACATTTCTTCTTTTTTGTTTTTATTAATTTTGTTTTTTACATTTTTTTAATTGAAGCAAATTTGATTTACAATGCTGTTAGTTTCAGGTGTATCTCAAAGTGATTCAGATACATATTCTTTTTCAGATTCTTTTCCCTTGTAGGTTATTACAAAATATTGAGTATAGTTCCCTGTGCTATACAGTAGGTCCTCGTTGGAATCCCATAATTCCTGGTTTATTCCCTCCCCCATTTAAGGGCATTTATTTCTTATGTAACAATATATGTAAAAGTTGAACAGACTTCAGAGTGAACAGCAATATCATTCAGGACTCAAATTTTTTCCCCATTATTCATTGCAGAAGGATGGTGGTGCCAGGGCTTAGACTAATTAGGAGTTACTGGCCTGAATAAGATGGGAATTCTCTTAGGAAAGGGGACTAGAGACTGTTTAGACCACCAACAATAGTGAAGCCTTCAATTCAGAAAAATCATTTTAATGTATCAACTACTCCTTAAATTTTCATTAAATAAATGCAGCATTAATTTAGACATTTAGAGTGCTCACAGAAAAGCAGTCTATTAGTTATCTGATTATTTATATTTAGAAATAAATCCTGTTATAAATGAGTATGTAATTGAGTGGATTCCTGATTAACATAGCAATTTTTAAAATCTCTTTAAAAATATCCAGAAAAGATTTCAGCTGAAAACAGAACTGACATTTTTATAGCTTAACTCATGAATATTTTAAAATGCTTTTTACAAAAAGTAAAACTGTAAAGTAAATGGTGCATGTTCATCTATAACTTTATTTATTTATACCTGTCGCTATTGATGTTCTTTCTCTGGCATCATTTATCAGCAGATTAGTTGACATGTTGACATTTCAGTTGTGTGGCTCATGATTTATTTGTTGTACCTCAGGATAATTGTTATAAACATGGAATATTCTGAACCACAGAGTGAATTAGAGGCAAAACACTATAACATCCTTGGCTTTGAATATGGTTTTGACCAAGGTAAAAATAAACTTACAGTTAAAACAGGTTGGAATTCGGGAGTTCAAGTTTGAAAAGTACTGTAACTTCTTTTTTTCCTTCTCATGAAAATAGTCTCTTTTGAGTAATGAATAGCCTAGAGAGCTTTGCATTTTTCCTTTGTACCAAATCAAGTCTCTAAGTTTTTAATTTAGTCATTTCGGGGCACCTAATGGGAAATGTTGCCTTATGCATTATCACAAGCAGTTTTTCTTATAAATGGTTTACTCTCTCTCTTTTAACAGGCATTGCGGCCTCATTTGCTGTCAAACTTTTTAAAGCATGGATGGCAGAAAAAGATGCCAACTCTGTTACCTCCTCTTTGAGAAAAGCCAACTTAGACAAAAGGCTGCTTGTAAGTGTTATTTGGGCAAAGGGTTATATGTTTCATGCTTCTGCCGTGGCTCTGCCAGTGTGTGCAGTGTAATACACAAATGGAATGCCCGAGTCTATGTCGAATTGGAACTTAGTTCCTTTTGTTTATGTATTATTGTAAGATAGAAACTAATTCCAGTTTAATCTTCGTTGCATACATAAATGGAATGATAAAATTAAAGAGTCACAGGGGATATGGAGACTTTCAAATTTGGAAGTTTGTTGACATAGTGATAACATTTATCAGAATTACCTGTGTTGCAGCTAATAACTGTAGAAATTTAAAGTTTTAATATGAAATTTGAGGTCACATTGATCTTACCTAATTAGACATTTATGGGTATCTTGGGTCATAGCTGAATGACACTGATCTCAAATACAGGTTAGTTTGTTAACAAAATAAAAGTTTAAACAAGATTCCTTGTTTATACCAAGATTCCTTAGAAACACTTGGATACCTGTGAAAGTGAACAAGTTAATTGTAGTTAATTTGAAACTTCCATTATCATGATTGCTTGATTATATTTTTACTTCTGTACCTTTATATTTTTCAAAGAAAATCAAGAAAAATATTTGCTCTCATAATTTCTATCTGCCCCCTATAATTTCTTTCTGCTAGAAGCCACAGCTGTGACAGAGATTGCTCCAAGTGAAATTGCCTTTACAACTTTAGGACAAAGTCTAAAGTTGAAAGACATGCTTGCCATGTTCTGTTTACCTAGTTTCTTATCTATTTTCTCTTCCAGCATGTCCTGCTGTGCAAAGGTATTGATCCATGGGATAAGTCTAAATCTGGCTCATTGTAAACCCTTGGATTTTCAATGACTTAAAATTCCTTTATCTTTTGCAATTTACCTTAAAATAGCTCTCTTGGAAGTCTTTAGAATTTGATAAAGAAGAAAAATTTAACTCTAGATTCTTGTTGATTTTTGCCACTGACAATACCTTTCATTTTAGTGTGTATTTATTAAGTGTTTGCTTTGTGCCAGGCTCCAGCCTAGAAGTTGCAGAGTCAGTAGAGAGAGGATAGAAAAGTTTCCTGCCTTTGTGGAACCTACTCTCTAGCAACGTAGGGTGTATGGGAGTCACTGAAGACAAGTGAATAGGTTGTTGATGTCTCTGGAAGTTCATATGAAAGAGTGTGTTCTCGTCCCTGAGTCAGTAGCTGTATCTTAGCTCAGCAAGGCCCACTGAGATCTACACGCCCTTTCTTTCTGGGACCCATGGTGAAGGAACAGCTCAGACCAGAGCCCTTCTGTCCTCATGTCAGAGGACAGGAATACAGGACACTGAAGTGAGCCCTTCTGGTGGTGGAGAAGCCTGCCAGTGGGGAAGGAAGATTTAATCCACCCATGGACTACTTCTCCACCTGTGAAGACAGGTACAACAAGGAGGGACTTCACTGAACACTTTTTTAAAGGAGAGCTGGGTGAATTAGTAGGAAAAAAGATACAGTCAATTACTATTTAACACAGAAGACTCAGTTATTTCTTTTTTAAACTTTTATTTTGTATTGAGATATAGCTAATTAACAATGTTGTGATAGTTTAGGGTGAACAGCAAAGGAACTCAGCCATACATATACATGTATCCATTCTCCCCCAAACTTCCCTCCCATTCAAGCTGCCACATAACACTGAGCAGAGTTCCGGGTGCCATACAAGTAGGTCCTTGTTGGTTATCCATTTTATTTTTTTTAATGCCAATTTATTTTTTATTCATTCATCCTTACAATTTTATGCTTATTATCAGGTGTTTTACAAGGCACTCTATATGACTATGGATTAGGGGGTAATAGTGAACCTTTCTTTCCCATATTAAACTTTGAAAAAACTATGCTCTTCTAACTTAAAGCATGGTTCCTTAAAGACACCAGTAATCACAGCTTGGTTAACTTGATTAGGTTACTTCATTTAAAAAGTGTATAATGTATTTCCTTTTTGACAAACATATATCATTTAAGTGTTCTTACTAGGTTTCTTTGTCTACGTATATTTTGAGCATGAAAAGCTTAGGTAGCAGTTTCTACCAGAAACTCCGTGAGGACAGGGTGGCTATGTCGTAGACCATGCCTGCATGCTGCTTGCTGACTTAAAAATGAATGAGCAACTAGAGGGTCATTTCCGCCATCTAGGAGGGAATTTTTGTCTCACTAAGCTGTTTAACAGAATTCCCTCTGCGTTAGCACATTTGGGGGGAAAATAGCATATTCTCAAAGTTTAGCAATTACCTACTTCTATAATACAGAAGCAAGAAAAATATATAGCAACTCCCAGAAGAGAGGAGATGGGAGACATCATTCTCCCATCAGTGGAAAAGGGAACAGTGATCAAGATACTGAGCTGAAGCTATTGAAGAAAGTCAAACAAGCAACCTTTGTCTTTCTGGGGCTTATAGTTTATTGCAGGGGAACAGGCAATAAACTGAATAATTAATTTAAATGTGTAGTATAAAAAAAGTGAAAAGTGCTCTGAGAGGAAAACCAAGTAGGGAAACCGTGAGGCGTGTCTGTGTGGTGTGGGAAGGCCTCATAAGGTGACGTGTGTGAGGAAGCTAACTATCTAGATATATCCAGGAAGAGTATTTCAGGCAAAGCCTTTGAGGCATGGCATGTTGAGAACAGCAAAGGCGAGAATTTAGTAGGAGCAGAAATGTGGAGATCAGCTCAGAATAATAATTTTCAAGATATTACGTGTCAGTCATAAAGACTATGGTTATAGTTCATAAAAGTAAATTAAGAATCACTTTTGATGATGTATTACTCTGAACATAACTTGCAATCAGACTTTGCAGTCACATTCTTCCTTAATTGAATACAGAATGCTGGCACAAATAATTATTAACTTTGGAGTCATGCAACCATGTCTTTAAATTTCTAGCTGCCTAATTAGTTGTTTAACCTTGTTGAGGTTCAGTTTATTTTTCTGTAAAACTTCTATTGTATGCAATTATTAGCAAAATACCTCATATCTAGATTCATAGAAGAAACTAAAAGTTAAATTAGTTCCCTGCCCCCAACAGATTTAGACGACCTATTGACAAATATCAATGACAGAACTTCAGTCAGTTTTGAAATGTTGCTTTAACATGAATGTATGTTATAATGCTGCTCCCACCAACTCTGTTCTGACATTTTGAAACTCATGACTCATCTCAAGGCAGGTTATGGGATGATGGTATACAGAATATTGAAATTTGCATCCTGACAGAAGCCATCTGGCTACATCCCTATACTTGGTCGCAAACTCATTACAGATCTTTCTTCAGAGATTTTTATTGAAGCCCATACAGCCATTAGCCAATATATATATGCAAATCTAGCCATCATAAAAGTTTGAATCTATTTTGTAGACTCAACAGTCTGAAAAATGTGAGAGCTTTGAAAACTCCTTGCTTTCTTAGTTGAGTGTTGGGAGTCACACAGGATTAGAACATGACTAAGTGTTCCTAAGCCCCTGCCAAGCTGTATAAGGTGAAATGGAAATGAGGTAAAAATGTAAGAGCAGCCATGGTGTACTGTGCTTTTTAAAAATTTCCAACAGAATTATGTAATGAATTGAAGAGTTGGTAGGGCAGGTTTAGATTAGATCTCACCATGAACTTAATTTAGAGCCACCATCATTAAGAGATACAGCAAAAATTCCCTGTAGCTCTGAGCTATTTTAGACTAATAGCATTTTCTCATAATGTGAATCGAGGTCTATGAGATGATAATAATCCATATTGTTTTTTTCTTTAAATAGTATCTCAAATCATTTCAGCATTACTAAAACTGGTGTTTGTCTATTAACTCATTAAGGAAATAGTATGATTAATAATTTCAGTTTTTCTTATCGGTTTAAAATAATCCCAGCCTTACTCAATTATCACCTTATTTGTACTTAGTTTAGCAAACTTGGCTTTGTTTTTGCATATGCTACACTTCGATTAAAGTAAAAGTAAATAGTGGTTCCAAATGAGTGAAACTAGTTTATGTGAGTTAACATTTTCTATTCTTTATCAAATTGCCTAATTTTGAAAGGTGTCTTAGAAAGTGCTCAAGAAATATACCTTAAGATGTATGCTTTTGAAAAATCAATCCTTACTCTTTTCTTCATGAGATAGTCTTAAGTGCTACTTTAATATGAAAATGTTCTTTATGCTTGCAGAATGAGCATGGCTTATTGTATGACAGTCTCTCGTCTTTTCTCTCTCAGGAACTCTTTCCAGTTAACAGACAGAGTGTGGATCATTTCGCTAAATACTTCACTGACGCAGGTCTGAAGGAGCTCTCCGACTTCCTCCGAGTCCAGCAGTCCCTGGGCACCAGGAAGGAGCTGCAGAAGGAACTCCAGGAGCGTCTTTCTCAGGAATGCCCGATCAAGGAGGTGAGGACCATGGGCTCACTTCACTGCAAAACCACAGGCGAGGGGCACTGTGCATTACAAACTTTACCTCCCTTAAAGGAGACTGCCCTTTGTTCATTGCTATGAACTTGAGGTCCTTTTCATACCATTTAAATGAGCTCAATATCAAAAACATCCTCCAGATGTTCCAGAAAATAATGATTATTTCCATACAAATGACTTATTTACCAGGTTGCTGTGGTTGTCAAAATATTTCATCTGCCTAATAGATTCATTGTCTGCTGCTATCCACTAGCATTATACCTCAGTTTAAGGTGATTTTTCCCATTTTATTGCAGATTATGTAATACAGTTAAGTATTAGCTTAATGTATGTAGATTTCTATTTTACATTCACGTCATGGATAAAGACCAGTTGGACCAGTGACTTGCTGGCTCCCACTCACAATAACTGTGTATCTGCATATGTGAATACTATGTTTTTGTTTAGCTATATAGTTCTTGTGGCTATGACTGTATCTTTTTTTTTTTTTGGTCATGCCTGAAGAAAAGTTCCCATTTGAACTTTAAAAAAACTTTTATGTGATAATTCAAAAGCTGCATTAAGAGTCCTTTCCTTTTGCCGCTTACTCTCAAGTCCCAAACCCTCACCACCCTGCTTGCCTAGAGCCTTACAACGTACCGTGTATGGTTTAAAGTTTGAGATTTCAAGGTGGATTCTGGCCAGCAGGTGGAAGTGTTGGTCCTAAGTCTCATAACATTAAGGTCAGCAATATATTCACTAACCTTTATCCAAGCAAAAATCTTGAACATGATTTTCCATGGTGAAAAAAAAGAAAAAGAAAAAAGCAAATTGTAACTGTGATATTTTGAGGTATAGAGATGTCACATTTTGCAGCTTTTCCCTGTCAGCTAGACGACTGAGACCCCTCAGTTCCTTCTTTTCTTGAAGGCTGCTTTACCCACTGAAATCCAGGCTGGCAGGAAATAAAACAGTGTACTTTCATTTTAAAAAAGAAAGGGAGAAAAGTAGTTACACTGCTCACAAAGCGATACATAAGATGCATTATGGTTTTTAATTACTCCTTAAGCCCTCCAGGTGGCGCTAGTGGTTAAGAACCCATCTGCCAATGCAGGAGACTTAAGAGATGCAAGTTCAATCCCTGGGTCGGGAAGATCCTGTGGAGAAGGAAATGGCAACTCACTGCAGTATTCTTGCCTGTAGAATCCCCGTGGACAGAGAAGCCTGGTGGGCTACAGTCCATGGGTTCGCAAAGAGTCGGACACGGCTGAGCGACTTAGCGTACATGCATGCACTGAAGTCCTCAGCTCTACTTGGGATTTTATTTCAAAAGAAGAAAGATTTTTTCAAACAAGTTTAATATAAAATACACTGTTAGGCTGAATTTATTCCATATGATCAGGTTTTTAGGATACATTTGCACATTTAAAAGTAATTCTGAAGGGAAAATAGCCTGCTGAGTGTTGCTGCATTGATATATACCATCTAAAAAAGTCTTTGCACTTTATAATTTATTTACATGAGGCATGAGAATATTCAAAAGTGATAATTAAAGAATAAATTGTAGAGAGTGCCTCGTGCCAACCCAAGACATTTTTCATCAAGAGGTTTTAAGTTGAGGGTTGGAGTAGACATGCACAGCTTTGTTGCTTTCTTCAAACCCCAGAAAGTCAGACTGGCTTAAATAATCCTTGCCCTGCTGGACTCAACAGGGGTCCTGCCTGTAAAAGACTAACCCTGAGAAACCAAGATTCGCTGTTATTTTCTATTACCCAGCGGCTCCTGGCCAGAACTAAGCCTATTAATTTGGGGACTAAAAATAAATCCGCTCTGAGAACAAATCATTGTGTTCTCCTCTGCCTTGGAACTTGAGAGCATATGCCAGGAAGGGAGGAACTGAGCAGTGTATTGTCTGCCCCAAACTTTTCCTGACTAAGCACAGAGAGAGGGGCATCTCCTCACCTGCCTGTTCCTCTTTTGACTCCTTTCTTCATGAAATGTAGGTGGTTCTCTATGTTAAAGAAGAAATGAAAAGGAATGATCTTCCAGAAACAGCAGTGATTGGACTTCTGTGGACCTGTATAATGAACGCTGTGGAATGGAACAAGAAGGAGGAACTCGTGGCGGAGCAGGCCCTCAAACACCTGAAGGTACAGGGTCCCAGCACAGCTGTCTTGGCTGCAGGCCAGCTGCAGCTTTAACAGTGTGACAGAAGGGTTCTAATCATAGGGCTCCCAGGTTCAGTCCAAACATATATTTTCTAATGTTTTTCCTTTCAAATATGCCACCACCTAAAATGTTTGAGATGTAAGAGCTTGTGAAATACCTGAGGGTAAGTTCTTATTAAAAACAACATCAGAAAATCCACAGAATAGTCATAGATTCAGTGTTAGTTCGGAGAAGGCAATGGCAAGCCACTCCAGTACTATTGCCTAGAAAATCCCATGGATGGAGGAACCTGGTAGGCTGCAGTCCGTGGGGTCGCTAAGGGTCGGACATGACTGAGCGAATTCACTTTCACTTTTCACTTTCACACATTGGAGAAGGAAATGGCAACCCACTCCAGTGTTCTTGCCCGGAGAATCCCAGGGACGGGGGAGCCTGGTGGGCTTCTGTCTGTGGGGTCGCACAGAGTCGGACACGACTGAAGTGAGTTAGCAGCAGCAGCAGCAGTATTAGTTAAAGAGAAATATAGTCTGTTAGTTTTCCTTCTACCTGACAAAAATTCTTAAGGAGTATTTTTTTTTTAAGTAAGCTACAAGTTGACATTAGAATTTGAAAAGTGAGTGGTGGAAGAAATCAGCTGATTGTATAAATTGTATATTTTTGTATGGGGATACATACGTGTTTGCTTTTATTATCCTCTCCCTGTAAAACTATTAAGAAACAAGACTTAGAACCTGACTTCAGAGTTTGCGCTTGAATTGGGAAGCGAACACCTACATAGTATATACTCGGTAGGATGTAAATCAGATAACTCTTCAATATTTAGGAGAACAACAGAGCAGTGAGTAGCCTGTGCAGGGAAGGATCAAAGGAGGAGTTTGTGTTGAGCTCAGTAACTCTTAGAGAAAATAATAGCCAAACATCAACAGCTAGGGGCTTCCCTGATGGTTCAGATAGTAAAGAATCTGCCTGTAATGCAGGACACCTGGGTTTGATCCCTGGTTTGGGAATATCCTCTGGAGAAGGGAATGGCAACCCACTTCAGTCTTCTTGCCTGGAAAATTCTATGGACAGAAGAGCCTGACAGGCTACAATAGTGGGGTCACAAAGAGTCAAACAGGACTGAAAGACACACACACACACACACATCGAGAACTAGAAGCCAAGGTCATTTAAGACAAAAGGAGCAATATGAACAAAACCATAAAGACATTTTGTGAGGGGATCTGGGAAGAGACCTCTACTCTTCCAGTGGCAGAGCCATACTCCAGGAGTGGAGGAATCACAGCAGCCCTGGGAACCTTCAGAACTTAGGATCTCTGTCTCATTTTCACAATATCCATTAGACGAACACAGTAGCATAGCAATTGTCTCTGACAGAGTCAGAAGTTCCTGTTTGGCCTCTTTTAGCGGGTACAATGAGAGGAATCTGATGTGGTGTGGGGATAAAAAATTCATTTTGGTTGGACACAATATTATAATTTATAATAAGATAATCCTCAAAGTGGAAGTTTTCTAAGCAAATCTCCAGGTGACTGCTGTGCTTCAAGTGGCATCGGCCCTACACCTCCCACAAAAGTAAACGGTCTTCCTCCCCGCTCCTCTTGCAGCAATACGCTCCACTCCTGGCTGTGTTCAGTTCCCAAGGCCAGTCAGAGCTGATCCTTCTGCAGAAGGTTCAGGAATACTGTTATGACAACATCCACTTCATGAAAGCCTTTCAGAAGATTGTGGTTCTCTTTTACAAAGGTATGTATCTGTGTTGTTCTGCCACTGTGTTTCTGTGTTTTGTTCAAGCTCTTTTTGGGCCCGAGTAAGTGCACCGCAGAGGGGAACATGGGTTTCTGCTCATCTCTGAATTTTAGTGAGGCAGCCATATTATGTAGAGAGAGAAGGTATTAATACAAACCCCACAGACGCCTGTGGCCCCAGGTCCCAGTCTGATTAGGACCCTGTGCACTTCTCATTGATGGAAATGGCTAGAAGACTGGTGATGAACTTATAATTTTGGGAGGTGGGGAGGGAGGATGGTGAAAAAGACTGTAATTACTAAAAAGAAGGTCTGTGTTTGAATTGTAAGGATTAGTTCTAACAACAATGATCACCAGAAGCATGTTCAAACCTTTTCAGATACCATCAAGCTGGCTCTAAATTAGCTTTAAACTTTGTGTTTTAGTTATTTGACTCACCCAGTCTCCTGTTTGCCCAGGAAATGACTATTTTTAGATTTTCACATTTACTGTCTGTTCATTGTGTTTATAAGGATTAGGTTGCCATGACAACTGGTACTGCCAGTTTATTAAAAAATGAATGCTCTAGGGTTTTAACTGATCTCAATCTCTATACCTATAGTATATTTTTAAAAAATGATCCTAGACTATCCTTTGATCTAGCTATGTGTCGGAGAAGGCAGTGGCAAGCTACTCCAGTACTCTTGCCTGGAAAATCCCATGGATGGGGGAGCCTGGTAGGCTGCAGTCCATGGGGTTGCTAGGGGTCGAACACGACTGAGCGACTTCACTTTCACTTTTCAGTTTCACACATTGGAGAAGGAAATGGCAACCCACTCCAGTGTTCTTGCCTGGAGAATCCCAGGGACGGGGAAGCCTGGTGGGCTTCCATCTATGGGGTCGCACAGAGTCGGACACAACTGAAGTGACTTAGCAGCAGCAGCAGCAGCTTTGTGTAGTTTTATGAGGAGGTGGGAAGGAGCACTTCAACAATGATACCTTTGAACATGATGAAATGTTTATTAGAAATTACTGCTATCTTAAATGGCATAGCACAGAAAACTAAAGTATAAATTAATGGACTTCCCTGGTGGCTCAGATGGTAAAGAATCCGCCTGCAGTGCAGGAAACCCAGGTTCAATCCCTGGGTCCGGTAGATCCCGTGGAGAAGGGAATGGCAACCCACTCTAGTTTTCTTGCCTGGAGAATTCCAGGGATAGAGGAGCCTGGCAGGCTACAGTCCGTGGCATCACAAACAGACACAACTGAGCGACTAACAGACACACACACAGCAAACACATAAATGAATACCAGTCAAATGTTTCTTTTCTTTTTGATGCATTCCTAAATTTGTCTATTTTGAATGACAGTTTGGAATGTAAAAATTTTACATTATCGGTTGCTAGCTATTTGGGAAAAAAATTCTTGATAGCATTTCACAGAGTTTTAATTGGCTATCCAGATTCTTCAAATGCATTCATCTTGCCCACAAGTATGTGGGTAATATTTTTGCTTTCTCAGCACTAAGGTATTCGGCACAATTTTTTGTGTCAGTGGGAAACTGTGATGACTGCAGAGTCCCATTTGAAGTTCAATAAAAGGTGTTTTTGGTTTTTTTTGGCCAGGTCTGTATTAGACTCACTTGGATATGGTTGTGAGATAGGAACATCCTAAAACTAGGGCTTACATGATACCCCAGATCATGAGATTCAATTCAGTTCAGTTCAGTTCAGTCGCTCAGTCGTGTCCGACTCTCCGCAACCCCATGAATCACAGCACGCCAGGCCTCCCTGTCCATCACCAACTCCCAGAGTTCACTCAAACTCATGTCCACAGAGTCGGTGATGCCATCCAGCCATCTCATTCTCTGTCATCCCCTTCTCCTCCTGCCCCCAACCTTTCCCAGCATCAGAGTCTTTTCCAGTGAATCAACTCGTCGCATGAGGTGGCCAAAGTATTGCAGTTTCAGCTTTAGCATCATTCCTTCCAATGAACACCCAGGATCGATCTCCTTTAGAATGGACTGGTTGCTACTGCTAAGTCACTTCAGTCGTGTCCGACTCTGTGCGACCCCATGGACGGCAGCCCACTAGGCTCCGCCATCCCTGGGATTCTCCAGGCAAGAACACTGGAGTGGGTTGCCATTTCCTTCTCCAATGTGTGAAAGTGAAAAGTGAAAGTGAAGTTGCTCAGTCTTGTCCGACTAGTAGCGACCCCATGGACTGTAGCCCACCAGGCTCCTCTGTCCATGGGATTTTCTAAGCAAGAGTACTGGAGTGGCTTGCCATTGCCTTCTCCGAATGGACTGGTTGGATCTGTCTTAATGCTAGGTGACCCATCAGAACCAGACCTGCAGGTCCTATGACAAACACACCTGTAGTATGCAGTGGCCAAGACGAACTACTTTTTAATCAGTAAAGGCATTTAGGTGGCATATTAACATCCTATTCTTCAGATTTCTCTTTTTAACTATTAATGAATGTCAGCATCTTTCCCCATTATACTTTTTATAACAACTAACAGCTAGCAAAACTGGTGGCTTTGAGTTATTATCTTCAGCCCCAAATGCTAAGGAACAGTGGCCTGGAATTATATCCAAGAAATGGGCACCAAGAAGTACAAAGAAGAGGCATTAGCTGTTCCTTAGGTCATGGCAATCCATTCCAGTATTCTTGCCTGGAAAATCCCATGGACAGAGGAGCCTGGCGGGCTACAGCCCATGGGGTCTCTAGAGTCAGACACGACTTAGCAACTAAACCACCACCACCACCACCACCAGGCCATAGATTAACTAGGTGGTCAGCTTTCAAATAGATTGATTCAGTTAGTAAAGTCTGTGGTGAGTATGAGCAGGCCCAAGGGAACATAGGAAGATAAGTGTCAGCATCAGTTTTAGTCTGGCTTAGTTGTTTTTGGAAATGAAATCAGGAAACTTACAAATAGAAACCTAAACTATATTTTACTGAAAAGTTAAAACTGAATATCATTTTCTAAGTAATTTCACAATTTTCCACAGAATTATACATATAGGCTATTTTTCTGAATAAGATAATTGCATTTTTTTCTCTTGAGAACATGGAATCCCTGAGGAATGGTTGTTCTTTATGAGTGTTAAGAGAGTTACTGGGTTTACATTCCTTTTATGGAATGTTTTTACCTTGGCCTATTTCATTCAGCAAACACTTGTGCACCAGTGGACATGTATTCCATTTGTCTTTATGTGGATTTGGATGTTCTTGCCCTGTTTTTCCAGAGAAGGCAATGGCAAGCCACTCCAGTACTCTTGCCTGGAAAATCCCATGGACGGAGGAGCCTGGTAGGCTGCAGTCCATGGGGTCGCTACGAGTCGGACACGACTGAGTGACTTGACTTTCACTTTTCAGTTTCACACATTGGAGAAGGAAATGGCAACCCACTCCAGTGTTCTTGCCTGGAGAATCCCAGGGACGGGGGAGCCTGTTAGGCTGCCGTCTATGGGGTCACACGGAGTCAGACACGACTGAAGTGACTTAGCAGCAGCAGCAGCCCAGTTTTTCATATGCCTAGGAAGTCTTGGGGACTGTGTTTGTTAAAGCACTCCTTTTCCCCTGCCTGTGTGCATGTGAATCACCTGGGGAGCTTATTAAAACAGATTCCCCAGGGATTCTGATTCAGTGGGTCTAGCCTTGGGCCCTCAGATTTCCCTTTTAACAAATTTCCAGGTGATGCTGTGACTGTTGGTCTCAGATCACTGTTTGATCTAAAGGATATTTACTGAATGCCAGAAGTGACAAATCCCATGAACTATAGTACCATTGTTAAGATTATGCTTAACCATTAATTCCATATACACACAGACATTTTACAAATATCAAATAGTGTTTTGTCTGCTTCTTTTATCTAGTGATGGGAAGCCCTTTCGGAGAAGGCAATGGCAAGCCACTCCAGTACTCTTGCCTGGAAAATCCCATGGATGGAGGAGCCTGGTGGGCTGCAGTCCATGGGGTCGCTAGGGATCGGACACGACTGAGCAACTTCACTTTCACTTTTCACTTTCACACATTGGAGAAGGAAATGGCAACTCACTCCAGTGTTCTTGCCTGGAGAATCCCAGGGATGGGGGAGCCTGGTGGGTTTCCGTCTATGGGGTCACACAGAGTCGGACACGACTGAAGTGACTCAGCAGCAGCAGCAGCAGCAGCAGCAGGGAAGCCCTTTACATTTTGCTTTAAAGCCAGTTTTCAAAAATGTGATGGAAATCATTTCTCCTTTCCCATTTTAGTATCTCTATTACATACACTCATCTTCCTGTGTTTCTAGAACTTGAGAACAGAAACGGGGATACGACTCACCATGTCCCTTCTGAAAACCTAATTGCTTGAATGAATGCCATTATTAAAATTTTTATTTTTATATATTTTATAGAAAAAAATAGTGGAATGAAAGTGAATAAACTTTGAGTAATGCTTTGCAGCAATGAAAGGAGAAAACAGTGATTGGTCACTTACTGAAGATTTCCATTTTGTACTAGTATCTAGATTTTTATATTTCTAAGGCAGCAAGGAGAATAGTAAATCCATCACTACTTTTCTAATATTGCATTATTCACTTTCTAAAATAAATTTCTTTCTTCCTAAAGCTAGGTACTGTTTTCTCAGCATGTAGGTTTGAAAAATATAAAACTACCTTCTCAAGTACTCTTAGTATCTCTGTTATGGCTTTTATTGTTTGCAGATATTTCTTAGGCTAAATTCTGTTCCTCACACACATTTTTCTAAAAGAAGTTTCTTATTCTAAAAGATTTTTGACCTTCTCACGTATAGTCCCAGCTTTCTTAGGGTAAATTATATTTGACTCGTGTGCCTATATGACACTGCTTGTAAAAAGTACTGAATTTTATGTTTCAAGTAACATCATTTTCAACTTAAATATTTAAATAACTGACATAACACTTTGCAGTTGTCATAACACTCTTAGGCTGTTGTCTCTTTGACCCTCATGAAAACCCAAATTTTGAATTAAAATTCTACACATTGAGACATACTTAGTTTTTCTCATCAGGTTATTTATTATACATGTACTGACTGTAAACTAGCCGCCAAGTGTTATGTTAAATGCTGGAAATGAGATGAACAAAATAGTCCCTGACTGCCTGGATTTCAGAGTATAGAAGAAAATCCAAAATTAAAATCACAATGTGTGTGTGTGTTCAGTCACTCAGTCATGTCTGATTCTTTGTGACGCCAGGACTATAGCCTGGCAGGCTCCACTGCCTGTGGTATTTTCCAGGCAAGAATACTGCAGTGGGTTGCCATTTCCCTCTCCTATAATCACCATATCAGTGGCTGAAATAAGGCTGGTACCAGTAAGTGATGATGAGAAGTGGAAGGATGACAGCGGAGGGGCCCCTAACTCAGAGCTGAAGCTAGCCTGGTGAAGGAAAAGGGAAGGCTCTCAAGGGACCAGAGTATTTTCCCCAGAGGTGATGAAGAAGTTGGCCACATAGAAGGGAGAAAAACGCACTGTAATATGAGGGGCCTTAGTGCAATTGCAAAAGTAGGAAGTCAAGAAACACCTGGAGTAACTGGCAAATTTGGCCTTGGAGCACGGAATGAAGCAGGGCAAAGGCTAATAGAGTTTTGTCAAGAGAATGCACTGGTCATAGCAAACACCCTTTTCCAACAACACAAGAGAAGACTCTACACATGGACATCACCAGATGGTCAACACCGAAATCAGATTGATTATATTCTTTGCAACCAAAGATGGAGAAGCTGTATACAGTTAGCGAAAACAAGACCAGGAGCTGACTGTGGCTCAGATCATGAACTCCTTATTGCGAAGTTCAGACTTAAATTGAAGAAAGTAGGGAAAACCACTAGACCATTCAGATATGACCTCAATCAAATCCCTTATGATTATACAGTGGAAGTGAGAAATAGATTTAAGGGACTAGATCTGATTGATAGAGTGCCTGATGAACTCTGGACGGAGGTTCGTGACATTGTACAGGAGACAGGGACCAAGACCATCCCCATGGAAAAGAAATGCAAAAGAGCGAAATGGCTGTCTGAGGAGGCCTTACAAATAGCTGTGAAAAGAAGAGAGGGGAAAAGCAAAGGAGAAAAAGAAAGATATAAGCTTCTGAATGCAGAGTTCCAAAGAATAGCAAGGAGAGATAAGAAAGACTTCCTCAGTGATCAATGCAAAGAAATAGAGGAAAACAACAGAATAGGAAAAACAAGAGACCTCTTCAAGAAAATTAGAGATTCCAAGGGAACATTTCATGCAAAGATGGGCTCGATAAAGGACAGAAATGGTATAGACCTAACAGAAGCAGAAGATATTAAGAAGAGGTGGCAGGAATACACAGAAGAACTGTACAAAAAAGATCTTCACGACCAAGATAGTCACGATAACGTGATCACTGACCTAGAGCCAGACATCTTGGAATGTGAAGTCAAGTGGGCCTTAGAAAGCATCACTACTAACAAAGCTAGTGGAGGTGATGGAATTCCAGTTGAGCTATTTCAAGTCTTGAAAGATGATGCTGTGAAAGTGTTGCACTCAGTATGCCAGCAGATTTGGAAAACTCAGCAGTGGCCACAGGACTGGAAGAGGTCAGTCTTCATTCCAATCCCAAAGAAAGGGAATGCCAAAGAATGCTCAAACTACCGGACAATTGCACTCATCTCACACACTAGTAAAGTCATGCTCAAAATTCTCCAAGCCAGGCTTCAGCAGTATGTAAACCGTGAACTCCCAGATGTTCAAGCAGGTTTTAGAAAAGGCAGAGGCACCAGAGATCAAATTGCCAACATCCGGTGGATCATGGAGAAAGCAAGAGAGTTTCAGAAAAACATCTATTTCTGCTTCATTGACTATGCCAAAGCCTTTGACTGTGTCGATCACAATAAACTGTGGAACATTCTGAAAGAGATGGGAATCCCAGAACACCTGACCTGCCTCTTGAGAAACCTGTATGCAGGTCAGGAAGCAACAGTTAGAACTGGACATGGAACAACAGAGTGGTTCCAAATAGGAAAAGGTGTACGTCAAGGTTGTATATTGTCACCTTGCTTATTTAACTTATATGAAGAGTACATCATGAGGAACGCTGGGCTGGAAGAAGCACAAGCTGGAATCAAGATTGCTGGGAGAAATATCAATAACCTCAGATATGCAGATGACACCACCCTTATGGCAGAAAGTGAAGAGGAACTCAAAAGCCTCTTGATGAAAGTGAAAGAGGAGAGTGAAAAGGTTGGCTTGAAGCTCAACATTCATAAAACAAAGATCATGGCATCTGGTCCCATCACTTCATGGGAAATAGATGGAAAAACAGTGGAAACAGTGTCAGACTTTGTTTTTTTGGGCTCCAAAATCACTGCAGATGCTGATTGCAGCCATGAAATTAAAAGACGCTTGCTCCTTGGAAGGAAAGTTATGACCAACCTTGATAGTATATTAAAAAGCAGAGACATTACTTTGCCAACCAAGGTCCGTCTAGTCAAGGCAATGGTTTTTCCTGTTGTCATGTATGGATGTGAGAGTTGGACTGTGAAGAAGGCTGATCGCCGAAGAATCGATGCTTTTGAACTGTGGTGTTGGAGAAGACTCTTGAGAGTCCCTTATACTGCAAGGAGATCCAACCAGTCCATTCTAAAGGAGATCAATCCTGGATGTTCATTGGAGGGACTGATGCTAAAGCTGAAACTGCAATACTTTGGCCACCTCATGCGACGAGTTGACTCACTGGAAAAGACTCTGATGCTGGGAAAGGTTGGGGGCGGGAGGAGAAGGGGACGACGGAGAATGAGATGGCTGGATGGCGTCACCGATTCTGTGGACATGAGTTTGAGTGTACTCCGGGAGTTGGTGATGGACAGGGAGGCCTGGCGTGCTGTGATTCATGGGGTCGCGGAGAGTCGGACACGACTGAGCGACTGAACTGAACTGAACTGAACTAGTGCAATTGTGGAATGTCTCCTTTCTTACTGTATGTTTACTGATCGTCTGTATTCCTAGTAGGTATTTGGGGGGCGATCCCAACACTTTGTCATCGCCATCTCCCGGTTATAATGAACTCCTCTCCCTACTTTTCCTTAGTGGAAAACACAAGTTCTCTCTCTCCGACATTTGTCAAGGAGCTCCTTCCATTTGTGATTAGATTTTTTCCTACACGAAAGTTAACTTTCTTTTCGATGTTCACACCTTGCCTCAGAGTTGCCCTGTGTCATTGCGTCTGTCGCTTCTTTATTATCTATTTCCCTAGAAATTTGGTCTTGCAGCAGGTGTGTATTATTAAATTCTTCCAAGAGCTTAGCTCTGCACAAAGTTGGTCTGATTTTTCAGTGGATGATATATCCAGTAAGTTTTACCAGTCATGTATAGTCCATTTCACAAGCACAGTCACCAACGAGGATTCTAGTATTTGCATGGTCTCTTTTGGCCTCTGCAGGGCAATCAAACGCAGGAGTGAGCTCTCAACCTTCATAAGGAAGACACGAGACAGAGTGTCACTAAGCTACACTCTTGTCGCCTTTGCAACCTGCACATTGTATCAAACATGATTCATTATGGTGAGAAGAAAAAATAGAATTTCCCTTTACATGTTTAGTTCTATATTTTATTTTATAACATTAACAGTAGTAGTTGTTAGTACATGCATATAGTTTGTAAGCCAAAAAATATACATATGTTGGGATGTATGTGCTCAAAATTGTCTTACTGATAGGAAAACATGATGAAAATGTTTGGAAATTACTAATATAAATCACAGGCATCTTAAAGATGTCATAAAAACAAATCTATAAAAGGGACTTTTAAAATCCATGTTTGAGACAATTAGTGTTCCTGGAAATTTTCTGCAACGCGTTCTTACCCATTAACAAATCACTTCCTCGAGCTGTGAACCATTTTCTTCCTATGGCTATGAAAACTGGGCCTTGATGGCCAGAGGTAGGAAAGTTCTTTTATCATTATGAGTGAAGAGTGCAGAGCTGGAAACATGAGAAACTCAAAGACTAGAAGCTAAGAGTAATTCCTTAGGACTCCTGATTATAATTTCTAAGTCTAATCCTTGTAAATTAATAAACCCAGATTTCTATCTTCCTTTGCAAAATGTAGTATATTTAATGATCAAAATGAAAAACACTTATATATTTTCTAAAACCAATCATGTGCATTTTTAGTCAATTTAATCTCTTCAATTGAATCTGAGAGCCAGTTATTAATTTTAAAAAACAAGGCTTTTGTTATGAAAAGATCAGTGATATTATGAATGAAAACAGTATCAAATCATTTCTCTTGTTTTTATAAGTTAAAGGTATATTTTAACTACAAAAACATCATTAGAATGATTTATCAGCATTTGTAATGGATTGGGCAGGCATTGGGGATAATAATAAATCCTTCCATTTCATTTCACACTCCAAAACCCCAAAAGACAACCCATTAGAACATTGGCAAAGTATGTAGCCCTTTCTATTCTTAACATTAACTATTCTAAGTTCATGATAACTTGAGGGTATCAATGTCTATTTATGGAATTTAGAGTTTTAGGTAGTAGATAGTTCACAGATAACACTTTCTCTTAAAAACCTGTTCAGTTCAGTTCAGTCGCTCAGTCGTGTCCGACTCTTTGCGACCCCATGAATCACAGCAAGCCAGGCCTCCATGTCCATCACCAACTCCCGGAGTTCACTCAAACTCATGTCCATTGAGTCGGTGATGCCATCCAGCCATCTCATTCTCTGTCGTCCCCGTCTCCTCCCACCCCCAATCCCTCCTAGCATCAGACTCTTTTCCAGTGAGTCAACTTGTCACATGAGGTGGCCAAAGTAGGAAGTCTATCTAACACGTCTTTCCTCTGAATAGTATAAAAGGAAACCATTACTTGTGTGATTTAGATATTGTGCGAAAATAAATTTAGTACAGCGATAGAGTGATGTAGAACGTTGGATTCTGTGTATACTGGTCCCATGGTATACCCAGAAAACTCATCTTTATATTTAATCATTAATATTATCATTATTGCATTCTATCTGCAATATATTTTTTTTTTCATTTGCCCTTTTGTTCTCCTCAAGTAAATCCCCTTAAAAGACCAGTCATTGGAGGTCGCTGCTTAATCAAGATGTGTTTGAAACTGGCAGGACAAAGGGTATTCTGAAATGCTGGAATTGCTGATTCATTGGCAGAATCACAAAATAACCCAGTTTCCTCCCAGCAAATTAGCACTGTGAGATTTCCCAGTCCCACCATCATCACTAAAGTACTGATGATCCTATCTGCTGGGCTTCCCCAATGGCTCAGAAGTAAAGATCCCACCTGCCAATGCAGGAGACAAGGGTTCCATCCCTGGGTCAGGAAGGTCCCCTGGGGAAGGGAATGGCAACCCACTACAGAATTCTTGGCTGGGAAATCCCATGAACAGAAGAGCCTGGAGGGCCACAGTCTGTGGGGTCACAAGAGTTGGACACCACTGAGCAACTAAACAGCATCACCACCCGAACTACTGACATGCACAGGACACTGTGCTAGGTGGAAGCAAGTGTGGTTCTTGTCTCCTGATAAGTTTCAATATGAGTTTCTTTCATAACAGAGTTTTAATATTTGAAGTGATTGCTTTCTATTAAGCTGTAAGACATGAACTTGCTTTAAAACATGGTATGTATGTAATAACTTTGAAATGTTTGATTTGAAATTGCAGCTGATGTGCTGAGTGAAGAAGCAATATTGAAGTGGTACAAAGAAGCACATGTTGCCAAAGGCAAAAGTGTTTTCCTTGACCAGATGAAGAAATTTGTGGAGTGGTTACAAAACGCAGAAGAAGGTATGATTGTATTTAACAACCCTGGTGGCCATTTAGCAGATCCTTTCTCACTGTAATTCAAAATAGCTCCTCCCTCTACAGATTTTTTTTTTTTTTTTTGGCTTTGTAAAACTGAAGTTCTGAGCCTTCATTTCTGAATCAAGGCAATGAAAATACCTGCATGATAAACAAAACAAAATCTCTTCAATTATCCCTAATGGAGGACAAATAGGAAGAAATAATCAGATGTGAAAGGAAAAAAATAATTACATTTATGGGATTATGTCAATTTTTGTAGCGCCTTTATTGGTTGACTGGTGCTTAAAGTGGGAAGAACAATGATGATGAGACTAATCCAACGAGGCGTGAGAAGTTGACGATCCAGAAATATACAAGTAGTTATAGTCACCAGTAATATTTCTGAGTATGTTGCCTTTTTAGAAAGTCAGTTTCATTTAAAAATCGAGGTTTGCTGTCTGCCCTGTCTGTGACTCTCTTAGTCAGTGGACACCCAGGCAAAAATGTCTTTTTTAGGGGACAGGGAGATAAGAGTAGAAACTATTTCCTGACCTCGTTTAACTATTTCCTGACCTGATTTTTCTCTTTCTTCTCTCGTAGAATCTGAATCTGAAGGTGAAGAGAATTAGGTGGCTCAAGAAGCACAATACCTAGGTCACCACACAACACTTTTATTGGGAATGCTGAGCCATTTGAGAAGAGAAACTTGGCTTCCGTTTTCACAAAGGAAAAAAAAAAATAGGATAGGCTTCCCTTTTGCCGAGAGGGAAATGGTTTTTTGTTTTGTTTTGTTTTTAAATGGAGCCCTGAGGCGTCAGCGATTATACTTGGGACTCTACCTCTCACTCACTATTCGCTAACTTAAAGCCATTCAACAGGGAGTCCAGTAGGTATCTGAGGTGAAATACTCCAGAGACTCCTCTTTTTTTAGCTGTATTTTTCAGGTACTGTGTGGTGAACGCCCCACTGGTGTCTATTACAGGGCCACTTTGGTAGTTGTGTATCTGCTCGTGTATGTGATTTGACAAACCAGTTTTTTAAAATAAATGGCTTTTTAAAAATCTGGGCTTATATTTTCAACGCTTTTATTTCTTTACTGTCCTGACTTCTTGTACTAATGACATTTCAGTGTCAGGCTTTGTTTCCCATCCAAAATGCTGAATGGTTCTTGTTGATCAAAGCACTTCTACTCCTTGTATCATTGGCGAATATATTTCAGCTACCTTTGAAGTGTAATAGAAATCCACCCAAAAGTATAGGCACACTAGCTCCGATACCATAAATTGATAATACTATCTGTGTGTGAGGATGTCATTTCCATTATGCAGGAAATAATAAAGACAAGAATAACTGTACCCAAGAATGATTAGAAGTCATAGGATAAAGAGCTTTACAGCCCCTTGAAGAGACTAGCATACCCCAGGGGGCGCTTATATATTCTTTCCTAAATTGTTCTCCTGGAAAATGTTCCTCTTTCATTCTGGTTTTTCCTTTCAGTCTGCATCTTATTTCTTCCAGTCCATTAGTTCATGGCAAGCCTCCATCTGCCTCTCCTTCTGCCTATATAAAAATAAGAATATGAAGTTAAATGGTATTCACATCATAGAGTGCATATTCAGTGTGTTTATTTGAAATGAAAAAATGAATAATTTTTATTGAAAACAAACTTGGCAAACTAATTTGACAAGTACTGACTGCCAGTTAGTATACATGGCAGGCACACTCTGTAAGTTAAATCTTCATCTCTGATGTTTTGACAGATATTTAAAGATTAAAATATTGAAAATTACATTCAATTTATAATAACAATTTTATATGTCAGCTTCTTTGTAAATTAGATTTAAGTTTAAATCAGCATGTTCCCTGTCATTTTAGGGATCTTGAGTAAGATGTGTGAAGAAGATACTTCACTTTGCCCCACTATTTCCAAAGTATCCACACTGTCCTAGGTCTTAGTGACCAAGATGGAACTAAAAGTCCCGTTACTGAGTTCCACACCTATGCCCTTTTGCCCCTATTTTCTGCTGTCAAATTATAATGAAATGTATGTTTCTATAGTTCAATCAGAAGGTTTTTCAAGAAGGTTCAGCAGTACTTCTACTGAGCAAACATCTGGGAAGTCAGTTTCCTAATGTATAAACTATAAGGAATTATCAGGCTAAATACTTAATGTTTTCTCGTACATAATATTTTTTCCAAATAGAGCTTAAGATAGTGATTTTCAGGTAAGTAATCATGGGTGAGGGGCTCCCCAGGCGGCTCACCAGTAAAGAAGCTGACTGCAGTGCTAGCGACACCAAAGACTGTTTGATCCCTGGGTCAGGAAGATCCCCTGGAGAAGGGCATGGCAAACCACTCCAGTATTCTTGCCTGGAAATGGACAGGAACATGATAGGCTACAGTCCATGGGTTCACAAAGAGTCGGACACGACTGAGGTGACTGAGCAGGCATGCACAGTCATGGGGGAGAAGAAGGATGCCTATCAGCAAAAACTTAAGGAAGCCTAACCCCTTTCTTTCTCTGGAAGACAAGTGTCTCTTTTTAAAAATAAAACTTGTCCTAATTATAAAACTAATTGCGTTAGTTATCTATTGCTACACAGCAGATTATCCCCACATTTAGCAACTTTAAACAACAGACATTTATCCTATCAGTTTCTGAGATTTGGATCCACGAGCAATTCAACAGGGTGGCTTCCAGCTTGGCCTCTCCTGAGTTTGCAGTCAATCTGTTGGTGGGGCATGCAGTCCTATTGCTTCCAAGCGGACGGTGGTTTTAAGATCAGGCCACTCCAGATGGCTGCTCTCTTGCTCTGTCTACATCAGCAGTCCCCAACCACTTTGGGACCAGAGACCAGTTTCCTGGAAGACAATTTTTCCACAGATAGGCAGGCAGGGGTGGGGCTTCGGAATGATTCAAGTGGGTTACATTTATTGAGCTCAGGAAGCAGGAAGCAGAGCTCAGGCAGTAACGTGAGCAATAGCGAGTAGCTGTAAAGATGAAGCTTCTCTCGCTTGCTGGCCTCTCACCTCTTACTGTGTGGCCAGGTCCAGGTTGGGGAAAAGAAAGTGAAAGTGTTAGTGGCTCAGTCGTGTCCCACTCCTGGCAACCCCATGGACTGTAGCCTGACAGGCTCCTCTGTGCATGGGATTCTCCAGGCAAGAATACTGGAGTGGGTTGCTATGCTCTCCTCCAGGAGACCTTCCCAACCCAGGGATCGAACCTGGGTCCCAGATTCTTTACGTCTGAGCCACCAGCAGGGAACCACTGCTCAGTAAGTCCCAGCCTCCCCTACACCCTCACCACATGACTGACCTTATGTCTTAGTCATAGAGTCTGATCTGTAAATGCCTCCTTGCTCCAGCCCCAGGTGCTGATTGTTAGATCAGACCCCTCTACTTGGACAGTTTAAAAGGAGCGGCCTTTCTGCTGGTTTTCCTGGTAACTGATGAGCATGCCTGATGTCAGTTCCCTTCTGGTAACCTCCCTTTGCCCCGGTACCAGAGACTGCCACATCTTGCCCTGGCGTCCTTGCTGCTCTCTACTGACATGGTGGGGTGTTGCTCCAGGATCCTGCTTCAGACAAATTTAAGTTCCCCCATCCATTAAAACATTAATGTCCCTGTTGCTGCCTTGGAGCTCTTTCTTCAGTCTTGAGGCTGGGTGAGTGTGGGCCCCTGTGGGGCCTGTGGGGTGCAGCCCCAAAGCAAGGATTGGTGGACCTCAGTTCCTTGGTGACGTTTGGCTATAGACTCGTGTCCCTTTCCACAGGTCCTCTACTTGGGTTGCCTGAGAGTCTTCATGGCATAACCCCTGGCTTTTCCCAGAATGAGTGGTATGAGAAAGGCAGCCCTGGAAGGGCTATCTTTGATAACTAAGTATTTGAAGTGACCTAGAAGACTCTTGTGAGTCCCTTGGACCGCCAGGAGATCCAACCAGTCCATTCTAAGGGAGATCAATCCTGGGTGTTCATTGGAAGGACTGATGCTAAAGCTGAAGCTGCAATACTTTGGCCACCTCATGCGACGAGTTCACTCACTGGAAAAGACTCTGATGCTGGGAAAGGTTGGGGGCAGGAGGAGAAGGGGACGACGGAGAATGAGATGGCTGGATGGCATCACCGACTCTGTGGACATGAGTTTGAGTGGACTCCGGGAGTTGGTGATGGACAGGGAGGCCTGGCGTGCTGTGATTCATGGGGTCGCGGAGAGTCGGACACGACTGAGCGACTGAACTGAACTGAACCATACTGTCACGTTCTATTGGTGGCACAGACCAACTCAGGTACAGTGCGGAAGGGGACTGCATGAGGTGTGACTTCCAGACAGTGGGGAGATTCGAGGGCCCTCTTGGAGGCTGGTGACCACAGTAGTATTAATCTCTATTAGTTAGCCTATTATTATTAGTCTCTATTAATACATACTAAAATAGTTTCTAGTTAGATGAAAACTGTATGTTAAACAGAGTTTTTAATCTGAATAGATTAAAACTAGTGTTAATGAGAGCACTAAAAGGCAGTGTAGGAAATATCTTTTTTAAAATATTTTTTAATTTGGCTACATTGGGTCTTCATTGAGGCCTGTGGGACCTTTCCTTGTGGCGAGCAGGTTCCAGAGCACAGGCTCAGTAGTTGCAGTGCAGTGGGAGGTAAGTTGCCCCATGGCTTGTTGGGAACTTAGTTTTTATACTTTAATGTTTTCATATTTTTTACAAATATGGCTTTGCTTAATTCTTTCAAAAAATTAGGTCTGTTCTGTACTATTTTTATTCTGCTCTTTATTAAGTAGTGTTTGATACCATTTTGCCAAGTCAATAACTATCTTTCAAGTACATGATTTTAAAATATAATTATCCTTGGTATGAGTGGAGCATAATACTCTTTATGTTCAATGTAAGTTCAATTACTACTCTTTCTGTTCAAAATATCTTTAAATGTTTTGCTTTTAAAAATAACCATTTAAAATATTCTGACATAAGGTTTTGTTCATCCATGGTTATTCAGAAAAAAATAGAAATGGAATTTGGGTCAAGGGATTTGAATAATTTTAACAGTGGAGTCTTACTTTTGAATTTGGGTTTTTAAAAAATCTTTATTTGGCTGCACCAGGTCTTAGCTGTAGCACACAGAATCTTTAGCTGCAGCACGTGGGATCTAGTTCTGTCCCCAGGGATTGAACCTGGGCCCCCTGCATTGGCAGTACAGAGAATATCTTATTAAGCCAAGAAAAGCAGCTGTCTGGAAATACATCCGGTCCAACATGGCTATAGGCAATTATTTCTTTACACTAAGTTCTTCTGAAAAATGACTAACTTCAAGGTTCCTTTTGATAGATGCCTTGACACCTCCATGGGATTAAAATATTTCTTCCAGGAAAAACTTTTTAGAGCTAATCTTTGCATCCTTAAACACCTTGTTTTGTGTGTGTGTTTCAGCTGTATACTTACATCTAAGAAAGGAAAATGCAGTCTGTTGACTGAATAGAAGCTAAGCACACCTGTGTGACCAGGGCTCCAATGAAGACCACGAACATGAGCACAGCCCTTAGAGAACGCCCCCTCCCAGCCTCCACCGCCCCCTCCTCTAGGTAGATCATCATCCTGAGTTCTGACAGCTTCGGTTCATTTCCCCTGTGTTTGAAGTGACCGCACATAGTATCAGTTCACTTAGGCCTTCTTTTCTTCAACTTTACCTAGTTTCATTGTCAGTATCTATGTTGAATTCTTTTCTGGTATGTGATTAAGTGGACCCTGTCAATCTACAGACAATAATACCCAGCTCTTTCAGCAAAAACATAAGAAACATGAGGACACTTATTTTACTGAACCAAAATGTTGCCCTGTTTTCTTTTTTTTTTTTTCCTGTTTTCTTTTAACACAGAAAAGAATTCTGCTCATCAGAGATCATTTTGGAAATCGCGGGTATTTCCTTATAGTAGTCATTACAAAAAAGAAAACTATGCCTGTCTTCTGTGAAGACTAGTTGCGTTTTATATGGGCAGGATAGATGTTTTAATGACATCATAGATTCCTGTGACCAGGAATTGGGTGTCCTTGCACCCAGATTTTGACTTTTCCTTCTGTGTAAATAGAGGAGTAGAGAAATGAATTTGTAATTGGTTGGTTTGAGCTTGGAGGCACCATTCTGTCATTAATTAGTTGGTTAACTTAAATAGTTAGTCACTTGTTCAGTTGCTAAGTCATGTCCAACTCTTTGTGACCCCATGAACTGCAACACACCAGGCTTCCCTGTCCTTCACTATCTCCCCGAGTTTGCTCAACTCTTGGTATTTACTTTGCTTAATTGTAAAATAAAGGCTTGTACAAGATCAGTCCTTAAACTGGGCCCTCACGGTAAGACTGTTTTCATCAGATGCTCAGATTCTTAGGTCTGTGACCTGAGAAAGGTAAAATATAATTAGGCTAGATTGTGGGTTCTTAAATGTCAGCATGCATCAGGAGCACCCAAATGACTGAAAATTGATTGCTGATCTCACCTCCCTGCTCCACTGAGTTTCTGATTCAGTAGGTGTGGCTCAAGGTCTGAAGACAACTTCTCAGTGATACTTGAGTCCCCTGGTGTCAGGACCACACTGAGAGCCACAGAGCCAGATGGCTACCAAGGTCCACTCCTGCGTGGCCATCTGCAGTCCGCTAGTTCTTCAGTAAAGGAGGTGGGTTGTATTTTGCTCACCTCTGTATAGCCATTCAGCAGAGCTTGGCAGCAAGTTGGTGTTCGAAAAATGTTTGAATGAATAAATGAACAAATGTGCATTAAGAATTCCTTTTTAAAGGGTTGATCATAAATTCATCCTAATGTGGTCCTATATCTTCTTTGAAAATTTCAGCTTTGGGACCATAGTCTGACTGCTGCTTAGTAAGAATTTGAATTAATGAGCTAGACAGAAATCCACAACTATTGATTGTAGCATTGTCTGAAGCACAGCCAGGAAAACGTGGGGCCGTAATTTACAAAATGATCTGACCCTGTCTGTTTTTTTTTTTTTTTCCCAAAAGTAGCAAAAATACTTTCTCATGAGGATTGTCTAACTAGGCTCTATCTGCACCAGTACATTGTGGATATTGACCAACTGTGAACCCCCTCAGCCTGCCCTCTCTGACCTAGAACAGGTCTAAGAGAGGGAAGCTCTAACTGGACTAGATTACTGGTTTTCAAACTTTATCTGAAAACCATCTGAATCACATGGCAGAGTGAGTGTTAGTCGCTCAAAATCTCATGGAGGGCTTGTTAATTATGGGTTGTAAACAACAGCTCCAGAGTCTCTGACGCAGTACACCTGGGGTAAGACCTGAGGATTTGCATTCTCTAACAAGTTCCTAGGTCATGCTGTTCCTGCTGAACCAGTGACCACATGTTGAGAACCACTGGGCTAGCTAACCTGTAAACCCTTAGGACTAGGCATGTTGAAGCAACCCAGCCTCACAGAATGGGACTTAAATTTAGACTAACTCGAAAGCTACTGAATTTGTATTTCTTCCCTAGCTCTCTCAAGGTCCTGTCTTCCCTGAATCCTTAAGTATCCTTAAGAAGTATGAGAACGTTTGAAAAATCTAAATTCAGACAGTCTTGACTTTTTACAATACAAAAACTCCTTTGAGGAAATCCTGGAACCTTTCTTAGCATTCTCTTTCCTCTTGAACAGGAAAGCCCAATGATTTTCTGAGTGTAGACTTCAGACCAGCAGCAGCAGTATCACCTGGGAGGGAGACAGAAACTCTAGAGGCCAACCTGGTGATCTATTTTAACCGCCCTTTTGGTGACTCTGACCCACCGTTAGGTTTAAAAAGCCACTGGCCTAACTTAAAATCGGGTACCAGATTATCTTGAAACACATTCATAAAAGATATGAAGGTAGGAGGACAATTAGAACAAAGGCAGGAGCAGGTTTTGGCACAGGTAAGGCGTTAGTGAGACAATAGAGTTCACTATTCTTTTTGAAGGCTGGATCAGAGACTGGAAAATAGCTTTGGGGGCAAGATGACCCATTATGCTTCATGTAAGTGGGTTTTGGTTTTTGTTCGTGTTTTTTCCTTCTTTCTTAATTTAAGAGAATAGAGGATGTCAATGCCCTGTAACTACGTAACTCAGACCAAGCTATGGAAGTGGCTGCTATCTTGTATGAACTCATTTCCCAGGTTCATGGAATAAACACCTTCTGAAAAGTTATAGTTCTTCTAAAAACTATTTTTCCCTCAATTTCTTATCTTCTCATTGAGAGGTGAAATGAAAATATATTCAGATTTTTTTTCTTCTTCATAGTAGCTTACCATCAGTAAGCATAGAAATAGGTTTAGTAGTAAAGAGCAGCAACTTTTCTAAATACAATAGAACTGGAAGATGAGTGTTCTTGAAATAGACTCCTGGATAATAGGAATGTAGGCAAGAGAAGAGGGAAAGATGAATGTTATATGTGCATGCATATAGGAGTCTAGATAGGAGGATTACATTTAGGCTAGCTGGCTTGTAAACAAAGATTTTAAAATTCTGACGTCATTAATTCTGAGGATAAAATAGCAAATGAAATATCTGATTATTTATCTTTTTTTCACCAGATCTTAAAGCTTTTCCATGGATTTTAGAAAAGGTGTTTGCTTTGCCCAATACAGGCTCTAGGCTTCTGTTCACATCGAAGCATGCTTCACATCACCGTGATTACTAAATGACTTCTGAAATACTATGAACTGTGACAATGGCCCATGAACTATTTACAAATGCATTTTAAATTTTACAGATAAATTTGAGCTTTTCTAATATTGTTTGCTACTTTCTAGTTTAATTTCACTGTGATCAGAGAACTTGTACACTATGATTTCACAGCTTTAAGTTGATTGAAACTTGTTTTACAGTCCAGTGTTTGGTCTGTCTTCATGAAAGTGCCATGTATTCTTGACAATAGTGTGTGATCTACAGGAATTTTCTGTAAATATCAATGAGAACATGGTGGTTGATGGTGTTCAAAGATTATGTTCTTTAATGATTTCTTTGCCCAGTGGCTACATCAATTTCTGAGAAAGGGGTATTAAGATCAACTCTGGTTATAAACTGTCCATTTCTCTCTTTAATTTGACCTACTTTGCTTCATATATCTGGAGGTTCTATTATCCGTTGTGTACACATTTATGATTAACGTGACTTTCTCATGAAATGACCAATTTTTCAGTATGAAATGTCCCTGTTTACCTCTAGTAATAATCTTTGTCTTGAAATCTGCTTTATCTGATGGTACAGCCACTCCACCCTCTTAAGGCATACTATTAATATTTGTGTGGCATACCTTTTTTCATTCATGTCCTCTCAGTCTGTACATTTATATTTAAAGTATGACTTGTTCACAACATAACTGATTCTTGCTTTTTGAAAAATCCATCTCGATAATCTGCCCTTTAAAGGGAGTGCTTGGTTCATTGTTAATATAGTTGAATTTAAGTTTACGATTTTGGAATTTATTTCTATTAGTCCCCTCTGTTTTTAGTCCTCTTTCTACATTTTCCTGCCTACTTTTAGAATTAATTGAATATTTTTTAGAATTCCACTTTAATTTATCTGTTCCTTTCTAGCGGTACCTCTTTATAGTATAGTGATAGCTCTAGGGATTAAAATGGACAATCTTAAATTTTCAGTTTACTTAGAGGTAATCCTGGGTGTTCATTGGAAGGACTGATGCTAAAGCTGAAACTCCAATACTTTGGCCACCTCATGTGACGAGTTGACTCACTGGAAAAGAGTCTGATGCTAGGAAGGATTGGGGGCGGGAGGAGACGGCGACGACAGAGAATGAGATGGCTGGATGGCATCACCGACTCGATGGACATGAGTTTGAGTGAACTCCGGGAGTTGGTGATGGACAGGGAGGCCTGGCATGCTGTGATTCATGGGGTCGCAAAGAGTCAGACACGACTGAGCTACTGAACTGAACTGAATATCGTTTTATTTTGCATAAAATATAAATACCTCATAACTGTATGGACCTATCTACACTCTCCTCCATCCTTTGTGTAATCGTCATATATATTCCATCTATAACATTATACCTATAGAATATAAGCACTTTTTGTTTTAAATAGTTATAAGCATTTTTTTTATTAAAGAAAAGCATGTGTTATACCTCTCTAGTTTGCCATTTCTGGTGCTCCTCTTCTTTCCTGAATAGCTGAGTTTTCATCTGGTACCATTTCTCTTCACTATAAACCAAAAACCAAAGCCCTAAGTTTTATAATTTTTAGAGGTGTAGGCCTATCTACAAATTATCTTAGTTTACTTTTATTTGAAAATGTCTCTATTTTGCTTTCATTGTGAAGGAATATTTTCATTCAGTACAGTATTCTGGGCTTGCAGTTTTTAGCTCTCAGTGCTAAAAGGTTTTGTTCCATTGTATGACTTCATTCTTTTCTGATGAGTGGAGAAGGGAAGGTGGTGGGGGTGGAGGATTCAAATCATTATTCTGGAACTTCCCCCAAGCTAAAAGATACACATATACATTGTATTATTATGTAATCAGTTCAGTTCAGTTGCTCAGTCGTGTCCAACTCTTTGTGACCCCATGAACCGCAGCACACCAGGCCTCCCTGTCCATCACCAACTCCCGGAGTCTACCCAAACCCGTGTCCATCGAATCGGTGATGCCATCCAACCATCTCATCCTCTGTCATCCCCTTCTCTTTCTGCCCTCAATCTTTCCCAGCATCAGGGTCTTTTCAAATGAGTCAACTCTTCATATCAAGTGGCCAAAGTATTGGAGTTTTGGCTTCAACATCAGTCCTTCCAATGAACACCCAGGACTGATCTCCTTTAAGATGGACTGGTTGGATCTCCTTGCAGTCCAAGAGACTCTCAAGAGTCTTCTCCAGCACCACAGTTCAATAGCATCAATTCTTCTGCGTTCAGCTTTCTTTGTAGTCCAACTCCCACATCCATACATGACCACTGGAAAAACTATAGCCTTGACTAGGTGGACCTTTGTTGGCAAAGTAATGTCTCTGCTTTTTAATATGCTGTCTAGGTTGGTGATAACTTTCCTTCCAAGGACTAAACGTCTGTTAATTTTATGGCTGCAATCACCATCTGCAGTGATTTTGGAGCCCAGAAAAATAAAGTCAGCCATTGTTTCCACTGTTTCCCCATCTGTTTGCCATGAAATGATGGGACATATATATATATTATTCTTTTGAATAAAGAGGAGTGGGATACACTCACCAGGTGTTCTTCTCTTCCTCCAATGCCAACTGTCCCATTTTTTGTGCCTGTACCTTTATTTGCCTGATTTTTTTGGTTACTTTCCAATGCCTCCAAGTAATTGTTTTCCATATTTTGTTTAGCCTTCATATTTGTTATCCATGGGGAACTTGGTCTTGTAGAAATTAATCAGCCACTACCAGAAGCAGAATCTTGAACAATGAATTCTTTTAGGAATCTTATTGATCAGCTTGAAGCTATAGTCACACAGTGCGTGCCTGTGTGCTCAGTCGCTTCAGTTGTGTCCAGCTCTTTGGGACCCCATGGACTGTAGCCCGCCAGGCTCCTCTGTCCATGGGATTCTCCAGACAAGAACACTAGAGTGGGTTGCCATGCCCTCCTCCAGGGGATCTTCCCAACCCAGGAATCAAACCCACGTCTGCCTGCGTCTCCTGCATTGCAGGCGGATTCTTTAGTAGGAGCCACCTGAGAAGGGCCTCGTCACATAGTACCCAACCTGTTTTTGTTCAATTAGCCCCCCAAAGTTGAGAGATCTAGGGGGTAACAGAGGAGGGTGAGTGCCTGCTATGAACTTGGCATTTGACTCTACCGTGCTGCTGCTGCTGCTAAGTCACTTCAGTCGTGTCCGACTCTGTGTGACCCCATAGAAGGAAGCCCACCAGGCCCCCCCTTCCCTGGGATTCTCCAGGCAAGAACACCGGAGTGGGTTGCCATTTCCTTCTCCAATGTGTGAAAGTGAAAGTGAAGTCGCTCAGTCATGTCCGACCCATAGCGACCCCACAGACTGCAGCCTACCAGGCTCCTCCATCCATGGGATTTTCTAGGCAAGAGTACTGGAGTGGCTTGCTGTTGCCTTCTCCGAACTCACATTCTACTCCAAGCCAAATGCTAGTCAGAAATGTATGAAAGCCAGTTAACTTGTGGTTAACTTGACTGCTCACAGCTCCAGAGAGAAGTCTCTGGTTCCAGAAATCCTCCTTCACCTTAGATTACGAGCTCTGTCAGGTACTAGTTACTTTGGCAGAAGTAAGAGAAGTCTAATGTTTTGTAAAAATCAGTGTCGTTTCCTCAGGAAACAAATATGTATTAAAACTTAATCAAGAAAGCAGCTATACTCTTGTAGAAATTAATCGGCCATTACCAGAAGCAGAATCTTGAATAAATAATAATAATAATCAGGGACTGGAAATTGCTGCCACAGGAAGAGAGAATGCCTTTAGGTCATAATTTATATCACAAAATTAATATCACAGTGAATGAGCATCAATATCACACCTGGGGTGGGAGGTTTAGTTATCAGGTCTCCAATAGTTCTATATCATTACCGACACCTTTAAACCTATTATAACATGTTCTAGCTCATAGAGAAAAGCAAAATTACAAATATTGACATATTTCCTGTTAATTTTAATATCATCTCTACTGGCAGTTTGTTCAAAGCACTTAAAGGTAATGATGATAAACCACTTTAGAAATAGACTGTGGGTTTCATTACATACCAGAACTTCTTCCATGGTTCAGTGTTTTCTGTTGAAGTGTATCAAGATATAATGATACCGTATCTTGTCCTGAGTTCAACAAGGGAAATACCTGTACTTGTCAGGGTTCTACCAGGGAAATAGAACCAGTAGGATATTTATATATAGACAGACAGACAGATAGAGATACATCAATAAATATAGACAAAAACATATATACATACATGGGAATAGATACACTATTGTGCATGAAAGCTACATTAAATAATAAAACTGTATTATTTGATCCCATTTTAAAGTGATGGAAATAGTATGAATTCAGTTAGTCTTGAGATTAAAATGCCCAAACTGTCAAGGAAAATCTCCAAACTATTCTTAGAATAGTTTTGGGGATGATGTTTACATTTGAATTCTACAGTAGCATGGTTTTAGGAACCAGTGCATCAGATTGGGATTCAAAAGACCATGGTCTCAATTTTTTTTTAGCTTAAAAAAAAAGAAAGAGACCACAGTCTGTTTGTTCATTGTTATTTTCTCTTGGTTGGTTTCTTCTTGCAAAATCAGAGGGTTAAGCATGATGACCTCTAAGAGCACAGATCTTTCTAAGTGTCTATGATTCCATAATTCTTGGAGATGCTTCAGAATTGCCTTCTGACCTTCAAACCTTATCAATAAGCTCTTCAGTTCAGTTCAGTCGCTCAGTCATGTCCGACTCTCCGCGACCCCATGAATCACAGCACGCCAGGCCTCCCTGTCCATCACCAATTCCCGGAGTTCACTCAAACTCATGTCCATCGAGTCGGTGATGCCATCCAGCCATCTCATTCTCTGTCGTCCCCTTCTCCTCCCGCCCTCAACCTTTCCCAGCATCAGAGTCTTCCAGTGAGTCAACTCGTCGCATGAGGTGGCCAAAGTACGACACCCTAAAACAATGATCGTCATAGAAAAATGTAACAAACACTTGTTAAAGCTACAGATCACAATTTTTTACATGCTCAATCAAATTCATAAAAGCCACTGATACCTTCCTCTGCCACCCTGTGGATTAAAATAATCATATAAGTCAAATATTAATTCCTAAAGTCGTTTTAGTTAGATGAAGTCCAAAGGCTTATTTTTTCTGCTTGTATATAAAAAAAATGTTGTTTTTCATGTACAATGACTAACAAAGTTTCAAGCAAGTAAATAAACTCCCTGGAGGTCCATTTTTGTGTATTATTTTAAATATAAGGAAAATACTCTTGTTTAAAATCACGCTGAAAATAAAGAATGATTCTAATAAAGATTTGCTAGGAACTAAATGAATAAAATAGATACTGCTAAAGGTTGAACTGCAAAATATGTTAGAAATGTGTGCATTCAGGGTAATTACATAGAACTCACAAAAGAATGTGCTGCTTCTGGAAAAAAAATAGCAGGTAGCTGGCAAGAGCTTGCCAAAGAGCGGTATCAAGGTAGCTCAGGCAGATCATCATAGCCAGACAGCCCTCTCTCATGTGTAGTGGATGTGCCACTGTCAACACCAGAGTCCCCTGTTAGCATCTCATCTTCATCCTGGGGGCCATTCTTCCTTCCTTTGGACATATTTTTGTATTTTCACGATGGAAAAATGAAGAGTAAAGGGGACTCGGGGTATAGAGAGTGGAGGAATTAAAAGGAAGTATTGAGGCTAATTTAATGAAGCGTTTGTTTCAGTGACCCACTTACTATTTGTCCTTCTCGGGTAGGGATTGGCCTTAGAACAGGGTACTGTTTCAGAAAGAGCAATAGACTATTTTCCAAGAAATATGGAGTAGTTTAGATAACTCACTGTACCTTTCAGCTTTTAAAAACTCAGGTAATAAACTTGATTTGTTCCACACAATAGCCAACTAAAGAATACAGCCTCTTAGTGTCTGTCTGGGGAGACAGCTACTCTCTCTGCTATCCACAGACACTGCACATATTAGTGTCTATTTGGGGTAAATTAGGTTTTCTTTTCTTCACTTTATAAGCACTGAAAAATAACTTACAAAGTAAAACATATAGCACTAAAGATTCAGTTTTTGAAACTGGATTGGAATTGTTTAGAATTGGTACTGGCCTTCAGAATTGCAGAATTCAGAGTGACCTAAAAGTGGCTTCATACCCGCCTTTTCTAAAAAAGTTGATCATCTCTTACAGGCCGTCTCAGCAGGATTTTAAAATCCTTTCAGCAGGATTTTAGCAGAAAATGCTAGAAGACATGGACGGACACACACACACATAGAGCAGCTCTGAAGTTATTATCTTGGAAGGTAAATGAGGGAGTAGATGAAAAACCAAACACAGAGCCCAGCCCAGGGCAATGAAAGGAGACAGAATGATATTCTTAATTCTACATGGAAGCAAAGCACACCACAGGTAGTCTGGGCTCTGAACCAAATAGGAGAGGAGATAGTCAGAGAAAGCCTCAAAGATCAATATTTAATTAAAGAGCATAATGGTTTTGCAGTTAGGAAACATTTTTCATATCAGTTTGTTCTCATAGTTCCAGCCTTACCTCAGAACAGTATAGGTTCAAGATGAGTTTATTCTACTCAAATTTATAGAAACTCAAATTGGCTTAAGCCGTGATGAAGGAGAGCTAACACTTACTAATTAGAGTCACTAACTGGGCTTAACTATGGATGTTCTGTTGGATCTTCCTCTAGGTTGTCTATCTTACTTAAAATTAATATTTTAGTGTTTCTGTTATGGTGAATAGCCTTCTAATCTACATCTTAGGTAGCCACACACAAGAGAAACCGAGTTCTTTTTTATAAGGCAGCTAAAGCAACACCATTCACCTAGGGATTCAATCACCTTTAGGGCAGCAACCAGAGGTACAGGCTTGAGCAGTGCTGGCTTCAAAACCACACCTAAAAGCAACACCAGAGGTAACAGGTGTAGGTGCCACAAAAGAGACAGGTGAAAGCTGCTCACAGACCATTGTTGGATTAATTTCCTATTGCCAAACAAAACACCACACATGTACTAGCTTAAAACCACATGAATTTATTGTCTTACTGTCTGACAGTCAGAAGTCTAGAATGGATCAGCAGAGATGTGTTCTTGTGTGGGCTTTAGGGAGGAATCTTTTTTTCAGTTTCTAGACATGCCTGCATACCTTGGCTTGTGGTTCCTTCCTCCACCTTCAAAGGCAGTGGCATATTCTCTGGTCTATGCATGTCTGCTAAGTCACTTCAGTCATGTCCGACTCTGTGCGACCCCATAGACGGAAGCCCACCAGGCTCCCCCGTCCCTGGGATTCTCCAGGCAAGAACACTGGAGTGGGTTGCCATTTCCTTCTCCAATGTGTGAAAGTGAAAAGTGAAAGTGAAGTCACTCAGTCGTGTCCGACGCTTAGCGACCCCATGGACTACAGCCAACCAGGCTCCTCCATCCAAGGGATTTTCTAGGCAAGAGTACTGGAGTGGCTTGCCAGTGCCTTCTCCAAGGCAATGTCTAGTCTCCCTCTTATAGGACTCTTGTGCTTGCATTACATCCAGATAATTGAGGTTCATCTCTCCATATCAAAAACCTTAATTCAGTTACATCTGAAGAGTTTTTTGCCATGGAAGTAACATATTCACAAGTTCTGGAGATAAGGTTGTGGATATCTTGCCGGGGTAAGTGTGTGGGATAATCATTCAATCTACAGTTGTCAAAATGTCAATCAAAATTTCAGAGTGTTTGCTTACAATGCTCATTCACAATGAACTAAGAGAAAAAAATTATTAGCCCTGTACTTTAATTCAGCCTTGATTAAGTCAAAGGAAAAAGTCCCTATTCAACACGACTGAGCAACTTTTACTTCACTTCTCTTCAAAAATGCTTCAGTGAAACAGATGGAAAAATAGAAAGGTGCTGAAACAACTGATGCCTGAATTTACATCACTAGGTTAGTCATTGTCATATGGTGAGAGAGAAAGAAACAAAGATAGAGGATAAAATTTATCCTTTGTCAGCCATAAAGAGTAAGTTAAATCTCATTTAGTCTGCTCCTTATCATCCAAAAGTGAATGTCTTCATCTGTTTACTAAACAGGAAGGAAATTTTCCCCTAGTATTTCAATTTTCTAACTTGTTTTTATATCTATATTTTATTTTTGTTTTTTAGAGATCCTCTAAGCATTGTTGACCTTAGAACTGTTTTGTTTTGTGAAAAACAGTGTTTCTAAAAATATTTGTTTTGGAGAACAGTGTTCACTTAAAGTTGTGGACAGTGTTTGTTTCAGGAAGTTGAATTTATTCACCAGGCTCCTGATAACCAATATGACTTCACTGATCTGCTGGAAGCAACTCAGCCAATTAAAAAAAAAGAAAAAAAAGATAAAGAAAAATTTGATCATTTAAATTAAAAGAGTATCTTATGGTCTCATTTGTGAAATTTAATTTGGCAAGTAAACACTTTTTTGATTTTAAAAACAGTTCATTTTCATTTAAAACTGTAGGTATTTATTAATAACAGCATTCTTTATTCCTCATAACACAGTAGTTTTATGAGTTCTGATTCTTCTAGTAACTTTCAATAGTGTGCAATTGAATCTTAAACACAGGCCTCCAGTTTTCCCAGCATATCTGTTCTTTTTTTTAATACATTTGAAATTTTTCTTAATTAAAAGTAGAACAACTTAAATTGTTCTTACAACGATTCTAAAATATATATTTGAGATTATATTTTAAGATCTGTTGGCACTTCACTTCTTTCATTACCAAAGAAATGTTGGTAATATTGAAAGTTCTCTGATAATACAAATGGATTTCAAATCCATTCAAACTTTTGAAATATCAAGCTTTTCAAAATTATATTAAAGCTTTTATTTACAACATGTAGTATAGTAATATAACACTTTGGCTAAACCAAATAGTATGCACCATCAGCCATAAATGGAAGGAAGACCCCAAACCTAGGGTATCTCAAAGATGTTAGATGTTCTTAAATTTTGATAATCTCAGAAGTATAAATGCTTCAAAGGAAAAAACATTGAAAATGTAAGTTATTTATATTTATCATATCATACAGTTTTGAGAAACTTTGAATAATAAATTTTTATTGTGATAAAAATCCCATAACATAAATTTACCACTTTAACCATTTCTTCATGGACAGTTAAGTAGAATTAAGTGTATTCATAGTTCTGCAGCCAGTTACCAGAACTTTTTCATCCTGGGACACTGAAACTCTATACCCATCAAACAAGTACCCATTTTCTCTCCTACAGCCCCTGGCAAGCACCCTCCCATTTTCTATTTTGATGAATTTGACTACTCTAGATAACTCATGTTAATGAAATAATTCAGTATTTGTCTTTTTGTGACTGGTTTCTTTTACTTAGCATAATGTCCTCGAGGTTCATCCATTCTGTAGCATGTGTCAGAATTTCCTTCCTTCTTAAGGCTGAATAATGTTGTATTATATGTATATACCATGTTTTGTTTACTGGTTCATCCATTGATGGACATTTGAGTTGCTTCCTCCTCTTGGCTTTGTCAATAATGCTATGAACATGAATGTATCAATGTATCAATGTCTTTTCAAGACCCTGCTTTCAATTCTTTAGATATATATCCAGAATTGAAATTGCCAGATCACATAGTCATTCTATTTTTAATCTTTTGAGAAACTGCCATACTGTTGTCTATAGTAGCTGCACCATTTTGCATTTCTACCAACAGGGCACAAGTGTTTTAATTTCTCCACATCCTTGCCAACACTTGTTAATTTTTCGTTTACTTATAGTACCCATCCTAATGTGTATGAGGTGATATAATATTGTGGTTTTGATTTTGCATCTTCCTAATGATTAGTGATGTTGAGCATCTTTTCATATGCTTATTGACCAAAGGATACATTTTTAATCTAATTTTTTATTTTAGTGTCTGCCATCTCCAGATGGACTAAAACAGAACCAAAAAATTCTGTTCTGTTCTGTTCTGTTCAGTCGCTCAGTCGTGTCCGACTCTCCGCGACCCCATGAATCACAGCACGCCAGGCCTCCCTGTCCATCACCAACTCCCGGAGTACACTCAAACTCATGTCCACAGAGTCGGTGATGCCATCCAGCCATCTCATTCTCCGTCGTCCCCTTCTCCTCCCGCCCCCAACCCTTCCCAGCATCAGAGACTTTTCCAGTGAGTCAACTCGTCGCATGAGGTGGCCAAAGTATTGGAGTTTCAGCTTTAGCATCAATCCTTCCAATGAACATCCAGGATTGATCTCCTTTAGAATGGACTGGTTGGATCTCCTTGCAGTATAAGGAACTCTCAAGAGTCTTCTCCAACACCACAGTTCAAAAGCATCGATTCTTCGGCGATCAGCTTTCTTCACAGTCCAACTCTCACATCCATACATGACCACGGGAAAAACCATTGCCTTGACTAGACGGACCTTGGTTGGCAAAGTAATGTCTCTGCTTTTTAATATACTATCAAGGTTGGTCATAACTTTCCTTCCAAGGAGCAAGCGTCTTTTAATTTCATGTCTGCAATCAGCATCTGCAGTGATTTTGGAGCCCAAAAAAACAAAGTCTGACACTGTTTCCACTGTTTTTCCATCTATTTCCCATGAAGTGATGGGACCAGATGCCATGATCTTTGTTTTCTGAATGTTGAGCTTCAAGCCAACCTTTTCACTCTCCTCTTTCACTTTCATCAAGAGGCTTTTGAGTTCCTCTTCACTTTCTGCCATAAGGGTAGTGTCATCTGCATATCTGAGGTTATTGATATTTCTCCCAGCAATCTTGATTCCAGCTTGTGCTTCTTCCAGCCCAGCGTTCCTCATGATGTACTCTGCATATAAGTTAAATAAGCAAGGTGACAATATACAACCTTGACGTACTCCTTTTCCTATTTGGAACCAGTCTGTTGTTCCATGTCCAGTTCTAACTGTTGCTTCCTGACCTGCATACAGGTTTCTCAAGAGGCAGGTCAGGTGGTCTGGGATTCCCATCTCTTTCAGAATGTTCCACAGTTTATTGTGATCCACACAGTCAAAGGCTTTGGCATAGTCAATGAAGCAGAAATAAATGTTTTTCTGGAACTCTCTTGCTTTTTCCATGATCCAGCGGATGTTGGCAATTTGATCTCTGGTGCCTCTGCCTTTTCTAAAACCTGCTTGAACATCTGGGAGTTCACGGTTCACATACTGCTGAAGCCTGGCTTGGAGAATTTTGAGCATGACTTTACTAGCATGTGAGATGAGTGCAATTGTGCGGTAGTTTGAGCATTCTTTGGCATTGCCTTTCTTTGGGATTGGAATGAAGACTGACCTCTTCCAGTCCTGTGGCCACTGCTGAGTTTTCCAAATCTGCTGGCATATTGAGTGCAGCACTTTCACAGCATCATCTTTCAAGCCAAAAAATTAATTTTTCTAATATTTAAAAACTAAATAAGTACAGATAGTCTTCCAGATCATGCTGATTTTATAAGTTTGTGACATCTATGCTAGGGAAGATATTAAAACTTAAAACTGAACTGAGACTTTTGGGATCCTGCGTATGTAAAAAGAGAGAAGGTTTTGATGTTTAGCTATACCTGGTCAGAGTCTCACTATACCTCTGGGCATCACTTGAAATTACTTGGCTTGCTTCCATCTGGGATACAACTCTTGCAGTTCCTCTCTGGGCAGCTTGTCCGTGCTGGGCAGTGTCACCCTTGGTAGCTGTTTACTGCAGTAGATATTAAGGTGTCAGAGTGGAGTGATGAGTACTTATATCACTCATTGTTTGGGGAACCATGGAAGTTCCCTTAAACTCCTCTTGTTTCAGAAGTGTCTCAAGCAGCTGGTTAGGGCTGGAGATCCCCAGATTGGGGAGTGTAATGCCCCCAGATCCTGCTTGGTCACCAAGGAGGGGCAGGTGACCTTTTGCATTAGGTAACCAAGTCTTCTTTCTTTCAGCATGACTATTCAGTTCAGCTCAGTTCAGTGGCTCAGTCGTGTCTGACTCTAGGTGACCCCATGAGTCACAGCATGCCAGGCCTCCCTGTCCATCACCAACTCCCGGAGTTCACTCAAACTCATGTCCACAGAGTCGGTGATGCCATCCAGCCATCTCATTCTGTGTCGTCCCCTTCTCCTCCCGCCCCCAACCTTTCCTAGCATCAGAGTCTTTTCCAGTGAGTCAACTTGTGGCATGAGGTGGCCAAAGTATTGGAGTTTCAGCTTTAGCATCAGTCCTTCCAATGAACACCCAGGATTGATCTCCTTTAGAATGGACTGGTTGGATCTCCTTGCAGTACAAGGGACTCAAGAGTCTTCTCCAACACCACAGTTCAAAAGTTACTTAGCTCTTAAAGTGATGTCTCAATCTAATTGTCCTCCTGCAAGCAGGTACAACTTTCTGAGCTTCAAATTTCTCTGGACGTTTGAGTATTCAAAATATTTCCAGCATCTTCTTGGCTTTTGGTCTCATCAGAGACCACATTAGCCGGCAGCTTTCTGTAAAGGCCAACAGATAACAAAGCCCAATAAGGAAGGTCATAATCATATTTTAAATGTTATCACGTATATGCTATTTCAATCATATTTTAAATGAGCCCAAATCTTTGGAATGTTACTTGCTATTCCTTCTAAATCATTTGATACCCTGAGTGGTACATAAATAATTGAATACTGACTTTTAATTAAGGCTGTAAAGAGAAAGCTGCTTTATGTAAAATTAAATGCTTTTTAATAGCTAATTGAGAAAACACTTTTAAACACTCAAAGTACCATACCGGGAAACTCAGCAAATTGCTAAATTTGATTTGGTAAAGTGTTCTCAGATGAAACACAGGATTCACTTTCCTTCTGTAAATGAATGTTCCTTTTTAATTCACAAAACTCAGAATTTTATTTCAGTATGGCTAATACTTCAAACATTGACCTGGTAATGTTTTAAATAATATTTTATGTTAATTTGAAAAAACAATATATCCTATGACTACTAAGGAACTCAGTAATATGCTTCATATCTTTATGCTTTATAGATAGTAAGGATAACTAACCATTACATATTGAATCGTGCCCCTCTCCATTCATATGTTGGTGTTCTAACCTCCAGTACCTTAGAATGTGACCTTATCTGAAAATAGGATCATTGCAGATTTAATTAGTTAGGATGAGGTCATTTTGGAGTAGGATGGATTCCCAATCAATATGACCAGTGTCCTTATTGGAAGGAAAATATTGCACACAGAGACACACACCCAGAGACGTCAAGGAATGCCAAAGGTTACCAGCAAACCACTAGAGGCTGAGAGAGTGGCATGGAACAGATTCCCCTGCACGACTCTCAGCAAAAACCAACTCTATCAACATGTTTATTTCAGACTTCCACCCTTCATAACTGTGAGACAGTATATTTCGATTGCTTAAGCAACCCTGCTTGTGGTATCTTGTCATGGCAACCCTAGCCAAATGTTATGGACTGAACTCCCGCATCCCTCAAAATTCATGTGATGAAGTCCTCTTGCCCATTGTGAGGGTGTTTGGAAGTAGGACCTTTGGGAGGTTATTAGGTTTACATAAAATCATGAAGCTGGGGCCCTGGGATGGAATGAGCGTCCTTATGAATAGAGGCATCAAAGAGCTTGCACTCTCTTATTCTATTTCTCTGCTCTATGAGAACACAGCAAGAAGGTAGCCATCAGCAAAGTGGGAGAAATTCCTTTACCAAAACCCGGGATGCTGGCTCCCTGATCTTGGATTCCCAAGCTCAGATCTGTGAAAAAGAAGTGTCTTATATTTAAGCTACTCAGTCTATTGCACTTTTTTATAGTAGCCTGAGCTGACTAAGACACCAACTAACATACTGGGTAACTCACATGGAACTCCAGGTTGAATATGAAGTACAGATAGCCGTACTGAGTGTCTGAAATAAAGGTGACATAAAAATTTCTTCTATAAGATTGAAGATAATTATAAATGTCAAATTTTTGAGCATCCTAAAGTTGATCAGGTATTAATTTTAGAGATAAATGAATAAAACAAATACATTTAAATGTGAGTATAAACTGTGTTCTAATGTGCTTCAGTATTGGGAATCTTGCCAGTCAGAGCTAATTCAGATATTTGCCAAATTAAAACACATAATAATCAAATAAGTGCATCAGTTCAGTTCAGTCATTCAGTCATGTTCAACTCTTTGCAACCCCAGGCTTCCCTGTCCATCACCAACTCCTGGAGCTTGCTCAAACTCATGTCCATCAAGTTGGTGATACCATCCAACCTCTGTCGTCCCCTTCTCCTTCTGCCTTCAGTCTTTCTCAACATGAGGGTCTTTTCCAGTGAATCAGTTTTTCGCATCAAAGAAGAACTGGTGGCCAAAGTATTGGAGCTTCAACTTTAGCATCAGTCCTTCCAATGAATATTCAGGACTGATTTCCTTTAGGATGGACTGGTTGGATCTCCTTGCAGTCCGAGGGACTCTCAAGAGTCTTCTCCAACACCACAGTTCAAAAGCATCAATTCTTCAGTGCTCAGCTTTCTTTATAGTCCAACTCTCACATCCATACATGACTACTGGAAAAACCATAGCTTTGACTAGACAGACCTTTGTCAGCAATGTCTCTGCTTTTTAATATGCTGTCTAGGTTGGTCATAGCTTTTCTTCCAGGGAGCAGGCATCTTTTAATTTCCTGGCTGCAGTCACCATCTGCAGTGATTTTGGAGCCCCCCAAAATAAAGTCTCTCACTGTTTCCACTGTTTCCCCATCTATTTGACATGAAATGATGAGACCGGACGCCATGATCTTAGATTTTTGAATGTTGAGTTTTAAGTCAGCTTTTTCACTCTCCTCTTTCACTTTCTTCAAGAGGCTCTTTAGTTCCTCTTCATTTTCTGCCATAAGGGTGTGATCATCTGTGTATCTGAGATTATTGATATTTCTCCCAGAAATCTTGATTCTAGCTTGTGCTTCATTCAGCCCAGCATTTCTCACGCATACAAGTTAAATAAACAGGGTGACAATATACAGACTTGACATACTCCTTTCCCAATTTGGAACCAGTTCATTGTTCCATGTCCAGTTCTAACTGTTGCTTCTTGACCTACATACAGATTTCTCAAGAGGTAGGTAAGGTGATCTGGGATTCCCATCTCTTCAAGAATTTTCCACAGTTTGTTGTGATCCACACAGTAAAAGGCTTTGGCGTAGTCAATAAAGCAGAAGTAGATGTTTTTCTGGAACTCTCTTGCTTTTTCAATGATCCAGTGGACAGTGGCAATTTGATCTTTGGTTCCTCTGCCTTTTCTAAATTCAGCTTGAACATCTGGAATTACTTGGTTCATGTACTGTTGAAGCCTTGCTTGGAGAATTTTGAGGATTACTTTGCTAGTGTGTGAGATGAGTGCAATTGTGCAGTCTGAACATTCTTTGGCATTGCCTTTCTTTGGGACTGGAATGAAAACTGACCTTTTCCAGTCCTGTGGCCACTGCTGAGTTTTCCAAATTTGCTGGCATGTTAAGTGCAGCACTTTCACAGCATCATCTTTTAGGATTTGAAATAGCTCAGCTGAAATTCCATCACCTCCACTAGCTTTGCTTATAGTGATGCTTCCTAAGGCCCACTTGACTTCACACTCCAGGATGTCTGGGTCATGAAGATTTTTTTTGAATAGTTCTTCTGTGTATTCTTGCCACTTCTTCTATGTGACTAGGTAAATATAATTGTCATTTCAGTCATTATACTTAATTCCCAAAAGCCAAATAATCAATTTTCTTTTTATCTTCAAAACAACCCTGTTGGGTAAAGCAGTTGTTAATCTGACTAGACAGCTGATGAACCAGATTAGCAAAGCTAAGTTACTCATCCAAATTTTTACAGATAACAAGTCATGTGTAACTTCTGGGTATGGGTATTTAAATGCTGCTGCTGCTGCTGCTGCTAAGTCACTTCAGTCGTATCTGACTCTGTGTGACCCCATAGACGGAAGCCCACCAGGCTCCCCTGCTATACCACCCTTAAAGAAAATGTATTAATTTCAAAATACAAATTTTAATAAATTTATTTTGTCTATCATTTTTATAAAAAACTCAAAAATGGAAATTACTCTTAGAATTTCTATATCTGAAAGCCTGGCTCTTTATGTGATTGCATTAAACTGACCCTGGAACAACACAGATTTAAACTGCATTGACCCATTTACACCTTGATTCTTTTCAATAAATACAGTCAGTATTCGTGTTTTCATTTTACAGCTGAATGTGGGGAAAAAACTTGTGTTGGATTAGAGATCACAATATGTGGGATCAAAAGGACTAGGATTTGAGTCCTGATCTTATTCAAACTGTTTTAGCTTCCTGTCCTTGGGTGAATCATTCATCAATTTTTTGTTTTGAAGATAAAGATAACACTTGGAGTTTTGACTTCAAACAGGGTTGGCGTCTGTAACCCCTGCATTGTACAAGAATCAACTCTATATTTTTAAATATATTTTCTCAGTGAGTTTTTATGTAGACAACTAAAGAAAAAGTTTCTAGCTCATTGGTGGGTCGCTTATTTCTTTTGGATTCTTAAACAGGCTCTTAATTAGGATCTCATCCTTTTCCATCTCATATTTTTAGAATTATATAGAATGGAATAAAATGTGTTCTGCAAATTTAAGTTATTTATTATGACTGATACACTAGAATATTTATGTCGTCTTAATATAGAGGTCTCTAATCTTATGTCCTGTTTAAGATCTGTTGTCTTTCCTTACCAAATGTTTTAAAACAAACTTTTCTGTTCTTATGTATCAAAAATTTTACCCATTACTTTTCCACAAATGTTTCCTAACCTCTTTTGTTAATATTATTGTCGTCCCTATTTATTAATGTCTCACAGGGTTGCTGTCACAGTTGAAAGAGATAAAATTTATTTTGTAATACAGGTCCTCTCATATGCAAATTACCTAGCTTCTCCCAAAATTTTAGTCACAATTAGATGAGATAATAAATAACATGCTTAAACACATTGTCAACACTTAGTGAGCCCTCACTACATATTAGTTGTTAATAATAACATTAACAATGAGATGAGATTCTTTCAATAATGAATACAAAGATTTATGTTGTTATGAGCTATGATCATGTGTATGCTGATAGTTCATTAAATGATAAAAGAATGGTAATAAATCTTTTGCTTATGCTCAATGAATTAAAATTCAGAACAATAAATAACTTCTTTTTTCTTTATACTTTTACCCATTTATCAGTAGAAACACCCCCAGGAGGTTAAGACAAGAGACCCAGCATGCTACTGAGGACACTGGAGGAACAGTGGTGCCTGCACTGGTATTGCACGGGGTGCCTATCAGTGCTTTAGGACCTGAGTCTCATTCTCTAGGATCCCCTGGCACCAGAAAATGATTTCCAAACTGTGGATGACGATATTGGTTGACTGCCCTAAGATTGCTTCCTGTGCAGAATTTGCTGAATGGAGGTACTGAATAACTTGAAAAGTGCAGCTCCTCATGCACTTAAATGAGTTTGTGGTATCAGATGCCTGAAAGGATGAGGGTTATGGGTACCTCTGCTGGGTAATCCCTTTGGACGTCCCCAGAAGTTTCCTTGGTCAGATCTAGACCCCTGTTGACTGTATCAGTGCTGAGTGGCTGGAGGAAATTATGACTGTGCTGTCTTCACAGTTTTAGCTACTATGATCTCACTCTATATTTTTTGACTGATTACTATAAAAAAAAGTAGATTGCTTTTTGACTGGTAATTGGATGACTGGGTAAACTGCCAATCAAAGAGTAGATTGTAGATTGAAAGCAGAAGAAGAGGAAAACGGAGAATGAGATGGTTGGATGGCATCTCCAATTCAAAGGACATGGACACCATCCAGGAGCTGGTGAGGGACAGGGAGGCCTGGTGAGCTGCAGTCCATGGGGTCACAAAGGATCAGACACCACGAGTTAACAACTGAACAACAACAACATATATTTGGGGGCCAAAACAAGACTAGCAGAAGCATTTTATATTTCTGTGAGTGGCCTCTGAAACAGAAAAGAGTCAACCATATGAATTAGATAGAAATTTTAAATAGTGCAGTAACTTTAGGAACGTCCATGCATGGAAGGTAAAGACAGCGCTGGACTGCAGAACTACCCAGAAAAGAGATTTGTTGAAAATGCGGAACAGGCTCTGGAATCACAGAGGTGTATCGGTGACTGGAGATCTCCAGTTCAGCTGGCGTCAGTGCTGACCCACGTGTCATTCTAAGCTGTCGTGTGTCCCTCTCTGCTCATATCCCATGATCTACATCATATCCTGCATGCCAGATCTCTGCTTTAGAATAGCAGCGGGACAGCAATCCAACAGGACCCGTTGGGCAAGCAAATGTGTGCTTTTATCAAGGAAGACAATCTGTCAAACAGAGACTGAGCAAAAAGGCACAGATTACTAGAAAACTTCAGTGTTAACCATGTCCAGTTAAGATTCTATTCTTTGTTCTTACCTTGATTTCCTCATCCTCACCTTCTTCCTGTGAGAGCCAAGCTGGGACTCATGGGTGCTCATCAGTCGTCCAGAGTTAAGAGAATCCCACGGATATTGATAACATACAAAGAGGAAGCTCCTATTTTAATCATGTGTTCAGCACATATTTAGTGTTTGAGATCTATGAGATCTACATTGTGGTACATGGTGGGTGTTTAACATGAACAAGACAGACCTGATCCATGACTTTGTAAATTCACATTCCACTGGGGGAGAAAGGTTTATAAATACACAGCACTTTGAGGGAACAATACAGGATGTTAGAGCATTTAGGAAAGGAACCTAATTTAGAATGAGATAACGTTTAGCTTGAGAACTAAAAGGTACGTAAAATGTAGGCCGAAAATGGCACGGAAGTGGTATAAAGATCTGAGGTGGGGAAGGCTGGGGGAGGAAGGATGTGAGAATGGGCAGTTTGGGCAGGATGAACAGTGATCTTGCATGAAGGCCTTTCAGAAGGCCAGTGATTTGATGTGGCCTAAAAACGAAGATCAGTGAAGACATGGAAGTAGGGTTAGTGGGGGAGGGGAGTGGGAAATGAACTTGTAGAAGTGGTCCAGACCTAGTGGGTCAGATTAAACAAATGGGGCTTTATCCTTAGAGCAAAAGAAAGATCCTCTTCCTCCAAGCTGTTCTATTGAGATGTAATTGAGATTTAACACTGTAAATTTAAGGTTTGCAAAGTCTTAATTTGATACATTTATATATGGCAAAATGATTACAACTACCTCCTTAGCTAATAACTCCATCCTGTCACATCAGTCAGTTCAGTTCAGTCACTCAGGCGTGTCCTACTCTTTGTGACCCCATGGACTGCAGCACAGCAGGCTTCCCTGTCCATCACCAACTCCCAGAGCTTTCTCAAACTCATGTCCATCGAGTCGATGATGCCATCCAACCATCTCATCCTCTGTCATCCCCTTCTCCTCATGCCTTCAATCTTTCCCAACATCAGGGTCTTTTCCAAGGAGTCAGTTCTTTGCATCAGGTGGCCAAAATATTGGGGTTTCAGCTTCAGCATAAGTCCTTCCAATGAATATTCAGGACTGATTTCCTTTAGGATTCACTGGTTTGATCTCTCTGCTGTCCAAGGGACTCTCAAGAGTCTTCTCCAATACCACAGTTCAAAAGCATCAATTCTTCAGCGCTCAGCTTTCTTTATGGTCCAACTCTCACATCCATACATGACTACGAAAAAACCACAGCTTTGACTAGATGGACCTTTGTCAGCAAAGTAATGCCTCTGCCGTTTAATGTGCTGTCTAAGTTGATCATAGCTTTTCTTCCAAAGAGCAAGCGTCTTTTAATGTCATGGCTGCAGTCACCATCTGCAGTGATTCTGGAGCCCAAGAAAATAAAGTCTATTACTTTTCCCCTTGTTTCCCCATCTATTTGCCCTTTTCCTGTCACGTGCTTGCCCTTTTATGGTGGTGACAACATTTAAGATCTACTCTCATAGCAACTTTCATGTATACAATACAGTATTATTAGCTGTAATCACCACGCTGTATATTAGATTCCCAGAACTTGCTAAGCTTAATGACTAGACGTTTGTACCCATTAGTTACTCTCTCTCTATTTTCCCCACACAGACCCTGATAACCACCATTTTAAGATTTTGAAAGCATTCAGCAAGAGTGTGTCATAAACAGGTTTCTGTGGAGCATGCGTTCCATGCGAACAAGAGCGGGAGACGGAAAGCTGGTTCAGAGGCCATCCTAGTAATTCACGTGCAAAATGAGTGTGTGAGTGTGTGTGTGCATTGGTGGAGGGCAGATGTTGGGGCACTGCCTAGTGATGGTATAGACAAGTGGACAGATGTCCTAAAAGTGAAGTCAGCAGAACTTGATGACCGAATGTGAGAATGGTATGAGGTATCTGAAGGTGTCAAGAAGCTTTCCACATGAGCTAGTGGTGATAGAAGGTACTTGGGAGGAGAGGGTGAATATGGAAGAAGAATGGAGTTGGGTTTGGGGAGATGGATGTAAAAATCAAGAGCTGTTTGAAGTAAAACAACAGCTGAAGTGCACAAGTTAGATGGTTGTGTGGATATTCATAGTATCCAGTACAACAGGAGATTAGCAGGTCCCCTGGTGCAGGGATCCCCAGCCTCTGGGATCTAATGCCTGATGATTGAGGGGGAGCTAATGTAGTAATGCTAGAAATAAAGTGCTCATAAACGTTACATGCTTGAATCATCCTGAAACCACCCACCCTGTCCAGCCCATGGAAAAATTGTCTTTCATGAAACTGGACCCTGGTGTCAAAAATGTCGGGGACTGCTGCCCTAGGGCAGAGGTGCTCAACTGTGGATTTTTATTAAAACCACCTGGAAGGGTGTGTGTGTGTGAGGGGTATGTGTATTTACTATGAGATGTTTAGGACACATTCTGAAGCCACTGCATCAAACTATGTGAGGTCAAGAAATCCATATTTTTTTTAAAACTTCTTCAGATGATTTCAAGGAACAATTAAGACTATGAATTCCTGGCTATGAGGAGGAAACAGCTAAAATTAAATTGTTGCTTTTTGCCCTATCTGCAAATATTCGCTTGTTCTTGTGAATCTTCATGCTGACATTGCTACCGAACCAAACGGGTCCACTTGCCCTCTGTGCAGCGAAGCCTGCTTACTGGTGAAGAAAGTTCAGGATTTATCTGTAATGTGCCAAGAAGTATGGGCAGCTCATCTTCCAAAGATTTGAACTTCCTGATGACTTTCAGGGAAGGATTTTATTTTATTTATAAGACTTTCTAATGTGGACTATTTGGGGGGACTTGTTGATTTTGTGACAGCGTTGCTTCCATTTTATGTTTCAGTTTTTTGGCTCTGAGGCATGTGGGATCTTAGTCCCCCAACCAGGGATGGAACCTGAATTCCCACATTGGAAAGCGAAGTCATAACCACTGAACCACCCAGTAAGTCCCTAAGGAAGGAATTTAATGGCAGTGTTTGGAGTGAGGGCTATGGGATGTGTGACTTTCTTCTGATTGGTTGGTGGTGGGGTAACAGGGTGATGTTTTAAGAATCTTAAGCAGCCTTCTGGTCCCACCCAGTCTGGGGCCTACAAACTTCTGCTCAACACTTACTCACCATTCTTCGCTTGGACTGGGTTGGGGGTGGGGGCATCTTAGTTCTTGCAGAACTCAAAGATGTGTATCAAGTTGTCATGCATGTCCTTTGAGGAGGAACTTGGGATGTCTGTAGCTAAATTATTATTTTTCTTGTTTATCTGCTTTTCCTTTGTTTCTGCATTCCCTCACTTCCCTGATTAGTAACTGCTTGAGTTTGCTCTTTGGATCTCAGGGAAGGCCTAGGAAACTAAAGCCTTTTTCTAAAAACAAGAAATGGGGGACATGGAGAGACTTTTTGTTCCCACATGGGCCCCAGCTTGGTTTCAACCCCCCTTTTTCTTTGTTACTCCTCAGTCCTGAGGGGAACAAGGGTGGGACCAGAAAGCGAATAGTTTTAGATAGAGAGGTTCATCACACACCTGGCAGAGGAACTTGGTTTCAGGGGGACTCGGTTTCAGGGAGAATACATTCCAATATCACTTAGCTGATAATGGGCTTCCCTTCCTCACAGACCCTTCCTTTTGTCTCTGTGGCCCTGTACCCCATCTCACGCTTCCTTGCTGCCTAGAGGAAATCTGGGTTCCAACAAGAACAACAGAATTTTACAATGGAAAAAAAAAAAATCAAAAAATGAAGACTCCATCAAAAGAACAACTTGAAAGATTAGGGGTCTTCTGAGTAATAGTCGGAGGTTCCTAACCATTACCGAATGAATGGCCCCGGATGATATTACCAAACTAAAGGGATCCTGTGGCAAAGAAGAATGCTGTTGCAATGCTGTGTAGGATCTCTTTTCAAATGCAAACCTATCTGACGTCAGATTATCTTTTACTCGTTCTAAGGAAAAGATGGATGGCCTCAGACCTTAGCAGGGCTTCCCCTCATCACCCTGGTAATTTAGTCACTGTCAGGGCAACCAAAAGCATCATTTCCCACCTGGGGAGTTGCAGCGGCCTGGCCTTTCAGAGGCTTCCTCTAGAAGTTAGTATAAACAGCAAGTGCTGGCAAGTCTTTAATCCGTGAATTAGCATTTCAAAGATCAACGATAATAGAACTCTGAAGTCTCTGCACCAAAGAGCTGGCTGTCAGCAGTTTGAGTTCAGAGCTCCTGCTCTCTCCTTCCTGTCCCAGTCCTCTCCTCTCTCTGTTCCCTCTCTCTCTTCTCTCTCCCAGTCCTCTCTTTCTCCTCTCTTTCTCTCTGTCCCCCACCCCCCTTTCTTCCCTAGCCCTTTACAGTTTTAGGAGTATGCTGTTTGTCTCCTTTCCCTTGCTGCTTATTATGTAATTCTCTGTTTTCCTCTCTTGCCTGTGCTCCTCCAGCTGTCCTTTCTCTTGTGCCTCTCGTGAAGCAAATAATTTTGAGCTTCCACTTTGTATTAGGCTCTGCGCTAAATTCTGGATATTTAACAGAAAAAATAAAACAAACATAATTCTTCTCCTCATGTGTATTTATGATGCTTGCATTTTCCCTTTCCTTCAGTTTGTCTATTTTCTCTTTCTACTTCTTTGACCTCTGACCTCCATTAATTGACTATAATGTAGATCAAAGAAAAAAATTAATTGCAACTTATACACACACACACACATATATATATAGCTAATCTCTCTCTTCCCATTGCGTTACATTTTGATGTTTTTTCCTACTTCAAAATCAAGGGAAAACAATAACTGGAGCTAATTAAGCAGGGGCTGGAGTATTATCCATTATTGAAACACATTAATAATTCTCAGTAAAATGTATTAAAATTTATTTACAGCAAGTGGAGTAAATGAAGTTTATACAGACTCTCATGGCATTTTAGGTCAAATTTTGCTATTAAAAGAAACTCAGCCCCAGACTGATTGAAAATAAAAACAACAAGAAGCTTTATTTTCAGAACTTTTTTTAAAATTAATTTTTATTGGAGTATAGTTGCTTTGCAATATTATATTAGTTTCTTGCTATACAACAAAGTGAAACAGTTATACATATACATATATCTAGGGTTGCCCCAGTGGCTCAGCGGGTTCAGAATCTGCCTGCAATGCAGGAGACACAGGAGACTCAGGTTTGATACTTGGGTTGGGAAGATCCCCTGCAGAAGGAAATGGCAGTCCACTTCAGTACTTTTGCCTGGGAAATTCCATAGACAAAGGAACCTGGCAGGCTACAGTCCAATGGGGAGGAAAGAGGTAGACACGACTAAGCAGGAGCATGAACAAACAATGCATATATCCACCCTTCTTTTTAGATGTCCTTCCCATTTATGTCACCACAGAGTGCTGAGGAGAGCCCCCTGTGGCATATAGTAGGCCCTCATTAGTTGTTTATTGTATACATAGTGTATGTGTGTCAGTCCCAGTTCCCCAATTCATCCCACCTTCTTCTCCCCAACTTGGTAACCATGTTTGTTCTCTATATCTGTGACTCTATTTCTGCTTTGAAAATAAGTTCATCTCTACCATTTTTCTAGATTCTGTACATAAACGATGTGACACAGTATTTGGTTTTCTTTTTCTGACTTCACTCCATTTGACAGACTCTAGGTCCATCCATGTCTCTGCAAATGGCACTACTCCATTCCTTTTTATGGCTGACTAATATTCCATTGTGTATATGTACCACACCTTCTTTATCCATTCCTCTGTCAATGGGCATTTAGGTTGCTTCCATGTTCTGGCTATTGTAGACACTGCTGCAATGAACATCAGGGTGCATGCAGCCTTAATTTTTTTTAACTTTTATTTTTGATTGTGTTGGGAATTTGATTCTTGCATGGGCTTTTCTCTAGTTGCAGCATGCAGGTTTGTCACTGAGGAGCACAGGCTCCAGGGTGCTTGGGCTTCAGTAGTTGCAGCACCGGGGCTCAGAGTTGTAGCTCCTAGGCTCTAGAGCACAGGCTCAATAGTTGTGGCTCATGGATTTAGTTGCTCTGCAGCAGGCAGGATCTTCCCAGATCAGGGATTGAACCTGCATCTCCTACATTGGCAGGTAGATTCTATACCACTAAGCCACCAGGGAATTCCTGCATGCATCCTTTTGAATTATGCTTTTCTCCAGCTTTTGGATAGGAGTGGGATTGCTGGGTTATATGATTACTCTATTTTTAGATTTTTAAGGAACCCGCATACTATTCTCCACAGTGGCTGTACCAGTTTACATTCCTTCCAACATTGTTGGAGGGTTCCCTTCTCCACACCTTCTCCACCATTTATTTTTTGTATATTTTTTGATGATGGCCATTCTGACTGGTTTGAGGTGATACCTCACTGTAGTTTTCTTTTTCTCTTTTTAATTTATTTTTTAATTGGAAGATAATTACTTTACAATGTTGTGTTGGTTTCTGCCATACAACAACACAAATCAGTCATAACGATATACACATCCCTTCCTTCTTGAGCCTCCCCCCACACCTACTTCTACGTTATTATAGTTTTGATTTGCATTTCCCTAATAAATAGTGATGTTGAGCGCAGAACTTCTTTATTTTAGAATAAAGACAAAGGGTTTTGGACCTACCTGGGAAATGGCAACCCACTCCAGTGTTCTTGCCTGGAGAATCCCAGGGACGGGGGAGCCTGGTGGGCTGCCGTCTATGGGGTCGCACAGAGTCGGACACGACTGAAGCGACTTGGCAGCAGCAGCACATGCCTGGCACATAGTAGGCACTCTTAGATATATTTGCTGAATGAATTTTCACTGATTTTATTGTCTTGGACACCTAGAATAAAATCAAAACATGTGCATCATGTGAGGACAAGTAAAAATGAGAAATGAGAGGCTTGCTTCTCCCTGTAGAAAATGAGAGATTGCCTTCTCTTTTTTTCTTTGACATTTACTTTAGAAAGGCTATAATTGGAAGTGCTTTGAATTCTTTTGAGGACTGGATTGGCATTCGGTCAGCTTTGTAACCGGAGAATGTTTCTCTCAAGAAGCTGGGAGCGGTCTCTTTGAATGTGAACACAAAGGAAGATAGCACCCCTCTCTCCCAGTTTCTGGGGGACAGTGGTAGACTTATTTAGGTGGGTGCTTGGTTCTTAGTTGCAAAACTACCTCCTATCTTAAAAAAATAAGAATTTAGCTTTTCTTCTTGGTAAAGCCAACAAGCCAATGCTAATGTAGCTGGCCACATAATTACCAGGTAAAGTTAGAATGAACTACATGTGACAAACGGTGCTGTCAAGTCCTCTTACTTGAGGACTAGTTGTTATGTTTTTTGAACATGTAAAGGATGACTTGTATCTGCTAGGCTATGTAAAAAGTTAAGATTCCTCTCTGTTCTTGCAGCCTCTTAGAGCGATTTAATGCTTATGGAATAATAACAATAAAAAGTGTTTCTTTTTCTACTGTCTTTCTGGAGAGATTTTTGGATTGGGAGAAGGTTTTATTTTAAATTCTGTTTCCCCAACAATTTGTACCATGATGTAGTAGCCACATTTTCAAAGATCATGTTCAGCTCATTTCAGCTCCTTCTTCCTGAAATTTTTGTTTGCTAGTGATAAATTTCACTTAATGTTCAATTTACTTTTTGTACCAAACATGGGCAGTTGGTAGGTGTCATTTGTAAAAGTAATATGTGGATTTCTTAAATACTGCTGCATAAAACAGAGACTGCTGGGGTGGAGATGGGGTGGTGATATTTGAGGAATTTGAAAAAGAAAAGCTAAGAAGGAAATGTTCTGAAGGCAGTGGCAAAACCTGAAAAGAGAAAAGGGTGTCTGAACAGATCAAGTTTGAGAGATTATTCAGTGGCTGTGATTGCTAATTTAATGTGTCAACCTGTCTAGGCTAAGGGATGCCCAGAGAGCTGGTAAAACTCCATTTCCTGGCCTGTGAGGATGTAAAGAAGGTCACCCTGACCACTGCGGGTGGATGTCATCCAGTCGCTTGAGGGCCTGTGGAAAGCAAAAAGGCAGAGGAAAGTCAAGTCTGCTCGTTCTGCTTAAGCTCAGACATCCTTCTCCTGCCCGTGGACAACAGTGTTCCTGGTTCTTTGCCCTTCAGATTCAGACTTGGACTTAACGCCACTGCTCTCCCCTCTGATTTTTGGGCCTTTGGACCTCCCCTCTGATTTTCGGGCCTTTGGACCCAGACTTGCGTCATTGGTTCCCCTGATTCTCAGGCTGTCAGACTTGAATTAGTTGCCTGGTTCTCCTGCTTTTAGGAAACAAACTGTGGGACTTCTCACCTCCATGAATGTGTTAAGTCAGTTCCTATAAATAAATTCCCTGTACCTCTCTCACTCTTTGTCCTACTGGTTCTGTTTCTCTGGAGAACCCTGACCAGCACAATGGGACTCATTTCTGTGTTCCTGCCGAGTTATCAGTTTTAACTCATTTAGGATCATAGACTCATGTGATCTCATGTAAACTTGGTACTATCCAGACTGTTGAGTGAAGTTTCATTGGTCACTGCACTGAATACAATTGAAATTATTGTTAACAGTATAGGCGTGCAGATGTTTTTGGAATTTAGATATTTAATCTGTTAAAATATCTTTGGCTGCACGTAAGAAAATACCTGACCCGAAGGCCTTATGAAGACACACATTGGCTCCTCTGCAAATTTAGAGGAAGGGCGAGGCTTCGAGATTGGCTAAGCCCAGTCAGCGGCTCTCGTCTCATCTCTCTTTTATTCTGCTGGCTGTGCCTTCTCTGTGTTATCATCATTCTCATACTGGTTCCCTTATCATGCATGTGCCATGCTTTACAACTGCCTACTCTGAAATGCTACTTTTGTCCCAATATTCCAAGCAAGTCTCCTGAGATTCTCATTAGTTAAACCCCTTAGTTCATATGTCTACACCTGAAGCAAAGCCTGTGGTCAAGGAAGGCCATCAAGCCATCTAAGAACCAGGCTTGCAGATAGAGTGAGGATCTGCAATCCGGGAATCTGTTCCTCTGCATTATATGTTTATTGGGAAATTGAGTGTACACTTTAAGCAAGGAAGAAGGTAACTGGAATAAATGGATACTAGCTAGGTATCACTTGCCTGGAGAATCCCAGGGAAGGGGGAGCCTGGTGAGCTTCCGTCTATGGGGTCACACAGAGTCGGACACGACTGAAGTGACTCAGCAGCAGCAGCAGCTAGGTATCAACCCAAAATGTGTAGAATAGACCAAGTCATGTCTGCTACATACAATTTTCAGTTCAGTTGCTCAGTCATATTGGACTCTTCGCAACCCCATGGACTGCCAGGCTTCCCTGTCCTTCACCATCTCCTGGAGCTTCCTCAGACTCATGTCCATTGAATTGGTGAAGCCATCCAACCATCTCATCCACTGTCATCCCCTTCTCCTCCTGCCTTCAGTCTTTCCCAGTATCAAGGTCTTTTCCAGTGAGTAGACTCTTTGCATCAGGGGTCAAAGTGTTGGAGCTTCAGCTTCAGCGTCAGTCCTTCCAATGAATACTCTGGGTTGATTTCCTGGGCTTCCATCATCCCAAATCTGGTGACAATGCAGAGCAGAAGGCTCTGCCATCTCTGATAAAACAGCATAAACAAGGAATAAACTTCAGTTGTGTTCATCCGTGATATTTCAGGGTTAACATGACCACATCATAACCTAGCTTATCCTGACCGAATTATTATGTCACATTATTGGATCATACCTGGTGTTATTTGAGCACTATTAAAGGTGCATCTAGTGAAAGCTCTGGTTTTTCCAGTAGTCGTGTATGGATGTGACAGTTGGACCATAAAGAAAGCAGAGTGACGAAGAACTGATGCTCTTGAGCTGTGGTGATGGAGAAGACTCCTGAAAGTCCCGTGGACTTTAAGGAGATCAAGCCACTCAATCCTAAAGGAAATCAATCCTGAATATTCATTGGAAGGACTGATGTTGAAACTGAATTCCAATACTTTGGCCACCTGATGTGAAGAGTCAACTCACTAGAAAAGACCCTGATGCTGGGAAAGATTGAAGGCAGGAGAAGGGGTTGACAGAGGATGAGATGGTTGGATGGCATCACCGACTCAATGGACATAAGTTGAGCAAGCTCTGGGAGATGATGAAGGACAGGGAAGCCTGGCATACTGCAGTCCATGGGGTCATGAAGAGTTCAACACAACTGAGCAACTGAACAAAAACAAGTTTAAGTGCTTTTAATTCATATTTATAAAGTAGTATTTATACTGATGAGGGTTGACTCCTGGCTTACTGAAACATCTTCTCTTTATGGTCCAATCTTATACTCTTTTAGAGCCATAAATTAATGTATAAAACATGCTTTTCCTTACCCAACTCTGCCACTTGACCTAGAGGTTAACAATATAAGTGCACATTACTTTATGTGTATAAGTGTTAAGCTTTTAAGTATGAGTCTTATGGTGAAGAATTCAAGTAACTCCTATGAAAGAGTCCCCTTAAAAGCAGTTTCCTAAGAGAGCACAATGAGTTACATTGAAAACACTTCCTTGTTGCCACTAATTTGAGAACATATAGTAATGTTTTGTGTTTCCTTGGTGGGTCAGTGGTAAAGAATCCGCCTGCCAATTCAGGAGACATTGGTTTGATCCCTGGCTCAGGAAGATCCCCTGGAGAAAGAAATGGCAACCCACTCCAGTATTCTTGCCTGGAAAATCCCATGGACAGAGGAGCCTGGTGGGTTCTAGTCAGTGAGGTTGCTAAACAGTCAGACGGGACTTAGTGACTAAACAATAACAACAACAATAATGTTTTACATTCACGTACCATTTTAATGTTTCCAAATTTTTTTCATATGTTTTATCTCTTTTCCTCCTCACTCTGATTAAATAGGGTATTGGAAAAGTGGTATCATTGCAGGTTGTAGATGAGTGAACTCTAGGATCAGACTTATGCAAGGCCTAATCCATGGCTAAACAAGATTTATAGACTGACAGTAACTGGTATTTATATCATGCCACGTGTCAAAACCACTTCTCTGAATAAATATAATAGTCATATTTCCTATGATTTTCTAAAATAGATGAGGCAATAATCAGTTTTACTTTTCACAGCATAAACTTATTTATTGCATATTGCCTCAAGATAAATGGTTAAAACTGGACATTTACTTGATGTTTGCCAAGAAACACAGAAATGATTTAAAACTCTCCTGTGTGCTAGTTGGTGAGTTCTTCCAACAAACTTCTAATCTCAAGCTATGTATCTCTGGAAAATAGCATCAATCAGTTAGTCAGTTCAGTCGCTTGGTCTTGTCCGACTCTTTGCCACCCCATGGACTGCATGGAAGCATGCCAGGCTTCCCTGTCCATCACCAACTCCTGGAGCTTGCTCAAACTCATGTCCATCGAGTCCATGATGCCATCTAATCATCTCATCCTCTGTCATCCCCTTCTCCTCCTGCCTTCAATCTTTCCCCGCATCAGGATCTTTTACAATGAGTCAGCTCTTCGCATCAGGTGACCAAAGTATTGGAGTTTCAGCTTCAGCATCAGTCCTTCCAATAAATATTCAGGACTGATTTCCTTTAGGATGGACTGGTTGGATCTCCTTGTAGTCCGAGGGGCTCTCAAGAGTCCTCTCCAACTAGGAGAAGGAAAATAACATGGACATGTTTTATTATAAAGGAGTTAATTATAAAGAACTTTTATTTTCCAACTGAAAATCTAAGTTTACAATGAATATAGGTTAGAATCTGGCAGGGCCGGGAGCATGGTGTGTTAGATATTGGTTAGATATTGTGCCAGGGGTCCCCAAGTCCACCCTGTTTCAATGAGTCACCATCAGTACTATGAAAAGCTGTTAAATGCCTGGTTACAGGTTATTACAGTGAAAGGTCACAGATTAAAATCAGCAACGGGAAAAAGATGCATGGGGAGAGGTCCAGGAATAATCAGGTACAAGTTTTGGGTTCCCTCCCAGTGGACAGTTCCCTCCCTGTCCCTCACACAGGGACACTTTAATTCTCCCAGCAGTGCTATGTGATGACACATGCAAAATGTTTCAGACCATGGAAGCTTACTTTGGTTTTTACTGGGGTGAGTCAGGTAGTGGTCCAATACTTTGGCCACCTGATGCGAAGAACTGATTGATTTGAAAAGACCCTGATGCTGGGAAAGATTGAAGGTGGGAGGAGAAGGATGAGATGATTAGATGGTTTCACCGACTCAATGCACATAAGTTTGAATAAGCTCCAGGAATTGGTGATGGACATGGAGGCCTGGCATGCTGCAGTCCATGGGGTCGCAAAGAATCAGACATGACTGAGAGACAGAACTGAACTGAACTGAGTCAGGTAGACATTGGCTTCCCCGGTGGCTCAGCAGTAATGAATCTGTCTGCCAATACAGGAGATGCCGGCGATGCCATAGATGCGGGTTTGATTCCTGGGCTGGGAAGATCTCCTGGAGGAGGGCATGACAACCCACTCCAGTATTCTTGCCTGGGAAATCCCATGGACAGAGGAGCTTGGTGGGCTACAGTCTATGGGGTCGCAAAGAGTCAAACACAACGGACATGACTGAGCAAGCATGCACTCACACAGGCATGCAGGTAGGGCTCTAACCCTGTGTGACAGACCACAACTCCGACTCCAGTCTGCCCCGCCCCTGCCAGAGCAGAACAGGCATTCACCACAAAAGCAGCATGGCTGAAGGCCTCAGGCATGCAAAGCGCTTATCAGGTGGAATATTCCATGGCTTAGCTCATCTCCTGGGAACTGGTTAAGGGTAGTCCTGAAGACTGGCCTTTCAATGTGCAAGGTTTAAGTAACTCAGGCCTGCTCTAAAAAGGGAATGTTTTTGAATCCCTTGTGATATCTAAGCCCCAACTCTGTGATCTTTAAAATGGAGTGAATAACATAGAAAACCATAACGATTTAAGTGGAGTATAAAAAAAAAAGTGAAGAAGTCTTATAGTTTATAATTTTTTCAGGGGATCATGGAAAGTTGGGGCTAGAAGTCTTTCAGTCAACATTTGATAGTGTCAGTGTATTTAGTTATTCTGTAAACAGTCATTGAATGCCTAGAATTTTCTAGGTGATGCTGCTGCTGCTGCTGCTAAGTCACTTCAGTCGTGTCCGACTCTGTGCGACCCCATAGATGGAAACCCACCAGGCTCCCCCGTCCCTGGGATTCTCCAGGCAAGAACACTGGAGTGGGTTGCCATTTCCTTCTCCAATGTGTGAAAGTGGGAAGTGAAAAGTGAAAGTGAAGTCGCTCAGTCGTGTCCAACCCTAGGAGAGAACAAAATGTTGAACCAAACTAACATGCTTCTTGCTCTCACAGAAGTTTTGTGTCAGTCGCTCAGTCATGTCCAACTTTTTGCAACCCCATGGACTGTAGCCTATGAGGCTCCTCTATCCATGGAATTCTCCGGGAAGAATACTAGAGTGGGTAGCCATTCCCTCCTCCAGGGGATCTTCCCAACCCAGGGACCAAACCCGATCTTCTGCACTGCAGGCAGATTCATTACCACCTGAGCTACCAGGGGAGTCCTCACAGAGGTTATTAGTGTATTAAGAATGTGTAGAGAGATAAGTTAAAAGACTTGGGCAAAAGAAGTGATAAAAATGATGATGGGATTGGTAAAGAGAAGATGTGATGGGAGTAGCTTATGGGTAATGTTACCCGGTTAGTGGTTCTCAGCAGTTATTCAAGCAGTTTGATTTATTCTGGCCCAGGGACTGTGAGCAGAAGGTGTCTGGACCCCTTATGATTGTTTTAAAAGCATGTGTGAACCCTGCAGGTGGTCACCCTGATACGATTTGATGGAAGCTGCTTGTGTTACTGGGTCACCGCATGAAAGATAACTGTTTTGACTTTCAATTTTGCATGTATGAGGCATGCACTTTTGTTAGAATTGTGAAATTTCAGGGTCAGATTTACATCTACCATATCTAATACAGTACCTAACCCCAGGAATTAGGAAGGCCCAGAGTGAAAAGAATACCAGGAAATAAAAATAGTTCAGCGTGACTGGATTAAAGAATTTTGGAAAAGCCAATGAGAAGAATTAGGATGGAAGGTAGAGGTACAGTCCAGTCTTTGAAAAGCTTTGTAAACCTTTTTAAGGAATCTGAAAAATGGTAAAGAGCCAGTGAATCAGGCTTCCCTGGTGGCTCAGTGGTAAAGAATTGGCCTACAATGCAGCAGATGCAGGTTCGATTCCTGAGTCGGGAAGATCCCCTGGAGAAGGAAATGGCAACCTGGGAAATCCCATGGACAGAGGAGCCTGGTGGGCTACAGTCCAGGGAGCTGCAAATGAGTTGGACATGAATGAGCGACTACCACCATCACCAAAGAGCCGCTGAGGGTTTTAAGCTAGAATTCCAAGCAGGCCGAATTTATGTTTCAGAGTGATGGCTCTTAGCAGACCAAAATCTGAGGAAAGGAGGCATGTGACAGATGCTGTAACAGCAGATCAAAGTGGTCCTCAGGTGATGAGGAGGCTGGAGGTAAAGGGCAGGGAGTGCAAAGTAAGGTTATCAATAAGCCTTTCAAAGGCTTTGTGGAGGGGTTCTAGCAATGAACTCAAGTAGTCCAATGTTTCTTTTTTTTTTTCCAATTTTATTTATTTATTTTTTTCAAGTTGAACAGACTAAATTTCTTTAAACAAACTTACTTATACTCCAGAGTCCTTTAAAAACTTAATAGCATTTATACATTGAAGGTATTTGATTTTCTTGTAACTAGCACTTCAAATGCAACAAGCATTTGAAGCAACAAGCATTTGACCCAACAAGTAAAACTTTCTACAGTTCATAACTTTTATAAATAAAATAAATTAAATGTACAGTGAATAAGTTCTCTGAAATATTTCAATATTTCTGCAGGTTTAGTAACATCATAAAATACATTTCAACTAAAATTCACAAATCTAAAAACCTGTTAGGCATTTTTAGGCATTTTAAGATGGAAATGAAGACCAATGTTACATCGTAATATGCCAATTACAAATAGTACTTCAAATAGCAAATACTACAGTTTGTCCCAAACTTTAAAAACTATTCATGAACTCAACACTGAACTATTGATGGCTATGAGAATTGTTTCCTAGCCTTTTTGAAAATTTCAACCCATTTCCGTTTAAGGTAATTATTGATAAGTACGATCCCGTAGCCATTTTCTTTATTGCTTTGGGTTCAAGTTTATACACTCTTTCTGTGTTTCCTGTCTAGAGAAGATCCTTTAGCATTTGTTGGAGAGCTGGTTTGGTGATGCTGAATTCCCTCAGCTTTTGCTTGTCTGTAAAGCTTTTGATTTCTCCTTCATATTTGAATGAGATCCTTGCTGGGTATAGTAATCTGGGCTGTAGGGTATTTTCTTTCATCACTTTAAGTATGTCTTGCCACTCCCTTCTGGCCTGAAGAGTTTCTGTTGAAAGATCAGCTGTTATCCTTATGGGAATCCCCTTATGTGTTATTTGCTGCTTTTCATATTTGTTCTTTGTGTTTGATCTTTGTTAATTTGATTAATATGTGTCTTGGAGTATTTTGCCTTGAGTTTATCCTGTTGGGGACTCTCTGGGTTTCTTGGACTTGGGTGATTATTTCTTTCCCCATTTTAGGGAAGTTTTCAACTATTATCTCCTCAAGTATTCTCTCATGGTCTTTCTTTTTGTCTTCTTCTTCTGGGACTCCTATGATTCGAATGTTGGAGCGTTTAACATTGTCCCAGAGGTCTCTAATATTGTCCTCATTTCTTTTAATTCGTTTTTCTTTTTTCCTCTCTGTTTCATTTATTTCTACAATTCTATCTTCTAGTTCGCTTATCCTGTCTTCTGCCTCTGTTATTCTACTGATTGTTCCCTCCAGAGTGTTTCTGATCTCATCTATTGCATTATTCATTGTATATTGACTCTTTTTTATTTCTTCTAAGTCCTTATTAAATCTTTCTTCTATCTTCTCAATCCTTTTCTCCAGGTTATTTATCTGTAACTCCATTTTGCTTTCAAGATTTTGAATCATTTTCACCATCAAAATTTGAAATTCTTTATCAGGTAAATTCCCTATATCTTCTCCTTTTGTTTGTGTTGGTGGGCAATTATCTTGTTCCTTTACTTGCTGGGTATTTCTCTGCCTCTTCATCTTGCTTATATTGCTTTGCTTGGGGTGGCCTTTCCCTCTTCTTGCAGTTTGTGGAGTTCTCTTTATTACGTAGTTTCTTCGCTGTGTGTGGGGTTGGACGGGTGACTTGTCCGGGTTCCCTGGTTAGGGAAGCATGTGTTGGTGTTCTGGTAGGTGGAGTTGGATTTCTTCTCTCTCCTTTAGAAGACAATGGGCTGCTTTTCTGGGAGCCTGATGTCCTCTGCCAGTATTCAGAAGTTGTTTTGTGGACTTTACTCCACGTTCAAATGTTCTTTTGATGAATTTGTGGGGGAGAAAGTGGTCTTGCCATCTTATCCCTCCGCCATCTTGTTCCTTCCTCCCAAGAACACTGGATTCTTATATTCCACTTGGTCGTGGAGTATCTCTTCCCAGCTGCTCCAGCAAGGTGCAGCCGCTGTACCTTACCTTGGACGAGGGGTATCTCCTCAAGGCCGCGCCTCCTGCTTTGAATGTAGATCAGCTCCTCTCGGCTCTCCGGTGCCCAAGCAGCCACCGCCTCCTCAAGTAGTCCAATGTTTCTGTAACATAACGTAAACGTAAGTAAGATGTTTTAACCCTGATCAGCTGACTCTCTCTATTCTAACTTTTCCTCTTTCATATTCTCCCTCATGTCAGGTGGCTTTATGGAGGCCATCCACATAACTGGATTCAGTTAGAGACATATTTAGTCTGGGTTTAGTGTGATACAGTTATGTATCCTGCAGTCACTTCTCTATGTATCTATTTCATATGTATTGCATATATGGTTTAGCTAGTCATGGGACTAGGAATGACTTCTTGGAAAACTCATTGCCACTGTGCTAATCTACCCCATGAAACAGAGAGATGCAGTGCCAGAAGTGAAAAGTGTTATGAATTTATCCTGTGGAGCCCAGCGCAAGAGGAATGTTGGGGAGAAATGTTGTGATTTACAGAGACAGAAGGAAGTCTGTGAAAAATTCTTTCAAGTGTTGGATATGTAAAATTGTAAATGGAAGATTCTGTCTCAACCATGTCTCATCAAAATGGAAGTTTTCTCATATCGATAGAATTGCATAAAACTTGTAAAATATTTCACTATATATGGCTATTGGTGCAAATTTTTTGAGTTGTCGATTCAAGAGCATTTAAGGTTATGAAATGCCTTGAAATGAAGAGCATATATATGTAAGAAATTTGTTAGGGTGTGGCTGCTAACGTCAAAGCTACCCTCAATGCCTGCTGGTATTCATGGCCTTGTATAGTCTCCTCCCTTATGTCTGGGTTGGCTGCATTGCTTGGTTTTGACCAATGTGGTAAAAGTGATGTAGCTGAGTTCTGAGTCTAAGTCCTAAGAAATCTTGCAGCTTCTGCCTGGATCTCCTGAAACATACTCTAGGAATACAATACATTACATAAAAAAGTCCAATTACCATGAGATTACCATGATGTGAGGAAGCTTAAGCCAGTCACGTGAGAGGCCTGGATCCCCCACATATTTTAGCCATGCCAACTGAGGCCCCAGGCATTTGGTGGGTGCCATCTTTTACATCCAGTCAGTTCGAGCCTCCATCTGATTGCAGCAGAATGAGAAACCTCGAGTGAGAAAGGCCAAGCCGAGTTCGGAAAACCTACAGACCCATGAGCGATGACAATAGGTCACTGTCTCAGGTCTCTGTTTTGGGGGAGGCAGCTTGTTAGACAGCAACAGACAACTGAAAGAGAACCACTGTGCGATAATAAAGACCACCCCACAAAAGCTTTTCTAGACTCACTCAAGAGATTGGGTCTGTTTCCTCTCTCCTTGAATCTGGCCTGGCAAGTTACTGCTCTGCCCAGTGTGTAAGAAGTGTTACTGTGCCAGCTCTGAGGCCTGTCTTTAAGAGGATTGTAAGCTTCCACTCCATCTCTTAGAACACAAAGTCGTCACGTAGTAATGCACAGAGCGACTACATGAATAGTCCCTCAGGCTACATGGGGAGAGAGCATCTCACGTGAAGTCCAGCATGTGAAAACAGACTGTCCAGACCAGCCTGCTTGCCACCTGAATATCACCAAACAATCCTGTCAGCATTACGTGCAGCAGAAGAATTAGCCAACCAAGTCCTGCTCAACTTCTTGACCTAGGAAATTATGAGGTATACTAAACTGATTATCTTTTTTAAGCTACTAAATGCAGGGGGTAATGTAATGTGTTATGCAGAAATAGATAATGAGTATCAGACATTCTTCAAATTTAAATAGTATTATCACTAATGAATTGTGACTATAAGTTGTAGAGCTTCAGCAATATGTGAACTGTGAACTTCCAGATGTTCAAACTGGTTTTAGAAAAGGCAGAGGAAACAGAGATCAAAATGCCAACATCCGCTGGATCATGGAAAAAGCAAGAGAGTTCTAGAAAAACATCTATTTCTCCTTCATTGACTATGCCAAAGCCTTTGACTGTGTGGATCACAATAAACTGTGAAAAATTCTGAAAAAGATGGGAATACCAGACCACCCGACCCGCCTCTTGAGAAACCTGTATGCAGGTTAGGAAGCAATAGTTAGAACTGTACGTGGAACAACAGACTGGTTCCAAATAGGAAAAGGTGTACGTCAAGGTTGTATATTGTCACCCTGCTTATTTAATTTGTATGCAGAGTACATCATGAGGAACGCTGGGCTGCAAGAAGCACTAGCTGGAATCAAGATTGCCAGGAGAAATATCAATAACCTCAGATATGCAGATGACACCACCCTTATGGCAGAAAGTGAAGAGGAACTGAAAAGCTTCTTGATGAAAGTGAAAGAGGAGAGTGAAAAAGTTGGCTTAAAGCTCAACATTCAGAAAACTAAGATCATGGCATCTGGTCCCATCACTTCATGGCAAATAGATGGGGAAACAATGGAAACGGTGTCAGACTATTTTTTTGGGCTCCAAAATCACTGCAGATGGTGACTGCAGCCATGAAATTAAAAGACGCTTACTCCTTGGAAGGAAAGTTATGACCAACCTTGATAATATATTAAAAAGCAGAGACATTACTTTGCCAACAAAGGTCCATCTAGTCAAGGCTATGGTTTTTCCAGTGGTCATGTATGGATGTGAGAGTTGGACTGTGAAGAAAGCTGATCGCCGAAGAATTAATACTTTTGAACTGTGGTGTTGGAGAAGACTCTTGAGAGTCCCTTTGGATTGCAGGGAGATCCAACCAGTTCATCCTAAAGGAGATCAGTCCTGGGTGTTCATTGGAAGGACTGATGCTAAAGCTGAAACTCCAATACTTTGGCCCCCTCATGCGACGAGTTGACTCACTGGAAAAGACCCTGATGCTGGGAGGGATTGGGGGCAGGAGGAGAAGGGGACGACAGAGAATGAGATGGCTGGATGGCATCACCGACTCGATGGACATGAGTTTGAGCAAACTCCGGGAGTTGGTGATGAACAGGGAGGCCTGGTGTGCTGTGATTCATGGGGTCGCAAAGAGTCAGACACGACTGAGCAACTGAAATGAACTGAACTGAACTGAAATTACTGATAATAAAAATTAAAATTTCAGTTAACTGTGTTAGAGAAAGACTGAATAACTTTTCTATTTTCTCTGTGGAACATATTACAAAACATTTACCATTAAAAAAAGAGATCAAAAGTAAGTAGCCAATGGGAGGAGGTTCAAGAGGGAGGGGACATACGTATACCTATGGTTGATATATGCTTATATATGGCAGAAACCAACACACTATTGTAAAGTAATTATCTACCAATTTAAAATAAATTTTAAAAAATAGCCAAAAATATATAGTTACATAAGACAGTAGATTAATAAAAGCTCTATTTTTTTTTTTTAGGATTTTGTGAGGTTTTAGAACTGATCATTTATTTTTAAAAATGTATAATTTATTGTGTTTTCTTTATCCATTTTAGGCAATTTAATTTTGTACCAAATTCTGTTTTTTGTACTTTGATAATCTTTTTCTCAGTGTTCCTCCAATTTCAGAACACTGAAATCAAAGAAAAGTTCTACAAACTTTCAAAGAGAGGAACAAAAAAATGCAAAGGGTCATAAATGAAGTATCAGGAATCAGAATAGCTTTGGACTTTTTAACAGCACTGCAAGATAAATTTTAACAATAATAATTTAATAAGAAAGAACTTCAAACTTCTAGGAAGAAATAATATCCAAACTAGAATTCAACACACTGGGCAATTTCAATAAAATGAGAGAGAAGAATAGCAATATTTTCTGAGGAATTCCCTGGCACTCTAGTGGTTAGGACTCAGAGATTTTAGTGCTGTGGCCCAGGTTCGATCCCTAGTCAAGGAACTAAGATCCCCGCAAGATGTGTGGCCCAAAAAGTAGAAACATTTTTCCTGAATGATGTTTAAAGTCTCAAAAAATTTACCATGTTCCTTTATTTTAGGAAAGTGCTTAACAATGTGTTCCAGTGTACTTGAACTTATAAACAGGATATGACTTAAGTGAGACATGCTTTTATTTCTAAAAATTGTCTCTTTGCCATAAATTGTACCTAGTAGATTGCCAAAAATATCATGAAGAAAAAGAAAGAAAAAATATCATGAAGGCACCATTGGCATTTTATGGCAGTAACAGCTAATATACAAAACCCCCTGAGTTGAAATGACAAAAATCACCTTATGAACTACACTCTCTAATATACAGTTACTGTTTTAAAGAAAAATTTGTGCAGGGAAATAAGTTTGAAAAATACACAGATGGTTTTACTATTTTTTTTCCAGAATAACATTGTTTACATAATATAAAATATGAGATTACTGATACTTTAGGTTATTAATATTTCTCTCCTCTCAATTCTCATAGTTAAATTACGAAGTGATCATTCAGGAACACTGTCAGCATCTCAGGAGTCCCCTGTCACCTTTTTCCAATCACTGTTTCCACACACACCCTCCCAAATGCGTGACTACCTGATCTTTATGGTCACCAATCCCTCAATTTTATTTGTAATTTTTACCAGTCATCTCTAAATGCAATCATCTCTAAATACTGTCATTAAATTTATGTTTTTGAATTTTATATAAATGAAATGATAAAATCTGCCTTCTTGCATTTGGGTTTCCCTTACTCAAGTCCATGTTGGTTAGGACACATCCATATGGTTGAGGTAGCTGGATATTTTTCATTTCTGATTTGGTTCAGTTTCTACTAATGGGCATACCATAACTTAGTCACCCATTTCTAGTATGGATGGATGCTTGAGTTATTTCCAGCTTGGATGATTTCCAGTATACCAGAAGCTGCATTAAACTGTATTGATCTCACTTTTAGAAGTCAGAAAGATATATTTTTTTACAAGTCAAAAATAGTTACTCTTATAAATGCTGGGTTTCCTTCTGTTTTTCTCAAACACAATGATAGCTTATTTAAATAAGCTATAAAATGATTGACCACTTTAATTGCACCTTTTCCTATTCATTCTGATGTATTTGTATTAATTAAGGCAGTATTATTAGCTTTCAAATGAAAAATAATACATTTACTTAAGTATCCATTGGACTAAATAAATATTAATGGAACACATAATGATCTATACTACTCAAAATGAAACACGTTCAGACCTCAGAATTGGAATAAGGTAGATTTCCAGAAAGTTTTGTCTTAGATGTGATGGAACATTGTAAATGTCATGAATTCCTTCTATTGTTATCTTCATGGCACATTCTTAGCATAGTGAATAAAGAAAAATTGGAAGGGAGGATGTGGAGACAAAAGAGGCAAAGGTTAAGTGGATTATCCCATTCCTGAAGCCTATTGTCCCGCCTCTTTTAAGTCAGCTGATCAGAAGTCAAGCTGGATTTGTCTGACCATTAAGCTGGATTTGCCCATTAATGGCTGAATATGCCACCCAAAATAATCCCAGAAATTTAGAATTGAGATTTTGGGGTGCTATATATGACAAGATAATCATATATAGCCATATGTTTTCATTCTCTTGGCATCACATGGACAGGAAAATAAAGAAGCAAGTAAAAGCAAGAAAAAAAAAGAACTTCAAATTTAACTTATAGTTAGAAGAAAAACATTTTCTGAAAATGAATTATGATTTGAGGTCCTTTAGCATGAACTGTGAAACATTCTGCAAAACAGAAGAGAGTCTGAATATTATTGTAGGCAGGATGATATATTGAATTTAATTGATAAATTCTGGCAAAACATCAAAAAGGATAATAGAGAAAACAGAGCAAGAAACAGACTTGGAAGGAGACAGGCAGCTATTGATCAGCTCCTTTGTCTCATTCTTGGCCAAGAAACTCCCATCTTGAGCTTCATTCAATCCAAAAAGCTGCAAATCACTCCAGAAGAAAGTTTCTACAGTTCTTTCCTTTATTTCCCCTGGAGACACAAGAATATCAAAGAAAGAGTGAACAAAAAATTTTTGTAATAAAAAAGCTGTCATTGTAAATAATTTAACTAGATCAATTCTAGTAAAATCACTGACAGATATTTTAAAAATTGGCACTTAATTTATATAATAATATTTTATTGACTAAGGAAAATATCCTGGGGTTGAAATATAGTATAGCAAAGTGTATTGTAGTTCAGGACTTCCCTGACAGCTCAGCTGGTAAAAAATCTGCCTGCAATGCAGGAGACTGCAGTTCGATTCCTGGGTTGGGAAGATCCCCTGGGGAAGGGATAGGCTATCCACTCCGGTATTCTGGCCTGGAGAATTCCATGCACTGTATAGTCCATTTGGTCACAAAGAGTCAGACACGAATGAATGATTTTCACTCTCACTGAAGGTGAAGCAGTTTAAAATTTGCTGTATTATTGATGTTTTATGTGACTATAAATTGTGCATGAGCAATTTTATGTTCATATTTCTGAGAAGTTTAGGAAGACTTTTGATAAGATAGGTAAAAATTCTGTGCAACAGCTTATAAATAATTTTGCTTAGGATTTGTTGAACAAAAGCAAATCTTGGTGTTGAATTATTAAAAAAAGAAATGTTGACTGAACTGATGATAGGAAAAAAAAAATAAAGGTGGTGTCAAGCTAAACCCAAGTTCCAGTGGCTACTCAAGTAAAGAATCTATTGGCCCATAACGCAGGAGACACAGGAGACACAAGTTAGATCCCTGAATTGGGAAGATCCCCTGGAGGAGGAAATGGCAACCCACTCCAGTATTCTTGCTTCAGAAATCAGGCGACAGTCCATGGGATTGCAAAGAGTCAGACTGGACTTAGAAACCGAACAACAACAACAAAAACCTAAGCCACAAAGAAAGAGTTTTAGAATATGGATTGTTAAAACCTAAAAAGGATTACCCAGCTGAAGTTAGGGAATTCCTTCATGGTAAAATGATGAAGACTGAAAAATTGCAAGATGTGACCAGAAAAATATTTTTAAGACAGAGGGGGAACTTATGTAAACCCGGGGCGAATTCATGTCAATGTATGGCAAAACCAACCAATATAATATTGTAAAATAATTTGCCTCCAATAAAAAATAAATTAATTACCAAAAAATAGAAATAAAAAAATAATAATAAAATAAAATATCTAAAAAAAAAAAAAAGACAGAAGGGGAAAATATAGTCAGAATTATTGCAAGAAAACACCCTTCCTCTTGTGGGCAGCATAGTTGAGGCAGCCCCTGGGCTATACCCTGAAATCCATCAGAGCCTCTGTGCTGATGTCTGCAACCAGTGACTGCGGCGGGGGTACTTAAGGCAGGCTCACTACTGGAGGGTGTGCTGGATGTCTCTGACATTTGGCTTTGGCTTGAAGACTCCTTGCTGGCCTGGCCAAAGCTTTTAAAAACTGCACTGCAGTCCAAGACCTTCCTTCTTTCCTTTCTTCCTTTCTTCTTCCCTCCTCCCTCCCTTTCACGCGTTCTTCCTCCCTCTTCCTTTCTCCTTCTCCTTTAGCCTTCCTTCCCTCTCTCCTCCATGGAGGTGAGACTTTACTGTATTCCCTTAACCATCCTTTGTTGTTCTTCAGCCGCTCAGTCGTGTCTGAGTCTTTGAGACTCCATGGACTGCAGCATGCCAGGCTTCCCTGTCCCTCACTGTCTCACCAAGTTTGCTTAAACTCGTGTCCATTGAGTCAGTGATGCCATCCAACCATCTTCTCTGTTGCCCGCTTCTCCTCTTGCTCCCAATCTTTCCCAGGATCAAGGTCTTTTCCAAAAAGTTGCCTCTTTGCATCAGGTGGCCCAAGTATTGGAGCTTCAGCCTCAGCAACAGTTCTTCCAATGAATATTCAGGGTTGATTTTCTTTAGGATTGACTGGTTTGATTTCCTTGCTGTCCAAAGGACTCTGAAGAGTCTTCTCCAACACCACAGTTCAAAAGCATCAATTCTTCAGCGCTCAGCCTTCTTTATGGTCTAACTCTCACATCTGTGCATGACTACTGGAAGAACCATAGCTTTGACAATATGGTCATCTGTCAGCAAAGCGATGTCTCTTAACTCTCCTAGCCTCCTATAGTTACTTCCCCACTTACCCTCATAGATGTTTCACCCAATAAACCTGTTGCACATCTAATCCAGTCCTGGTTGAGTTTAGAGGATCTGTCTGATAACTAACATCTGAATCTTCTTTGGTTTTGCTTCCATTTCTTCTTTCGACCACAGTAATTTTTTTTTGATTATCCAATCTTTCATAATTTTGATTTTGTGTCAGGTAGTGTATATAACAGAACACTGAGAGTGAAGCAAGTAGTATTTCCCAACAGAAAACAGTGCTTTATTCTGCCAGGGTACTGCTATGGATACCCAAGTAGCACACACTGTCATTGAGCTGGGCCAGGACTTGTTACAGGTTTAGTTGGATTCACTTCAGCACTGGCTTCAATTGTTTCTGAGGTTACAATCAAGGTTTTCCTTCTATACGAAGGAGCCCTCATACAGATTTCTTTGTACTTTACAGCCCAGCGACCAGCACTCTGAGCCTCAGGAGACATGGTTACAACCTGGCTGTTACTTTTTTTTTTTTTTTTTTGCTGTGGAGCATTCTTCATCCGTCAGTCATGTCCTTGGATTTCACTCACGTCCTTGTGAGTTCTTTCCCTTTTCTGCTGTTCTATCCCAGTCCCGGAGGGCTCTTGCAGCCCACGGGAAAGAGATTTTCCTCTTCGGCTACTTCCTTAGCCTTTGGCAGCCACTACGCGGAGAGTCGGACACGACTGAGCGACTGAACTGAACTGAACTTTGGATTAGGTAAAGACCCAGATTGCTCTGTCTTTCCTGTCCTATTCTCAGATTTTAGCCACTGTCACACTCGGGGATGTTTGTGCATCCTGAGATATTGTGGAGGGAGCACTTTTGCCTGATCACTGACTACAGAGCTTCCAGTCCTTATACTAAGTGAAGACCCATGGGTTAGAGCTGGCAAATATTTGTACACTCACTCTGAGGCTTCAGTTCAGTTCAGTTCAGTCATGTCCAACTCTTTGAGACTCCATGAATCACAGCACGGAGGCCTCCCTGTCCATCACCAACTCCCAAGGTTCACTCAAACTCACGTCCATCGAGTCGGCGATGCCATCCAGCCATCTCATTCTCTGTCGTCCCCTTCTCCTCCCGCCCCCAATCCTTCCCAGCATCAGAGTCTTTTCCAGTGAGTCAACTTGTCGCTTGAGGTGCCCAAAGTATTGGAGTTTCAGCTTTAGCATCAGTCCTTCCAATGAACACCCAGGATTGATCTCCTTTAGAATGGACTGGTTGGATCTCCTTGCAGTCCAAGGGACTCTCAAGAGTCTTAGGACCCTAGAATTATAGACTATAACACTAGTCCACAGGTGCACATTAAAAGATGGTTTAAAATAATCAGCTAGTTTCTCTTTATCCCTTTCTATGGCACTCTTCTTTCTTATCAAAAATTTTTAAAAACACTTCTTATTTTACTTCCCTGATGGCTCAGTGGTAAAGGATCTGCCTGCAATGCAGGAGACACAGGAGATGCAGGTTTGATCCTTGGTTCGGGAAGATGCCCTGGAGGAGGAAATGGCAACCCACTCCAGTATTCATGCCTGAAAAACCCCATGGATAGAGGAGCCTGGTGGGCTATAGGCCAAAGGGTTGCAAACAGTTCTACACGACTGAGCACACACACACCAATAGTTGATTATAACTGTTTCAGGTGAACAGAGAAGGGACTCAGCCATATATGTACATGTATCCATTCTCCCTCAAACTCCCTTCCCATCCAGGCTGTGTGGCAGTCTTCTTTCCATGGTGGTTTAGTCCCTAAGTTGTGCCCAACTCTTGCAATCCCATGGACTGCAGCCTACCAGGCTCCTCTGTCCATGGTATTCTCCAGGCAAGAATACTGGAGTGTGTTGCCACTTCCTTCTCCAGGGAATCTTCCTGACGCAAGGATGGAACCCACATTTCCTGCATTGCAGGCAGTCTCCTGATTGCAGGCAGATTCTTTACTGACTGAGCCACCAGGGAAGCCCCTAATGTGGCTCAGAGGTTAAAGCGTCTGCCTCCAATGCGGGAGACCCGGGTTCGATCCCTGGGTCGGGAAGATCCCCTGGAGAAGGAAATGGTAACCCACTCCAGTATTCTTGCTTGGAGAATCCCATGGACGGAGAAGCCTGGTAGGCTACAGTCCACGGGGTCGCAAAGAGTCGGACACGACTGAGCAACAGAACGGAACGGATATGCAGAGTACATCATGAGGAATGCTGGGCTGGAAGAAGCACAAGCTGGAATCAAGATTGCTGGGAGAAATATCAATAACCTCAGATATGCAGATGACACCACCCTTACGGCAGAAAGTGAAGAGGAACTAAGAAGCCTCTTGATGAAAGTGAAAGAGGAGAGTGAAAAAGTTGGCTTGAAGCTCAACATTCAGAAAACAAAGATCATGGCATCTGGTCCCATCACTTCATGGGAAATAGATGGGGAAACAGTGGAAGCAGTGTCAGACTTTATTTTTTTGGGCTCCAAAATCACTGCAGATGCTGATTGCAGCCATGAAATTAAAAGACGCTTGCTCCTTGGAAGGAAAGTTATGACCAACCTAGATAGCATATTAAAAAGCAGAGACATTACTTTGCCAACCAAGGTCCGTCTAGTAAAGGCTATGGTTTTTCCCGTGGTCATGTATGGATGTGAGAGTTGTACTGTGAAGAAAGCTGATTGCCAAAGAATTGATGCTTTTGAACTGTGGTGTTGGAGAAGACTCTTGAGAGTCCCTTGGACTGCAAGGAGATCCAACCAGTCCATTCTAAAGGAGATCAGTCCTGGGTGTTCATTGGAAGGACTGATGCTAAACCTGAAACTCCAATACTTTGGCCACCTCATGCTGCAATGAGTTGACTCACTGGAAAAGACTCTGATGCTGGGAGGTGTTGGGGGCAGGAGGAGTAGGGGACGACAGAGAATGAGATGGCTGGATGGCATCACCGACTCGATGGACATGAGTTTGAGTGAACTCCGGGAGTTGGTGATGGACAGGGAGGCCTGGCATGCTGTGATTCATGGGGTCGCAAAGAGTCGGACACGACTGAGTGACTGAACTGAACTGAACTAAAGAGTGAAAGCTGGGGCTTCCATGGTGGCTCAGATGGTAAAGCGTCTGCCTGCAATTCGGGAGACCCAGGTTCCATCCCTGGGTTGGGAAGGTCCCCTGGAGAAGGAAATGGCAACCCACTCCAGTACTCTTGCCTGAAAAATTCCATGGACAGAGGAGCCTGGTGGGCTGTATAGTCCATGGGGTCACCAAGAGTCGGACATGACTGAGCGACTTCACTCACTCAAGAATGTAATTACTTCCTGGGTTTTGCTCCCTTTAGATGTCTTTGGTTCTTCAGTTCTATAACAATTTTTTTTAATCGAGGTAAAATTGGTAAATAACATTGTACGTTTCTTGTGAATTGCATTATAATTCTACAACCATATTCACTACAAAGTGATCATTACTGAAAGTCTAATTACCATCCATCATCATACAATTAATACTGGTCACCCTCTTTGCCCACCTTCCCACTCCGTTCCTCTCTGGTGATCACCAATCTGTCCTCTGTATCTGTGAGTTTTTGTTGTTGTTGTTTGTTTTCGTCTATTCATTTGCTTTGTTTCCTGGTAGGTTTTCTTTTTCTTTTCTTTTTAAACTATTTTGTAGCTTTTCTAGCTCATTCTTGTTAGGGTGGAATCATCTGAAATTTCTACACCCAAATTCTAAGAAATCCCACCATGTTCACTTGGTTTCTTTTCCAGTTTGCAGTATTCTCTTTGTTTTCTCTCTTAAAGGCCACAGCTCTAACAGCCCTCCTACACTTGCAGCTCTTGCCTGGTTTCTGTAACTGCTCCCTTAGATTGCCCCTCAGACTTAAGGGGAATTGTGACTGCTTGCTCTTTCTAGCTCTGAGCTGTTTCACCATCCTGTTTTGGCTTCCTTTAACCTTGTCCATATTTTTCAAAACAGTCTGTTTATTAAACTCTTCTTAGTCATTGAAATGAGCCATCTCCTGCCTATTGGACTCCCGATTGAAAGGGGACATTCCTACAAAAGAAAAAAAAAGATTGAACCCACAGGGAGACAATAAAGTAATACGAAGAAAGCATAGAGTTGTCAAAAGTTGGTTGAGTGATGGTCAAGTGGTAGCAATGTCACTAATGAGAAGAGGAAGAATAGATCTCCCCACTAATTATTTTTCTTAAATGTCTAAAATGGAAAGTTGAGCTACCAAGTTTTAATTGGGTTTGAGGTCATTTTCCAGATTAAAATTTTTAAAAAGTTGGAACTCTTTTGGGGTATATACAAAAGGTTAATATGGATTAATACCAGGGCTAAAGAATTAATGCAGCTTTCTTGGTGAAGTGAGGTCTGGGGAAGTTAAGAGAGGTTAGAAGAGGAAGTAGATCATTTCAAGAAAACAAATAATCTTTTTATCAGCTGCTTTTATTTAATGTGAACAGCATCACTTGCTATCGCATCATTTACTCAGCATCAACTCTTAGGTTTCATATAAATATGATTATTCCTCTGTAAGAACAGTTTTTGGTAGAAGGCATCATGAAATAACCAAACCTTTATTTGCTTACCTTAGTGCCTGAAATGCAGTAGGTATTCAAAAGCTGTCATATATACTAATACTAGCTGACATTTACTGAGTCCTTACAGTGCCAGAAACTGTGCAAAAAGTGTTTGACATACTGTTAATATCCCAATTTACATGCGAGGAATTTGAAGATCCCTTGTGCATTTCTATAGCAGAGGCTCAAAGTGATAATGAATTGACAGAAGTGGAGACTGTCATTTAAAATTTTTCAGTTATTTATGGAGGAAACTCCCCCCACCCGCCCCCAGTTTATTGAAAGGCAGGTTTGGAAGACCAAAACAAAAAACAAAAAACAAAAAAAACCCACCTCTTGATTTTCTGTTCTTTATCCATGTATTCATAAAGTCCATTAGCATTTTTGCAGATCCCTGTAGGACATACCTAATCTGACAAGAGTCACAATTATGGGTCGTATATCCAACCTATTTTCTAAGAAAAGCAGGTATTTCATCTTTCCTTTTATTCATTTCCTTCCTTTCAGTTTCCCCACTTCATTTTTCTCGTCTAAGTCGTTCATATTGATTCATTTATTGCTTCCTTCCTTCCTTTCTTCATTCAAACAAGGCCAGGTGCTTGGTTTGAAACTCTCATTCACAATGGTGCCACGTCACCCGCTGGGGCCGAGACCCGGGAGGTGCTGTCATCTTCCTCCGTGCCGGCGTGGATCTCCGCTGAGCCCCGCCCTCTCTTCTCACCGGCTCCCCGGGAACCGCGGCGAGGTCGCTGTCACGCTCTGGCCTCCGGCACCCTCCCCTACGGCCTCCGCCCCTGCCCCCCTCCCCCGGGGCCGCCCCGCCCCTCCCGGATCCCAGCCGGCTGAGCGCATTTATTTGCATATTTCTACCTTTGTTCCCCGCCGGCGGCCAATCAGGGCGCGGGGCGAGGCGGTGGGGGGGTGCTGGGCGGGGCTAGGGCTCAGGCTCCCAGTGCTGCGGCCGCAGGTTCCAGAGCGGGTTGGAGCCGCCGCGGGCGCGCCGCGCACTGCAGCCCCAGCCCAAGCCTTGGGCTCCACGCTTGCAGCCCGGCTGCGGCCTCGCCTTGGCTAGGCCCTGAAGGCAAGGACAAAGAGGCTGTCGGGAGGCTCCGCCGGAGCCAGATTTTACCTGTAGTTGGAACCACAGGCTTCAAGATGGTTTGCGGGGGCTTCGCGTGTTCCAAGAACTGCCTGTGCGCGCTCAACCTACTCTACACAGTGAGTATCCCGAGCCCGTTTCTCTTCCCCTGGGGGCTTTGCACCTGCTCGGGTGCTCGGTGGCCACTTCATCCGGCCCCCTGTTCCCGTCTTCCCACGCTCTGTTGTGCGCCCCCGGCCTCGCCATCGGTCTCCGCCGGGGACCAGGAGCCGGCGACTGTCGCAGCCTCTTCCTTTCATTGTGAAGCCTCCGTCTTTCTGGCTCGGTGGCCGCGCGTCCCTGCCCCGCTGCTCTACCCCGCCCCCTCATCCACCGCCTTGTTTTTCAGTCATTTGACCAGACCTCTCCACTTTGCCATCCTCATTATCCGTTCCGCAGCTCGCTCTTGGCTCCCAGCCGCCTCCGGGGCGAATTTGGAGGCGGGAGAGCAGCCTCGGATTTGAGGACAGTTTTGCAAAAATAGCGTGATCAGAAACTGACAAGGCGGCTTATGGATGGTGTACGTCGTGTTCGGCTCTACGTGTGCCTGTGATTCTCATTGAGGCCACCGAGTAGGTTCACAGGATATCCGCAGCTTCCGAAGTTTGTTTCGTGCTTACTTAAAGGAATATCTTTGGGGGAGGTGGGGGTGGGGACGGGGGTAGTTCTGCTTATAGCTGGTGCTTTTTCCATGTGTCCCCCCGTTACCAATATCCTAATTCCATTTTAAGCGAAAGCCTCCGGTAAATAAGCGAGCCTCCACCCAAGTTGTTCTTTCCCTTCCAACCAGCTTGGGCTTTTTAGTTTTAACCCTGCTGTTCGTATCTTTGTAATTTTTGAGGGGGCAGTTCTGGTTGAAAGGGAGGATGGGAGAGGAGGTTGCCATTTATCGAGTAACTCCCACGTCCCAGATGTTACATACCCGAATTCGTTCCTTTTTCTGACAATCAACCGAGGCAAGTGGCCTTTTGTAAATTTTATACATAAGGTGATAGACCAGAATAGGGCTTCAATAAGTTTACAGAGTTGGTAGTTGGAGAGTCAGGAGTGGAAACCAGGATGTGGGATCCAGATCTTTCTGCAGGCTTCTGTACTAGGTGAGAACAACTTAGACTTCTGTCGTCATGTCTCTATCATAGTCTTGCTCCTTTCTATAAATACACCTGGCGTTTTTTGCAGCACCCACCCTGAAAACAAACCCAGCTCCTCTTCATTAGCTGAGAGCTGGGCCATCTGTGTAAGCTTAGGTTATGTCCTCAGAGTGGGGAGACTGCCTTGTGGTCGCCAACGGGAGAGAGCTGGGTCATTTGACTATTACTGTTCCTGGGTATGTGAACGTGATTGCAAAGCTTTGAACACAAGACATAAAGAAGCATATGTTAAACAAACAGAAATGGTGTAGAGTATGTTTTTTCTGGCTAGTTTGTGTGTGTCTTAGTAGGAATTTAATCAACATGTCTCTAATGATAAACTTGGGAAAAATTCTGGAACACCTGGTGATTCAGCTCCTTGTGATTGGAGATCCATGTCAAGTTTCAGATCAGAATCCACCTTTGTGTTCCCTAAACATGCCTATCACTTTGATTGTTTATTAAGTAAATAAATTCTGACCAATTCTCCAGGTATTTTCTTTTATTAGCCTGAATGACCTGCTTGGAACTTCACATTCCCCACTTTATGCTCTGACTTCTGCCCCCTCCCCCTCATGATTTAGTCACCTGTTCACCAGATATTTAACCTTATAGTATCTGCTTATGTACAGTAGAATATCTACATACTTAATTGATTGAGGGGTCTATAAAGATTAATGTGCCATATATATATATATATATATATGCTTCTCCAAAGGCAAATTGTTATTAAATCTAGTTCTCTTGCTTTCCAGATATGTCATTTCTAGCTGTATCTACTGTGGTATCAGGAGAGCAAGGAGAAAGGGAATTCTGAAGGAACATACTAAGACTTTTATGTGTGTGTGTGCTTAGGCTCTCATGTCTGACTCTTTGTGATTCCATGGACTGCAACCTGCCAGTCTCCATGGGGACTCTCTAGGCAAGAATACTGGAGTGGGTTGCTGTGCCCTCTTCCAGGGGATCTTCCCAACCCAAGGATCGAACCCAGGTCTCCTACTTTGCAGGTGGATTCTTTACCGACTGAGCCACAAGGGACTTTTGTATCTGTCCAACCTTCAAAGTGCATTGATCTTCAAAGTGCATCCTGTTGTTTTTTAATAGCTATATGGTAAAACATAATTAATTGGGGATTCACAGGACTGTACAAATGGTTAGCTTTTTAAATCTAAAGCTTTTTAGAGAAAGGATATTTCTTGAATTAATGTCTACTGCTTATAAACTGTGAACAAGTTTAGATGAGTTCAGCAATTTAAATTGGAAACAAATGAAAGGTTAACCTTGAACCAAGTCTTAAATTGATGCTGAAAATGTACCACTGCTATTATTTAGATTCTGTATCTTTCCTTGTCTCTCCTCATCGTTTTAAGATGGGGCATGTGAAGTGGGTTGGGGACAGGGTAAAGGCTGAAGACTTGGGAGACATTTCTTTTTAAGACATAAAGAGGAGGACCCTTTATAGGTTTCAGTTCCACCTGGATTACTGCTTCTGGAATAAACTCAAAGTTGTGGGATTAGATCTGAGATCATTTCTAAAAGTGTTGTTGAAGCCTACATTGAATGTGGAAGTGCCAAGTGTAAAGGCCACAGCCTGTTTTGAGAGTCATCACTCTGTTTCTTGAAGTATTTTCTTCAGGAACTTAGGACTCAATCAGCCTATTTACTTGCCCAGTGCAGTTTACATGCACAGGTGGCCTACTAATGGCTTTGAGACTAGAGCAGAATTGGTGATCAGTCTGAAAAGCCTGTCCTTAAATTGGTTGGATGGAACATCCTCCTAGTTTGTCATGGACTTTTGATCACTAGCCAAAGGTGTGGTTGATTTTTGTTGTTGTTTATGGTTTCAATTCAGCTCAGTTCAGTCGCTCAGTCGTGTCCAACTCTTTGCGACCCCATGAATCACAACACGCCAGGCCTCCCTGTCCATCACCAACTCCCGGAGTTCACTTAAACTCATGTCCATCGAGCTGGTGATGCCATCCAGCCATCTCATTCTCTGTCGTCCCCCTCTCCTCCCGTCCCCAATCCCTCCCAGCATCAGTCTTTTCCAGTGAGTCAACTCGTTTCATGAGGTGGCCAAAGTATTGGAGTTTCAGCTTTAGCATCAGTCCTTCCAATGAACACCCAGGATTGATCTCCTTTAGAATGGACTGGTTGGATCTCCTTACAGTCCAAGGGACTCTCAAGAGTCTTCTCCAACACCACAGTTCAAAAGCATCAATTCTTTGGCGATCAGCTTTCTTCACAGTCCAACTCTCACATCCATACATGACCACTGGAAAAACCATAGCCTTTACTAGACGGACCTTGGTTGGCAAAGTAATGTCTCTGCTTTTTAATATGCCGTCTAGGTTGGTCATAACTTTCCTTCCAAGGAGTAAGCGCCTTTTTATTTCATGGCTGCAGTCAGCATCTGCAGTGATTTTGGAGCCCAAAAAAATAAAGTCTGACACTTTTGTTTGAATTAATACAATCCCTTGTACAGAACTTCCCAGGTGGCTCCAGTGATAAAGCATCTGCCTGCCAATGTAGGAGACACAGGAGACGTGGGATCGATCCCTAGGTTGGGAAGATCCCCTGGAGAAGGGAATGGCAACCCACTCCAGTATTCTTGCCTGGGAAATCCCTTGGACAGAGGAGCCTGACTGGCCACAGTCCATGCGGTGGCAAAAGTTACGACTACTACTTACGACTAAGTGCGTCTACTCACATACTTGTGCTGAACAATTTTACATTAGTGTAGTGAATATTAAGTTTATAGATACAGGAGGAAAGGCAGAAGCTATGGTTTCTTCATGTACCTTCATGATGTCATATAGTGACTTGCTCTAGAACTTTCTCCATTTGAAGAAGCAATGTTTCTTCACTCACCAGATACTTATTGAGTGTCTACTGTGTGCAGGGCATTGTTCTCAGTCTGGGAATACGGCAGTGAGCCGAATGGCTTTAAATAAGCATGGCTTGTGAAGCCTCTTTTTCATTCACTATCTTCTCTGTGTTTGATCTCAAGAGTTTTCTTCAGTCAGACATTTTCGCATTGTGTGTATTCTGCTGAGAACTGTAGGAAATAATAAACACACACAAAGGCAGATACCTACTCAGTGAAGACAAGATCTAGTTAGGATTTATGAGGTGGGAAAAAAAATTTAGGACTAAGAGAGATCCTTGTGAGTTAGAGAAAGTATGATTGAATTGGGGAAGTGTGGAGATAGCTCAGGTCTTTTTGATACTGTTCAGGATATAGATAAAGTGAAAACTGCTTCAGAAAAATGGTCTATTTTATTTTTAATAGTTTATATTAAAATAATTTTGATTGAAAATATTTTGATAAAATAGTGAAAAATAGCTTTTAAAAATTATTCCTAGTTTTTTGATGGTGAATTTTAGGAAGTATGAGGTAAGTGTTATCTTAAAATATGTAACATTTTGAAGATTTATATCTCCTGCTTCTCAAGCAAAGAAGAAAAGACTTCTAGGAATTGGACTGCTGGTTATAATGTGTGTGTGTGTGTGTGTGTGTGTGTATGAATAGTTTTAATTAAGAATGTAAGAACAGAAAATAACTTGTAGTCTTTAAATGAGAAGGGTCATTTCAGAAGTTTCAGTTTTGTTTCTTATTCTATATTTGTTCTCCTAAAATCTTTCTAAGTTTGTTTCTATTGATATTTTTTGCAGTATTTTTTCTTTTTTTCCAATACCTTGGGTTGCTTTTGGGGAAAAAACCTCTGTGCAGTCAAAAATTATACCTGTTTACATCCATTCTAAGACATATGTTTATTTGCATTTTAAGTGTCTCTAAAATTGAAATTGTCTTAAAATAAGTAAAACATAGCAGATAAAATACATATATTTGGACAGTCTATGGAGAGAAGAACTAGATTCAGGAAGAGAACCTAAGTTTGAATTTCAACTTTACAGCTTGCTTGGAATTTAACTTCAGGCAAATGTCTCCATGAGTTTTTCATTTATAGACTAGTGGATGATATTTTTCATTTTCCCCTCAAGGTGTTTTTAGGAAAAAGGAGAGGATGTGGATAAATGCTTTGGATACACTATAGGAAAAGAAAAAGTTGTTAAAGCTTCATGTAAAAAGTTGAATTATTTTAAATTTCAGAATTACAAATCTATATGTTATAATGAAAAGGTTTTCAAGCTTTTGGGGTTTCTAACACTTACAGTTCAGTTCAGTTGCTCAGTTGTGTCCGACTCTTTGGGACCCCATGAATCCCAGCATGCCAGGCCTCCCTGTCCATCACCAACTCCCAGAGTTCACTCATACTCACGTCCATCGAGTCGGTGATGCCATCCAGCCATCTCATTCTCTGTCGTCCCCTTCTCCTCCTGCCCCCAATCCCTCCCAGCATCAGAGTCTTTTCTAGTGAGTAAACTCTTCACATGAGGTGGCCAAAGTATTGGAGTTTCAGCTTCAAAATCAGTCCTTCCAATGAACACCCAGGATTGATCTCCTTTAGGATGGACTGGTTGGATCTCCTTACAGTCTAAGGGACTCTCAAGAATCTTCTCCAGCACCACAGTTCAAAAGCATCAATTCTTCGGCGATCAGCTTTCTTCACAGTCCAACTCTCACATCCAAACATGACCACTGGAAAAACCATAGCCTTGACTAGATGGACCTTTGTTGGCAAAGCAATGTCTCTGCTTTTTAATATGCTATCTAGGTTGGTCATAACTTTCCTTCCAAGGAGTTCAGTTCAGTTCAGTCGCGTCTGACTCTGCGACCCCATGAGTCACAGCATGCCAGGCCTCCCTGTCCATCACCAACTCCCGGAGTTCACTCACTCATGTCCATCGAGTCGGTGATGCCATCCAGCCATCTCATTCTCTGTCATCCCCTTCTCCTCCCGCCTCCAACCTTTCCTAGCATCAGAGTCTTTTCCAGTGAGTCAACTCGTCGCATGAGGTGGCCAAAGTATTGGAGTTTCAGCTTTAGCATCAGTCCTTCCAATGAACACCCAGGATTGATCTCCTTTAGAATGGACTGGTTGGATCTCCTTGCAGTCCAAGGGACTCTCAAGAGTCTTCTCCAGCACCACAATTCCAAGGAGTAAGCGTCTTTTAATTCCATGGCTGCAATCAGCATCTGCAGTGATTTTCGAGCCCCCAAAAATAAAGTCTGACACTGTTTCCACTGTTTCCCCATCTATTTGCCATGAAGTGATGGGACCAGATGCCATGATCTTAGTTTTCTGAATGTTGAGCTCTAACACTTACAAGCTGATATTAGCTCAAGCAGAACCTATAGAGACAAGAGTTCCTACCCTCAAAATAGTAATACTAATCCTTCAGTTGTAAGAAAAAAAATGGCTGAGGTATGGTGAATATAAACATGGAATAACTTACCTGTATATTATTTTGAGTCCTATTCTGATCGGTGGAGGGCTGGAAAAGTATAATTTTTTTTCAGTCTGTGCTCTAAAATAAATGAAGAAAGACTAGTACTTCATCCAAAGAAAAAAATCTACTTACTGTAATTGCCTTCAAATTACTGTATTTGCTATTTTTCAAAATTCTCATTATTTTTCAAATTATTCTTATTTAATATTTTAACATGTAGTTAGGTTCATGTTACTTCCTGGCACTTGTTCAAACTACTGAGTGAATTTAAAATATGTAAGTGGTTGCTGAATATTTACTTGGATTTTGAATTTAAAATGATTCACTGTTTACAGAACCTGGAATTTTCACATGATGCTGTTGAGTTGGCATTTATAATTAGCCTTTGTGCCAAATATGTCTGTGAAATTTCCCAACTTTTGTTTTTAAAATAGAGTGACCAAAAGGTGCCATTTATGTCCTTTCTCACTTGAAATGAGGTTATTTTCTTTCACCAAGTTTAACAAGGTAATTAAGAGGCTTTTACAAAGAAAGAAAATTTATGTGGGGATTGGTTGTATTTCAGCCTACTTTTGAAAAGTGAGTTTTGAACATCTCAGTGGTTTAATTTTCATACAGTTTTAGGTGGTTTAAAAGTGGGCCATCATCACCTCAAACACATTTGAATTACTGGTGAAGACAGGCTAGGGTTGGTTAGTTTGCCTTCCTTCATGTCCTATTTCATCTGAATTGATTCTCCATATTTTCTTGTCACTGAACAATGAATAACCCAAACCTATTTGTAATAAAGGATGAAAACTGTTAGAGAATAAACCCAAATCCCTTAGCGTGTTGTTCAGCATCTTTCACCCTGTGGGTTTCTTCATGTGCTTCGGCCACAGAGATTTTCCAGACGTTTTGTTCTTTGTTGCGTGTGCTTGCTGATCCTCTGCTCTTGACCTAGCATACCTTGCTCTGTCTTTGTAAAGTTACCCAAAGCCTCCTGTTTCTTTAGTCTGAAGGAACTGTTTCCTTAAATTTTCACTTGGGAGTTGTAACACTTGAGTGCTACCCCAGACTAATTCAGTCAGGATTCAGAGCGAGGGAGGAGGCATGTCATTTTTTTGGTTAGGAAACCCTGTTTTAAAGCTTTCTAGCTAATTCTAAATTACAGTGAGGGCTGAGAGTTAGTGTTGTAAGATTTTATTTTACTTTGTCCTTTCTGTTGAACCACACTAATACTCAGTACTGTAGATATGTGTTTGTGTTTGTTTTTTTCCCGCTTGTAGTGGGCGGAGATCATAGTGTTCTCTATATTGCATCCTTCAGTTCCTGACATTGTTTTCTTTTAACAGAGAGCTTCTACTCTAAATAACTTCTTAAATTGAATTTGCAGAACCGGCTGCTCCCTTTTCACCAGAGATAAAACATACCAAATGAAAACTTGCATAAACATGGCAATTTAATCAAAATCAAATCTAGAAGACAAGTAAATATTTTAAGACATGAAAATTAGTATTGGGTTAAAAATAATAAATATGAATTACTTTTATCAGTCTACTGTAGAATCTGTTTCTTGAAGTACTATTTTCTTCTTCTCCCATTGTTGGCCAAAATCTGTTTGTCTGAAGTTTTTCCTGTCACCTTTCCCCTGATCAAATCAACTTCCTGTAAAATTATGTTATAGTTGTCCAGGGCTCATTATATTATTAATCTAATACAGTATATTATTAATCTAGTATAAATGTATTATTAGATAAAACCAAATAATTTTTCTTTTATTTATTCCAATAATATTAATTGAGCATTGGCAACAGTGAGCAAAACAAACCAAAATGTCCTGCCTTCATGGATGTTACATTTGAAGGGGAAGATAGATGATAAGCAAAGAAGTAAATGTTATACATCATCAAAGTCAAAGTGTTAGTTGCTCAGTCATGTCTGACTCTTTGTGAACCTATGGGCTGTAGCTCACCAGGCTCCTCTGTCCATGGGATTCTCTAGGCAAGAATACTGGAGTGGGTTGCCATGCCCTCCTCCAGGGGATCTTCCTGACCCAGGGATCGAACCCTCATCTCTTATATAAAGTCTCCTGCATTGGCAGTGGGTTCTTTACCACTAATGCCACCTGGGAAAAGAAGGTAAAAACAAAACAAGTGGAGAAAAATAGAGTAAGAAGGCTGAAGCATGGATTGAGGGGGAGTGTGGTGGGTAGGGGAGGATGAAGGCATATTTTTATATATGGTGGTCAGAATTAGCCTTCTCTGGAAGACACCAGTGGAACAGAAACTTGAAGGAGACAAACAGACATCTGAAATAAGTTGGTTGAAGGAATGACTTTGATCCTGAAGGAATATTTCTCGTGTGTGCAGGGGACAGAGAAGAGTCTGCTAGGGCTGGGGCAGAGCAAGCAAGGGTGGGTAGGGTGGTTAAAGTTGAGTCAGAGAGTTTCTGGACCCAGATTGAAGGATCTGAGCTTTTATACCAAGGGAAATGGGGAGCCATTGGTGGCTTCAGGCCTGGTTTTCATTTAAAAGTTTGGCTCCTGAATCGAGAACAGATTATAGATGACAAATGTGGAAACCATGAGATCACATGTGAGGCTATTGCAGTAATTTAAGCAAAGATGACGGAGGTTTGGACCAATAAGATAGCGATGGAAGTAAGAGAGAGAGATTTTGAAGGTGGTGCTTCACACATTGGAGAAGGAAATGGCAACCCACTCCAGTATTCTTGCCTGGAGAATCCCAGGGACGGCGGAGCCTGGTCGGCTGTTGTCTATGGGGTCACACAGAGTCGGACACGACTGAAGCGACTTAGCAGCAGCAGCAGCCAATGTAATATCCTGATGGATGAGCTTGCGGTGTGAGAGAGGCAAGTCAAGCAACTGGCTGGCTGAATCTGCTATTAACAGGAATGGGGAGACTGTGGATGGACAGGCTGTGGAAGGCAAGTAAGGGGTTCAGTATTGGATGTGATGCCAATCAGATACCCAGGTACAGATGTCAGATAGCAGGTAGACTAATAATGATCGAGTTCAGGGGAGAGGAATAGCTGGAGGTTTATACTCGGCAAGTCATCATTGTAAAGAGTAGTATTTAGCATTGCTTCTGGATGAAATCAACCAGTTAGGGAGGCTACCTCGGTAGAGAAGAATAGTGATCCATGAATTGATCCAAGGACTCTGTTACAGTAACAGTTTTGGGAGATAAGCAGCCAGTAAAGGAGCCTGAGAAGGAATGGTTGGTCAGGTAGGAGGAAAACCTGGTAGAGGCAGGTATCTTAGACGCCAAGTGCACGTTGTTTTAAAGAGGCAGAGTTGAGCATCTGTGTCAGATGCTGCTCAGACATGATTCTTAAGTTGATCAATGAAGAAGTCATTGAAAAAAGCAATTACCCTTTTATTTTGTCATGTTAGACTGTATGCCCCTCAACAATAAGGACCGTGTCCCAATCATTTCTGCCTTCCTGAATGCACAGCACCACCTTGGCATATGGTTGGCATCTAGTATATTGAATGGAGGAGTCAGTGCAGGGCTGTCTTGCCCATAACTCTGCTTCTTGTCTCCCAGAACTGTTCTGAAGAAGGAGGATGTAGGTTGTGGTGGAAACTTTGTTGGTGGCTGTGAGAGCTAGTTTGAACTAGTTATCCTTGGAAGATGGCAAGTCAGGATCCCTTACTTTTGAATCTCTTTTTATAATTTCTCCCCAGCAGATAACACATATGCTCTCTGTTTTGTGCCTTGTAAGTGTAAAGCAGTCTGCTTGGAACCAAGGAGAACATAGAGAAGAAAAATGTGACAAAGAGCCTTCGTTGTGTCATTTGAGGAATGAAAATGAAACGAAGAATTGAGGTCTTGGCTTCAGCACTAAGTGTCTGGATATTGCAAAATACTTAATATTTAGCTAAGCATTTTGCAATACCCAGAGTTTTTATAGAATTTTCAAATCTGCGTCCAGATGTTTGGCATCAGGGAAATACATGCTCAGTCATCACAAAATTGTTCTTCAGTTGGCCACATTAGGCAGAAGTTCAGAGGGAGAGTTCAGTGTCAAGTGTAATTCCTCATCTGACTGTTGGAGCGTGGAGAGGGAGGGTTTGGGGCCTTAGTTTCCATGTGTCTGTGGATGCCACGTTACATTTTGGTGGTATAGTCCCTTTAAATCTTATTACCACTTTAAGTTTCTTACCCTCCACTATCATCACGACCCCTCTCTTGCTCTAGTGCTGACAGAACATTTTTGAATAATTTAACTACGAGTTGCATCCAGTTTTTTTCAAAGGTCCTAGATTCCTCTTTCATCCTCAGAGCAATTCACTTACCCTGATAGAATTTGGATGCTCAAAAAAATGTAGGGGGTCCAGAAATGATTCAGGTCTCTCTTTGCATCTTGTTTCTACAATGTGGTGGATATTTGATGAAAGAATGAAGCTCTTTTATAGATTATATAGAGATAGAATAATCTGGAAGATCATTAAGCTGGATTTCTTCCTCCCAACTGTTGATTAGATTTGGCAATAAGCATCTCTAATGCATAATAAGCGAGATCATGCGCTGTTTACGACAGCAGGGTATGTTGAGTACCTCTTCTGTACCAGGCGCTTAGCCAGGTGCTAGGAGTATCAGGTTACTATGTACTATGCCTCTGTGGCACTCAAAGTGGAGAGGACTCATTAGAAGAATGCAAAGTATGGCTGGAGGTGGGAAGTAGTGGCTAATGAATTACCTCTAGACATCCAGACCCTTCACAGCCTTGTATTTGTTAGTCTGGGTGTGTGTGCTCAGTTGCTTCAGTCCTGTCTGACTCTTGGTGACCCCATGGACTGTAGCCCGCCAGGCTTCTCTGTCCGTGGGATTCTCCAGTCTAGAATACTGGAGTGGGTTGCCATGTCTGACTCCAGGGGTTCTTCTCAACCCAAGAATTGAACCCTCATCTCCGGTGTCTCCTGCATCGCAGGCAGATTCTCTATCTCTGAGCCCCTGAGGAAGCCCCCAGTTAACCTGGGATTTGGACTTTATTTTGAGATTAGAAACAAAAAATAGTTAGCATGGGAATGACCTGATCTTATTGGCTTTAAAGACCACCATATTAGGAGTAGAGTCCGGAGGCAGATAACAGAAACCCAGCTACTCTGCTTCATATAATAATTAAGCTTTATTGTCTTCGTGTAGCAAGGTATCTAGAAGTAGGTCGTCTAGAGCCAGTGCACAGTGTAAGCATGTTATCAACGTCCCAGTCTTCAACTGTCATCCTGCCCTACCATCCTTGTGTGACTTTCTTCCTTGGCACCCAATTATATTTGCAACTTTTGGTATAAGGTTTTGTTGCATGCTGGAAAAAGGATGATGCTGTAAAATGCTTTTCCTTATAAAGCTGTGTGTGTGAGAGAGAACAGTTCTATTGAGGTATTAATGGAATACAATAAACTGCATGTATTTAAAGTATAAATGAGATAAAGTTGTGACACACACGTGACCTGTCAGCCCTTCATCCCATTCAAGACTTTGCACATAACCCCCCAGATTTCCTTATCCTCCTTTGTAATCCCTTTTTTCTGTCGCATAACCTTTGGTCCCAATTTACAGGCAACCACTGACCTGCTCAGCAGTAAAGCTGAGGCTGGAGTTCAGGCCTGGGGAGGGTGTGAGCAGGAGGAAGATAGCCTAGGACATTTCTCTGGCTCACTGATTCCCTTCTTGTTTGGTCCCAAGAGGAACCAGTTTCAGAGAGGTCTTTTAGGCTTAAAGGGAGTACTCATATTTTTTTAAAAGCCCGTTGACAAAGTGAAGGATTTAGAGTTAGTTTAGGTTGGGAAGGTGGTCACAGTAGGGAAGGTAGATAGTCACTGTAAGTTTGCAAGTATTAAAAAGTTATGATAAACACTTGCAAGATGACGCTTGTATTAGGCTGAATTCTCTGTAAGTTATAAATGAACTTAATGTGTTTGCAAGATAGCACAAACTCCTAAAAGGATATAATTGGGAGATTCAGTGATTATATCATCAAGTATGGGTGGATCAAAGGGCTCAGAAAAGGTCAGAACTCTTGCTCCTTCTGTCCACTTCTCAGCCCAGCTTGCCTCTGGATAGGTTCTTTTTGAGGCCAGAACTTTCCATGTACAAGACAAGCCATTGGCAGAATCAATTTTAATTGTCCTTATTTTGCTCTTTCAATATCCCTGTATCATCATTTGGGACATACTAGTTAACCATGTTGGTTTATGGGCCCAATCCATGGACCAACTACTGTGAGCAGGAGGATGAGTTACTATGACTGCTACTAGCATTGGCTGGAGAGGGCCAGTGAGACGCCAGGATTAAGAGTTTTATAAGAAATATATGTGCTGGTTGTAAAAACCCCATATGTCCCCTACAGAGATCCTTTGTCCTCTGAGCAGGAATTTGCCTGAATCTTCTTAATTCTAAAATGTTCTAGCAACTTCTTCATCATTTGAAAGGCTTAGTGTAGAAGGAAATGGCGACCCACTCCAGTGTTCTTGCCTGGAGAATCCCATGGACAGAGGAGCCTAGTGGGCCACGGTCCATGGTATTGCAAGGAGTCAGACACGGCTGAGCTGCTAACAGTTTCAGTTTCAGTGGTTTAATGCCTCAAGACCTACTTAAACTAGATTATAAAGAACATTATGCATGACATTTCTACTGGAGTGGCGTTGTATGTTATTGATCCAAAAAAGTGCATAAATGCATGTTTATTAGTTTTAAGCAATTTTACTTGCTAGAATGATCTCAGAGATAAGGACTCTATACTGGGTAGAATTTTTTGCTCCCCTACTCCGGGCAATGCACTGTGAACTTGTATATGAATGTCAGCATATGTGACAAATTCTACAGGTTGGGTAAACGAAAAATAAGCACAAAATTAGTAAGCCGGGATTTGGTAGTTAACTAATAGCAAAGCTGTATGAGTGAGGACCTTACTACTGGTTTATAACTGTGCAACCAGGTCTGCTAGGGAGTAAGTTAAGGACATGCTAATCAAACCCATATCAATCTGGCTGTGAAGCAAGACCTACAATTTCTTATGCATTACAGTTTTGTCTTTGCTGTTATATCTGTGTTAAAAATGACCTATATTGCTATGATGACCTATGATATAGGCACTATCATAGTACCTACTCTGTCTGGTAGGCAGTATGATATAGTCCTACCGGGATAAAAAAAAATGCACCAAACAGGAAGTTTCCCCAGTTCTGCCTCTGTCACCAAGCATGTCGTTTTGCTACTCGGATTATTCACCTGTAAAATGAACAGACTTGCTTAAGGTCACTGGCCAGATAACTTTGTGCCACTGACACCCTCCTTCATCAGAATCTGTCCATGTATGCACTGGAACTTTTGCCACGACCTCCTTTTTTAAGCACTTGCTTCAGAAAGCAATGCCAGTTGTAGACACTTTTATAATCTTGCCTTGGTGTGGCCTTTCATTTTAGCTTTTGTACTCTCTTAAAAGCTTTCCTTGTGTATTCACTTTTCTTTGTTTTAAGGAGAAAACAGGAAAGGTTGGCGCTTCCTGCTCATAAAAAACATCAGTATCAACAAGTTAACAGATGCGTAATTTGTTTTTATCAGCCTTCTGTCTCCCAAAGGAAGGAAACTATTTGTCATAGGTCTAAATTTACTTTCTATTACAATTGATCTCATAAGGAAACTGTTGTTATTATTAAACAAAAAATTCTTGCAGTTCCTTTGTCTACCAGGTTCTAGTGACAAATAGACTTTTTAATTATACACTTAGAAGTAGTTTTATGGGAATCAATAATTTTTATATCACTCATTTGTAGACTTTTACATAATCCCATTCTCTTGAAAATTACAAACCAACCATAACATGCAATTACTACAACTCAGAAATAAATTGCTTCCTTATTATCTTTGAAAGGCTCCTTCTTAGTGAAAGTTAAAGAACACACTGGTAATCAAATCTAATTAGAAGCATATCATAACTTTTAAGTGTTGTTTCTAATTTAAATGGTTAATTATGAGGACTTGAGGGATTTTTGCTATAATGTGTTGGAAACTGTAGTCGCACGCACAAGAAAACATTTATGTTCTCAATTTTTTAATTAAAAAAACATATTTTTGGGATTTATCAGAAAATTGAGTCACTTAAATAAGTTTATGTTTGGACAGTTTCACCTTTGTAGTAATAAATGCCAGACTTGTTTTAGGTTGGATAGTTAAATCTAAGTGCTCATCCATGTTACAAATGAGAATGTATATTTGTGTGTGTGTGTGCATGCATGTGCATTTAGGATGTGGGTACCTAAGGGAGATGATAGGTGGTATCAGGTTCCACATATGTGTCTGCCCAAGTGTGATAGACAAGTAAAGATTCAGCAAAGGGCTGCCTGCTGCCTTCACTTCTGTGCCGCCTTCACTTCCAAGGCTTCCTTTTTCCTAAATGGCAGCACATTGTCGGGGAGGATGTGGACAGTACCTGGAGATGCAGAGATGGGAACTGATGTGAAGTATTTGAGACAAATGAGACTATCTTGATGTAAGTAGCTGTGTTTGGGGAATAGTGTGAATGAAGGCTGGATGAGGCAAGTTGGACCAACTTACAGAAGAAGGCAAAGCAGAAGAATTTAGCTTTAGTGTTTCAGTAAGAAGGAGGCTGTTACATCTTCAAGCTACTTTTAATTAGGAAGTGTTTCATATGCACTGAAAATAATATGGGGTACTCTCCTGAGCCCAACAGACTGATTTTACAAAGTTAGTATTTTGCTGTCTCTCTCCTTTTTAAAGTCTTCTCTGAATTTGTTACACTATTGCTTCCACTTTATGTTTTGGGTTTTTGGCTATGAGGCATGTGCGAGCTGATCTCCCTGACCTCCAAGGATCAAACCTGTACTCGCTGCATTGGACCACCAAGGAATTCCCTCTCTCTGAGGCTAAAAGCTATAGTACAGTTAAAGGTCCACTCTCCATTCCCTTTCCCAGCCCTCACCAAAAGTACTTACTACCCTAAAATCTACATGTCATTTCTGTGCACGTTTATGTAAATATATGACCATTTGATCTGTTAATCAACCACAGAGACTATATAGTGTTGTTTTTGTGTTTGAAAATTTTTGTAAATGGTCAGTTTTATCTATATGTATGCAGTTTGTTTCATTTTTATGTTTGAAATTTATAGATTTACTAGAAATAGATTACCACTTGTATTCTACTGTGTGATCACACCAGACTTTGTGAATTCCCTAGTTATGGTGTTTGAGGTTGTTTTAATTTTTTTACTATTTCAAACAAGGCTAGAGCAAAATCCTGATACATATATGTCTGGCTGGGGACAGGGGCATTTTTCTTGGGTATTATCCTAAAAGCAGAATTGCTAGTTTAGTAAGAGACACATATGTGTAACCTTTTTAGGTACCACAAATTTGTTCTGTAAAGTGACTACAATAATTTACACTTTTACCTGAATGTAAGTTCTAGGGTCTCTGCATCATGGTGTCATCAGGCTTAATTTTTGCCCACCTAGTGAATGTGAGATCTGCTATGAAGTTTACTAGTGAGTACCTCATTGTTCTAATTTTTGTTTTCCTGATATATAATGAGATTTAACATCTTTCATTTGTTGATTGGCCTTTTGGATTCTTCTTCAGTGAACTACCTCTTATTATCTTTGACCACTTTTCAATGTGCTTATTGTTTTTTTTTTTAAATTGATTTGTAGGTGTTCTTTAATATATATGTGTGTGCTGGTAATATCTTCTAGTCCTAGGCATATCCTACATTTGTCTGGTGTTTTTCTATCATATAGAATTTACAATTTTAATGTGATTTCTAGTTTGGTAGGTAAGAACAAGGATTCATATCCCAGTTCTGTGTCTTCCTTGCTGTATAACCTTGGGCTACTTTCTTAACATCTCTGTGCACAACTTCCCCCACCTGGAAAAGGGAGGGAGTGGTACTACAAACCTCTGAGTGTTGCTGTGAAGATTGTGTGTGTGTGTATGTTAGTCACTCACTCGTGTCTGACTCTTTGCAACGCCATGGACTATGGCCCACCAGGCTCCTCTGTCCATGGGATTCTCCAGGCAAGAATATTGGAGTGGGTTGCCATTCCCTTCTCTAGGAGATCTTCCCAACTCAGGGATTGAATTCAGGTCTCCTGAATTCCAGGCAGATTCTTTACCATCTGAGGCAACAGGGAAGCCCATTAGTTAGTAAATGTAAAACATTTTTAATACTTCTTATATATAGTAAATGCCATATTTGTATTATATGTGCTTTTGGGCAGTCTTGTTTAAGAATTTGTCTTTAACCACAAAGGCAAAACATTATTTTGTACTTTCCCCCACAAAGTTTAAGTTTTGCTTTTTAGATTTAGACTTCGAAGCTATGGTGTGAGGTAGGGATTCCTACTATTATTTTTCAAAGTGGGAAAGTAATTGTGAAAAAGCTGTTAATTAAAGACTACTATATCCGTATTGATTTAGAACTCCGTATTTCTTCAAGTCTGCATTGTTGTTTGTTTAGTTACTTGATTTTAATTACCAAACTATTATAAATAAATTCTGATAATTGTTTGGATTATTTTTAACTTCTTTAGTCCTTTTAGTTTTGTTTATAAATTTAAATTTACTCATTAAAATAGATCCAAAAACTGTAGAATTAGGCTCAGGTTTTGCAGAGCATGGTAAAAGCAATAACAAACGTAAAATTTGGGACAGTTAAATGTAGCCATTGACAAAGGTTGGTTTGCCACTAGAAGCGTTTCTTATGCACTGTGCTAGTGATACTGTAGCTGGGCTGAGAAAAAATACCGCAGCCACAGGCTTGGTCCTTAATCTTAAAAATCTTCCTAGCTCTTTGATGACATTTATTCTTCCATGTAAATTGATGGATCATGGTATAAATGATCTAAAACCTAGTGAGACTTTGACTAGAAATACATGAAATTTGTAGACTAAATAGGAGGTGAATTGATGCTTTATTATAATGAGTGTTCCCAACTGTGAACATACATCTCTTCATTTAATTTAGGTCTTTTTCATGTTCTTCAATTCATTTCATAGTTTTCTCCATGGACATCTTTTAATACTTCTATTAGATTTGTTTATGTTGTTGTTATTGTTCTTTAGTCACCAAATCATGTCTGACTCTTCGTGACCCTATGAATTGCAACACCCTAGGTTTCCCAGTTTGTTTGTATGTACCTTATGTTTTGGGAACCTATTCTAAATTGCATTGAAAGAAACACATTGAAAGATTTGGAGGTGCATCAGCCTGCTGTTGATTTTGGTGATGGTGATCCTATTTCTAGCAGCTCTTCTGGTTCTTACTAGTTGGAATAGTATTTACAGTCTTTTGGGTTTCCTGTATAGATATTCCCATTAATTTGAAAAACCATAGCTGTTTATCCTTCATCTTGTGCCATGTTCCCTGTTAAACATAGTTATCTAAGACCTCTACCCCAATGCTCAACAGAAGTGGCGATGGCTGGCACCCTTGACTCACTCCTGAATTTTGAAAGAAATGTTTCCCAGGTTTTTCCATTGAGTATGATTTTTACTTTGGTTTTTTGATAGCTGTTCTTTTCAGTTAAGGAAATTTGGAGGAACTTACTCTTGTTCTTTTTCTTAAAAAAAGTTTGTTGGAGGCACGTCAGTTTTTTCTTTTTTAACGAAGTTTTACTTATCCTTCCTATGGTATGTTTCACTTCTTTCTGCTTTCTTTAGATTTGCTCTGTCTGGCTCTTTTTTAAGTCTGCATTTTTAAATAGAGTTTTGTTTTTCCCATATTGTTTTTATTCCTTCTTTTATTTATTTAGATAGTTTAAACGTATGAATTTTAATCTCATTCAGTTGGTCCTATTACCCCGAGTTCTTTGGAGCTCTAATTCTTTGCCTTTTGCTGTATCTCACGTGGTAGATTTTTTTCTTACATGTTTTGTGAGTTTTGATTGAAACAAAGTTTTTATTTTTTCTTTGGGAATGGTGTGAGGACTGAGATTCAAATGTGTCCCTCCTGAGTCATTTTGAATTTGCTTCCTTGACTTTCCTCCTCTAAATGCCATCACTGCCTCTGATCAGCTTTCATGTGAATGGTTGCGCTTGAAGATTCCTGCATTCCTGGATAATGTACATTTAGCCTTTAAACGTGGGCATGGTAGGCTTGGAGTTTCTCTTTCTTGCAGATTTTGAAGAGGTTCAAAAATCTTTACTGTCTTCCAGGGTGGTGGTGTGATTTTGCTGTGACTTTTTATACTGAAAATACAGTGCTTTGGAGGTCTAGACAAACCTGGGTCTTAGGTTTGTCTTAGACACTTCTCATGTCTGCCTGGTTTAAAACCCAAGTCCTTCCCCTTTGGTGATGTTCTGTCTGGGAGTTCCTTTCTACTTTCTCATGGCCCCATTGTGCCAGTTGTATGCTTGCTATTCTGATTTTCAGTTCTCCTTTCCTTTCTGGCCTGTGGGAGTTTCCCATAGTTTCTCAGCAGTCAGCTATATACTTAAATAAAATGTGAAGTCTTTTTTTGATATTTTAAATTGTGTGTAGCAGGAAGGATTCAGTTATGTGGGTAACTCAGTTGCCCATGTTCCCAGAACCCACTGTGGTAGGCTGATACCTCTCTCCCCTTACATCCTCATCTTTAGAACCTGTGACTATGTGACCTTATATAACAAAAGAGGCTTTGAAGATGTGATTAAATTAAGCATATTGAGATGGAGTGATTATTCTAGATTACCTGGCAGAGCCCTATGTAATCACAAAGGTCCGTTTAAGAGGGATGTAGGTGGCTTATACTCAAAGAATGTGATATACTTAGAGAAACAAGTTGCAGTCTGAGAAACTGGAAGATACAGCACAGCTGGCTTTGAAGATGGAAGAAGAGAATATACAGACCAGGGAGTTCAGGTGGCTTCTAGAATCCCTGTCTCTTCAGCTTCTCTGATGCTTGAACTCTCACCTTTGACCTTGTGTTGACTTTTGATGCTGATGTGTATTTTTATGTTTTGTTTCTTTCTTTCTTTTTTCTTTCCTTTTCTTCTTTTGTGCTGCCACATTGGTTTTGCTAGAATGACTGCCGAGGAGGAAATATCTAAACTTGCATTTGAATATAGAAAAATCTTTTTTTTTAGAACTTCATAAGATAGCTACTTGATCTTGTGATTTCCACTCTGTGTCTTCAGAGCAAACCTACTGGCACATACCGTGTGGTGTTTTTATTTTTGTGAACACACAGCCCATTCATTTCTAGGCTTTGTTTCTCTGTGTGCTTAGTTTTAAAGACAACTTTGAAGCAACAGTGAAATAAAAGATGTCACTAAAAAAAAATCTGAAAAAAGGCAAAGAAACGGATTCTTCCTTAGAGATTCTAGAAGGAATGAAGTGTTACTGATACCAGTATTTTAGCTTAGTAAGACCCTTGTTGGACTTCTGACTTTTGTAATTATAAGAGCGCACTTTTGTGGTGTTTTAAGCCACTAAGCTTGTGCTAATTTGTTAAAGCAATAATAGGAAGCTGATATACCCTCTCAAATGTTTTTGAAGGAGAGGTGCCTAGTTTCAGTGATGAAGATAGACTAAAACTATGTTAAAGATACAGCAGAGCGAACTTGGTGAGGAATATTCTTGACAGAGAGGTCCATAGAAGGCTTCTGAGGTGGTGCAGTGGTAAAGAACCCGCCTGCCAATACAGGAGACGTAGGAGACACAGGTTCAATCCCTGGGTTGGAAAGATAACCTGGAGAAGGGAATGGCTACCCACTCCAGTATTCTTGCCCGGAGAATCCCATAGACAGAGGAGCTTGACGGGCTACAGTCCATAGGGTTGCAAAGAGTCAGACATGACTGAGCACACATCTAGGGAAAAATAACCAGAGCAGAGATGCTTGTGAATGTTCTAGATAATGTATTCAGTAACCACATAATGCCTAGTCTGGGAGTTAGAACTTCTTATGGATGTGATAAAGTGCTCTACCCACCCCCCTTTTAGTTGTAGATTTTATTTTTCAAAGGGCAGAAGATTCTCATTGTTAATGAGCTTGTAAATTGGATAGCTGAGAGAGCAGAGAACAGTTTTCTTCTATTGCTAAAATGCTGCTGTTTTAAATAAAGGATTTGGTTTGCTGGGAGGGTCCTGACAGGTATAGCTAAATATTTCACTCCAGCTCTATGGTGGGTATTATGTTAGTGATAAAATATCAGGTAGATTTCTTTAACAGATGTTCCTGACTTGCTTGTTGCCAAATGTGTGAATTGTTTTGTGTGTGCTATGGGGCATGTGGTAACAAATGACCGCAAACATGGTGGCTTTAAAACAAAACATTTATTCTAACAGTTCAAGAGGCCAGATATTTAAAATCAAGTTGTTGACAGGATTGCACTCCCTCTGAAGCTCCAGGGGAGAATCTGTTACTTGCCTTCTTGCTTCTTCTGTTTTCTGGTGGCGGCCAGCATTCCTTGTCTTGTGGGCTCATCACCCTTTGCATTGCTGTCTCCTTTCTGCATCTCTAATCTCCCTCTGCTACTCTCTTATATTTTTTTGGGGGGGTTTAGTTTTTAATTGGAGGAATACTGCTTTGCAATTCTGTGTTGGCTTCTACCATACAAGAGTGTGAATCAGCCACACTGATTATATACATATATATTATACATATATATCTATCTCTTACAAAGACACTTGTTATGATGTTTAGACACCACCTGATAATCCAAGATAAGCTTCTCATTTTTAGACCCTTAACTTAGTGACATCTTTTGCCATACGATATAATATTCATTCTTTTGCTTCATCTGGTAGTATTCAGTTGGGGTCATTTTTTTCAGCCTACTATCTGCTGCCTTACTGTTTCTTTGCAGTCTTTGGCTTATTCTATCTATCTGGATTTTTTTGTTGTTTGTTGATTATTGTTCTGTATTCTGGCCCACCTTGTAAAATATCTCTGACATAGCAATGGCCTGTACCATTGTGATTTTTTTCATTCTCTCCTATGTTGAATTCTAGAATGAAAGTCAGCAAGCTGCAGCCCGTGAATCACATCCATTCCATTGCTTGTTATTGTGCAACCTGCCAAATAAGAATAATTATACATTTTTATTTTATTAAAACAATTTTTTTCTTCTTTCTTTTTATTTTTTAAATTATGAAAGTATGATAACACATTTACAGGAGACTTGGAAAATACAGAACAATGTTACATATAGTTCCATTATATATTACAGTTTAAGTAGATAAAGATTTTTTTAGTTGGAATTTCAATATCAAACTCTCAAAAACTAATAGAATGAATAGACAGAAAAGTAGAAGGATATAGTATACTTGAAAAGCTCTATGACCCAATTCAACATAATTAAGACTTTTCACAAAACAGCAGGATACAGATTCTAAGTTCCCATGGACTCTAACTCAGTGTAAAGCCCCAAAGATCTGTTACTTATTTTTATTTTATATTGTACTATATTTTATTTACAGTGTTGTGTTTGTTTCAGGTGTATAGCAAAGTGATACAGTTCCCGTCTTTTGATGGGGAGCTTGTGGTTTATAATATAAATGGCATTATTTTGAGAGAGGGATAACTTAGGTATGGCATTGGGTTTTTTTTCTTTTTGCAGCTTGAGGCAGTTGTAAAATAACTTAATGTAGCTTTTTGCAACTGTGTATTCTATAGTATTTTTTTCATTTGGTGATATTTTAACTGTTAATGTTTATGGCATTGTGCTTTGTACCATTTATTAAACAAAAGATTTTTAAATTAAAAAAAAAATGTTCCCATAGACTATAAGCCAGGAGACACTGGAACATATCCAGGGACATAAAACAAGGTTCAAAGACTTCATGGCCTACAGGTATTGAACTCACAGAGTCTATTCTCTTATCACTGTGTAATTATGTTAGAAATCAATATCAAAAGATGTTTGAAAATAACCCACATATTTTCAAGTGCTATGTCATTTACCAAGAGAGATCTTTGACTTAGCCCTTGAAAGCCTCAATAAAGTTAAGTTTTTACATTTTTAAATGGTTGAAAAAAATCAAGGGAAGAATATTTTGTTCCACATGAAAATTATATGAATTTTAGTTTCAGTATCTGTAAATGAAGTGTCATTGGAACACAACCCTGCTCTTTCACTTATGTATTATATATTGCTGCTTTTGTGTTATGATTGAATAATTATGGCAGAGCCTGTGTGTTCCACAAAGCCAGATGGCAACTCTCTGGCTCTTTACAGAGTAAGCTTGCCAACCTTTGTTTTTGTAGGGGCATCTTGTCTCTGACTTCCAGTATATAGTGGGCACCAAGCATTTGTTGATGAATATTTAACTTGTGGCAAGAATTTCATTAATATCATTAAGGATTTGGGATGATTCCCAAAAGGATTCTTCAAAACTATGGATTAGAAGAATTTTATGTATCATATTATTCATGATTCCGATCTTTTTGGCCCTAAAACTCAAAGAAATACAGAGTAAATGTCTTGCCCCTGAATTTAATTAAATAAACAGGCATCACACCCAGGACTTGAAGCTGGTGAGTGCTGGTTAATTTTACAGAAAACTTTGCTGTGCTGTGATTGCAAGGTGTTTTTTTCAGACGTCTGTCTAAATGTTGCTCTGAAGTTATTTTTTAGAGGTGATTAACATTTACACTCAGTTGACTTTCAGTAATTGTGGGCCTCATGTACAATATGAAATATGAAAGCATTAAGAACAAGAACTGGGTTTCCTAAAGGAGAAGGGATTTTGTCTCAAAATGGCATCACAGAAATCCTGCCAGAATTTCCAACCTGTCATCCCGCCCTGCACATTGTGGACTTTCTAGCCCCCACAGTTACATAAACCCGTTCCTTGTAATAAATCTCCTCTGTCTCTCTCTCAATACGTATCTTCTTGGTTCTGTTTCTTGGGAGAACCCCGGCCGATCCAGCAGGTCAGTCTGATGTGTTGAGCATGTGGACCATCTTCAGGGTTTCTTCCCACCAGGCAGTGAGGATGCTAAGCGTCGCCCTCTCCCCTCATGGAGGTGAGGCCCCTCCAGCAGCATCGCCCTCTCCTTGCTTGACACCTCCTGCAGGCTTCTGCGTTTCACACCTTGTGAAAGGAAATGTGTTATATTTGCTTACAACAAAGTCAGAAATAAGCTCACTGTGTGATGGGGCCGAGGACTTTTTGTGCATCCAAGGTAGTCTGAAGTTTGAGAAGGCTGCGAATGAGGTGATAAAAGAGTCAGACGCAGATGGATCTGCTGAGGAGCAGCAGCTGAGAAAGTGAGTGAGTGTGAGAAGTTTTTCTCCTCTTCTCCCTCTGAAAACAAAAGCTTCCTGTGTGTACACAGTGGAGACCACCAGTTCCATGTCCCTCCGTAACGGTCCTGTCCTGTTACAGATGGTTGCTTTTGTTCTCAAGTTTTGCTGCTTTATCATAAGTGGGTAAAAATACAAACAGCTGCTGTACTTAGCCATTTTCCTCGTATGTCTACACGTTAAGAATTTTTATGTACCAAGATGTTTAAAATTTGTGTCTGATAAACGACTCCGTGTATAAAAAATTATACGTTTCAGTAAAGAATCATTTGAATGAGCATTGACTTATTTTGTATTTCAAGACAAAGTTTATTAGGTGGTGCTAGAAAGTTTATTTTACATACTTTCTATTTCTCCCAACAAGGTGTTAAAAACTGTCAAGTTGCTCCAGGAAATGGTTAACTCTTGATTGACTTGAAGATACTGTCTCTTTCCTGTTCCACCCCCATCCCCACCCTTCCCACACACCTATTGAAGCTGTGTCTTCTGTCAGTTGATTATAATCTTAATATGACATGCTATTTAAGTGTTATTTTAAAGAAGTAGCTGTAACTTTGAGTGGTCATGTCCTATTGAGGCATGTGTTTACCTCTTACACCCGACTTTGTTTTATAATACAAATTAAGTGGTTGGGATGTAAAATAATATCTTCTTACTAAGAATGCCATGTTTAAGTAATGTATCTAAAATCTCTTAACACTCTTTTCATCCTAAAAGTTTTAGTAGTTTCTGTCTATATTTGAATGCTAATGGAAAAAAATAATGATATCTAAAGCAGTGCATTTCAGCAACAGTTCTGCAAGATATTTTTGACCGTTCCAGGGGTCAAGTTCTGTGATAGGTGTGGGGAATACAGAGAGGTCAAAAGATGGGGTCTCTTAAGTTGCTCACAGATTCAAGTTGGAATCAGAGTGTTAATGTGATGAAGAGAGTAGAACCACATTTGAAGAACGGAGATTGCTCAGAGAATTGAGAAATGAATTTGGTTTGTTGGGGACTTAGGAAGACACCCCAGAGAAGTTCACTTATTCTGGGCTTTGAAGGAAAGATATGTGATTTCCACATGAGGAAACTAGTGTGTCAGACTGAGAGGTATTGGTGTCTAGCAGTTTTAAATATGCTGTTATTTCAAAAGCTTAAGTAGAAATCATTTAGGTTTCGTAAACCAGATGGCCTCTGAGGCTCCACACTATGTAGATGATTGTTTTTTAAAAGTGTGTGTGAGGATTAATACTTGTTACAACAATACTATAATGAGATCACATGTGTATTCTAGTATCGAGTATTAGCAATCATTTGTAAGATATTAAGCAGGTACCTGAAGGATGTCCTTGATGTTAATATATAAGTTGGCACTTTTCCTCTTTCTTTTTTCTGCCCTTCCCCTCCCCCCTCACTGCCCTTTGTGGTGATTTTTGCAGTTGGTTAGCCTGCTTCTGATCGGAATTGCTGCATGGGGCATCGGCTTCGGGCTGATTTCCAGTCTCCGTGTGGTTGGCGTGGTCATCGCTGTTGGCATCTTCTTGTTCCTGATCGCGTTAGTGGGGCTGATTGGAGCTGTGAAACACCATCAGGTGTTGCTTTTTTTTGTATCCTTTTTTACAACTGGGAGTTTTGCCCCATTGGGTTTGTTCTTAACTTGTCGATTACTCTTTTTATAACTCTAACTTAAAATTAAATTATTAATTTAATTATTACTATTATATAATAATTATATAATATACAATAATTATATAATATGTATATTATTATATAATTATTACTTAATTATTATTAATTAAAATTAATTATTTTATCAAAATAAAACCATCAGGGGATGAATTGTCAGACAGCAGCTCCTGGCAAGCATTATGTGTATTTGCTCAACCAACCTTAGGAACATTTCTTAGTTAAGTTACTGTATGTTTACATATGCTGTCTTCTTTTCACATCACGAAGAATGTATTCTGCAAGTTCAGTATCATCCTATGTGTATGTTGCAAATTCAGCATTACATTTAACTGATTCAGTGGCCTCTAGCTCCTTTCCAAATCTTTGATATTAGGTTGAGAATTTCTCAGTGATTTTTTAAGACTCGATATTCAGAAAACTTGCATACATTTATCTATATTTATTTCCTGCTTTTTCTGTGTAACAATTTTTATTTTAATCTAAATGAAATTACAATGGATCAGCTTTTATTTTTAATGTTATTGAAGTATAGTTGATTTAAATGTTGTGTTTAATTTCTGCTGTACAGCACAGTGACTCAGTTATACACATATCATATATATTTTTTTCACATTCTTTTCCATTATGGCTTATCACAGGATATTGAATATAATTCCCTGTACTATACAGTAGGACCTTGTTATTTATCCATTCTTATATATATAACAGCTTGCATCTGCTAATCCCAAACTCCACAGCCATCCCTTTGTACTCCCCTTCCCCTTGGCAGCCACAAGTCTGTTCTGTATGACAGAAAGCATTTAAATAATTATCATAGTTAGTATTTTTTTATGTAATTATACCTACAGTGTTTTATCAAAATAAAAATTACATGTATTCTTTTTGATGTTTCTCTAAGTGCCATTGTTCTATTTTCTAGGTGGCTTTCTTTTAGTGCATTGTGAAGTTGTCAGTACCTCGGTTTTATGTTATTCTAAATATTTCCAGAAATATACTTAACTTTGATTCTCAGTACATGATTATTCTCTTGCTTGTATTTATTGTCCAGTTTTCTGTATCATGTGCTTGTTTAGCCCTGAACCAGGAGCAACAGGTAAGCAAAGATTTGTTTTCTTTCTGCTTTATTATACCACATAGTATGGGAAAAAGAGGGAGGTGGGAGGAATGATTGGAATATAAAATAATTTCTTCCTGTTCAGAATGCCACTTCCCTCTATGTAGCCGAAGTCTCTTGTGCCTGATTGCTTTCATGGGGCTGATTTGAGCCCTACATCAGATGTTGCTATTTTTTGCATCTTTAGAAGTAGAATTTTTCCCTTACAGGGTCGAAAAGTGCTCTTGCTAATGGGTTTTCACCCAGTCTTTCCCTGCCGATATACAATGAAACATGTGCTCCAGAATGTTTGCGGTTTCATTCTGGCAATTATTCTTATCAAGCTTTAATTTGTTTGAAGAATATGGGTCTCAGTTTTGGGGCAATGGAAAATTTGTCTTGCTGCATTCTGGGAACTAAGCCTTTGAACCAAGTGCTTCTTTGAAACTGCATGTGAACATGAATTTTTAATTCTTGAGGTAGAAATGGTGCCTTCTTTTTGTTGCAGATTGAGGTATAACCCTTTGAAAAGTTTCGATGGTCTTATAAAGAGTGTTTTTTTAGGTACACACAGTATTAAGAGTTGCAGGCCCCAGCTTTATACATTTTATGCAGGAGTAACACATTTTATTTATTTATTGATGGCCACACTGTGTGGCATGTGGGATCTTCCCCAACCAGGGATTGAACATGTATCCCCTGCAGTGGAAGGACAGAGTCTTAACCACGGGACCGCCAGGGATGTCCCATATTTTAATGTGTATGTTAAATGCGTTTTTCTAGGCTCAGCTCCTGGAAGTTGGTTGGAACAATACAGCAAGTGCTCGGAATGACATCCAGAGAAATTTAAACTGCTGTGGGTTCCGAAGTTTTAACCCAAATGACACCTGTCTGGCAGTAAGTACAAAGTATAAAATATTTTTGGAGACGTATTGCATACAGATGGGCTTCCCTGGTAGTTCAGCTGGTGAAGAATCTGCCTGCAATGCAGGAGACCCCGGTTCGATTCCAAGGTCAGGAAGATCCCCTGGAGAAGGGATAGACTACCCACTCCAATATTCTTGGGCTTCCCTGATGGCTCAGCTGGTGAAGAGTCTGCCTGCAATGTGGAAGACCTGGGTTCGATCCCTGGGTTGGGAGGATCCCCTGGAGAAGGGAACTGCTACCCACTCCAATATTCTGGCCTGGAGAATTCCATAGACTGTCCATGTGTTTCTCAAAGAGTCGGACATGACTGAGCGACTCTCACAGTAGCACATACAGATAAATAATGGTTGACATGGAAGACATGGACTTTCTGATGCTGAATTGTACTTAAAAAAACTTTTTTATATACCAGTGTTCCATTCTATGTACACTATTGTATTGATTGTCTGTTCTCAAGTATCCATTCCTGAGGGTCCTGAATATCCCAGGGCCCAGACAGACACTAAAGATGATTTGGGTTCTTTGCCTCTAATTCCTTCCCATTCAGCTCCTCCCAGAAAAAGTTGTGAAAGGCAAGTAATAGTAGGTTAGTAAATATCTTTGTTTGGAAGCTTATTGGGGTGGGAGGAAGAGAGTGGTCTGTATTAAATTGGGCTTGTCAACCAGCTATACATCTCCAGGGTGGAGGACACATGGAACCATCCTCCTTCCTCTCTCCCTTCCTCCCCATCACAACTTCATGCCCTTCCTGTCTGAAAGCTAAGCTAGCAATGGACCAATCAGAGCCATCCTGTTGATCATGCCTAACTCCTAACTCCTGACCTTGCAGGTCCAACCCAGTCCTTTATGGGGATAGTGGAGCTTGGAGCTTAGCTCTCCTGGGTAGTTCAGATGTGTTTATGTTTTGGGGAAACTTCTATTACCCGCTTGCTGAGCCCTGAGCTGGATATCCCCTCATTGAGGTCTCCTTTGTGGGATTATTAGTTTTCTATTGCTGTGTATTACATTATCACAATTTTAGTGGTTAAAACAACGTCCATTTATTACCTTACTTTTCCTAAGTCAGGCGTCTGGGCTTGGTTTGACTGGGTCCTGTGCTCAGGATCTCACCGGAATGAAGTGTCAGCCAGGGCTGCAGTCTCCTCTGAGGTTTGGGGTCTCCTCCGAAGCTACAGTGGGCCAAATTCAGCTTCTGGTGGTTGTAGGACTGAAGTTCCATTTTCTTGCTGGTGTCTCCCAGCTCCTGGAAGCTGCGGTCAGGTCTTAACTATACAGCCATCTCACAACACAGCTTCGTTTTATGAAGACAGTGGCTTACCTAATGCCACGTAAACATGGGAGAGAGGACCCATCATATTCACAAATTCTATCCACTCTCCAGGGGTGATTATTCAGGGATGGGAATCTTGGGAGCCAGCTTAGGATTTTGGATACTGCTAAAGAAGAGTGGTCCCCAAATGGATATGATATTCCAGACGCTAATTTTTATGTGGGTGGCTTTTTTTTTTTTTAACTTGCTCATTATAAATGCACTTTGCAATACAAATTCTTTTTTTTTTTAATTGATACAGAGCTGTGTGAAAAGCAGCCGCCCATGCTCACCCTGTGCTCCGATAATAGGAAAATACGCGGGAGAGGTTTTGAGATTTGTCGGTGGCATTGGCCTCTTCTTCAGTTTTACAGAGGTATGTCCATATAACTCAGAATCTTCACACCTTTGTCGCAGGGACAAACAGGGATTTCTGTTTTCTAGGGCACGAGGGCATGGCATTTCGCCTTAGCATGGCACTGAACTTTTGGAACATATTGATGGATATTTTCACTGAGAACTAATATTGCAATAGGAGGACCCCTGTCTTGAAATCAGAACATAGAGCTTCCTTTGTAAGGAAATGCTTGATCATTAAATTATGTAAAATAAATAGATGAAATGAAGAGACTAGATTGAGTCATCTCTAGGGTCTCTTCTATTTCTAGAGTTGTATGATAAATTATAATTTTAAATATAATTTTGGCATAGGTAGCACATTCACATTGTTTAATATATCTGTTAATGTGTGGTATACACACATACATTTACATAAAGGTTTACTTTGGAAATTACCTTCCAACTCCATCCCTCACTTCCCTTTGTTCCTAGCATTTTAAAATCTGTAAGTAACCACTGTTATTAATTTCTTATCTATATAATATTTATATTATGTTAGTATATTATTGTATTGACATACATCTAAGCAAAACCACATACATGTTATTTTGGTAATTTTTGAGGAATGGAGAATTCCTTATTACCTTTGTTGAATGCTTGAAAACCATGGACATTTTTGATGCATCTGAATTGTCAATATGTATTAAAATTAAATTTTTTCTTTAATTCATAAATTCTGCCTGCAGTGCTTTATTTCATGGAGATGTTCATATAACTCTGTAAAATGAATACACAAGAATGCTTATTTGTAACAGTGGACCTTTGGGCCAGCTTGTTTTCCAATTAGAAGCTGGTTAAGTTTGAGTTTACTAGATAAGAGCCAATAGTTAAAAAATGCACTGTGTGGTTAGAAACCTTCTTACCCTGCTTACTATTTGACCTTGGGCAAGTTACTGTCTCTTTCTGTGCTTCTGTTTCTTCATCTTTGCAAACAGGCATAATAATGGAAAGCCCCTATTTCGTAGAGTTGTTGTGATACTTAAAGGAGCTAGTATATATATTAATAAAGCCTGCAGTATTTAGAATAATGCCTGATATATGGCAGGTGCTGTGTGTTTAGCTGCTGGTTTGTAGACATGAGTAAATTTTACATATTATGCCCGCTTAAAAAAAGATGATGGGACCCCTATGATTGTTGTGTTAATTGCTCATGTTACTCCCCTATTTTAGACATAGAATAGCATGTATAGAGTATTGCTGTTAGGTAAGATTGTGCACATAACTATAGAAATGTATGGTAAGCTATTGTAAGAATAAGCATTTATCTTTAAAAGAAAATCAGAAAAATATTACATGTTTTGTATGTTTGAAGTTCACTCTGTCATTTAATTTCTTGGATATTTAGTTTCCCCTTCAGTATGTCCCTATAATAAGTAATTACATGGTTAACTTCCTTGTATGTAATTTTTTATCTATATTCTCTGGCTTTTTTCTTTGCGTACACCTCCAAAAGTATGTGGGCATTTTAAAAGAGTTTGATAAATATTGCCAAATGGCCATTTGGGGGAGATTTCTACCAGCTTTTGATTTAAGCACTGATTCTTGATATTTGTATCTTAAAAGATACTTGCCAGTTTAATAGGTATAGATAGTATTACAATTCTGTTTGCTCTTTTGGAAATGTGACCAGTGAGTTTGAAAATAAGTTCATGTGTTTTTGGACCACTGGGATTTCTTCTTTTGTCAGTTGCCCGCCTAAAGTCTGTCTTGGTCAAAGCCCTTTGGGTCCCCTGTGGCTCAGTCTATGCCAAAAAGGGGAAATTTTTTTGTAGGATGAGGAGAGTGGGCCACAGGGCCCAGAAAGTGTCTAGAAAGAAGGGCCCAGGACTGGGGCTCACCAGCCACACAGACGGTTGTCTGTTCTGCTTTCTCTCTTCCCTTCTCTCCCATCCCCTCTTCCTCTTGTCTGTCACTCTGCTTGCCTTCTTGTTCTGCTTGCAATTTCTTGGGCACTGACTTTACTTTTTTTATGACTTTTAAATCAAATTTATAGATGTAACGTTTACGTAGTTAGATTTATTGCTTTTACCTACGTGGTTTACGCAGTTGATTTGTATGTTTAGAAAGGCCTTTCTCATTTTGATTATATATGTTAAAAATGATTAAAGCAGACAGTATAGGTGATATGAACAAACTTTAATGCTTTGTGGACAGTCTCCTTTTGGAGAATAAGGCAGAAGGCAAGGATCATTTATAGGATAAAGAATAAGGAAGAGAATAATAGAAAATATCTGCTTAGCTGGGCCACAGAATCAGTCTTGTTTGGGAGGAGGTCTAGAGTTGGCTTGGCCTTTGAGGATTGGCTGGCCATAAATACTGCACTTCCAGAGAAGTGGAGCATTTACAGGGACACAGAAGTTACCCAAGTATTTTTACTCATTGATATGGCACCCTGGATAATATTATAGCAGCTTCATCTTGGGCCTAGAAGTTTATTTCTCTCTGTACAACTAAATATAAAAATACATACATATATTTCAGGTTTATTGAGGTATAATTGACAAAACTGTAAGGTATTTAAAGTGTGCATCATGATGATTTGACGTATGTGTACAGGTGGAAGGTCTTCCCTGTAGCTCAGACGGTAAAAGAATCTGCCTGCAATGCAGGAGACCCAGGTTTGATCCCTGGGACAGGGGAACCTGGCAGCTACAATCCGTGGAATCACAAAGAGTCGGACACAACTGAGCAGCTTAACGCTACTACATTATACATGGGAAAAGATTCCCCCATCAATTTAATTAACATACCCATTACCTTCCATATTTACCTATTTTTTTTGGTGAGAATGTTTAAATTCTACTTTATCAGCAAATTTCAGTTGTACAATATGGTGTTATCAACTACAGTCACCATGTTACACATTAGATCTCATTTTGTGTGTGACATGTATTGCACTTATGTATATAATGTATACACACATATGTATAAAATGTATAATTAATATAGATAGCACATTATATACATGCATGTGTGTGTATTTTACATATTTTATTCTAATTCAATTTTTGTTTCCCTTCAAGAAGGAAAAGTCCACTCTTAGCTATAATGATCAAAGTGGAAATAAAGACCAAGCTTAGTATTCACTTTTTTAAGGAAGTTTCCCCTGATATCCCTTTCTAATCTAAGCATTTTTTCATTTTACTTTTTCTCAGGAAAGAGCCATCTTACTTCTGGGTTGGTCATGGCATCGATCCAAGAAAATTCATATACCACTTGAAAACAATTCTGTGCATGTTTCCTATCTTTCCTTGAAAAGGAAATTGGACTTTTGTCATAAAAACTTGACAATATAGATGGGAAAAAAATCAGAATGACCAATCTGAATATGCTTCATTAGCCAGAGTCAACAATTATCAGAATATTGCCACATGGTTTCTTTTTTATATCTGGGATGTATTTTGAGAATTTAGTCCTTTTGAGCAGCTCCATTTTCTTCTCATCAGATCACACTGCCATCAGCTATGCATATTTTTTTTTAAAGAGGACTGTATTTTTAGAACAGTTTTAAGTTCACAGTGGTAATGAGAGGAAGGAACAAAGATTTCCAGGATCCCCCAACGCCATCCCACCCATGCGCAGCCTCCCACGCTCTCACGACTACTCACCAGATGGTGCATTTGTCACACTTAACCCACACTGGCACATCATAACCACACAAAGTCCATAACCTCCGTTAGGGTTCACTTTTGGCGTTGTACAGTCTATGAGTTCTGACAAATATATCCGTTATTATGGTATTATACAGAGTATGTTCACTGCCCTAAAAATCCTCTGTGCTCTGTTCATTCCTCCCAGCCCCCATTGTTTTTTAAAATACTAATTATTTAAGAGTATAAACAATGGGTCTTAGATTTCTCAAGTGTTCTTTCATGGAGTTCTTCTTTCTACACCAATTCCTTTTGAAACCTAACTAGAGATTTTAATAACATTTTATCCAATCTGATATTTTTTGGATCTATACACACTCTCACTTTTTAAATTTTTATTCAGTATTCACAGAATCAGCAATTCTCAGAACTTGAAGGGATGAATCTAACTAGCGGATGATTTCTTGTCATAGAAGAAATAGAAAGATTTCATTTGAACTATTTGTAACACATGAAAATAAATTTAAACCATCAAAGAAACATTGACTTAAAATCAAAAAAGAAGTTTTAAAAGTTAGTGCATGTGCTTTGTAGAAACTTTTGAAAATACAGAAAATTGTGAAGCTGAAAGATTGTTTATCTACTACCTGAAGTTACCTACTCATAAATCATCGACATTAATAATTTGGCATATTACGTTATATCTTTCTACATTTAATAAATATAAAAATAAATAACAAAGGACACACTTGTTGCACATGCACACTCTGCTGCTGCTGCTGCTTAGTCGCTTCAGTCGTGTCCGACTCTGTGCGACCCCATAGATGGCAGCCCACCAGGCTCCCCTGTCCCTGGGATTCTCCAGGCAAGAACACTGGAGTGGGTTTCCATTTCCTTCTCCAATGCATGAAAGTGAAAAATGAAAGTGAAGTCGCTCAGTCGTGTCTGACCGACCCTCAGCGACCCCATGGACTGCAGCCTTCCAGGCTCTTCCGTCCCTGGGATTCTCCAGGCAAGAGTACTGGAGTGGGGGTACCATTGCCTTCTCCGGTTGTGTACTCTACATCGACATTTTATAAAACTGTACTTTGGTGACCTACCATGTCCTGGGTATAGGTTCTAGAATCAGCAGAGTTCATGATCAGGTCTAGTCAAAGTTACCATTGAAAACCTTTAAATCATGAGCACGTTTGTAATTGAAAAATCCAATATAAATAATTATCTAACTTGGATCTTTCTGTGTTTCGGGCATGACCTTCCTGTCAAGCTCTCCCTGGTTGCAAGGAGATAGTGGTTTGGCAATGGGACACAAAGAAGAGGTAGCCTTGTTTTGTCACAGTTGAATTGGAGGAATTAAACTTTAAGTAGGAAGTCAAGAAACACCTGGAGTAACAGGCAAATTTGGCCTTGGAGCACGGAATGAAGCAGGGCAAAGGCTAATAGAGTTTTGTCAAGAGAACGCACTGGTCATAGCAAACACCCTCTTCCAACAACACAAGAGAAGACTCTACACATGGACATCACCAGATGGTCAACACCGAAATCAGATTGATTATATTCTTTGCAGCCAAAGATGGAGAAGCTGTATACAGTTAGCAAAAACAAGACCAGGAGCTGACTGTGGCTCAGATCATGAACTCCTTATTGCCAGATTCAGAGCTAAATTGGAGAAAGTGGGGAAAACAACTGACCATTCAGATATGACCTAAATCAAATCCATTATGATTATATAGTGGAAGTGACAAATAGATTCAAGGGATTAGATCTGATAGACTGCCTGAAGAACTATGGGCAGAGGTTTGTGACTTTGTATAGGGAGCAGGGATCAAGATCATCCCAAGAAAAAGAAATGCAAAAAAGCAAAATGGCTGTCTGAGGAGGCCTTACAAGAAGCTGTGAAAAGAAGAGAAGTGAAAAACAAAGGAGAGAAGGAAAGATATAAGCATCTGAATGCAGAGTTCCAAAGAATAGCAAGGAGAGATAAGAAAGCCTTCCTCAGTGATCAATGCAAAGAAATAGAGGAAAACAACAGAATAGGAAAGACTAGAGATCTCTTAAAGAAAATTAGAGATACCAAGGGAACATTTCATGCAAAGATGGGCTTGATAAAGGACAGAAATGGTATGGACCTAACAGAAGCAGAAGATATTAATAAGAGGTGGCAGGAATACACAGAAGAACTGTACAAAAAAGATCTTCATGACCAAGATAATCATGATGGTGTGATCACTCACCTAGAGCCAGACATCTTGGAAAGTGAAGTCAAGTGGGCCTTAGAAAACATCACTACGAACAAAGCTAGTGGTGGTGATGGAATTCCAGTTGAGCTATTTCAAATCTTGAAAGATGATGCTGTGAAAGTGCTGCACTCAATATGCCAGCAGATTTGGAAAACTCAGCAGTGGCCACAGGACTGGAAAAGGTCAGTCTTCATTCCCATCCCAAAGAAAGGCAATGCCAAAGAATGCTCAAACTACCGCACAATTGCACTCATCTCACACGCTAGTAAAGTCATGCTCAAAATTCTCCAAGCCAGGCTTCAGCAATATGTGATGTTCAAGCAGGTTTTAGAAAGGCAGAGGCACCAGAGATCAAATTGCCAACATCCGCTGGATCATGGAAAAAGCAAGAGAGTTCCAGAAAAACATCTATTTCTGCTTCATTGACTATGCCAAAGCCTTTGACTGTGTGGACCACAATAAACTGTGGAAAATTCTGAAAGAGATGGGAATACCAGACCACCTGACCTGCCTCTTGAGAAACCTGTATGCAGGTCAGGAGGCCGCAGTCAGAACTATACATGGAACAACAGACTGGTTCCAAATAGGAAAAGGAGTACGTCAAGGTTGTATATTGTCACCTTGCTTATTTAACTTATATGCAGAGTACATCATGAGGAACACTGGGCTGGAAGAAGCACAAGCTGGAATCAAGATTGCTGGGAGAAATATCAATAATCTCAGATATGCAGATGACACTACCCTTATGGCAGAAAGTGAAGAGGAACTCAAAAGCCTCTTGATGAAAGTGAAAGAGGAGAGTGAAAAGGTTGGCTTGAAGCTCAACATTCAGAAAACAAAGATCATGGCATGTGGTCCCATCACTTCATGGGAAATAGATGGAAAAACAGTGGAAACAGTGTCAGACTTTATTTTTTTGGGCTCCAAAATCACTGCGGATGCTGATTGCAGCCATGAAATTAAAAGACGCTAACTCCTTGGAAGGAAAGTTATGACCAACCTAGATAGCATATTAAAAAGCAGAGACATTACTTTGCCAACAAAGGTCCGTCTAGTCAAGGCTATGGTTTTTCCCGTGATCATGTATGGATGTGAGAGTTGGACTGTGAATAAAGCTGATCGCCGAAGAATTGATGCTTTTGAACTGTGGTGCTGGAGAAGACTCTTGAGAGTCCCTTGGACTGCAAGGAGATCCAACCAGTCCATTCTAAGGGAGATCGATCCTGGGTGTTCATTGGAAGGACTGATGCTAAAGCTGAAACTGCAATACTTTGGCCACCTCATGCGACGAGTTGACTCACTGGAAAAGACTCTGATGCTGGGAAAGGTTGGGGGCGGGAGGAGAAGGGGACGACCGAGAATGAGATGGCTGGATGGCATCACTGACTCTATGGACATGAGTTTGAGTGAACTCCGGGAGTTGGTGATGGACAGGGAGGCCTGGCATGCTGTGATTCATGGGGTCGCAGAGAGTCGGGCACGACTGAGTGACTGAACTGAACTGACTGAACTGAGAGTATGGCTCCAGGTCATGAGTATTTAATTTACTTGATGGCTCTGTTTCCCCTAAGGACTGTAACTTGCATTATCAGCTTGTATCCTGGGTTGATAATAAAAGTATTTAACAATCTCAAAGCTTCTAACCAGAAGTTCCCTGTGTGCCTGTGTTTCTGAGACAGGGGCAGGGAAATGATGGTCGGGCAGGTTGAGGGATGGTGGAGAAGTTACTCCTTGGCATCAGGTGTGAAAGGATTTCAGTCTGAACTGAATATGAGTGTGGCTGAAATGGCAGATGTTGAGAATGGCCGGTAGCACATCAGATTCTTCTCTCATCAACAAACATAATTAGATGCATAGACCCCATATTTGAACCCTGGGTCTAGCACTCATGACCTGACCTGGGTGACTGTTATCCAGTTGTTTAACCTCTCCATGCCTCAGTTCCCTCATTGGTGAAATGAGGATAATGACAATTCCTATCATAAAGAGTTTTTGATCGAATGGTATGAATTTGTGAAGTGTGAAGAACAGAGCTAGACACAAAGTACTCTTTGTGTGTTTAAGTAAATTCCCCCCACCCCGCCTCATCCTGCAGACTCCAAACCAGACCTTCCACTTCTTGAAATTAGACTTGTCTTTCCTTGATTCAGCTCACAAACCAGCAGCCCCTACATCCTTAGATGTTGTAACAACTATATAAACATTGCCAGTCATGAATTTCCTTTTTTTTTTCTTGGCCATGTCTTACAGCTTGTGGGATCTCAGTTCTCTGACCAAGTATTGAACCCAGGCTGTGACAGTGAAATCCAGAATCCTAACCACTAAGCCACCAGGGAACTCCTCTGCCAGTCATGAGTTTTATAGTAACTCGAGAATTATTACTATGGTAAATGGAGAAAATTTTGAATTTGCCACAATTCTCTAGAGGTAGTTTCAACAGCTAATGAGTAGTTATGAAGTCAAATGGACAAAATTTAGATTAAAAGTTGGCCTAGCTCTGAAATATGGAAATATAATTTGAATTTCATTTTGTTCCATTAAATTTTGTCTAAGAATTTTTGAGTATTTTAAATAAATCAGTTTTGAGGTAGCAGGATCACCAGAATGAACATTCTTAATTAAAAAAAAAAAGATTCTATTGGTTATCTCATTCGTGAACATGGTGTGGGAAATGTCATAATCACTACTTAATTACTCTTCTGAAAGTATACATCCCCCCACCTTTGGAGAGGTAGGAATTACATTTTTTATGATCTGTGTTGGAAAATGTATTTATTGCAGGGTTTTTGTTATTGCTTAATTTTCGCTGAACTCAGTCTGAATTAGCAAAACATATGATATTTTAGCTGTTAAGACAAGTTAGTGTTTGTAATCGTTTCCTTTTGCACTCTAATAAGTAACCACACTTGTAGTAGCTTAAAGCAACACAGATTTACTGTCTTAAACTTCTGGAGGTCAGAAGCTTAAAGTGGAGACTGTTTCTGGAAGCTCTAGGAGAGACCTGTTTCCTTGCCTTTCTGCCTGCGCTCCTTGGCTCGATTCCAAATTGACATTTTTCCATCTTCAAAGCTAGCAGCATGGCGTCTTCTGACTCTCCTTGCTAATGCCTCTGTTGTCACATTGCCTTCTATCTCTTGGCTCTATCTCTGGTTTTTGTCCTTCCTGCTTCCCTCTTTCAAGGACCCTTGGGATTACATCACAGAGTTTGCTCTCCTGATATCTTTGTCTCATGAGCTTGAACGCAGTCATGTCTGCAGTGTCCCTACTATGGTGTAAGATAGTATGTTCACAGGTTCTGAGGATTATGGTGTGGACAAGCTCAGACCACCATTAGTCAGTCTACCCTAATGTTCAGTTTCTCTTAGGGCATCTAATTTGGGTGACTTACTACATTTTAAAAAGAAGTCTTTCCCTCTTTGAACAAACAACACAAAGTGCTTCAGAGAGTTCAGATTATTTTATGGATCAATTGAGTAAACACGCACAACTGTTACTTTCTCTTTCTTCTTTTCTCCCTTCCGTTCCAGATCCTGGGTGTTTGGCTGACCTACAGATACAGGAACCAGAAAGACCCTCGCGCTAATCCTAGTGCATTCCTTTGATGAGAAAACGAGGAGCATCTTTCATATGCTGATCTTGTACATTTCCTCTAAGTTAAGCTAATTTGCCTGTTTAAGGAAACAGTACCTGAAAAATTACATTATTGACAGTGGAATTATATATTTTTATGTTTCTCTAAATGTTTTTCTTTGTCCATTGCTGAAACAAGTCTGAAACTTGTGGTCTCCTCTGAACCTCAGTGGTAGCTGTAATCTACTGTTTTTCACAGTGTCTGGCACTGTCTACTGTGGCCTTTCTTAGCATTTTTACCTGCAGAAAAACTTTGTAAGGCACTACTGTGTTGATCATATTGTGACTCTTAATGTACATCTAACTGGAATAATTGTTATGTGGCACTGTGCTGTATAGATAGTTCTTATTGGAAAAAAAGAGTTGAAGTTTATTAAAGCCAGAAAGTATGAGATTATTGTAAGTTCAACAAGGGAAATCTAAACTCCCCAGTTTTTTGTCCTTTTAGGAAAGAAGTGATGTGGTAAATATTGTTAATATAAAAGTGATAATTTAGTTCTGATAGTTTAGTCTTTCTGATCACACTAATGTAGTCTAGAAATAGTTATGTCTTTAGGAAAGTATGGTTTAGGTTTTGATTTTTACAGGTAAGTGCAAAGGAGAAATGATTTCCTGATTGTCCTAATGTGTAACATTTACCTTCAGCCTTCAAAATGAAATGAGTTTGAGAAATTCAGAAAGTATATCTATATATAATCTTGGTATTCTTTTATAATAATTTGAAGTCCAAAAGATTGCTTTTTTAAACAAGTTACTATTAATGCATTGGCCCACGTAACAAAACGATATTTGATTATCTTACAAATTCTAAATACCCTTCTCATGAAATTTCTCAGTATTGTCACAGCAACTCGTCAAATCCAAGCATATTTGAATGTGATCTCCCATAATTTGAAATTTAAATAGTATTGTGGTTCTGTATATTATGTTAAAAAATTAAAGTATGGAAACCTTTCTTCGTCTTTGAATGTTTGAATTAAAAGAAAGTAATGGAAGGGTTGATAAATGAATTAAGTGAAGTCGAATTCTCTTTTTTGCCTTGGGTTCACTCTGACTGACTTAGAACAGAGTCGCAATTTCAGTCTGTAATCCAAGCATGGAATTAACTTCCAGCACCAGTAGTCGTGCCTAAGTCTTTTCTTGAAATGTTTCAGTGTCTAATATTTTCTCCACGTGAAAATTGTTTTTTGAGAGAAGTTGCTTGTCTTGGTGGGGGGAAATATAGAAGTTCTTTCCTGTCACTAAAAATGACTAATTTCCTGTAATATTTTATGTAGTGTGTGATATTTCATTAGTAATTGTTCTGATGCTTTTAGACCAAGAAAGAGGAGAAATGACTGACCTATAGAATTTTAGAGCATTTTGTTAGTGGGTACTTACATGCCTCTGACAGACTGGCTCATCTTTTAAGAAAACTAACTTCTCTCCGTGCAATTCCCATGCTATTGTAGACAAAGAAAAACCATCTTTCCCTCTATTCTCCTGAGTTCTTGGCTGAGACCCCACTTAACAAATGTCAGATAACAAGAGAAACAACAGAAGTTTATTAACATGTATACCTCATGTACATATAGGAAATATCCAGAAAAACAGATTAACTCTTTGAGCTGGCTCAAGCCATTGTCTTAATACCATCTTTAGCTAAGGGCAAAAGAAAGGTGTGTGTGTGTGTGAGAGAGGGGGTGGTGGTGGTCAGGAAGCCAGTTATGGGAAGTTACCAGGAAAGGCATAGTAAACAAGGATGAGGTTTGTTAGCAGTTTTAAGCCAGTGCTATTGATAAGAGTTTTCGGTGATTTGGAATCAGTGCTTCTCTTCCTGGTACAGTGAAGGAGACGTATTTACAAATGGAGATTTAAATGTAAGTTTATCTTACAGAAGAGTACATTTTTACTCTTTTTTTCAGAGCTTCTCCTGTCTGTTGTTTCTCCAAAATAATTGTTGCAAGAAAGGGGACCCCTTAGGTCCCAAGAGTTGAACAGTTGTATAACACTCAGAAGTGAATTGTCCGAGGAGACACACGTGCTGACAGAACAAGAGACTTTATTGAGAAGGGTCGCCTGCGCGGAGAGAAGCAGGCTAAGGGAGCCCAAGAGGACTCTTCTGCCATGTGGCTCGCTGTCTTGGGTTTTGTGGTGATGCGATTAGTTTGTGGGTTGTCTCTGGCCGATCTTTCTGACTCAGGGTCCTTCCCAGTGGCTCACACATCGCTCAGTCAAGATGGATTCCAGCGAGGAGGATTCTGGGACGATGGATGGACTCGCATCTCCTGTCGCCTTCCAACTTTTTGACCCAAGTTCTTCCGGGTGGTGGTGACCTGTTAGTTCCTTACCAGGATCTCCTGTTAGAAAATAACTCATGCAGATGGTTTCTGTGATTGCCTGAGCAGGGTGGGCAGTTTCAGTCGGCGATTCCCCTCACATAAGCGGCTCACGATGATCTTTATGCCAAAGAGGCACTTTCTGGGGTGACATGTTCTGTCCTCCTTCAATGTCACACAGGGCTCAGGGCAACCCTAAAAATGTTCCCATTTGTACCGTGAGATTGTGACACATGAAGGAAGTGAGATTTTTGGACCCTGTCTTCCTTTATTTTGTATCTTCCCCATTTGCTGCATTTTGAAGTTTCCATGAGGTTCTGGAATCTCCTAATAGAATACTTTTTCTTGGTACAAATGATTCTATGTGGAAAGGGGCTGTTCCACAGAAAAGCAACCCATAGTTTTGGTTTGTGCTCTAATTGCAACAGCATTATTTAGGTCAACTCAGTTACAGCCCGGAGATTGAGAGAGAAGCATGAATCTTTAGGGCCATTAACCTCTGAGTCCCAGATGGCTGTTGGTGAACCTGCTGAAGTCTGACTGATCCCAGGATGACAGGAGGGCCGCTGCCTGTGTGCACAGAAATTTTGCCACAAAAACAGTTTGTGAATTCCGAGGAGGGTGCATGTCGAATCAGGGTCTGCCTTGACCGACAACAGAGTGAAGGCTAAAGACTCTAGAGCTTCTTTCTTCTAAACCTAGCACTTATTTAAAAAGACAAACAAAAACTCGGCTATGAAAAATTCTCTCGTCCTCTGTATATGTATTTCATTTAGAGAAATGTTTTAGAGAAACATAATGCTACTACAGATGGAAAATTTTGAGGCTATACATTCTAGAAATTTCAGCTCATATAGCTTAAATTCCTCTCAGCTCCTGTGTCTGAGCCACCGTGATTTTGGTGTGAAAACCAGTTATACGTGTTCAACTTCAGTAATGTGTTGCTGAATGGAACCTTTCAGAGGAAAAAGGAACCAGAAGAGCGACTTTTAGTACTTCATTTCCTTCAGCCAGAAACAACCTCACACTGTTTTTCTAAATATTTGTTTAGCCCTGTTTAAGTTTATTCATCCTTTTGAAAATGCACTGTGTAAATATATGAAACCATTTCACCGCTTACCTGGCAGTGAGAAAGTTAGAATCATGTTTCTACATAGTATTTTCTAGGGGAAAAACACTTTCAGACGTCATGGTTGTGCAAATAGGGACAGTCACATGTCAGTTGCTTAATTGGAGATGACAATAGGGTGAAAGACCACGTTGTCCAGGTGTCTGGATAAGAGAGGGGGTTTGTCTAAAGCTGTTGTGCCCTTGGTATGTTTGAGGCTAACGGTTGATTTTTACACCAGGCCCTCCATGCCAGGTGCAGTTAATCACAAGGTGGGTTTTCAGAGAATGTTTTCTAGATAATTTTAAAGGGGCAGCGCTCTTTGCCCCACGCTTCCACCTGACCCCAGAGGGAGAGGGAGAAAGAGAAAAGAGGCCAGACAGAGCTTTTCGTGTTGAAATGTTTCTGGAATGTCACTATCACAATTGTAGTAGTCGCTGACAATTGTAGTCTTTGAAGTGACTCTTGAGACAGTGGGAAAGGGGAAAAGCAGACCCCCTTCCCCCTCTGAGTGCCAGGCTGCTTCTCCCCTGCCTTCCCTACTCCTCTCCTCCTCTCTCTTCTCTCCCCTCCCCTCCGGAAACTCAGCTTTTGGAGTTCTTTTGCGGAGAAGGGCTTCAGGGAGTTGCCCGTGAGTTAAAATATTTGTCGAAGAATGGACTTTGCCACCCCCTGGAGGGTGAAACCACTCTGCTTGCTTTGGGCATCTTGCTTTTGACAGGTGGGTGAGGTCACAACTTGACAAGTGGCCTTTTAGTAAGTCGGCTGACTTCATCTGGCCTTTGAAGTCTGCTCCTTGGTGGGGCCCTGGAAAGTTCCGGTCTTGCCTTTGAGCTCTCTTTCTTCTCCCCCTCAGCTTCTGTTCTCACCAGGGATTACTAAATATGGGACCTCAGTAGCTACCTAGGATTACTGAAGGCATCAGACAAGCAGAAAACCAGAGCAGAGTTAGCTGGTCCTAGATGGTCCTTTGAAGACCACGGTTCTAAAACAGGTGTAGTCAGGTATGTTGATCATCTATATAAATGACTTTTACAGATGTTTTTGTTACTAATTTTTTTCCAGAATTTGTCCCTGCCCCCTCCCCTGCATACTGTGGGACCTCAGACAAAACTGATTAAAAAAACTGAAGATGGTAAAATATACATGGCATAAAATCTATCATTTTAACCCTCAAGTATGTAGTTTGGTGTTACTAAGTACATTCACATTGTTGCACAACCATCACCACCACTCATTTCTAGAATTTTTTCATCTTCCCAAACTGAAACTCTGTTAAATAATAATCCCTCATTCCTCCCTGCCTTCAGCAGCTGGCAACCACCATTCTACTTTGACTTTATGGATTTAACTAATATACATGCCTCATATTGAAATGGGGCAGAATTTGTGGCTGGTTTATTTCACTTAGCATAATGTCCTCCATATTCATCTATGTTATAGCCTATGTCAGAATTTCCTTTCTTTAAAGGTACATAATACTCCATTCTATATGTATATCACATGTTTTGTTTACCCGTTTATTCATCGATGGATATTTGGTTTGCTTCCACCTCCAAGGTGCTGGGAACAATGGTGCTATGAATGTGAGTGTATAGTATCTTTGGGGTACCTACTCAGAAGTGGAATTATCAGAGGCGTGATAATTCTGTACTTTTCGAGGAATGGTCATATGTTTTCCATAGTAGCTGCACCATTTTATATCCTGTCTAGGTTACCAACAGTTTTATTCAGCTGTTTGAAATAAGACTCTAGTCTTAAAGCATTCTTCCATTTCTCCCTCAAGGTATGCTTTCACGTAAGTTTATTTAAACACAAAGGAAAGATTGTGAGATGACAGTAAAGGACTTGGTGGAAAGAGCAGGCACTCTTAACATTTCCATGAGCTAAAACAACACTTTTTATGTTTGCAACTTCTCTTTCTAACCTGTGTACAGACACATTTCCTGTACTTGCAGTTATAGCATAGAAACTCTTAAAAATTCTTTTTCACTTGTCTTTTTTGTTTCTCTATATGATGTTTATAACTTATTGATGACAGTATAGTGCATTTTGTGTTAGGGAACTAAGTAATCATTAGATTTGGAGGTGGTGTTTAAATAATGTTGCCATAGGCATCTTCACAGAACAATTTCTCTTGAATGATTTCACTGGGACAAATTCTTGGAAGTAGAGGAAACTGGGTCAAAGTTGATCAATTTTTTAAAATGACTATTACTCTGTCACTTTTCTATGGGAGACATTTTCCTTGCAACCTTAGAGATGTATTTATATTAGACTTCTGGAGATGTTTTTATATTTTATAAATTATATGGGTTGCTAAAATAACATTCAATGAATTTTAAGGGCTTAATCATATTTCATATCAGCCCAACTGAAAAAAAAACCACTTTTATTGTACAATAAGGGAAACCTGAATAGCTTAGAAGTTGTTACTCAAAATGTTTGTTTATTCAAGTAGAGATTCTTTTTTTTTTCTCCAGCTAACCTTCAGAGACATTTCTAAATGGAACATTTAACCTTTTTAAGCACAGTAGGTTACCTGCTTACAAGAAGGGCACCCAGTCCCTCTGGTGACAGTTTTGTTAAGGATTTAAATCATCAGCATAGGCCCAGAACAGATTAGTTCAGAGCTCTTTGACAGTACTGTGTGAGAGGAAGTAGTTTAGAAAGTATTAACTGGGAAAGTTACTAATGCCAAAGGACCTACTCAGAAGGGCTCTATCCAAACAAACAAAAAGTTAATTAAGACAATAGATAACCAATATACAAAGCATGGCACAGACCACCACAACCATTTGGGGGCTAAGGAAGGCAATGGAAGTTGGATGATAAAGGAATTTTGTATAATAATGAATGTGAGATTAAATATGTATTGAAGTCATTAATGGGCTTTCCGGGTGGCTCAGTGGTAAAGAATATGGCTGCCAATGCAGGTCGTGCAGGTTCGATCCCTGGATCCCTGGGTCAGGAAGATCCCCAGGAGAAAGAAATGGTAACTGACTCTAGTGTTCTTGCCTGGGAATCCCATGGACAGGGGAGCCTGGCAGGCTGCAGTCCATGGGGTCGCAAAGGGTTGGATATAATTAAGCACACAGGTACTAAGTACATTAGTGATACTTAGTATTAATTAGTAAGTACGTAGGAATACACATTGCTAATTTTTGCCTTTTCATTGTGTTCATTGGAAAAGGCCCTAATGCTGGGAAAGACTGAGGGCAAAAGGAGAAGGGGGCGACAGGATGAGATGGTTGGATGGCATCTCTGACTCAATGGACATGAGTTTGAGCAAACTCTGGGGGATGGTGAAGGACAGGGAGGCCTGGCATACTGCAGTTCATGGGGTTGCAAAGAGTCCTACACGACTGAGTGACTGAACAACACAGTAACAGTTTTTATCAGGCAGAATACTGAGTTAAAAATAGGTAAAGCTACTCTTCTATTTCTGATGCCACCTTCCCCCTTAACTGTCTAAAGAGAGATCGTGACCTCTGATCTTTACCCCATAGAGGTGATGTCTTTGCTCTTACTGAATTTATTTCAGACCAGTACTCTAAAATCTTAAGAAACCAAATACAGTATGAGGCTGAATTCTCAGGATGTGGTTGGAGTGTGTTCAAGGATACAGGTGTTCTCTGAATGACCTTTTCACAAAATTAGCCTTCTAAAGGAGAAAGCTACCTGTCAGAGGCTTTCTCTGAGAGCAAAATCTAACTAAAAATGAATTGCTAAGTTCAAGTGTGTCTATAGGAGTTTCTGGCCAGTGTGAGGCAAGGTGGTCTTCAATTAGTGGTAATGCTCAGTTGCTAACTCATGTCTGACTCTTTATGACCCATTGACGGTAGCCCACCAGGCTCCTCTGTCCAGGGGATTCTCCAGGCAAGAGTACTGGAGGGGGCTGCCATTTCCTTCTCCAGGGGATCTTTCAGCCCCAGGGATCGAACTCACCTCTCTTGTGTCTCCTGCATTGCAGGCAGGCTCTTTACCACTGAGCCACCAGAGAATTTCTTCAATTAGATACTGATTTGCTCGGGATGCCTTTCTCGATATTCTGTCACCCTGGAGCATATTGTTTGATACTTTTGTTGTTCAAGCTCACGTCTACTTTTAGTCACCCAGTGAGAAGCTATAGTAAGATGAAATGATAATTTTGTCTTTGGGCTTTGTTGCTTGAACTGGGTTTTTCTTGTCCCCTTTTTGAACATTTTGTGTTTAAAACTCCTATTTGGTGAGTAAACAAAATAGCTTTTCATGAAAGACCAGGTTGGGAAAAAAATGAACAGTTTGAACACCCCCTGAAAGGATTTATTTTTTTAAAAATCATGGCTCACTATGGAAGCATATGATATTATTTTCATACATGTATATGTAAAACCAATTTTTTTTTAAAAAAAGCTGTTGTAACATGAAACCATCATCTAATCAATAGGTTCACCAGTGCTTCAGCCTTCTCCACAGTTTTCCAAAACCTCCCCTGGTTCCCAGTCTCAAGGCCCAACACAAAGGGAGGATCTTGCAGATTTTGTGTTTTCTCTACAGTTCAGTCTTCAGCAACTTGAGAGCTTTCTTCATGTTGTCGAGCACTAATAGAGGAAAAAATTACAAGAATGAACATATCATCAGAATTATATTAATAGTTACAGTTTATTCCCAAACTCTAGTATTCTATTTCTTGTTTAATAGGGGCTGTTTTATCATAGGGTGAATAGTTGGTAATCTTGTAAATTTTTTCTAAAAGTATGTGAAATGGCTTTCATTATAATCCAGATCTCTTCCAATGTTTATTAAATTCCTTTTCTACAAGGCATGGTGATATTACCTGTGCAGAATACCTGCCTTTAAGGAGCCCAAAGTTCTATTAAGCTTTATACTGTTGTCTCAAGAATGTTCAATACACTTGGGATGTGCATCCCCTGGTTCTCTCAGCACCCATTGGAGGCATTGCTAATGGACCGGGACATTCTTTCCTGCTGCTAGACACAACCTCACAATCCTTCCCAATATAACGTTCTAGGTCGATGCCACCCAATTGAAATTTCTGTGATGATGAAAAATATTCAGTGTTTCTTCATTGAGTACTTTAAATGTGGTCACCATGTCTGTCGATCAGAATTTTTTTAATTTTCATTTTTAACTGTAGGATAATTGCTTCATAATGTTGTGTTGGTTTCTGCCATACAAGAGGGTGAATCAGCCATAAGTATACATGTGTCCCCTCCCTATTGAGCCTTCCTTTCACCCCCCACCCCAGCCCACCCCTCTCGGTTGTCACAGATCACGGAGTTGAGCTCCCTGTGCTGTGCAGCAGCTTCCCAATAGCTATCTGTTTTACACATGGTGATGTTAATGTTTCCATGCTTCTGTCTCAATTCATCCCATCCTCTCCTTCCCCCACTGTGTCTGCAAGTCTGTTCTCTATGACTGAGTCCTCTATTCCTGCCCTGCAAATAGGTTCATCAGTACCATTTTTCTAGATTCCATATATTTGTGTTAATATGCCATATTTGTTTTTCTCTTTCTGACTTACTTCACTGTGTGTAACAGGCTATAGGTTCATCCAGCTCACTAGAACTGACTCAAATTCATTCCTTTTTATGGCTGAGTAATATACCATCATATATTTGTACCACTACTTCTTTATCCATTCATCTGCTGATGGGCATCTAGGTTGCATCCAGGTCCTAGCTATTGTAAATAGTACTACAGTGAACATTGTGGTACATGAGTCTTTTGGAAATACAGTTTTCTTTTGGTGAATTGTGTTTAATTTTCATTAAAGTTACTATTAAACAGCTCCTTGTGACTAATGGCTGACAAATTGGACTGTGTCGGTCTATACAGTCATTAGTCGTTGAGCAAATCGATCCTTAGGACAAAACCTAGTTTTCTTCCCAGAAGGACTAGTTACATGTCACAGCTGGATACAGTCTCCCATTGAGGTTCTTCTGCCTTGAGTTTCAAACTTCTTTTTTTTTTTTTCCATTTTATGGCAACCCCAGGGGAATTGAGTATCTTGGCAACTATTTGGAACCATCTTTCCTACTGATCTTTAAAACTGAACTCAAATTCAGCTTTAATAAGCTGGACTAAATGATTTTACTTTTGTTGTTTGGGAAAAAAAATTAACAAAGCATGCAGATTATTACTATTACCCTGGTACTATTACTATTGTACTCAGTTTTGTGGTAGAAGGAGTTATTTGTGCCGAAGAGAAATGTGAAAAGCAGGTAATATGGTCCTAGGATCCTCCTGGAGGGAAAGACACCTAATGTAAATAATTCTTTGTTAAGATTTTTAAAAATGAGATCAAAATGAATGTGATTTGATGGAGAACACAAGACTGGATATGGTCAGACTGTTTCTCTGGAGTCTCTGAGCATGGCTTTTTTCCCCTCCCAATGTAGACTCTCTACCTATCACAACAGCAACTCTATGGATATTCCAAGGAGGTAACACTTACATAGAGCTGTGTCTGAAGGCTCATAAGCGTAGAGACGGTTTGAGTATCTTCCAGTGATGTCAGCTCGAACGGTCAGGGATGGGTCTACAAATAAAAAGCCAAAGGAGTGAAGTATTTTGTTTCAAAGGAACCTCTTGCAGAGGAAGCCTTTGTATTTATTTGCATCCCATGAAAGCCTACATATTTATTCATATCCCATGAAAGGAACACAACATGCCCTGCTGGATGGGATTCTCCTCCATCCAGTCTGCAACCCGGCCGCTGCAGGTGGTACCCAGAGCCAAACTGGGAGCGTTCAGTAGCCTGGCAGTGGTATTTGTGGAAAAGGTTACAAACTCTGTTGTTCTATCTATAGCAGCCTGAAAGCAGAGTAATACACATTGTTGAAGTGGTGTTTTGTTTTTGGTGAAAGCACTGGCATTCTCTACTAAAGAATTATTTTAAGCTTTTGAAATGATCATGGTATAATTGAAATATGTTACCAAGAGCAGCCTAGATAATTAGAAATGCACATCAAATGATAGTTTTCCAAACCAAAGTTGTTTTTTTTTTTTTTTAATGAATAGAAGAATGCAAGATCTTAAGAGCAGCCAAGGTAAAATAATTGTGTATTGTCCTCTATGATTTTTTTTTTACTTTATTGTTAACAAGCTGCATGTTATAAATAGAGATTTGAGAGTCCCTTATGTATATATTCCTCTAGGTTTAAGTCTTTTTATTTTTCATGTTTTACATTTAACTTGAAGTTATTAATGAGGAAAAAAAGGTATAAACAAGATACATCCAAAAGGGAGGTATTAAGATATACAGAGGCCTAGCAGCTTTTCCTTAAGAAAGTGATGAAAGGAGCCTGTGGTCCCTTGCCTGAGAATCAGATGAAGCGGACACATGAAACCCAGCCTCCTGCATGCCAAGCCTGTCACTGGTACTTGATGGACAATCCCTGTCATTTCAAAATGTTGGACTGGGACCAGCAGACATAAATGACAGGAAACTGATATGTGTTTGCTCAAGAAAGACTTAAGATCTACTCTGCTTCTGCCTGGTGTGCACACAGGGTCTCGCCTTCATAATCTATTAACGTAAGAAAAGCTTTTAAGTCTCCCAGCCATTGGCTCACATTCCCTGGCTGCCAGGGAGATCATCTGCAGAGCGTTTAAAGACTGCCACCTGCGTCCCACCCTGTGAGATTCTGATTTAACTGGTTTGAGATGTAGCCTGGGCAACTTGATTTTTCAGATCTTCCAGGCAATTCTAATACACAGGCCTCGTGGAGAACTACTGAGCTGGAAGAGCAAGCTGCCTGGGACCTGGTTCTTATGACCAGAGGAATTAGACAGGGCTTAAAATGCCCTTGGGCTTCCCTGGTGGCTCAGACAGTAAAGAATCAGCCTGCAATGTGGGAGACTTGGGTTCCAGCCCTGGGTTGGGAAGATCCCCTGCAGAGGGGCATGGCAACCCACTCCAGTATTCTTGCCTGGAGAATCCCATGGACAGAAGAGCCTGGTGGGCTATAGTCCATGGGGTCACGAAGAATTGGACATGACTGAACAACTAAGCACAGCACAGCAAACTGCCCTTAAGAGGAGCACTGAAGAGAATTCCTGCCCAGGGTGTGGCTGGATAACCTTATCCAAAGGCCCTTTCAGTGTTAAGGATTCTAAATCTTCTAAATCCCAGCAAGACCAAATCTGTAAGATTAGCTCTGGTTCAACCTTGCTGCTTTCCTCCCTTCACTTTTTCTCTCTGTTTTGTAGGTTAGTGTGAACGTGGATGAATTACACTTGGTCAGAGTGAGGTATGCTATGTGATTAATTTAATTATGGATGGTCCATTTATTTCAGTATCACCTTGATCAAAGTGAAAGTGTTAGTTGCTCAGTTGTGTCTGACTCTTTGCAATCCCATGGACTGCAGCCTGCCAGGCTCCTCTGTCCATGAGATTCTCTAGTCAAGAATACTGGAGTGGGTGGCCAATTTGCTTCTCCAGGGGATCTTTCTGACCCAGGGATCAAACCCAGGTCTCCCACGTTGCTGGCAGATTCTTTACCATCTGAGCCACTTTGATCAAAGCCAAACTCAGTTCGTTGTTCAGTCATTTAACAAATATTTACTGTAAGCCTACCACAGGGTCATTCTGAAAATATGATGATGAGCAGAAAAAGATCTAGTCTATACCACTTGGGGGGTCAATAATTATTCAACAATCACCCAGTAAATGCAAAATTATAACTGAGGAAAGAGTGACCATTGAGAGGAACATGTTGCTTCAAGAACACGTCCTCGGGCTTTGAGCAGGTCTGTGAATGACAGTGATTACCCAGGTGACCTGGGGACACTGAGGCAGGGTGGGGGCAGGCAGGAAATGGCCTATGTAAAGTACCAGTGGCAGGAAGGAGCATGGCTCCTTTGGTTTTTTTTTTTTTTTTCTTTCAGCTCATGTTCATAACAAACCTAAAAATAATGATCAAAAGCATCAGAAAGAAAAATCCAGCACACAAAACAAAAGGATGCCTGACTAAATATTTACAGGCATGATATAATTCAGGGACATACATTTAAACAAAAAGACGCGACTGAACTGAACTGAACTGAGGGTACTTCCATCTCAGGTGTTCTTAGGGCAGAAAATAAGAAGTTCAAATTAGCAGATGAAAAAATGTCATGTATGAAAATAGGTAGGAGCCTGCATTTTCTAATGGAAATATTTTGCGAAACTGAAAGTTAACAGCTGGCCCCCCATCCCCCTCCGCCCCCCGCCCCAGCTTTGTCATTTCCTTGGCTGGGCTGAAACAGCAGGTGAGGGTGTGCGGACAGAGGAAAAGATGTGGCAGCGTTTGTGGAGTGTTCACAGTGTGTTTTATCTCATCGTCACTTTTACTTACCAACAAACAAAATCCTGGGGACGTATTGGCCATCAGGAGAGAGGTGTTTGTCAGTTGTTTCATACTAAGATGAAAAAAAAGCAACTTTCAGTTTGTTTATCCTTCAGTTATTTTCAAACTTGTTATAAAAGCATGTCCATTCCTGGACTAAGGACCTTAAAACACTATAAGGCACATCTCTAACACAGAGAGTTTATGATACAGATATAGAAGCTAGTTACATGCATGAAATAATAAGGAAGCTAGAGTGGAATGTGATGCAGAACAGGAGGTAAGGAGCTGATGTCTGATGAATAAGGAGCCCCAGAATTCAATAAGGGAGAATTTGGGAGGCATATGGTGTTCAGGGAAGGCATCTTGGATATGGTAGGAAGACCCAGATCAATGAAAAAGAAAAAAATGGAAGTCATTTTTGGAGAAACTACAAAACAAACAGGATTGTCTTGAGAATTTGTCTATCATTTTTTAATTCAGAACTTTATTGAGCAGTGTACTGCACTTCTCTTGAATTAATGCATGTCTGTTGGGAGATAGGGGCTTCCCAGGTGGAACTAGTGGTGCCCGTCTGCCAATGCAGGAGACACAGGTTCAATCCCTGGGTTGGGAAGATCACTGGAGAAGGAAATGGCAACCCACTCCAGTATTCTTGCCTGGAGAATCCCATGGGCAGAGGAGCCTGGTGGGCTACAGTCTATGGGGCCGCAGAAAGTTGGCCTGAGGGACTGAGCACGCAAAGGGCAGGAGGCTGAGGCTGTAGTGAGAGATGATGCTAGGAAGCTACTTCAGGGGTGGCTTGTGAGTGGCCTTGCACACCTCACCACAGTATTTAGATTTGCCTGTAAATAGAGAAGAACCACTGGAGGGATGTTAGAAGAGCCGTGATCCCAATTTGGTTTTTAGAGTAATTACCATGACAATCGTGTGCGATCAGACAGGATTTACTTTGCAGTCAGAGAGCCACTTACTGTAAGATAGTAAAGTGAAAAACTCTTACACTAAACCAGCGGTCCTGGATTTACAGGGAAGTGACCAGCAGTAAGACTATTTCCAAGTCAGAACCGCAGGCCTTCATGACTGCCAGAGGTGGAGGGTCAAGTCTAGAATAACACTCTAATGGAATACAGAATGGAGAAAAAAGAGCTTTTTGAAAAACCTGTTATGCTGATAAATTCAGTGTTGGACACGTCAAGTTAAAGCTGATTGCGAGATTTCTGAAATTTGGTTGTGGACACAGATTGGAAGCTGTTGTGTATTCGAGGAAGACGGGGGAGTTACCAGTGAGCAGGTCTGGATGAAATTGTCCATAGAGAATATAAAATATGAAAAAAGAAGTAGGTCGAGTAGAGATCAGGAGTCACTTATATTAAGGGGTAAATGGAGGAAGAGGAGCCTGTGGAAGGAGGTGAAGAACGGCTGGAATGGATGCTCCTTGAAAAAACTCACCTGTCAACCCAGAAAGAGGAGAGAGAGAGAGAAGCCCCAGGGGACACAGGGTTAGGGAAAGAATTTTCTGGGTTTACTGATCGCTTGCCTTTGAAACAGAAGTGGATCCTGCTTCTACACCGAGTAGAACTTATAAAAACAGAAAGCTTTACCATGAAGAGAGGTGGTGCTGGCCAATTAGGATGGGGATGCATTGGCCCACAGGTTTCATGAAGTGATTAGATTTGGGCACCCAGAGAGCTGTCTCTTCCAGAGAGACAAGGCACATGGAGTAAGAATGGGTGGAGAGCAGCCAGGACTGCAGGGGAAAGGGGCACAGCAAGGAACTGGTAAATGACAAAACCCTCCCATTTATTGCAGCAACAAAGAAATCCTGGACCACAGGAGAGTATTATTCAGACAGTTTAAAATTATTCGTCACTAAACAAAATCCCTGAGTTGGGAAGTTTGCCTGGAGAAGGAAATGGCAGCTACTCCAGTATTCTTGTCTAGGAAATTCCATGGACAGAGGAGCCTAGCAGGCTACAGTCCATGGGGTGGCAGAGTCGGACACAACTGAGCAACTGGGCACGGATGTGATCACATATATATGCACATATATATACAAAAATGTAGACATGCAAGATAGATACAAAATAAAATCTTTTCTCTCTGTATGAGATATGATATTTGGAACAGATCCCCATTAAAGTAGTATGATTAAGACATATAGGAAAAAGGAACCGTCCATTTCAAATAGAGAAGTGGCAGTGAGGATGAAGAGCTAACTTACAACTAGATTGAGGAGGACAAACTGCTCTGCCAATTTCTGGATTTCTTTATTTTCAGCAAATGCCTTCTTTAAAGCTATAATGCAAAGAAAAATAGTTAAGCATTCATCTCATCACCAGGTAAAACCATTGTTCTCTGTTAGATTTTAAACTGAACTGTATTTTTAATACAGTATTGAACCCCACCCTTTCTGCAAATGATTAATGAAGAAATATCTAGACCACTGACCAGCTTTGTTTCTACTGCTCAGTCAGTCAATCATTCATCTCTTAATTTTTTTTAACCCATGTTTACTGAGTGGTTACTATGTGGCAAGACTGTTTCATGTACTGGGAACAGAGCAGTGGGAAAAACCTGTGCTTTCTTCATAGGACTCAAATGCTTGTGCAGGAGACAGATCATAAACAAGCAAACAGCTTTAGGTGGGAGGAGACGGGGACGACAGAGAATGAGATGGCTGGATGGCATCACCGACTCTGTGGACATGAGTTTGAGTGAACTCCAGGAGTTGGTGATGGACAGGGAGGCCTGGCGTGCTGTGATTCATGGGGTCGCAGAGAGTTGGACACGACTGAGCGACTGAACTGAACTGAACTGAAGCACTTTGAAGAAAAATTAAGCAAAGCAAGAGGTTTAAAAGCTATAGAGTGTTTAGGGTAGACTTCTTTGAGGAAATGACACTGAAGTGAGAGGCTGATGCATTCAAAGATATTAGCAATGCATCCTAGGGTAGCCAGGTAGGTGCCTGTCACAGATCTAGGCAAGATCTCATCTAGGTTTGGACCAGGGCAGTAGTAAGGTGGTAGGAAGTGGCTGCATTTGGGCAGCAGCTATGTAATATATGCGGCCCAGTGCCTGTCTCAGTAAAGAATCCATCTGCAATGCAGGAGACTTGGGTTTGATCCCTGGGTTGGGAAGATCCCCCTGAGGAAGGAAATGGCAACCCCCTCCAGTATTCTTGCCTGGGAAATCCGACAGACAAAGGAGCCTGGCCGGCTACAGTCCATGGGGTCACAAGGGTCGGACAGCAACTAAACCACCATTATCAGCGCCAAATGAAAATATGGAGCCCTTTGTTCAAAAATTACTATGACTTTTAAGATGGAAACAGCTAATCTTTACAACAAGCATAGGAGCCTTCTAAGCACTGTGTCCTGTGTGATTGCACAGGTGGTGTGTGCAGGAGGCTGCTGCTGGCCTTTGGACATACTGTGAAGGTAAAGCTTTGGTATTTGCTGATGTATTGAATGTGGGATAAAAGACAAAGCAAGAAGTCAGGGATGAATTCTAGAGCTGGTGTTTTCAAACTGTGAGCCAATGGTTAACACAAAATGTGGAAATATTTGAAGTTACTTCAAAATATGTGTTTACTACATAAAATATTCTTTTTAATTCAACTGAGCTGGGTGCTAAGGGTGTAAAGATGAGAGATCTGGACCCTCCCCCTAAAGCTATAAACCTGTAAAAGAAATTATATTTAGAAGTATAAATTACCTTGACTGTGTGGGCATTCATCCAGGTGGTGAATAATCATCAAGGGTTTATTGCTTCAAGAGACAAAGAGATATTGGATCATGTTTAATGAGTGGGATTTTGTGTGTCACTAAGGATCACTAGATGGCTCTCTTGAGAACTTTGAGAGAGTTCCCTAACGCTTGTCTTTACCTTGTCTTGGATTTGTATAAAGCTTCTTCATATGTCTGGGTCCAGATGAGTTGGTCCCCCCAACCTAGAACAAAAAAACCCAGTGTATCTAAAACTGTTATGTTTTCAGACCCAGAGCTGTTGAAAGCAGTTGTAAAACTGGGATCATTATATACTTGATACTAAAGAAGAGCAAAAACCTCTAGGGAGAACAGAAATAATGGTAAACTTTGATAAATGTAGAAAGAACAGGTACAAAAATATGTTCACATAGATCTCAGCTCTGAGAGTTAAATCTTTCCCAATTAAGTATGATTGGAGGGCAACGAGAATGTGACCCCTACCTCTGGAGAGGGTCTGGGGCAGTTTGAGTGGAGAGTCCTTCATGTCCTTCTTAGCTCCGGGTTTGACTGTGGTGTCTTTGGCCAGAGTGTAGGAGAGGGCCACCAGCAGCAGCACTGCGGACACTGGAATCTTCTCCATGGCAAATCTGATATGGAAAACAAGTAAATTAGCAAGATGCCAGTGAAACAAAAAGGAGTTAGCAATTTTTCAAAATCTTCAGATTACAGCGCAACCATGGGGACACGACAAGAATGGAGGCTTAGATGGGATTGAACACATGCAATTGGAGTGAAAAAATACCTCCCACAGAAATTTCCTGAGAATGCATATATAAATTTCTATCTATCCACCTCTATATAGATATAGATCCATATAGAAAAAAAATATACTGATGAAGATCTCCATAGAAATATACAATGTAGAAATAGATACAGATATATTTTAAGAAAATAAGGAGATAGATGTATATACTTTTATAGCTAATGGAATTTGCTTTTAAATTTTATATTTTTCTAAAAAACTTCACATTAGAAGACACCTTAGGGGTTATATCCTCTTTTCCCACCTCCCCAGTGTCTCATTTTGTAGATGAAGAATCTAAAATTCAGAGAAATGAAGACCAATGAGATGGGCATAGAACTGAGGCTTTTGGATCTTGCCATTTGCAGTGCTGGCTCCCATCTTCCCATTTGGAAAAAGTTGCCCTAGAAAAACATATTTCTTTAACATTTTGTTAAAATGGGGACACTGCCATTGAAAAATAAGACCTGAGTGAAATGATTTATTTCATTTAAAAACTGCCACCTTTATCTTTTAACTAAAGGCTTGCACACACACAGCTCTCTCCCTAGTGTAACATTTACTCAAACTCTAGATATATTGGTTCTGAACTGGTTAAAATATATCAGTGGAAGTTTCTTCCAGTGAACTAATTCTTTGACTCTTAGTGTGGGCCTATATAGGTAGGTGGTTGTGCACAAAATATTTCTATTTTATCCCATAAAATATTCTATGGGACTCATCATACAGAGAGACCAACCTCGTGGATGTCTCTTTGTTAATTTTTTTTTCTTTCTAGTATTCCAAATGTAAATATCAGGAAATGTTGTACTATTTCAAAGCAGATGCTTATGAATGGGAAAGAGAATAGCAAGGTAAGGTCCATGAGTGAGTGAGGAAGTAAGCAAGCTAGCAAAGTGAATTGTACTAGCGAATCACTAGGGCTATCCAGGGTCCATGACATGCAAAGCTGGAGACTTAGAATGCTAGTAAAGCCAAAGACTAAAATTGGTTTAAAAGAAACACCTAACTCTAATATTGGTATGTTTCAAATTAAATGAGCTCTGCAAGAGAAACAGGATGGACCATCAACATTCAGTGTTTTTAAGAGGTAAACTTTCTCATATTCTGATAGCTTGAGGGAAAACCTGTGTTAAGCATTGTTGTTTAGTTGTGATGTCAATCCCACTCTTTTGAGACCCCTTGGACTGTAGCCTGCCAGGCTCCTCTGACCATGGAATTTTCCAGGCAAGCATACTGGAGTGAGTTTCCATTTCCTTCTCCAGGAGATCTTCCCAACCCAGGGATTGAACCCACATCTCCTGCATTGACAGGTACATTCTTTACTATTGAGCCACCTGGGAAGCCCTTATTAAGCCAATTAAAAAAAAAAAAAAAAGGCGTTGCTAAGTTAGCAAATCCAGACGATGCCTTGTATTAAACTGACCAATTATTGTCTATGTCATAGTATGTGGTAGCCACGCAACATCTCACAAAAAAGACATAACCGAAAAACAGGGATACACTGTCTTCATTTTCTATACCCATAAAGATACAGAAATGCTAGTAACAATTTTTGTATTTTGCAGAAGCAACCCAAGTGTGCTACAAGTCTTCTAGCCTTTTTGTTACAAAGACCTCTTTTTCATGTCAACAACAATAAAAACCAAGAACCCTTTTGTGAGAATAATTACAGTGTTCAGGATAATGGTTGATTCAGAAAATATCATGCAAGTAATGACCTGAAATTTATCGACAAATGTTTGATTTTATATTTTGTGTATGGCGACAAACGTGTATTAGCAAAAATAGTAGTAAACAGGTGGTGAAGTATTTATTTAATCCACTGACAATTCTTGTTGTGCAAGTGGCCATTAGGACCTCCTGTTAAAGCTTTGCAGCTTTCAGATTGGAACTATTGATACCTTATACATATTTTATGGCAGGATAACTCAAGGGAGCTGAATATAACTCCTGCTGTACAAACAGGATTTTCTGAGATTCACTGTACTTTTTTCAACACATCAATTTTTAGTCCTGAATTGACTGTGATCTGCAAATTGCATGCATAAACCACCTCAAAACAGAAAGCTAACCGTGGAGGACACTGATAATGTGGAGAGACACACAAACACACACCATGAAACCAGCACTTTTCACTGCCCATTATATATCTGTCTCCATCAATGAATGCCTTGCAGGAGGTTTCAGTGTCCTTGTTCATAAATGCTTTAGGAAAGTAACCAGATCTCTCCTTTTACATTCTATCCTATGAATTTAGAGACTGAATAAATAATAAGGATATCTTTATATCAGACACAGAAGGAAAGCTATTTCCTGATTTGCAATAATATTCTGATCTGTAATCCCCAGCAGCTAATCTGAGCTGACGTTTCACAGTCCTGAGGGTCTTTGCTTTGCCAGTAAGAAAGAAACGAGCATTAGATAGTGATCAGGGCTCAGTAACCAAGACAGGAGACTGTGGGCTGTGCGTCAGGCTTGAAAGCTCCAAGAGTTCACTCACTCTTAAACCTCTCATCTTCTGGGGGAGAAAGCATTACCTTGAATCAGCTCAGGAACATCGCTCTTCCACAGAGAGGTTCCAGGAAGCCTCTGGGGGAAATTCCATCAATTCCCTCTCCAAATCCCATTTTCCTGCTCCTGGAACTGCCCCGCACTCCTCTGCCTCTGGATTGCCTACACCTTTGCACGGTAACCAGAGGCCAAAGCTCATTCTAACAGGTGCCTGTCTAACAATGCTGTCAGGAGCCTTACCTGGATCTCCCCACCCACCTGTCTGTGTGAGCCAGGCGGCCTCGATGCAGTCCAAGCTTCCTAGTATGCTGGCTCAGCCCACGCCTCTATTTATGCACCTGAGCACACCTCAATCCCACCTACTAATCCTGTATTCACATGGTGCAGACTCTGAAAGGAACTTTTCTTTCCCCAGGTCTTCCCGGGGCTAAAGAGTTCCCTGTTTTTTAAAAATAATGTTGCAGAGGGAATGCCTTTCAATATGCATGCCTTTAACTCCGTGAAAGCATTATGTTAAGAGATTTGAGAAAGGTGGGCAGAGTGCCAAATCCAGCTACAGTTTAAATGAAGACACTTGATTTGCCCGAAGGCTGATTTGTCTTTATGTGATTGGATGGAGTTTGTGGTTTGTAGAATTTTTTTTTTTTTCTTTCTCTCTTGGGCGGATTGCCTCTGTTTAGTTAGAAACACACGAGAGATGATTCACAGTTCTAACCCCTACACTCATATAAGCTGCTGTCCCCCATTATGGTATATATTATTTCACACAATATACTTCCTTTTCTTGGCAAACAAAATGTGTATTCATTGTAGGTATGAAAGTAATCCAAACCAAGCATTCCTATAATATATTAAAACTAAGGAAGTTATTGAAAAAAAGATATCCTAACACTATGAGTTTTTATTAATCACCTTGCAGGAACTCCCCTCCAAAGAATTCAAAGATATTTCACAGATATTCTCTCATTCAATGGCAAACTTTCCTGCTAGCCATAGCAGGAAGCTATTCAGGAAGCTATTTCCATCATTTTTCAGACCTATAAACTAAGATGAGCAACTACTTTCTCATTTAAATTAATTCACTCAACATTTTAAGACTGGACTTGGATTTTCTGTAAAAAATTTTAATCCTGTGAAAACTATGTGTAATTCTTAAAAGTTCAGAACAGAAAAATCTTTAACAACAGAAAATTAGCTAATGAGATGCAAGCCCTATAAAAATAAAATTTGAAATGAATTGAGATCATACTATTTCAAAATATTTTCAAGTAGGTGAATTTTTTGATAAAGCCTGAATTTCTGTGGGCAAAATAGGAAGTGATTTCAAAAATGGTGAGTTTTCATTTGAAATGAATTCACAGAAATAATTTCTTTAGGAATTTGAATAAAAATAATGATTTGAGCTCAACTTTGAAAACCAGTAAGCCTTTTATATAGGCTTCCCAGGTGGCTCAGTGGAAGAGAATCTGTCTGCCAGTTCAGGAGACACAGGAGACACGGGTTCGATCCCTGGGTCAGGAAGATCCCCTGGAGGAGGAAATGGCAACCCACTCCAGTATTCTTGCCTGGAAAATCCCATGGACAGAGGAGCCTGGCAGGCTGCAGTCCATGGGGTTGCAAAGAGCTGGACACACTTGAGCACCCACTTCACCAAATATTCATTGAGCCTGATTATGTAGCAAACACTATGCCTGACATTAAAGATAGGAAAATGAAGAAGACATGGTCAGTTACTGAAGTAGACAAACACATCCATGGACAGTTGCAATTCAGGATGGTAAACCATACCATGGGAAAACAAAGACATTGAATACATTATCCCTGCCGTAAGGTTATTAATGATCTGATTGAAGAGTTAAGATTAACCCACATTGAAAATTAATCATCTGCATGAGAAGAACATGCCATAATGGATGGGTAAAAGACCCTGATGCTGGGAAAGATTGAGAGCAAGAGGAGTAGGGGGTGACAGAGGATGAGATGGTTGGATGGCATCACCGATTCAATGGACATGAGTTTGAGCAATTCCAGGAGATGGTGAAGTATGGGGAAGCCTAGCATGCTGTAGTCCATGGGGTTACAAAGAGTCCAACACGAGTGAGTGACTGAACAACCAGTGGTATAGGTATCAGCTGTTACTATTTTTCAGAGGAAATAGAGATTGCTAGTCATGAAAGTGCTCAGATTGATGCTATACAGCAAGGTTTCCAGATGGAGACAGTGATAATTTCCAAAATATGTGTGTTGGGTATTTAGTGGAACCACCCCTGGCTAGAGTCAGATACATCTGGGGAACTCATAAACAATAGGTTTGAAAAGTTGTTTGGGGGCTATTTGATTTACCCGGGACCTTGAATGCTGTTTTAAGGAGTTTAGACTTCATCCTCAAGAGGCAGTGTCCTGCGATACTGAAGCGGGTATTTTGTAGATTCACCTTTGGCTTGAGTTCAAATTTAGTGTGATGATTACTACATACACTTCTAACTCCTGCAAATTACCTAACCTCTCTGTACTTTAGTCATCTCACTTGTGAAGTGGAAACAGTAAGACTCACTTTATAGGATCTGTGGAAGGTTATATAAAATAATTGAGAAAAAATATTTAGAATGGTACATAGCACATAGTAAGCACTGGAATATATTATTGATGGTACAGAACTTGCTTCTCTATGAAAGTCACTTAGCTGTATGGGGGCTTTTGTGTACAAATACAATTGTTTCCCATTTCTTGGGGTTTAACTGATACTATATCAAAAGTAAAATGTAAACACCTAGTTCTTCCTAAATAAAAAAGTTTGTTTAAAAATATACAAATTTTGTTTATGTGTTTGAAGTATACAAAAATAATTTGGTTTTGGATAGAGAAGTTTGGCTGGAGAAGGCAATGGCAGCCCACTCCAGTATTCTTGCCTGCAGAATCAGACAAGTTTCCTGCCAGAGGAATCTGGCAGGCTAGAGTCCATGGGGTTACAAAGAGTCGAACCTGACTGAAGCGACTGAGCACAGAGAAGTGTGGCATAAAATTCAAAATCTATTTTAATTTCTTTTTTATTATAGTAAGAAAAAAATCACATGAAATATAGCTATCCTCTTAACCAATGAAGTGTACAAGACGATATTTTAAACTACAAGCATAATGCTGTAATCAGATATCTAGAATTGGTTTCTTTTTTTAAAAAGTTTTATTTGTTTAGGCTGCTCTGGGTCTTTGTTGCTCTGAGTGGGCTTCGTCTAGTTGCGGTGAGTAGGGGTCATTCTTTGTTGCAGGATGTGGGCTTCTCATTGCCATGGCTTCTCTTGCTGTCGAGCACAGGCTCTGGGGTGCACGGGCTTCAGTAGCTGTGCTCGCCGGCTCAGTGGTTGCAGCTTCTGGGCTCTAGAGCACAGGCTCAGTACTTCTGGTGAACAGGCTGAGTTGCTCATGTGGCACGTGAAAGCTTCTGGGATGAGGGGTGGGACCTGTGTCCCCTGCATCAGCAGGCTGATACTGCACCACCAGGGAAGTCCTAGAACGTGTTTCTTGCTGTTTAAGTAAAATAAGTATCATCAAATTAAACTGACCTAAATCAGATAGATTACATCTCAATAGGCTAAATTTGATGTATGAAATAGCCCCTTTTACAAATTTCTTTAATGAAATTCTTCTAAGTATTTTTACCTACCTTTCCAAATTTAATACTAGTACATCTAATTCTTTTAAACTTTTAAAATGTTCAACAGGGTACATTTGCCAACATTATTACCCAAACTTTTCTAAGCACTTTAGCAATTCTTGTAAATATCACAAATTAAAATTACTGATTAGCAATTCAGGTTATATTAATCTTACAAATATTTCTCACAGCCAAATACATTATAATTCTAAATGAAAAATCCTAATTCTAGTCACATTCTTAATTAGAGTCACAGACCAGTATTCAGCTTCTCTAAAAGAGGTTTCTGTTATATCATACAAGCACTTCACTAACAAACACATAAAGGTTTTTCCAATATTTTCAAAACTTATTCCTCAGCTTCACCTGGAAGTCTTAATACTACAGATTTGAGTTACTTCATCAGTTACAGATTTGAATTATTTCATCGGTTATTTCATCAATAGAAACTTTATTTCTATTCCTTCTAGGGACTAGTGAAGAGGAGGGAGATTTACCTCTAGGTTGGACCTATTTCCTGAGTCTAGAATTAGGGACTCTGATATGGATCAAAGACTGTGACCCAATCATTGATATATTTAATGTTATGGATACAATTAGATGTAGCTCAAGGGAAAGTGTAGACAGGAAGACTCATTACCAAACCTTGGTAATTTTTATCCATTTAGGAGGATGAGGAAAAGAAGTGCTTCTAAAGCACGAAAAAGAATCTCTTTGTACAAAGACATACATTTCCAGGACCGCACCATTTCCTGAATCCAGGGTTAGTAGGAACTGCAGAGCACAGAGCAACAACCAGCTTCAAATGCAGGTGGCCAGGCTTAGAACTGAAGAAGAGAAGCAGCTGAATGGTTTCCAGAGCTCTCTGACTTGTAGCCAAGACACTTGTAGAATACACTTGATTGTATAAAAATCAATTGCCTTCAATCAAAATTCATGAATGGCACTTGGGTTGCAGTAATGAAAAGCCAAATTATTTGGTACAGTGATGCATTACTTTCTTGGGTCATGAGTAAAGTGACTATACTCTCAGTTTGCCCAGAAAATTCTCAGGTTAAGCCTGTTGTTGAACATATTAACTGAGAACATTCCCCTTTACTTTAAACAGTCTGGTGTGGTGATTTGGGCAATAAATTACATAGTCTAGATGATGAAATCTACCAGTGTCCTCTGTAGGAAAATAATTCCTTATACACATATAATTTTAGGTGGCTCAGATACTAAAGAATCTGCCTGCAATGCAAGAGACCTGGGTTGGGAAGATCCGTTGGAGAAGGGAATGACAACCCACTCAGTATTCTTGCTTGGAGAATCACATGGACAGAGGAGCCTGGCGGTTTACAGACCATGGGATCTCAAAGAGTTGTACATGACTGAGTGACTAACAGACATCTCATTTATATACTGAACTTAATCCGAGGACTCCTTCGTGGGACCTATCAGTTCAGTTCAGTTCAGTTCAGTTGCTCAGTCGTGTCTGACTCTTTGCGACCCCATGAATCACAGCACACCAGGCCTCCCTGTCCATCACCAACTCCCGGAGTACACTCAAACTCACCTCCATCGAGTCGGTGATGCCATCCAGCCATCTCATCCCCTGTTGTCCTCTTCTCCTCCTGCCCCCAATCCCTCCCAGCATTAGAGTCTTTTCCAGTGAGTCAACTCGTCGCATGAGGTGGCCAAAGTATTGGAGTTTCAGCTTTAGCATCAGTCCTTCCAATGAACACCCAGAACCGATCTCCTTTAGGATGGACTGGTTGGATCTCCTTGCAGTCCAAGGGACTCTCAAGAGTCTTCTCCAGCACCACGGTTCAAAAGAATCAATTCTTCTGAGCTCAGCTTTCTTCACAGTCCAACTCTCACATCCATGCATGACCACTGGAAAAACCATAGCCTTGACTAGACGGACCTTTGTTGGCAAAGTAATGTCTCTGCTTTTTAATATGCTATCTAGGTTGGTCATAACTTTCCTTCCAAGGAGGAAGCGTCTTTTAATTTCATGGCTGCAATCAGCATCTGCAGTGATTTTTGAGCCCAAAAAATAAAGTCTGACACTGTTTCCACTGTTTCCCCATCTATTTCACATGAAGTTATGGGACCAGATGCCATGATCCTAGTTTTCTGAATGTTGAGCTTTAAGCCAACTTTTTCACTCTCCTCTTTCATTTTCATCAAGAGGCTTTTGAGTTCCTCTTCACTTTCTGCCATAAGGGTGGTGTCATCTGCACATCTGAGTTTATTGATATTTCTCCTGGCAATCTTGATTCCAGCTTGTGCTTCTTCCAGCCCAGAGTTTCTCATGATGTACTCTGCATATAAGTTAAATAAGTGGGGTGACCATATACAGCCTTGATATACTCCTTTTCCCATTTGGAACCAGTCTGTTGTTCCATGTTCAGTTCTAACTGTTGCTTCCTGACCTGCATATAAGTTTCTCAAGAGGCAGGTCTAAGGTTAAAAACAATATTGCTCTAATGTTCAAGCTTCTAAGTGTAGCCATTTCAAGGACCCATAGCTTTCAGTTCAGTTCAGTTCAGTCGCTCAGTCGGGTCTGACTCTCCGCGACCCCACCTGCAATACTTTGGCCACCTCATGCGACAAGTTGACTCACTGGAAAAGACTCTGATGCTGGGAAAGGTTGGGGGGGGGGAGGAGGAGGGGACGACAGAGAATGAGATGGCTGGATGGCATCACCGACTCTGTGGACATGAGTTTGAGTGAACTCCGGGAGTTGGTGATGGACAGGGAGGCCTGTTTAGCATTTAGCTCTCTGCCCTTTTTTTTATAGCACTACCTTGTATTTCTTCTTATCAGAAATATTATACCATGGCTTAAGTTGGAAAGAATTCTAGTCTCACAGTCATTCACGTCTTTTGTTGTCCCTGAATAAAGGCCTACAGTCGGAAATCCTTTTAGATCATAGTGGAAGTGGAGCTTAGAGGGAAGGAGGAATAAAAAGTAATTTATGGGATTCCCTGGTGTCCAGTGGTTAGGACTTGGTGCTTTCACGGCCAGGGCTCAGGTTTAATCTCCAGTAGGGGAATTAAGATCATGCAAGCCTAGAGGGAGGGGGTTAAAAAAAAGAGAGAATTTGGGTATGAAAATGAGAATAAAGAACATAAGAATTATACAAAAAGTAATTTATAATACATGAACATCCAAAGTAGGTAAATTATTTCCCCCTTGAACTCTATCTTTTAGAAGATGGGTATTAAAAAAAAAAGTTCTGCTTATTTATTGAGTGCACTGGGTTTTCGTTGCCATGTGGGCTTTTCTCTCGTTGCACAGAGTGGGGGCCGCTCTCTGGTGCATGGGCCTCTCCTGCGGTGGCTTCCGTTGCGGAGGAACACAGGCTCTCGAGCACAGGCTTAGTAGTTGTGGTGGATAGACTTAGTGGCTCCGTGGCGTGTGAGATCTGCCCAGACCAGTGATCGAACCTGTGTTTCCTCCATTGGCAGGCAGGATCTTTACCAGTGAGCCACCCAGGAAGTCCAGAAGATTGGTACCTTAAAAGGGAACATGGACATCATTGTTTGGAGTTTGAAGGGAATAATCTCATGAATCCTTAGAACTTGCCATTGAAGTGATTTGCTGCTAATGAATTTGGAAGGTGGGAAACAGAGGTCATTTAAACAAATATGTTTGGATCTGGTAACTGCTTTGGCTATATATGAAAGAAGGGTTTCACGTGCGTTAAGGAGACGTGTCCTTAGCGGTTGGAGTCTGACCTAGAGTCAATATTGTTACATGACAAATACACTCCTTGGGGTGGAGCCTTGAACAAGCAGAGATGCTGTCAAAAGCTGTCTGTCCTTAAGGATGCCAGTGACTTAAAAAGAAAAAGCTTAATCCTACCTTCTGAGGTAGCTTTACTTTGACTTCAGTTCTGTAAATTTCTTCTAGTAATTCTTTCACCTTTTCTTCTCTGTGTATGTGTGTGTGCTCAGTCGCTCAGCCATGTCCAATTCTTTGTGACTCCATGGACTGTAGTCTGCTAGGCTCCTCTGTCCATGGAATTTCCTAGGCAAGAATACTGGAGTGGGTTGCCATTTCCTTCTCCAGGGGATCGGCCTGACCCAGGAACCAAACCTCTGTCTCTTTCAACTCCCGCATTGACAGGCGAATTCTTTACCATTGAGCCACTTGGGAAAAACTTTACTTCTTTAAACACTATTACATCATTATTTTCCTACCCAGTGTAAGGGTAGGAAAGGACAAGTGGTCATGACTAGGTTTTCTGTCTTATTATCCAGCCATCTGTATACTGAAGTGGCTGTTGCTTTGTGAAGGACAGCGGTAAGTGAATACCAAAGTAATATGGAAATGACAAATACATATTAATACCATCTTGGTAAATATAATGCACAATATACTGTTCTGTTATATAACATAACACTTCAAAGTTTGTTTTTTTATTTAAAATATACATTTTAATATTTTGTATCCACAGTATAAAACATACTTTATTATTTAGCAACGTAACTCCAAACAAGTGCTGTTTTGCTTATGATTTTCGCATTTGATAAATACTAATAAATAACATTCTAAGACCTCAGGTTTTTGTGTATATAATTGAGTGTGTTTCTTGGAAGATGAACATAATCTATAATTCCAAATTTACTTTGAGTCTGCTTGTGTATATGTTTTGTACCAATTATTCCATTATATGGGAAAACCATATAATGGAATTAGTTATAAAAATCAGGGTTTTAAAATTTGCTTTTAAAAATCAGGGTTTGAGTAATTTGGGGGCTTTCCAAAAGCTTCTGTGATTGTTATTTCAGGAAATACAGTCACATTCAGGAATTGATCTTTTGGGGACCGCTTTTACTATACACGTTTTATGTCTTTGCCTTACAGTTAGGCACCAACAAAAGAACAACACTCGCTTACATCCTCGGTGTTCCTCTGTTTGCCTGGGTTTTCTATGTGACTCATTTTGTAATAATTATTCTCCTAGTCCAGAGCAACAGGTCAGCCCTGAAAGCAAACAGAAAGGAAACTTGTCACATTTACTTTCTTCCTGATTTCTGTAAGGCCTCGTCATCATTTCAACGCTAAGCTGTGGCTGTGCTCACCATATCACACTTTTGTCTAATCTGTGCTTATAGGAAAGGATCATATTTGCTCATTACTTATATGCTTTTAGACTCTGCATGATGTGGAAAAATGTTCCAATTCAGTGAACATTTAAGATGTAATTTTAGAAGTGTATCTTAATTACAGTTAAGCTAGTTTTCTATTTTTTCTGTTTCATATTGCGTTGCTAAATAAAAGTCTCCCAACATAAGAAATTCTACCAATAGATTACTATAAATGTTAAAACATTTGGTGAATTTGGTAAATTTCCTGAGGCTATCCAGGTGGTGTGAGGGATATTTGAATGTATCCAGGGCACGAAATGCAGATATTCTATAAAGAGATTTCCATATGGAATCATTTAGGTCACTTTGTGAATTAGAATTAGTACCAGGGTGATTTTTGTTTTTTAAGCATGAAAATAGGAATAGGATTCTTTATTTTTAAATACGTACGTGGACATTTTAATTTAAAGATTAGTCTCATCTGACGACTGAAGCGACTTAGCAGCAGCAGCAGCAGCAGCAGCTGCCCCACTCAGGCTCATTTTATAATGGTCTTAAATAAAAATATTCATTTCCTCACAGTGCTTTCAAAGAAGTTTTATGTGACAAGTCCAAAATATGTATCATTAATAGCTCGCATTCCTTTAGAAAACTTAGATCAATGAATTCTTAAAGATGGGGAAAGAAAATAAAACAAAACTGTGAAAGTATTTAAAATTTCTAAAATCTTTTTAAAATTATTATTAGTAATTCTAGCTATGATTTCTGAAGTTTTACTACAGTGCGAATTTATCAAGGATAATACCCTTAAAATGTAATTGGTCATTCCTGTTTTATATCCTCTTTATTCCTTGTAGTAAATTGGTTCAGTTCAGTTCAGTTCAGTCGCTCAGTCGTGTCTGACTCTTTGCGACCCCATGAATCACAGCACGTCAGGCCTCCCTGTCCATCACCAACTCCCGGAGTTCACTCAGACTCATGTCCATCGAGTCGGTGATGCCATCCAGCCATCTCATTCTCTGTCGTTCCCTTCTCCTCCCGCCCCCAATCTTTCCCAGCATCAAAGTCTTTTCCAGTGAGTCAACTCGTCGCATGAGGTGGCCAAAGTATTGGAGTTTCAGTTTTAGCATCAGTCCTTCCAATGAACACCCAGGATTGATCTCCTCTAGAATGGACTAGTTGGATCTCCTTGCAGTCCAAGGGACTCTCAAGAGTCTTCTCCAGCACCACAGTTCAAAAGCATAAATTCTTTGCTGATCAGCTTTCTTCACAGTCCAACTCTCACATCCATACATGATCACTGGAAAAACCATAGCCTTGACTAGATGGACCTTTGTTGGCAAATTGGTTAGCATTGTTAAACCACTTTCCTTGCAACACCATTAGTCAATTTTTATTTTAAGTTTTTCATGTTTAGTTTTGCCTATTAGGGGTATTTAGATAGTTCAGAGCTACTGAATGATGGAGAAGTGGATAAAAGGGCCTAAAATAGCTACGTTGGGATTTTCAAACTAACACATGAATTTTAATGGAGACTTTTTTTTCCCTACGAAATTATGACTCTCAAAAATTTTACAAGTAAAAGTTTATTCCTGGTGGTTTGGAGTGTTACTTTTGTTACTGTTGCAAACAGTATACGTTTCTGAATTTTGGCAAAACTGCCTCCCTTTGTTGACTGACTCCATGTTCTGAGCTAGAGTAAACCAGAGATCTTGTATGAAATGATAGAATGTTTATTCTGGCACATGTGGTCCAAGAAAGATTAAACTTCAGAAACCAATTTCAGAAAAAAATAGTACACCCTTTGAGATCTTGTCCCTTGGAAACACTACCAGTTTCAGGGGAATTAAAGAGATCTACGTCATAATTTTTTAAAAATAACTTTCATGAGAGAGCTCTGTGCACCGTTTCTCAGATTCTGATTTTGTGGCCATTTTTCCTTTTACAGAGCTTCCCTGGTGGCTCAGAGGTTAAAACGTCTGCCTGGAATGTGGGAGACCTGGGTTCGATCCCTGGGTCGGGAAGATCCCCTGGAGAAGGAAATGGCAACCCATTCCAGTACCCTTGCCTGGAGAATCCCATGGAGGGAGGAGCCTGGTAGGCTACAGTCCATGGGGTTGCAAAGAGTCGGACACGACTGAGGGACTTCACTCACTTCACTTCCTTTTACAAGGCATTCTGGAGGCATGTTTCAGGTTAGGTAATAACGCAACAAAGATTTATTAAGCTCAGAAGAAGGAAGTTACCGATGGGAAAGTGGAGCCCAGGGGGCCAGTCAGTGCTCGCTAATTGCTAGAATTCTGGAGCGCTGGATAGGAACAAAGAGTTTTATATTTTACTTCCACCCACAGGTCAGTGCCAAAGATATGGCCTCAAAAATGCCTCATTGAGTCTATCTGGTTATCTAAAATCCAAGAAAAAAGTAGTTCCAGGGTCATACTTATTTTCAGTGCTTAATGTAAGAGGAAAAGAAATAAAATAGTGCTTCCTCTACCTAATGACATGACCCAGAAAACCCTCTGCCCTTTTTATACTCTCTGCTGTCTCAAAGCACCTCTTCCAAGGATGCCAGTGTGTTCACCAGGTGGTGGCTGGTGGTTCAGTCGCCAAGAATCTGCATTGCAGGCAGATTCTTTACCATTGAGCCACCAGGGAGCCCCTAGGCACTGTGCTATGACAAAGAGAAAGAAAGTGAAGTCGCTCAGTCGTGTCCAACTCTTTGGGACCCCATGGCCTGCAGCCTACCAGGCTCCTCAGTCCATGGGATTTTCCAGGCAAGAGTACTGGAGTGGGGTGCCATCGCCTTCTCCAGGGAATCTTCCCGACCCAGGGATCAAACCCAGGTCTCCCACATTGCAGACAAACCCTTTAGCCTCAGAGCCACCAGGGAAGCACTATGAATCAGAACTGAGTCAGGATCCTCCCATGTTGTTCTTGTGTTAGCATAATGCCCCTGGGGCTTTTGAGAGAATTATTGTGTCTTCTAGTTGCTAGAACTAGGGCAAAGTGCTATCCTTTTGCTATCCTAGTTATGTTTCCCTTTAATGTAAATTCAGTCATTTCCAATCCTTCCAGAGAGCCCTGGGGAGCTTCATCCCTTTTCCCACCCAATTTCGTAGAACCACGATGCTCTGATCAATTTTAATGGTTTTCTTTCTCATTTCTAGAAGTTTTACTGCATTTTTCTTTATCTACCCATTTATTGTCATAGCGTCCCACCCTTACTGAGTCTTTCCCTTTAACCATTTCTTTAACAATTTTAAACTTATTTGAATTAGCAGTGCTAAACAATCCTACGTATGGGGTTTGCTTGTTGACTCTTTGGGGGGAGCAGATTTTCTTTCCCAATGATCTATACACTTTGTGATAGACATTATTCTTCTGTTGGAGTCCAGTGTGCTGGGTGGAGGACAAGTTTCTAGGGAGGATTTTTGAATTTGTGTCTGACAGTTGCCTGAGTGGTATCTTTGTTCTGGGATCATTTTGATGTTACTGGCTTTCCTCTGGAAGATTCCAACACAATGAGGATGTATCAGCTTCATTTCCACACCCACACATAGGACAGGTGTGGAGTTTTTATTTTTTACAAGACCAGGTTTGTTTTGTTTGCATTTTCTCTACCAGATCTCTGCAAAAAAAAAAAAAAAAAAAAGTTGCTTTCCTGTGTTTCTTGGCCAGAGGGTCGAGTTTTCTGAACCACTTTCCCTAGGGCTCTCATTTCAGCTGAGTTCTCAACTTTTAGCTCTCTTCCTTGCACCAAAATCACATTTCCTAAATCCATTTGGCACTCCTCGATGCTCCTGAAACTGTGAGTGGGAGCTGAGCAGGGTATAAAATCAACCCAGGCTCCTGCAGTATCCAGGTCTGAGTCGATTTGTATTCCTGCGAGCTCATGTAATTCCTTTTTACACAGCACTTGCCTCCTGCAAGTGAGGATGCAGTGGAACAGCATAGAGAGTGTTGTCTAAGGGGTGATTATTGCCATGGAGATGTGGGAGTGACTTTATTTAAGGTCCTGGTGGACCCGGCCCTGGGCTTTATTCATATTGACTGATGAGAGGGGAACCGGGGAAGGGAAACTGGTGAGGCGGGGAGCTGGCAGCAAGCCTGGGGTGATTCAGGTGGTGATTATAGCCGCACTGGTAGCAGATGGGTGCCCCAACAGAGGTCTGATTTGGGGTGGGAAGAATGACAGTGCCACTTAATTCTTTCCGGAGAAATAGGAAAAGGCCTCTATTTCCTGCTTCTGTATATTTATCCTTACAGTGAGAAGTGATAACAGTCAGGATGCATGAGCCTCAGTGTAAACAGCTAAGAAAATAAGCTAATGGGGTAGAGGGTGAGTTAGGATCCAGTGTAAACTTCCCAGGATGTGCCATGTTTATTCCAAGAACACCCAGTGTTTACATTTAACCATGTTCTTAATATACTTAATATACCCTCCAGGTGTGTGTGTGTGTGTGTGTGTGTACATGTACATACAGTGAGTGTGTGCATATATAATGTATATCTATGCATGTGTGTATATACCTGTATGGGCTTCCAGGGTGGCCCAGTGATAAAGAATCTGCCTGCCACTGCAGGAGATGCAGGTTCAGGAAGGATCTTTCTGGGTCGGAAAGATCCCCTGGAGAAGGAAATGGAAACCCACTTTTTTTTTTTTCTTTCCTGGAAAATCCCATGGACAGAGGAGCTTGGTGGGCTATAGTTCACAGGGTCATAAAAGAGTCGGATACAACTTAGCGACTAAACAACAACATATATCGATACCTATCTATTTGTATATGTATACACACTAGGAGATGTTTAAGTATCTTTGGTGGTAATGAACATTTAGTAAAGGTGAAGGAAACTTCACTCAATCAAAAAATAGTTGTGACTTGCTAGCATTTCCAGAAGTGACTAAAAATAACAGAATTCCCATCTTCCTGGAATTTATATTCTAGTACAGAAAGGCAGACAATTAATGACGTAAGTTAGCAACACATAAAGTTTGTTAGATGGAGGTAAGTAGGATGAAGGAAAACAAAATCAGCGAGGGGGTCCTGGAGTGTTGGTGGTGGGCGTCTGTACTTTAAATAAAGTGCCAAGGGCAGAGAGATTGTTGGGGAGGGGAACCTGAGTAGTGATTTTTAAAATGTAAGGTTAGAGCAACTGTGAAAATCGGTCTTGTGACGAGCTGTGACCATCAGTCCTCCGCTCACACTGGACAGTCTGCAGTGCTGCTGGACAGTGGGAGGCAGTGCTAAGAGCATGAACCACCAAGACGGTGCCTGGCTTTGAATCTTGTCTACTAGTTGAAGGACCTGAAGTAAATTTTGTCATCTCTTTTAGCTCTGCTTTCTAGTGGATGAACTATGGGAAAAGTAGTAGCTATGGTACAGGGTGTTTTAGAAGAAATGCGTTAACTTATACCAAGAACAGCACCTGAAACACAATCAGTCCTCTGCAAACGTTACATATTATCCTAAGGAGCAAACTCATTCTGCTCTTCTAGCCATTCCTTCTCTCCAGCACACTATCTTTATTGACAAATGATACTTGCTTAAACAAATAACACAACTTCCTGCCCCTTAAGAATAATCTGGAGGCTGTAAAAGATAATATATGGGGAGAACCTCTAAGCCCTGGGGAAAAAATTATTCCCCAAAGGTTAAGTGTGAGAGAAATGTCTGAATTTCTGTATCTCTTGGAATTTAACTTCTGTGGATGTTATTTGATAGTCTATCAGTCTGTCTTTATTTATAGGCAATATTTTAGTAAATAAAAAATGATTATAAGCAAGAATATATATTGTCAATGTTCAGGCACTCAATTGTGTCCCACTCTTTGTGACCCCGTAGACTGCAGGATGCCAGGCTTCCCTGTCCTTCACCATCTCCTGGAGCTTGCTTGAACTCATGTCCATGATGGTCGGTGATTCCATCCAACCATCTCGTCCTCAGTCGTCCCCTTCTCCTCCTGCCTTCAATCTTTCCCAGCATCAGAGTCTTTTCTAATGAGTCGGCTTTTTGCATCAGGTAACCAAAGAATTGGAACTTCAGTTTCAGCATCAGTCCTTCCAATGAATATTCAGGATTGATTTCCTTTATGATTGACAGGTTGGATCTCCTTGTGGTCCAAGTGACTCTCAAGAGTCTTATCCAACACCACAGTTCAAAAGCATCAGTTATTTGGTGCACAGCCTTCTTTATGGTCCAACTCTCACATCCATACATGACTACTGGAAAAACCATAGCTTTGACTATACAGACCTTTGTTGGCATGAACAGTATGAAAGAGCAAAAAGATATGACACTGAAAGACAAACTCCCCAGGTCGGTAGGTGCCCAATATGCTACTGAAGAAGAGCAGAGAAATAGTTTCAGAAGGAATGAAGAGGCTGAGCCAAAGTGAAAACAGCGCCCAGTCCGGGATGTGTCTGGTAGTGAAAGTAAAGTCCAATGCTGTAAAGAACAATATTGCATAGGAACCTGGAATGTTAGGTCCATGAATCAAGGTAAATTGGAAGTGGTCAGACAGGAGATGGCAAGAGTGAACATTGACATTTTAGGAATCAGTGAATTAAAATGAACTGGAATGGGCGAGTTTAATTCAGATGACCATTATAAATACTACTGTGGGCAAGAATCCCTTAGAATAAAGGGAGTAGCCCTCATAGTCAACAAAGGAGTCCAAAATGCAGTACTTGGGTGCAATCTCAAGAATAACAGAATGATCTCTGTTCATTTCCAAGGCTAACCCAATAATCAATATCATAGTAATCCACGTCTATGCCCCAGCTACTAATGCCGAAGAAGCTGAACGGTTCTATGAAGACCTACAAGACCTTCTAGAACTAACACTAAAAAATAGATGTCCTTTTCATCATAGGGGACTGGAATGCAAAAATAAGATGTCAAGACGTACCTGGAATAACAGGCAAGTTTGGCCTTGGAGTACAAGATGCAGCAGGGCAAAAGCTAACAGAATTTTGCCAAGAGAATGCACTGGTCATAGCAAACACCCTCTTCCAACAACACAAGAGATGACTCTACACATGGACATTACCAGATAGTCAATACTGAAATCAGATTGATTATATTCTTTGTAGCCAAAGATGGAGAAGCTATATAGAGTCAGCAAAAACAAGATTGGGAGCTGACTATGGATCAGATCATGAACTCCTTATTGCAAAATTCAGACTTAAATTGAAGAAAGCAGGGAAAACCACTAGGCCATTCAGGTATGACCTAAATCAAATCCTTTACAATCATACAGTGAAAGTGACAAATAGATTCAAGGGATTAGATCTGATAGAGTGCCTGAAGAATATATTCATAATATATATAAATAATATTTGTCATGCCTTCAGTTCATTTGTAAATTAGAACTAAATATTTTATCTCCATCTGACCCACATCAGTAGAGGATTTTGAGAGTCTATCTTAGAATCTGTAATATAGAGCATAAAAGGAAGCTGAGAATGTGTGATTGGCTCAGAAGCTACGGTACCACTGTAGGCTTGTCCACGTGCACTACGTCTGTAGTGTGAGAATCGCTTAATTATCTATCTATGAATAAACTGATTCAATGTATGCTTGAGTTTGCAAAAATTAAACCCTTTGCAGTAGTACAACTACTGTCAAGTAAATGTGGTCGAGTTTGCATAATGGAGCTTGTGATTGAAGGAAGACAAAACACAGAAAGTAGTTAGCAAAAATTGGGGAAATTTATGGTTTCCAAACAGAAGTGTTTGTATGTGTGTGTATGAGGGGGTGCATGTGTGTGTGCAGGCGTGTGTGTATTTCAAAGCATAGTATGTGAAAACCAAGGAAGTCTAAGATATCTTGCAGGAGTCTCTGAAGGATCCTGTGATGCGAGAGAAAAGTAGGCAGTCACTGTCTGTCAGAACAACTCTCATTTTGTGTGTCTCACACAGTGGGCTTCCATGTAGAAATTTCTTTTGGACAAAATGATTTTAGGGGCTAAACATCTGAAAGCCTCTGGTGTAAGCCAAGCCTTTCCTTGCTACCCTGTTTTGTCCACTACTGAATGATCAGTACCTAGCACAGTACTTGGCACCCAGAAGAAATTCAATAAATATGCAGTGAGTGACTAAGAGGAGATGGAAACGTGCACACAAGCCATTTGGTGGGAGACTCATACGGTTCAAGATGGGCTTTAACCAAGACGAATGATCGGTTATATTGTTTTAAAAGTGGAGAAGACACTTTGGGATTCTAGATGAGGATTTAATGACAGCTCAGCTGGGTTATGTTGGTAGAACTGAAGAGAAGGGGAACAGAGGAGGTAGAATTGACTGGATTGGCAACTGCTTTGGTGTGAAAATGAAGGAGATGGATTTTACTGTAAGATTTTCGAGTCTTAAAGTAAGAGAAACGCAGTAAATATGGGATGGACATATTGGGTCCAAGGAGTGGTGGAAAATAAAGATGAAACTGACCACGAGACCCTGGCAACAAGGAAATCCTTGAAATCTTTGAAAGAACAGTTTCTTTTATAGGAACTTGCTTATATTTGCTCTCTGCAGTTCAAAGACTCAGAGTGGGGAGTTCAGCCACACCCTGGTTTCCAGGAGAAATCCTGGCCTCAAATGCGAGGAAAACAGAGTTTGAGCTGAGCACACTGACACTCGGAATCAAGTCACATTACTGTTGAGGTCCCTAGTCTTGTGTCCTCCCTGATGACTGGACCCGTGCTTCATCACCAACACGTCGATTCTGCAAGTTGCCTCGATTCTGGTGTATGGATTTCTGTATTATTTTCTATCTTTGAATCTTCACTGAAGTGCCTTTCCTAAGGTTCACCTCCTGCCTTGGTTGCCCCGACCCCCAGAATAGGGCACCAGCCTTCCTCTTCGAGAGCCATCTTGGAACTGGCTTTTGATAACTGGGGCTCAGAGCCCTGCTCAGAGAATCCCCTCATGCTGGCTGTTGGAATCTCTGAACATGGCCTGTTTCTGGATATTTGCATCTTCTGTTTATTTGTTAGGGTATCCTGATCATTCATGATAGAACTCTCTGCTGGAAGTGTTTGCCTAAACTGAACTGCCATTTCCAGGTAATGTTTTCTGCCTGGCAGACTGGAGTTTTACTAGAAATAGCATCAGAGTCTGAGCCTGCAATGGCTCCTGACCCCAGTGGGTCTGTTTCCAGGATCCATGGTCCCTTACTTCACAGCCTACTTCCTTTGTTGAACTGACTCATTTTTCAAAGGCACCAAGTTCTTTCTTGCTTCAAATCTTTATAGATTGGTCTGTTCTAAAGGGTCATTCTACAGGCTATAGAACAACTGACTATTTTTTGCCACCGTTTCAGAAAAGCCTTCCTGACCATGGCACCCCAGTAGGTAGTCTTCCCTTGCTTTCACCAGCAGTCTACCTGTTCATCTCCTATGGAGCGTACCTTGTTATTTCCAGTATTTTTTGTTCACCCGTTACTTGTCTTTTCTGCTAGATTGTAAAATCCAAGTTAATTTCGTGCTTCTTGCACCAAGTTTAGTGATGCTCAAGAAAAATTTGCTGAGTGAATAAATGAGCCCTGTGTATGACATAAAAGGAGATAATTGAAAGCAAAAGCCAGTTTTTAGGGGTTGGGGTTATGGTTGGGGAGAGAGTAAGTTGTGTAAAACCAAATACTGATAGCTTAAGAAATTAGGATCAAGAAAGGAGATAATCTGATGAAATAACAGGGCTGATGAAAGTTCACTTTAGAATGAAGTCCATCTAAGCTTGTTAGAGAAAAAAGGAAAAGTACCCCAAAGTGTGAGAGGAATTAAAGGAGAAGATAGTTTTGTTTGCTTAAGTGAAGTTGGGAATTGAAAAAGGAAAACATTCTTTCATTCATTTGTAAATGGTAAAAGGTCCATTTACCAAAAATCAAAATAACTTGTGGCATCTATGTGTTGAAGATGAAACTAAAGTTGTGAATGGGCTGAGACTCAATGCTGCTGCTGCTGCTAAGTCGCTTCAGTCGTGTCCGACTCTGTGTGACCCCGTAGACAGCAGCCCACCAGGCTCCCCCATCCCTGGGATTCTCCAGGCAGGAACACTGGAGTGGGTTGCCATTTCCTTCTCCAGTGCATGAAAGTGAAAAGTGAAAGGGAAGTTGCTCAGTCGTGTCTGACTCCTAGCAACCCCATGGACTACAGCCTAACCGGCTCCTCCATCCATGGGATTTTCCAGGCAAGAGTACTGGAGTGGGGTGCCATTGCCTTCTCTGTGAGACTCAATAAAGGTGTATAAAAGAATCATCAGACAGTAAGGGCCTAACTGAGGTTGGAGAACATGACTTTGAAGTGTCCTCAGACAGTCAGGGTTTATGCTATCTCTTTAGAAAAACAAATTCCTTTTGAAGTAGAGAAGTTCACAGGATAGAGGCTCTGGAGTTGCAATTCAATCTCAGTGACTTTTCCCTTTCTTTTTAACCTAAGGTTTTTAGTCACCTGTGGGTTATTTTTTTAAATTTTTTGCAATTTTGTATTAGTCTAAAATAAGCTGATAGCATATTTTATGGGTAATTTAGCAGATAATTGGGATAAAGGGAAAGGTTATTGAAGAGAGAAAAGGAAAAAAGCATAGGAATATTTTTTATTGTTCAGCACCAGATTCGTATTTTATCTGAGATTTTTTTCCCTCCTGCTAGGATTAAATCTTCTTTGCATGGTCAATTATGCTTAGGAGATAAAAAAGAAATTAGAAGTGTTATTTAACTTGATGACTTGATTCTCACTTGACTGATACGGTAAGTATAATAAAGTGTATATGTCTTGGGGCCTCAGCTTCTTCATTTCTATACAGAATGTGATAGTAATGAACTACTTTAGGTTGCTAGGAGGAAAGTAAACAGTCTGATCATAAAGGATTGGTTAAATATTAAATTCTATACAAATACCTTTGGAGTGCTATTCAGGAAGGACTCATGACCTTTCAGATAAACTTCATTAAATTTCCAAGGGAAGAAAATGAATGAATAACAAAGCAGGCATTGCAGTTGGAAATCAGTCCCCTGATACTTTCCTGATAAGTAGACTGCTTTTCAGTCAGACTTTCCTTTTGAGGAAATGCAAACACTTTAGTAACGTGAGCTTGCAAATAGTTCTAGTCTCATGAAGCAGGGGGCCATTTTTCTAAAGAAGGAAGCTTGAACCAGTAATATAAGTGACTTGATAAGGATCAGCAATATGGCAGGAGAGAGGGGAAACTTAAATCAGCACCTGCTTCGGTAGGCAGAGTCACATACCCCGTGATTCAGCCAGAGCTGCACGAAGAACACCTTTGGGAACCTAGCAGGCGCTCCATGAATGTTTGTTGCTTGACAGAATGTTGTTTCCAGAATGTACAGCCTGCTAATCTGCTGTACAGTCTGCTAACCGGTGTGAAATATGCTCTGATTTCCTCTCCAGCAGATTTGTTCATGACTATGAGTTTCATATTGGTTTGAGGACTGGAATTCTGAGGTTACATCCCAGAAACACGGTGAGCAGGGATCTAAGTAGAATGGCAAGCAGTCCCCTCCTGAGTGCTCCATGTTACCATTTGCAGAGTACTTATTTTTTACAAATAGTTTTTGATTTGGACCATTTTTACAGTCTTCATTGAGTTTGTTACAGTGTTGTTTCTGTTACATGTTTTAGTCTTTGGACCAGGAGCCATGTGGGTGACAGTCATGACTAAGCCATGTCCTTAGTTCCCTACTCAGGGATGGAATCTGTGCCCCCTGCATTGGAGGGTGAAAGTAACCCCTGCACCCCAGGGAAGTTCCTGCAGATTACTTTTATATTCATTTTCTCTTGATTCCATGAGGTAAGGAGGGTAGGCATTTGTCCCACTTTTCTCAAGGAGAAACCGAAACCCCACAGATTATGCCCTGACCTAATATGATTAGTACTTTGCTAGAAATTAGTTTGGCCAGAAATGAGGTCTCCTGATTCATATCTCTGTGTTCTTTCTTTTCCCTCAAAAGATCCTTTGATAAAAACAAAGAAAGAAAGAAAGAAAGTGAAGTCCCTTAGTAGTGTCTGACTCTTTGCGACGCCATGGACTGTAGCCTACCAGACTCCTCGGTCCGTGGGATTTTCCAGGCAAGAATACTGGAGTGAGTTGCCATTTCCTTCTCCAGGGGATTTTTCTGACCCAGGGATCGAACCCGGGTCTCCCGCATTGTAGGCAGGCGCTTTACCGTCTGAGCGATACCAGGAAAGCCCATTGATAAAAACAAATGAGTACATAAATAAAATTTGAGGTCAGTCCTTTCTTAAAATTTTGGATTAAAACACTGAGAGCTTCTGTTATGGAAAAATAAATTCCCTAGAAGAGGTCTATTATTAATACTCACAGAATATCATGTTATAGTAGCCAGAATAAAAAGAATAGCAAATACGCTGCCAGACAGCCTCAAAATGCCTGATAGATATTGACTGGTTTAGTCTGCTCAATGCCTCTGTGATGTGGGTACCACAAATACTCCTTGGTCTCACATCTATTTAGTTTAGCAAGTGTGGATAGCAAAGTTGAATAACAAGGGATATTACACTGTTTAAAGCAGTTTGGTTCCTGATCTTCAGACAGCAGGTAGTGGGAGTTTCCGTGTGTGTGTGTGCTCAGTTGCTCAGTTGTGTCCGATTCTTTGCGACCTCATAGATGATAACTCCAGGCTCCTCGGTCCATGGAATCTGCCAGGCAAGAATACTAGAGTGGGTTGCCAGTCCCTTCTCCAGTGCATTTCCATAGCAAGGGACTTACTCAAATTTTTTCACTTCCTAAATTTAAATAGCAAGGATGTCTATACTATTATATCTGCTTTATACTAGAGGAAACTGAGGCTGGGAAAAGTGAAGTAACTTGCCTTTGGCTATCCAGTTTGTCTTTCACTAGGACCCCTAGTTGTGTTCCAGAAATTTTAGGACCTTACGTTTTGAATAGAAAAGAGAAGGACAAAGTTAGAACCTAGAATGTTAGAATATGGTTGCAGGGGTGTGTGGTGAGGAACGGCTCTGGTGATGCAGGTGGGTGAGTTTAGGCCTAATGATATCCACTTACCGATGATTTTACTTTGAAACCTGGCAAGCAAAAGCCTGACTTGTCTCTGCAATATCTGATGCTCAGAATCCTATTTATCTTAATGTTATTAGAAAAGGGATGAACTCAGCTGGAATCCAGTGTTAACTCCCTTGGCTTCTATGTGTCTGTCTGGAATTGGAGGTCTGAGATACATGCTGAATAATTTCTGCTTCATTCGACAAGTTGTACAAGGAAAAAAAATTATTAGTGCTCTGTTTCCTAATGATACTCACTGGGCATTATTGCCAAGAGATGTTCCCTAAGAAAACAGTTTTATAGTCAAAGAGGCTTAGAAACCACATTATACAGCACCCACAAAGTATTGCATATTAGCATCTTAAAAGTGTTCCGAAGTTCTGCAGGAATGAAGTCTGTTTAATTTTGCTTAACCAAGCATTTTTTTCAGACTACCTGATCCAAAAAATTTGGAAGGGGTTTCATTGTCATTTCATTTGCATAGTATCTATTAATATTCCGTGAAACAAACCTTAGGAAATCTCAAAAAAAATCTTTCACCAACGTAGATATTTTATGGAAAATCAGACCACTGCTTAGTTGAGATGATAATGTACAACCTATTTCTAGGAAGATAGAGCTATTTCCACATTTCCATGGCAACGTGGTTCTATAGGCACAAGGTTCTTTTATGCACATCACATCATTTGCCTCTTAAAACCACTGTGAGATAAAGTAGGGCAGCTAAACTTATTCCACTTGGCCTAAGAATGTGGCTTGAAAATGTAGAAGTCACTCTAGCTCCTCAGATACCCAGAGTTGTGCTGATGGCTGTTGCTTTGTTCCACAAATGTGTTGAATCACTTGGGGGTGCTGGGGCTTTGAGTTTTACTTTTCATTGTGGTGATTGCTTTTGCTCGTCTCACAACCTCCTTTGCAGTGGCTCCCATTAATGGTCTCAGGAAGATGTCTGGCTGATGTGGAAAGAGACATTAATGGGTATGGAACTGAAAATAGAAAAAGAAACACTCTAGGAGAAAACAGAGGTAGTCATGTGTGTTCGAAACAGTTGAAATAACACTAAAGCATGAAAAAATGATAGAGATTGGTCATTGTGAAGTTGTGTTTACTTTCACAAAAATTTCTGGACACGGAGCAACAACCCAGAAGCCAATGAATTTATAAATATGTTTTCAAGCAGTCAGGATTAGTTGTTGTTCAGTTGCGATGCCTTCTCCAACTCTTTGTGACCCCATGGACTGTAGCACACCAGGCCTCCCTGTCCCTCACCGTCTCTTGGAGTTCCCCCAAGTTCTTGTCCATTGAATCAGTGATGCCATCCAACCTCTCATCCTCTGCTGTCCTCTTCTCCTTTTGCCCTCAATCTTTCCCAGCATCAGGGTCTTTTCCAGCGAGTTGGTTCTAGGCTAAAATACTGGTGCTTCAGCATCAGTACTTCCAGTGAATATTCAGAGTTGATTTCCTTTAGGATTGACTGGTTTGATCTCCTTGCTGTCCAAGGGACTCTCTAGAGTCTTCTCCAACACCACAGTTCAAAAGCGTCAGTTCTTTGGTGCTTAGCCTTCTTCACGATCCAATTTACAACCATACATGACTACTGGAAAAACCCTAGCTTTGACTAGATGGACCTTTGTTGGCAAAGTGATGTCTCTGCTTTTTAAAATGCTGTCTAGGTCTGAATGACTGAATTAGGATTTGAGTCCAGCACCACTCAAAGCCTAGGTGCTTGACCACAAGCCAAGGAGTACTGAAGTCAACCTGACTGCTTGGGTGGAACAAGTGAACAGAAGTTGCTGAGTTGTGTCCAACCCTTTGTGACCACATGGGCTGTAGCCCGCCAGGCTCCTCTGTCCATGGAATTCTCCAGGCAAGAATACTGGAGTGGGTTGCCATTCCCTTTTCCAGGGGATCTTCCCAACCTAGGGATCAAACCCAGGTCTCCAGCATTTCAGGCAGATCCTTTACTGCCTGAGGCACCAGGGAATTGAACAGAAGCATCCTGTAAATAGTCCTTTATCTGACTCAAGGATCAAATTATGTTGTTAATTAAACCTGCCAGTGAAGCCATGTAGGTAGGCCCTTCAAGTTTGCCGTTTTAGGGGTGCTGTTGGTTTGTCTTGATGCTTAGACTCAAAGACGTTTGCCCCAAGTTTACGCAGTTTGTTCATTCTCTCTGGAAAGCCCTAGGGATAGCCTTATGACTCCAGAGGAGGGGGAATTATTACTGTATAACATTATTTCTCTCTAGCCCCTTTTTGTTTTTTTAATCCAAATCTTTGCCATTGATGAGTCTGAGTTTCTTGGTATAGTAGAGGGAAAAGAATGTTAACTTTGCCTTCAACATTTTTAATAATGCAGCTGTGTAGATGGTAAGTACCACTTTGGAACACTGCCTTTTTTGTTGCATGGAGTCTCACTGCCAGTTATCATTGACTGGGACTTTATGATAGTGGATATCCGGCTGGTTTGACGTTAAACTTTGATATGACTTTGGAAATGTAGGTCTGTGCCAAAAAGTGGTGTAAATAGGATTTCAGGTGGGAATATTTACTTATTTAAGACAACAAGCTAATTAAAAACTTAATCAGTTTGACATAAAACTTACTGTGTGTGCATGCCAAGTCGCTCCTGTCGTGTCTGACTCTTTGCGACCCTGTGGACTGTAGCCTACCAGGCTCCTCTGTCCATGGGATTTCCCTGGCAGGAATATTGGGGTGGGTTGCCATACCCTCCTCCAGGGGATCTTTCCAGCCCAAAGATCGAACCCATGTCTCTTATGTCTTCAGCACTGGCAGGAGGGTTCTTTACTACTGGCCTCTAAATGCTTCTTAGGCAGTTTGTTTTATATATTTAAAACAGATCACTTTTATCCATTCACTGAAACTTATTCAGTTACCGTCTAAATATGAAAATAAACCATATTTCTTTGATTGGGGTATTCATTGAGCATTTGGGGGAACTGAAGTTCTGTTAACCAATTTAACAATCTATACCAGTCTAGATTCTAATGGTATTGATGGGCTTCTATGAGGCTTGGTAACAAGTCTTTGTTTGAAGGTAACAAACAAAACAACATCAAATATTGTTTGTAGGGAATGGGTTGGAAGGTGTGGGAGTGTTTCTAAAAGGGGGTTTTCTATATCCTTTTAGTTTATACAGTTCCTTCTAAAAGCTCCTTGGCCTTCTATGAAGCTGTTCCTGGTATATAAGGATGGATTTCTGCTAACTAGGTACCTTCCCTCAGGATCCTCCTTATAATTCCAAATCAAAGCTTTAGGGAAAAGTCTCAAATTACACCCTACTCAATAATGAATTTAAATCTAGATCCTTAGGTGCAAAAGAATAATGATGTTCATTTTCAAAGAGAGTGTTTTTCCTACTTGTGAAGATAAGTTGAAGATGCTAAAATGTAGCCCTTTGAATAGTCATCATTTATCGGAGGGTGAATGTTTATTAAATATCAGGGTCTGAAAGTATCTCACATTTTAGGGATGAGGTTACAGAAGCCAATTCATTTACATAAGCCAGGGAACACTGGATTAGTCTCTGGCTTTGTTCAAGCCCATCTATCCTGGGTCAGATAACCTAGAAATGAATGCTAAGATGATCTCCTGGTAATCCCTTGCGAGCTGCAGAAATATTCTAAATGCAGTTTTTCTCTAAGTTATCTCTAAATGATAATTCTCACTCTGTGGTAAAGTGGTAAGAAACATGCTCTTAATGATATAGTCTAGATTTTTAGGTTAACACTTAAAGAAGCGGGTTTCAGATATAGACGCTTTGAATAGGAAAGGAGTTAAACCACCAGTAACTAGCTTTAGGTTCCACAGAAAGTGACAGTGGAGTCGCTCAGTCTCGTCTGGCTCTTTGTGGACCCCATGGACAGAGGAGCCGAGCCTGTCTTCTCCAGGCAAGAATACTGGAGTGGGTTGCCATTTCCTTCTCCAGGGGATCTTCCTGACCCAGGAATTGAACCCAGGTCTCCCGCACTGCAGGCAGAGGCAGGCAGACGCTTTAACCTCTGAGCCACCAGGAAGCCCAAAGAAAGACACGTAAACAAACAGGGATGATACCAATCCTTTTTTGCTTCTTGATCCATTCCGCTGTGTCTGTGTGCCTCTGTGTGTCTGTGTGTGTGGATTTAAAATTACTCACGTGCAGTTAATAGAATGAATTTTATTATAAATGGTGATACATAAACTGTCACTGGGAAAGGTTCTAACAAAAGGCTTTGTTTTGTTCCAACAAAGGGCTTTGCTTTTCTAAATAGTTAGAACTACCTTATTTGTGGAAAGAATGTAGTTTAATACTCTTAATTTGCTTTTACATTTTCTACTAGGGCCAGTACTTTGAGAGTTGTTTTCACTTTTCAATTTAAGAATGAACATTTTCCCCTAACTTCTTCAGTGAGATTTCAGGTAAATAGCCAACTTCATATGAGAACTTGAGGTACTGCTTAGATGAAAGTATCAATATTAGATTATCAGTTATAAAGTTCAGTCCTATAATTTGTTTTGTGCTGTGACACATATTTTAAAAAAATTCCCAGGATTCTTTTTATCTCACGTAACAAACCTCAATAAAATGACTTTATCACACTATCTTAAAAGAAATATTTCCAAATTAAAAAAGTTTTAGTAGCTCAATAAATTATTATCTGAGAGAAGTGTGGAAGGGCATGTGAATCCAGACAATGAGAAAAATATAAATCTAACGATGTCCCTAAGGAAAGTCCAGGATACAGCCTACAAAGAATAAGAGGAAAAGTGGGCTTAGGAGAACTGTTAGGATAAAGTTTCTGGAACAGTTTCCTGTCAGTGTCTATTTTTTAGTGGCCATAGTAAGCTCCAGAAACATTGATGTAACATCTATATTTATTTTTCTAGCTAATTAACACAGCCAGCTTCAGATTCATATTTTGTTATTTGTTTGTCCCTTTGGTTTCTGGAACTACCTTTGGAACGTTTATAATTTTTTGTTCAAAATTTGTGTTTTGGCCCATTAAGACATCTCCCTGAAGATTTCTACTTTCTTCCTGTTTGAAGTTAATTTATTTTTTCCTCTTGGTTCATACTCTTTGCAGAAATACTTAAAATCAACTTAGACCTTTTGTGATGGGGCTCCTGTCAAAGCACGTTGCTCTGAAGAGCCGTTGGGTCTGTGACTGGCTGGGAACCTTAAATGCCCTCTTCCTCAGAATTTTTTTTAGTCTATTTCAAGTAAAAAGCTTACTGTGATACTTGGGATTTCCCCGTGTTTCCAGTTCTGGCCAGAAGTGTCTGTCTGGTTCTTTTAACTTAAAGTCCTCAAGAAGTTCATTTTATAAGCAAAGCATTGTGTGGTAGTAGAAAATGCATAGAGTTAGGGATCAGATAGAATAGGCCAAAGTTTTTAGTCTCTCTCTGAGCCTCAACTTTTTTACCTGTAAAAGGGGGCAGTTATACCAACTTCATAATGTTGCAAAGTTCAGATATGAAGTAAATAATCTAGTATTTTGCATCAGTTCGGTTCAGTCACTCAGTAGTGTCTGACTCTTTGAGACCCCATGGACTGCAGCACGGCAGGCTTCCCTGTCCATCACCAACTCCCAGAGCTTGCTCAAACTCATGTCCATTGAGTTGGTGATGCCATCCAACCATCTCATCCTCTGTCATCCCCTTCTCTTCCTGCTTTCAATCTTTCCTAGCATCGGGGTCCTTTCCAGTGCATCAGTTCTTCACATCATGTGGCCAAAATATTGGAATTTCAGTTTCAGCATCAGTCCTTCCAATGAATATTCAGGATTGATTTCCTTTAGGATGGACTGGTTTGATCTCCTTGCAGTTCAAGGGACTGTCAAGACTCTTCTATAGCACTATAGTTCAAAAGCATCAATTCTTCATCGCTCAGCTTTCTTTATAGTCCAACTCTTACATCCATATATGACTCTGGAAAAACCATAGCTTTGACTAGGTGAACCTTTGTTGACAAAGTAATGTCTCTGCTTTTTAATATGCTGTCTAGATTGGTCATAACTTTTCTTCCAAGGAGCAAGCATCTGTACAATAAATAGTTAATTATTTTTAAATCATAAGAATTCTACAATTTAATGTTAAAAACTAACAATTTTTATGCACCAAGCTGTTTTTGTTTACTCTTTCTCCCAGGCATATGCTGACTACTGAATTTCTCTTCTTACCTAGTTTATGATGAATCCTGAGTCTCTATATATCTAACAATAACTTTATGTTTTTTCATTATCTTTGTTCTGCTCAGTTTAAGAAGCAACTTTTGGAAAATTTTTGTTATAGTCTGCTCTCTTTCAAAGTATATGAGCCTAATAAACTTTTGACAGTTTTCAGTGAGTTTCTGTATTTAGGCAGTGGTTATTTGGCACTTCAAAATTAAGTGCCTCTCCAAATTGTTTTGCTGCAAAGCTATGCCGTAAGAGGTTTTCATCCTTCAGGTTGTCTTGAAAATTTCTCTCTCTTAGGCTTTCTCTCACTCTCTCTGGAAGATTGTGTTTCCAGACACTTTGCAACAAAATCTCCCATTCCATATGCTCTTCTTTCAATGTAACTCTGACACTCCTCCCATTAAAACATTGGTTCTGTTACCTCTTTGTCAATTTGCTGATACTGTTTGATGTGGCTTCAAAAGCTAGGTCAGAAAAGCAATACAACTTCTGCCTGTCTCTGGATATGCTTGCCTTTGGAACCCAGCCACCATGGTGTAGGATGCCCAAACCTCTGCACATTGACAGACCATGAGAAAAATACACAAACACATTTTCTGGTTGACGACCAGCTCCAGGCCCAGCATCAACTCCCAGACACCTTAAGATGATTATCACAGCCCTTATGTGCATGCTAAGTCGCTTCAGTTGTGTCCGACTCTTTGCAACCCTATGAACTGTAGCCTGCCAGGCTCCTCTGTCCATGGGATTCTCCAGGCAAGAATACTGGAGAGGGTTGCCATGCTCTATAGTCACTGGCTACCTTCAAGTCTTCTCAACATCATGGATCTGTGCTCTGTATGAAGTCCTGACCCACAGAATCAGTACACATAATAAAACAGTCCTTTTAAGATATTAAATTTTGAGGTGGTTTATAAATGAGCAGTTGTAGTTAGAACACTTTCCTTCCCTTTCCTACTTCCCTTCCCATGGGCATGTCAATAGAATTTAATTCTGTGTTACTCACATGTTTGAGTAAGTGTGAAATGATAATTTATTCATTGCTTGCACTGTGCTGGGCACCATTGGTTCCCAAGCACTTTATACCTTGTGTGTGTGTGTGTGTGTGTGTGTGTGAGCATTCTTCCTGATTACTTTTTATTTGCTTTTATTTTATTTATTTATTTTTTAATTTGTTTTTAATTGGAGGATAACTGCTTTACAATGCTGTGTTGGTTTCTGCTGTACGACATGAATCAGCCATGATACTCATCTTACTTAGATACTCTCGGAGAGTACTGTAACAATGCCAAGGATACTATAAGAGAACCACTGTTATTATTATCTGAATTTATAAAGGAGAAAAATCCAGAAGTTATATAATTTGTCTAAGGTCAAACATCTATTAATTGTTGGCTCCAAACCTCTCACTTTACATTTAAAATTATAGAGGCAAGTGAAAGTAGTAATATATAATTCTAGGTCAGAGAGAGCTTGGCTTACTTCATAGGTATACAGATTGACAATATTAGGTTCCAAATACAGGAAAAACATTTTATTCATTTAAGACTACTTGCTTTTGAACTTTAAAGAAAACACAAGAGTTACCTATTCTTTTAGTAACTTAACTAGTTGCTGGGATTCAGGGAACTCTGAATTAGTAAATCTAACCCTAAAAACCAAGATTTAGCATTACCTTGTCCATTCTAAAGGAGATCGATCCTGGGTGTTCACTGGAAGGACTGATGCTAAAGCTGAAACTCCAATACTTTGGCCACCTCATGCGAAGAGTTGACTCACTGGAAAAGACTCTGATGCTGGGAGGATTGGGAGGCGAGAGGAGAAGGGGACGACAGAGAATGAGATGGCTGGATGGCATCACTGACTGGATGCACATGAGTTTGAGTGAACTCCAGGAGTTGGTGATGGACAGGGAGGCCTGGCGTGCTGTGATTCATGGGGTCGCAGAGTTGGACACGACTGAGCGATTGAACTGAACTCAACTATGTCTTTTACATGGAGAAGGCAATGGCACCCCACTCCAGTACTCTTGCCTGGAGAATCCCATGGACGGAGAAGACTGGTAGGCTGTAGTCCATGCGGTCGCTAAGAGTTGGGCACGACTAAGCAACTTCACTTTCCCTTTTCCTTTCATGCATTGGAGAAGGAAATGGCACCCCACTCCAGTGTTCTTGCCTGGAGAATCCCAGGGACGGGGGAGCCTGGTGGGTTGCCGAAGGGGGTCGCACCGAGTCGGACATGAATGAAATGACTTCGCAGCAGCAGCAGCAGCAGTATGTCTTTTACAAACACATTTCCTCTAAGATGCACATTTTTTCATCATTTTAACAGCTTAAAAATGATAATGCTTTTACAGTGGATCATGTGTCATAGTTGAATTGGCAATCCTTTAAATAATTTTTAGTGTTATGCATAAAATCATGATCTTATAATAGATTGTTTTATTTCAGTAAATTGTATGTATTTTACATTTTAAACCTATGAGATGATAGAATCTGGCAAACACTATTGTTGCAACAAGGGCATACACATACAGGAAATGACAAATAGCCCAAGAATCCTTCTAAATGATTGATACAGTGTTAAACTGAAAAGTCAAGGACTGTCAAAAATCTAACAGGCTCTGAAATGAGGCCAGCATTAGGCTTTCAGTACTTGTCTTGCAAATACATTTACTTTTACCCAGAGAACTGTCATCACAGACACTTGGTAATCAGTATTTGATTGGAATAAGGGTTCATAACCCAAATTCAGCCCTTATGTGCGTGCTAAGTCACACACACGACTGGTTTTGATTTTCACAACCAAAATCCAGGGAAATTTCCTAGGGTACCTGCTGGTGTTGCCAAATACTTTCCTCTTCTGCAAATAAAGGCATCATTTGCATTCAAGGGGTCCAGTACCTCATTTTATCCTGACATTTCTCTCATCAATTTTATGTTTTATAAATCAGTTATCATACAGTCATCTTTTCTTATTTATCACAGTATGTTTGCAAGCTTTTATGTCAATTTGTAGTTTTTAACTCAGTATAGTAGTAACTGGGATAATTTTCTTTTTTTGTAACTGGGCTAAATATTCCTGGTTATTGTATTCCTTCACAGTATCTAATTTTCAAAGATCAGTCGTGTTCCTAAAGCCTTAGTGATTTTATACACTCCAACCACCCAGTCTAAGAGCTTCATATTCACTGGAGGAATGATCCCAGGGCAGTAGGAGCTGGGATTCTTGCAGAAAGTGCTTTCAAAGGAAGGCATTGCACTGACCAGGTTGGCAGAACAGCTGCCTGTATTCAGGACTGGTGCACCTGCTATGGCCATTGCAGATATGATCCCTGACTCAGTAACTCCAGATTTGCTAGTTTATATTCCTTCTTTGAGTGCGGCTATTTCTCAAATAATAGGATTTCTTTACTGCTGAGGAAACAAGGTTTCCAGATTGGTTTCTCTGATGCTCCTCTGAGAGTTTCCTTTTGATTCAAAGGGAAAAGTAACAAATATCTATTTTTCAATTAAATGAAACCTCTATTTTAATTCATAACATACAAATTGTAATAATTAAAGGTAAAATGAACTTTTAGGCCATTATGCTGTTTGGGATGAAATCCCTCAGAGATGTAGTGAAATCTAAGGCTCGATGGTTAGAATGGGGGTGTGTACACCCGCCATGGTTTTAAACAGCCCAGAGCAGAAGAGGCAGTAGGCAGTGCTCTGGGTGAAGATCAGAGGGATTAAAAGGAACCAATTGAAAAGCTGAGTGAGAAGACTGTTTCGGGCGGGAGATATGAGTTAAAATAATCTGAAATGAGAAAGAGATTCTTGGCATGAGAGTAATGGAAGTGCCAATTTGTGTGGACACAGTGAGCAAAAGGAAGACGGGTACAAGAGTGCTGGAGAGCAGGCTGGGGGAACAGAAAGGGATCAGTAGCCCCTTACAGGCCGTGAGTCATGGACATTGTTGCTTGCCTACCTACCTTTCATTTTCTCCTTGTTGTGGACTAAATGTTTGCATCTCTCCAAAAATGCATGTGTTGAAATCTTAACTCCCAAATGTGATAGCATTAGGATGTGAAGATTGGTGGCGCTAGTGGTAAAGAACCCACCTGTCAATGCAAGAGCTGTAAGAGAACGCAGGTTTTATCCCCGTTTCAGGAAGATCCCCAGGAGGAGGGTATGGCAACCCACTCCAATATTCTTGCCTGGAGAATCCCATGGACAGACGAGCTTGGTGGACTATGGTCCATGGGGTCACAAAGAGTTGGACACAACTGAAGTGACTTAACATGTATGCATGCCTCTGGGAGGTAATTAGGTCACGAGGATGGAATCCTCATGAGTAGGTTAGTGCACTTATAAGAAGAGACCAAGAGAGTTCTTTGTCTGCCTGTCTCTCGTATGTGCGAATACAAGAAGACAGCTCTCTGTAGACCAGAAAGAGTGTGCGTGCAGGCTTACTCGCTTCAGCTGTGTCTGACCCTTTCCAATCCTATGGACTGTAGCCTGCCAGGCTCCTCTGTCCATGGGGTTTTCACTGCAAGAATACTGGAGTGGGTTGCCATGCTCTCTTCCAGGGGATCTTCCCAACCCAGGGATCAAACCTGGGTTTCCTGCATTGTAGGCAGATTCTTTACCACTGAACCACTGGGGAAGCCCAGAGCAGGACGGGTGCCTTTACCAAAAACCCAACCATGCCTACACTCTGATCTCACATTTCTAGCCTCCAGAACTGTGAGAAATAAATGATTATTGTCACTCAGACTATGATATTCTATTATAGCAACCGGAACTAATACATCCTTTTTTTTCTGAATGTGTGAATCTTATACATCTTCATGCATTGATTGCCCTTATTCTTCAGTGAGAAGCTGACCTCACCTCCAGATCCATGAATGGGTCATTGTTGGCTCAGGTCAATCAGCATTTCCCAGTCCTCTGTCTGTAGTCATTTTTTGTCAGGAGTGTGTCTGTGACCCAAGACATCCAGTTAGGGGAAACTGGACACTTGTTCCCTCCTTTTGGACATGAACAAAAATTTTGTAATCCTGATTGTGTCTGACAGACATAAAATGAGCCATTATTGCAAGAGATTCAACACCATGGATGGCAGAAGAAAGCAGAAAGTGGAACTTTGATGACGTTTTTGAGATGCCTTATTTTTGTATCTTCCTGGTGTGAGTCAGTGAATTCCCTTTATCATTTACGTCAATTTCAACTGGGTTTTCTTATCTTAACATGATGAGACATAGTCCATTGGGAAACCATTAAGTGGTTTTATGCCAGGGAGTGGTTTGCCCTTGTTCCATTTTTTATAAAAGGTTATTCTAGGTTAAGAAAGCAGATTTATTGACTTACAAAAGAAAAACTGGATCAAGAAGAATCATTCAGAAGCGACTGCAGTTGTCTATGTGAAAGGTTATAATGAATAAGCCGAAAGGGTGACGCTGGAGACAGAAGAAAGGTCATATGCAAAGAAATACACTTCGGCAGTACAGTCAATAGGACTTGTTGAGGGGTTGGTTGAGGGGAATGAGGAGTAGGAAGAGCCATGGGTGAGTCTTCCAAAGTCAGGGGAAGCGTTTGGTTTGAACCATTAAGATGGTGCCATTTACTAATAAGGAGTCTTGTAGCCGGTGGAGAAATCAGGTCAGGAGATAAAGTGTGTGAGTCATCAGTTTATCAGTGGGTTTTAAATAAATAGAATTAGATGAGATCACTTATGGGGAGATTATACACAAAAAGTAAAGAAGGTCCTTGGATGGAGCCCTAGTGCTTGCCAAGGAGGGAGGTTGATCAGAGATTTAGGGAGTACATTAGAAAAGGTTGACTAGAAAGGCAGGTAGAAAATCTGCAATATGGAGAGTTACCTGTCAATTCTAAAGGAAGTCAACTCTGAATACTCATTGGAAGGACTGATGCTGAGGCTCCAACACTCTGGTCACCTGATGCAAAAAACAGAGTCATTGGAAAAGACCCTGATGCGGGGAAAGACTCAGGGCAGGAGGAGAAGGGGATGACAGAGGATGAGATGGCTGGATGGCGTAGAACTCAATGGACATGAGTTTGAGCAAGCTCCAGGAGACAGTGAAGGATGGGGAAGCCCATGATGCTACAGTCTACAGGGTCACAAAGAGTCAGACATGACTCAGGGACTGAACAGCAATAGAGGGTTGACGTAACAAAAGTAGGGAGGTATTTCAAGAGAGGCTTCAGGCCTGTGGAAGCCTCCTGAGAGTCTGAGCAACAGGGAGAGAGGGAAGATTTGGGTGTGATGAAAATCAGAGATACTAGAAGGCTCTCAACAGTCCAAGATTAATTTTATTATTTATTTAAGACAGTTTTAAAAATCTATGTTTTGAAGCTATTTCATGTATTATGAGTCATAATTAAGCAGAGTATTTGATCTAAATAATTATTCTAACTCAGATAACTCTCAGGCCATGTAGGTTCCATCCAACAAAAATAATTTAAAATTATTCCTAGTTTTTATGTATACTTCTTAAAGAACATTAATGGATATTCATGTCATGGCACTTCTTTTAAGTCATTTTTGTTCTCCTTTGTTTTAAATTTATAAGAGAGAGAGAGAGGGAAAAAAAAAGAGAGAGAAAAATAGTCCTTCCTTGATATTTTCACTAAATATCCCCCAGATACTCATCTGCGGTCCCACTCCAAGCCATATCAGGACAGTCTTGCATGATTGGAAAACTCAGTTACTATATTTCTCTGAACCTTTCTTCTGGAGATAAATGCAAGTTCTTTAGAAATTTTACTCTGATTCCTTTTTCCTTGTGGAGAAAATCAGATGAATCAAATTATCTTCCTTCTTAAATCAAATTTTCCAGTCATGCTATATGAAAAAGTTTATGAGTCAAACTATTTTGCTTTTTGGGGGAGTATTCTTTTAAATGAGTTTTCCTACTATGACTCATTTTCGAAAGTCAAAACACCACATTTAGAGGACTTAAAACATTTACTGCATTTATGAAATTAATTTTCATTCCATTGGCCAACTCTGGCTTTTCTTGGGTTGCTGCTTTGGAGAAGGTGATGTGTTTTCCATAATGTCATCATCCATTGAAATCCATCTGTCTCCTTGCCCCTGCAGTGAGGGAGCTCTTTCAGGTTCAGCAGGGAAGCCAAATTAAATACTAACCTCCATTTTTTTAGTAAGTATAGAAAAACAAAAGTGAAAAAAAACAGGCCTATAGGGAAGAGACAGGTACGTATACTCCTGCTCTAGAGGTGTAATGTGAAACTAATATTCTGTTAAACCTGTTGAACATTTACTCAGATTTCTTCACCAGTGCAGTTCATATTTAAGATAAAAAATGACCCTATCATACTGTGGAAGGAAAACATAAATTACTAGAGAAAGACAACTAAATAGGCCACCCTTTCTGATTCAAATTGGGAACCTGATTAGTACCCTTTTATTAATTAGTATGTACTTACATATCAAAGAACTCTCCAAATGGGAAAAATCTAGTCAGTCCCCAATAGACCTCATTACATGGCTCCCTTCTATTCCTTTATTGACTGGGTCAGGTTTTAAGCAGAAAAAAAAGAAAGTCAGGGCTCATGACTCATTCCCCTGCCCTCCTGTTGTTTTGTAGCTCAGTTGTGTCTGACTCTGCAACCAGGCTCTTCTGTCCATGGAATCTCCCAGGCAAGAATACTGGAGTGGGTTGCCAGTTTCTTCTCCAAGGGATCTTCCTGACCCAGGGATTGAACCTGCTTCTACACTGGCAGGCGGGTTCTTTACCACTTGAGCCACCAGAGAAGCCCTCCCCCACCTCCTACAGTAGTTTAAATGCTGAGGTGTCCTAAAACTTCGGATATACTTTGGAAACTAAACTGAGGAATTTTTTTCTTATTCATTCTGGTCCAGTGCAAATATTTGTCTATTGAGAAATATATAATACATTAGACTCATAAACCCACCATCTGCCTAAAGTAAGCCAACACCCACCTGTAAGGAGACGGATGCAGGCTGGCATCCTGTTCCTCCAGCTCCTAAGTGGAGGCCGCTGACGCTATGGAGCCTGGGTTTGTTTGCGCTGCCCCATGCTAGGATTGCCTGATCCAGTTACAAAGGGTGTGTACGTTTGTTGCAACCCATAAAGATTGCTTTCAGGTTCTATTAGAGAAATGTTTTTACAGGAGTGGGGTCAAACGGAGGCTAAAAAAGACCTTCAGCTTTGGGTATGTGGGTGCATTTGTGAATTCTTCAGGATAATGATTGATCATGGTGCAAGGGGTAAAATAAAAAAATATATCACCTCTTGTTCTGAGTAGCGACAGGTGTGATGGCCCACATTAGCTGAGAAAGAGATCACCCTTGGTGGAGAGGATGACAGCAAAAAAGGACCCTCTACTCACAGTGGTTTATCTTTTGAAATGAGCAGAAGTCCTTCTTTTAACTACAGACATTTGGCTGACACTTGACCTTAGAGTTCTTCCTGAAAAGCTTGCTCTTGCTACTTAACAATAAGCTTACAGAATCTAGAAAATGAATTTGTAGTGGAGTGGTTTTTCCTTGAAGCAGCTGCCATTGCTTTATTTTTAACATTATTTTATAGTTTTTGCATACCCTTTTAAATTGACATACAATTAATTTAGAATATTGCATTGATTTCAGGTGTATAGCACATTGCCATTGCTTTCTTAAAGAAAAGCTACCCACTCTCCCACGCCCCAATCCCTCACCCCTCCCGCCAAAAAACAAAAATTTCAGGGTGATAACACTGCATAGTGTTCCCCTGAAGGGCTTACCTCTGAGATTGTCCTCCTTTGGAAAGACTCTAATACAAAATGGATACAGAGAGATGACTAATTTTTGCATTTTAGAGGTTGAAGATTTTGAAACAAACCAACAGCCATGTAATTTTTTTGAAGGTTTTAGAGTGGTATTAGCATGTCTGACCTAAGAAACATGATTGGCTAAGACTCCTCTGTGATGTATACAAGTTATTTGCCAAATCTAGGTATGAAATCAAATCTAGCTACATATATCAGCTCTTTTGGGGTGTGTTGCTTTACTCAGCATTTTTTCTTAGGATAGGAGAAAGTTATATGGTTGATGTGAATGCAGTTCTTAAGTTCCTCTTAGGGCTAATGAAGTCAGAAGAGAGAGCTTCAATACAGTTTCTAGGTTTCAGGTAGACAGGTGTTCTTAATAAGTCATTGAAAGCCCCTTTATTGTTAGCACCTGGAGGCACTAAAGCTTCAACAGCCTCTGTGTTCCAGGGTTAAGGGTGGCAACGACAGGTAGGAGTACTAATCACAAACGTCTTCAGTTCAGTTCAGTCGCTCAGTCATGTCCGACTCTCCGCGACGCCATGAATCACAGCACGCCAGGCCTCCCTGTCCATCACCAACGGGGGAGAAAACCGCTGCTGCCGTCAGAGCTGAGGAGAGCTGGTCCCGCAGGCTGCGCTCTCGGCCGTAGCGGGACCTGGAAGGACGTCTTTAAGAATGAAGAATTCTGCCAAGAGGAAGCGGCTTCCTTGGAAAGTTTCCTGTGGGTACGGTGCGTAGTGTGATAAATTAGGAATAGCGGGTCCTTTGTATCTGCCATTGTTCACGAGGAGGTGTTTGGGGCCCGGAGGTCACGCCGCCCTGTCCATTTCTCTTGGCTCCCTTAGATGCCCACGTTGGGACTCAATCGCAGAATCACCGAGGGCTGGTGGAAGCGAGGCCTTTGGTTTGTTGGGGGTGAAATCTCCAAGCCGAGAATAGCGGGACTGCCTACAGTGTTTCTATAAAATGTTAACAATGTGCACTGCCCTTCTTTTATAAAGAATACACTCTACATGTTTTCCATTATTGCACATTGTCAATTTTGATTAAATCCTATTTTTCACAACATACAGCTCTAAAACGGAATAATATGGTGGTTAAGTGTGTTGACCCTGGGGCCAAACTTGCTGGGTTTGAGCACTGGCTCTGCTAATTAGCTATGTGACCTTTCTTTTATTTTCTTTTTTTAATCAAGTTATTGAATATCTTTAGGCCCCAGCCAAGGAGATCCAACCAGTCCATTCTAAAGGAGATCAATCCTGGAAGGACTGATGCTAAAGCTGAAACTCCAATACTTTGGCCACCTCATGCGACGGGTTGACTCACTGGAAAAGAGTCTGATGCTAGGAAAGTTTGGAAAGGTTGGGGGCGGGAGGAGAAGGGGACGACCGAGAATGAGATGGCTGGATGGCATCACCGACTCGATGGACATGAGTTTGAGCGAACTCCAGGAGTTGGTGATGGACAGGGAGGCCTGGCGTGCTGTGATTCATGGGGTCGCAAAGAGTCGGGCACGACTGAGGGACTGAACTGAACTGAACTGAATCATAAGTAAAGTGAGGGGCAGGGTATTTCACATTTGTGGTGAGGTATTAATGAGTACGATCTCAGCTCAGTGCCTGCAACTAGAGAGTCCAGTATGTTTGCTTTAATAATAACTAAAAATACCAATGGGCTTCCCTGGTGGCTCAGAGGTTAAAGCGTCTGCCTCCAGTGCAGGAGACTCGGGTTCGATCCCTGGGTCGGGAAGATCCCCTGGAGAAGGAAACGGTAACCCACTCCAGTATTCTTGCCTGGAGAATCCCATGGATGGAGAAGCCTGGTTAGGCTACAGTCCATGGGGTCGCAAAGAGTCGGACACGACTGAGCGACGGAACAGAACGGAAAAATACCAAATGTGATAATCAGCTCTTTCTCTGGGTGGGACTTTTGTTTCTGCATTAAAACCTCAGCATTAGTTTTCATATTTCATAAACCTGACTTGACCAATTATGTAAAGGTCTTTGTGTACTAAAGTAACATTTTTCTGGGCAGAAATTTGTTTGGAGGGTAGGTTGCTGCTGCTGCTAAGTCGCTTCAGTTGTGTCCGACTCTGTGTGACCCCGTAGACGGCAGCCCATCAGGCTCCCCTGTCGCTGGGATTCTCCAGGCAAGAACACTGGAGTGGGTTGACATTTAGGTTAGTAACAGGCAAATTTCGGAGAAGGCAATGGCAAGCCACTCCAGTACTCTTGCCTAGAAAATCCCATGGATGGAGGAGCCTGGTAGGCAGCAGTCCGTGGGGTTGCTCGGGGTTGGACACGACTGAGAGACTTTACTTTCACTTTTCACTTTCACACATTGGAGAAGGAAATGGCAACCCACTCCGGTGTTCTTGCCTGGAGAATCCCAGGGACGGGAGAGCCTGGTGGGCTTCCGTCTATGGGGTCACACAGAGTCGGACATGCTGAAGTGACTTAGCAGCAGCAGCAGCAACAGGCAAATTTACAGGGAGAAATGGTTCTTCAGTTGTAGCAGACCTTCTCTTTAAGTGTGTGACGAGAAGCTTTGGTGTTTCCTTACCCCCAAACTGGGGGTGGGGGAGGGGACAGCACGTGGATTGGTTTGCTAGGGTTGTCCTGACAACTCTGACCACACACAGGCTAACTTAAAACAACAGAAACTTATCCTCTCACAGATGAGGCTAGGAGTCCCAGAGCAAGGTATTGGCAAGACTGGTTCTTTCTGATTGCTGTGCAGGGTAATCTGTTCACTCTCACCTGGCTTCTTGTGGCTTGCTGTAACTTGCAGCGTTCCTCGGCTTCTGTAGCATTACTGGGTTCTCTGCCTTCCTCTTCACATGATATTCTGTCTCTGCACATGACTCTGTGTTCAAAATCCCCTTTTTTGTTAGAATGCCAGTCATACTGGTTTAGGGGCCCACCCTATTCCAGTCTGACCTCATCTTGGTCAATAATATCTTCAGTGACTCTTTTCAAATAAGGTCACATTTGGAAACACTGGGGGATTCAAGACCGCAACCCCTGAATTTTGGGGGAACCCATTTCAACCTGTAACAGTGTCCTGTCCTTGAAAACACTATAAGGTACTTCAAGAAGTTGCAGGAGTCAGTCAGTACTCAGCAAAAATTTCAATTGCCTGATTTCAAAGCTGTGGGCAGTGGATTAATTTCATCTTTTAAGAACAGATGTTCATAAACTGATGTTCATAAAATTCATCACTGTAACCACGGGGGAATTGCACGCTTAATGGCATGGTACACTGGGTGGTTGCCACCGTCTTGCCTCCCCCTGAAGCGGTCACGATGTATTTTATGATGGTGTGTGCATGCATGGATGTGAGAGAGGCAGCCTTTCAGCAGCCAAGTGCTTTTTCGTTTTGTGAAAAAATAAACGTTACATTAGAAACAATGTTTAAAACCCCGGGAGGGGTTATCTTTTGTTACACCGAGAAGGCAATGGCAAGCCACTCCAGTACTCTTGCCTAGAAAATCCCATGGATGGAGGAGCCTGGTGGGCTGCAGTCGTGGGATCGCTAAGGGTCGGACACGACTGAGTGACTTCACTTTCACTTTTCACTTTCACACATTGGAGAAGGAAATGGCAACCCACTCCAGTGTTCTTGCCTAGAGAATCCCAGGGACGGGGGAGCATGGTGGGCTTCCGTCTATGGGGTCACACAGAGTCGGACACGACTGAAGTGACTCAGCAGCAGCAAGGATGTTTGTGAATACACAGGTTTCCTGTTATGCCTCACTTTCAGTGCATTTGTGTCATTGGAGAAGGAAATGGCAACCCACTCCAGTGTTCTTGCCTGGAGAATCCCAGGGACAGGAGAGCCTGGTGGGCTGCAGTCCATGGTGTCGCACAGAGTCGGACACGACTGAAGTGACTTAGCAGCAGCAGCAGTGTTCAAGGAGTGTTACTGTAGATTCTCAAGCATGTCTGTCTCAGTCTTTATACTATGTGATATCCTCTATGTTAAAGTTTGTCTGAAGCTTTGCACAGAATCTTCAATTCAGTTCAGTTCAGTCGCTCAGTCATGTCCGACTCTTTGCGACCCCATGAATCACGGCACACCAGGCCTCCCTGTCCATCACCAACTCCCAGAGTTCACTCAAACTCATGTTCATCGAGTCGGTGATGCCATCCAGCCATCTTATTCTCTGTCGTCCCCTTCTCCTCCCGCCCCCAATCCCTCCCAGCATCAGAGTCTTTTCCAGTGAGTCAACTCGTCGCATGAGGTGGCCAAAGTATTGGAGTTTCAGCTTTAGCATCAGTCCTTCCAATGAACACCCAGGATTGATCTCCTTTAGAATGGACTGGTTGGATCTCCTTGCAGTCCAAGGGACTCTCAAGAGTCTTCTCCAGCACCACAGTTCAAAAGCATCAATTCTTCGGCGATCAGCTTAACCTAATCTAAAATTCTGAAGGAGCTTACTAAGGAAACCTTATGCACTTTTGTATTTTAAAATTAAACCAATGAAGAGACTGATGCTAAAGTTGAAACTCCAATACTTTGGCCACCTCATGCGATGAGTTGACTCACTGGAAAAGACTCTGGTGCTGGGAGGGATTGGGGGCGGGAGGAGAAGGGGACGACAGAATGAGATGGCTGGATGGCATCACCGACTCGATGGACATGAGTTTGAGTGAACTCCGGGAGTTGGTGTTGGACAGGGAGGCCTGGCGTGCTGTGATTCATGGGGTCGCAAAGAGTCGGACACAACTGAGCGACTGAACTGAACTGAACTGAATGAAGAGAATTTCTTTAGCCCCTACAATGTGCTTTATTGTTTAATCATGTGGATTTCTGTAATGGTGGGATATATTCTTGTTCAGCGATGCATGGACGCTGCATCTTGTGTGAAGCCACACTTGGATTCAGGGCCATCCTCATGATGGATCTTACCATTAGATTAGGAGCTCTCAGGAACAGAATTGCCTTATTTTTATCTATTTTATCTTTGGTTCCATAATATCAAGCACAGTGTATGACACAGAGTAGAAGTTTAATTGGGAGAGATTAAGTGCTATAAAATAATTGAAGTTACTTTCTGGAACTCAGAAATTGATTGACTTGAAATATAAAAGAAATGTTGCAAAAAAGAGGAATATTGCTGTTTTAGGCAAAAAATGAGGAGGAGGAGCTAGTACAGTAACTGTAGACAGGGGTTGCCAGTGTTAGGAAATGAAAGTATAGGTCACCCAGTTATATGTAAATTTCACATAAACGGCAAATATGCTTTTAGTATAAATGTGCTCTAGATGTTGCGTAGGATATACTTTTATTTTTAAAAAAAGGTTGCTAATCTCTCGTTTAAATTCAACTGGATGTTCTTTACAGACAATCCTAATCTCTTTTTGAATATGTAACTTTTAAAGACTATTATATTTCTTTGAAATGTAAATGAAAATTCCCCAACTTCTCTATGAAAATACCTGTACACACAGAATTGTGCATATTGTTTCAGGTAGTTAGCATAAGTAATATAATTCTTAATATTGGGTGTATTAAAGATGGAATGAATACCTTTTTAGAGGTTACAAGGCTAAAAGCAATGGAAGTAAAGTTATATATGCACATGTGTTCTCTGCTTAGTCCTGCATTTCAAAGCTGGGGCAACCATGAATGACGGAGTCTAAACCACTGCGTTTATAAAATGAAATAAGAAATATCAGCTAGGATATAGAATTTTAATTGTTAGAGTAGAGAAGGAGACTAAATTGGTTGCAAGATTACATTGATTAATGTAACTTATTTTCAAATGATGTGTATATATGTATACTAAATGTTCTTGTATGTATAATTATATGCATACTTGAATTATATAATTTAAATATATATGAAAACGTATAAAGGCATATATATTTTCATGGTAAAGAATAATCAGTTTATCATTTAGTAACCTTTTTACACTACTTTTAGAAAAACAAGTGAATATTCTATTTTATTAGTTCTTAAGACTGCAGCTGTCAACTGATTCCTTCTTAGTTCACTGCAAACAACCACTGACATTTTCTGTCTCTGTACTATTTATGCAACAATGAAATCAGTTATATTATTCTTCATAAATTGTTGTAGAGAATACACATATACTTTGGTCTCTTAGAATGCATTAAAAAAAACAACTCCAGACTTTGATCTAAAATAAAAATAGGATGTTTAATATTCTTTTGCAAAGAGGATACATGGATATATAATATTGATGGTCATGTAAAAAGCAGAGACATTACTTTGCCAATAAGGGTCCGTCTAGTCAAAGCTATGGTTTTCCAGTAGTCATATATGGATGTGGGAGTTGGACTATAAAGAAAGCTGAGCACTGAAGAACTGATGCCTTTGAACTGTGGTGTTGGAGAAGACTCTTGAGACCCCCTTGGATAGCAAGGAGATCCAACCAGTCAATCCTAAAGGAAATTAGTCCTGAATAATCATTGGAAGGACTGATGCTGAAGCTGAAACTCCAATACTTTGGCCACCTGATTCGAAGAACTGACTCACTGGAAAAGACCCTGATGCTGGGAAAGATTGAAGACAGGAGGAGAAGGCGACGACAGAGGATGAGATGGTTGGATGGCATCACTGACTCAATGGGTATGAGTTTGAGCAAGCTCTGGGAGTTGGTGATGGATAGGGAAACCTGGTGTCCTACCATCCATGGCAAAGAGTTGGACACAACTGAGCGACCAAACTGAACTGTAGCCTATTTATATCTAAATAGATCAATTCCTAAAAGTCTGCTTAAAATGAACTGAATAATGATCAAGTAAAATCTGAAAGAAACTTTTCTTTCTCTGATTCATGAAACATTGGAATTAATTAGATGTCAATATCATAAATGTTGTATATGTATCTCATAAGATAGTGTACCTTTGTATCTAAAATAATTCAAGTTATTTAAATGCAGCCAAATCCATGGATTAGGATAATTTTTGCCCATCTGAGACATTCTCACCTTTCTGAGAATTAATTTCAGCTGATTAAGAGATTTTCTTCAGTAATTAGAATTACTCCAACTGATGATGGAAATTTTGTCCATAAAAAATTAGGATTTGGGGGGACTGTTATTTGAAGGAATAGAAGACATGGATATGATCCTCCAGAAGCATCCTATGAAGAATTGACTTGGTAGTTGAATGTTTGATAATTTCAGAGTGTATAGATTCCTCTTCATCTAGTTAGCTGGAGGAATTCTTTAATATTCTGGAGACAATTTTGTTCTCCTTAAAATTATTAAGTGTAAAATATCCACCCAATAAAAACGTATTTGAAGTTTAGAAATATTTTTTAAATAAATTTATTATAATTAGAGATAAAACGAAGTAAACGGTTAATTCTAAGAGTTGCGCTGCTAAAAGTTCAAACAATAAGTGGATAGAGATGAATCCATTTGCTTTGGTGATGTGAAGATCAGGCATGACCTAAGCTTGCATGTTCTATGTAATAGAGGGGTCAGAAATAAGATTAGATTACTCGGTGGAAGGAATGATAGATCAGAAAATAGAAACAACCAATGTAGATGCCTTTTTCTTAGGTCTCCACTGTAACTATCAGCTCATGAAAAGCTTTCTTTGCTACCAGTGCAGGAAAACCACAATATTGTCATGCTCAGATTTTGACTTTTATTAGAATATCATTTTACCTTCATAAGAATATTCAAGCACATTAAGAATCTAAATGATAATGTTACAGAATTCATGTACCCACCCATTTAGTTTTAGTCAGTTAACCAGAAGTCTTTCTTCGTGACTTTTGACCTCTTAGAGGTAATATATTATAACTCAGATTGAATAAGTTTTAATGCTTTCTTCATGTTTTCTATCACTGTAATAAAGTAAATATATATTATTAGTAAATGAGAATATAAAATTTTATAATTAATCCTGAATTAAAATCAACCTGTTGAACAACTATAAAGATACGGGGATTTATCTGCAATATTAAAAACTATTATATAAAAGTGTACACATAAATTTAGGGATTAGACCTTTTAGAGCTGATTAATTAACTTTACGTTAAAGAATTTTATTAGAGGGATTTGAGGGGGTATCTGTTTTGTTAACTGATCATTTTGTATTAGCTTCGTTGGATATGACAAGCATAACTATCTTATTAAGCATAGCTGATAGTGAATGTCGTTAAGAATGAAAGTCCCAAGTCAGACTGAGGAAGAGATTTAATTATTAATCACTTTGAGGAAATCACATATGATCTTTGATATGAGAAGAATGGACTGGTTTTCTTAAAGTGTAATTTTAATGTGTACTCTATTCTGTTTGATGGTCTTAACATTTAGTGATCACAAGGACTGTTAGAGATCCTTGTTGAAAAAAGGATTCCAAGTTGTCCCAGAAATTCTGATGTCAACTGGAGCTAAGAGTTTGCATTTTAACCACAACCACCACTGCCAATCCCAGGAACTGTGATGGCTGGGAAGCACTGTTTGAGGGAAAGTGCTGATGGAGGGCATCACTCATCCTTCTAACAGTCAAGTGTTGCTGGCATCACTGTTTAAGATAATTTGAGAATACTTACATAGTGGTAAATCCTGAGGTTCATATGTGTATAATCTGTTCGAGTATCTTCCAGTTATATCAGCTCTGACTGTTAAAGAAGGATCTGCCCACAAAAAATGTTACATATTTTTTACAAGTTCTGAAAATCATTCATGCCTCTAGCTTGGAAACAAACGTTAAGCATATTTACAAGCTAAATCAGTTTTCATACATGTTAATTCATGATGAGTTAATCAGAGTTTCCATTTTAGTATGCTATAGCTCTCTATCAACATAGTTTAGAGAACTGTACTGAAAGTATTTTGGGGATTGATTTAATAGCATGAGCTAATTTAAAAATAAAACTTTAATATTTATAAGTTGCAAATATAATGAGTTTGATTGTTGAACTAATAAGAGCTATTGTTGACTGGGTTACTAATAACTCCCCTTTAAAAGGAATAGTACTTCAAATACTATTACAAGGAATAGTTTCGAATGAACTAACATTTGAAAGTAAAAGCAAGAAGACTACTGATTTTGTAAATCTGATGGAAAGAGATTACACAATTACCCACAAACATGATTCTAGGCACATATTGTCCATCAGGTGATAAATTCTTATCTGTGGTCTCATGCTAGCAAAAGAAGGAAAAAAATGTTATTGGATTGGATTGTTTTTAACAGTTGATTTAAAAATATGTAAACAGGTTTTCAGTAAATTGTGTATTTTAGCCTCTTACAATTCTATATAACATTCTATGTCCACTAATACTATATAGCTCCTTTTGCCTTTAAATAAAGACTAAAAGAGATTAAACTTTTCCATTGAATTGAAATATTAAAAAAAATTGTAGAGATCATGTACCATGAGATTCAGCATGATGAAATTATTCTGAGCCATTTCTTGTATTTCTTTATTTTGGGCAAACACTTTTTTTAGTGCTGTGGGGAAAGATGTAATGCCAGTTAGTTTCAAGGATCAAGATTACATTAAAATAATGTAGCAAAATAAAGCTAGTATTTTGCATTTGTTTACTTGTATAACTTGGATGTTAATAGTTGATTGGCCCATTGCTACTCTGTCTCTCATTGGAAATCAATGAGGGACACCGTCTATCCAAGGTTGGGGGGGACATCAAGGGATAATCACATTGAAATCGCCAGTTTTATAATGTCACTTAATTCATTGAGTCATTGGTTAAAGCATCATCTTTTCAGCCAGTTTTCCCACCTTTTTGGGGGGCAGGGGATACAGAGAGATATATTGCTAACAATCATTGTAGTCAGTCAGCCCCTTAATAAAATGATGTTACTCTATCAGTTGTCTTTTTTTTTTTTTATTTCAAGTGCCTTCTTAATTTGTAACTAGGTCACTTTCCTATGATCTTAAAAGCATAAATTACCTTGGCAGTATTGACAGTCTTCCAAGTGATGAATAACCATCAGTGGCTTGTTACTAAACAGAGAGAATGTGAAATTGAGCCAAGTGATTCATTTGAGTCAAACTGTACAGGGAAATTAGATTTAAGGTTTTCATACTTTCTATAAGACATTAACTAAAATTCTCAGGTTGACAAATCACAGTGCTGTAATCTATAGTAGGGTTACTCATAAAATGACTCCAGAACTGAAGCATCAGCCTCACCAGAAATGTAGCTTATTAGAAATGTAAATTTTCTGACTCCTCTGGGTCCACTCAATCAGAATCTCTGGGGTTGAGGTCCAGGAATCATAGCTTAACACGTTGACCAGGTCATTCTTATATATACTGTAGTACAGTTAGAAAGATAGAGTCAATTCTGTCTCCAGAGTTGAAAGGATATGAACAAGACATTCATTTCCAGTCAACATGTGGTATAAAATTTTAGGAGAATAAAGTTTTTGCTTATTTTCTTCTGTTTTTAGTTTTTGCAAAAAAGGCTATTAATATTTGGTTATTTTTACCAACTTTCACTCTTGTCATAATTCTATAAGCAATCTCAGTGAGAGTTCCCTTCCTGTATATTTTCAGTGTCAGTTTGATTTTAACCCTTGGAAAAAAAAATTTTTATGGTAGTTAATTGACTGCTGTTTAGAATTAGAGGAAAGTTAGAATGTTGACTATAGTAAAGGATAAATGAATTATGATTTGGAAACATATTTTTTAATGTTTAATTTTCAGAGGATGTTGGGTCCAAAAAGAGACTAATGTAAAAATATAAATCATAAATCTTTAAAAGAACAGAGGAAATTATATGAAATACACCTCAAAGAAGATAACAAACTTTGAGTTGTTAATAATTTCATTTAATCCTCAAACATAATTTACATTAATTTTAGGTAAAATAAATCCTGCTGCTGCTGCTGCCGCTAAGTCGCTTCAGTCGTGTCCGACTCTGTGTGACCCCATAGATGGAAGCCCACCAGGCTCCTCCGTCCCTGGGATTCTCCAGGCAAGAACACTGGAGTGGGTTGCCATTGCCTTCTCCAATGCATGAAAGTGAAAGTGAAGTCGCTCAGTCGTGTCCGACCCTCAGCGACCCCACGGACCGCAGCCTACCAGGCTCCTCCGTCCATGGGATCCTCCAGGCGAGAGTACTGGAGTGGGGTGCCATTGCCCTCTCCAAAATAAATCCTACAACTTTTAAAATTTATAACATAGAAAGCTAACATTTATCAACCTCACATTTCCTTTTTTTTTTCCTTTTTAACTTTGGCGATACTCCAGCCTAAAGAAATACAAAGGTGCGGGGAGAGTAACTCCAAGGGCAGAAAATTAAGTGCTTTGTTTCTGCGCTAGACATCCCGCATGCCTTATCGTAGTATCAGCCCTTCCATACTCCAAGAATTTAAAGACATATTATGCAATAGTATCTTCCACGGGGTCGATAAGAGTCGGACACGACTGATCGACTTCACTTTCACTTTCCACTTTCATGCATTGGAGAAGGAAATGGCAACCCACTCCAGTGTTCTTGCCTGGAGAATCCCAGGGGCGGAGGAACCTGGTGGGCTGCCGTCTATGGGGTCGCACAGAGTCGGACACGACTGAAGTGACTGAGCAGCAGCAGTAGCAGTACCTTAATGGTTTCATCCTTATAATTAATCTTTGTAATCTATTTTGGTGTAAAATGTGAGGTATGGATCCAACTTTATTTTCCACATGACTCTCAAATTCTAACAATAATTGTTTTACATACTCTGTGTCCCCTATTCCTGATTTAAAATGTTACTTTATCACATACACAGTTTCTGTTGTATCTGGTTTTATTTCTCTTCTCTCCATTCTGTTCAGTTCTTTTACCAGTAACATTGTTTTATTGTAGTTTGGTAAAATGTTACATATTGATTAAAGGCTAGTCCCCACTGGTTTCTTTTTCAGAAAGTTCCGAACTATTTGTGTCTGTGTTCCCATTTCAATTTTAGAATTATTTTTTAAACAAAAACTGTACTAATGTATTGTGATTGTCTTTAAAAAATTTGAAGTATAAAGAGAATTGACCTTTTTACAATCTTGAGTCTTCCTATATAAGAACACAGAACTCATGTCATAGGTTTGCAATTTTCTCAGTAGTACATTTAGTTCACAATAGATTTCGTGCATTTTCTGTCATTTACCCTGAGATATTTTGTCTTTTTTTCTGCTATTTAACCATTTAACTTTTATATGCGTGTGTGCTAAGTCACTTTAGTTGTGTCCGACTCTTAGCCAGCTGATGAACTGTAGCCCACCAGGCTCTGTCCATGAGATTCTCCAGGCAAGAATACTGGAGACTGTTGCCATGCCCTCCTCCAAGGGATCTTCCTGACCCAGGGATCATAGCCATCTCTTACGTCTCCTGAATTGGCAGGTAGGTTCTTTATCACTGGCACCACCTGGGAAGTCCTTTAATTTTATTTATATATATATGCCATTGGTTTCTGGGTATTAATTTAGTCTCATCTAATTTAACTTAATTTTCATCCTTCTGAATACTTAAGAGTTGATTCTCAAGTTTTTCATGTACACAGTCAACATCTGCAGATGAAGATATTTTCACACTCTTTTTCTCATCTAATTGCATTGCTTGGTGTCTCGAGAACAATGTTAGTAATTGTGGTGATGAAAGAATCCCATCAGTGGGATACTTTAATTGATTTTCCCAGTAAGCATGATACTGGGTTTTTAGGTTTGTTTTTTTGTTTTTACTGAGATGGATATTTCTTTGTTAGGATAAATAAAAATAAATTGATATTGTTAAATAAATGTTTAAGAAACTCCAGTACGGATTTGGCATTATTGTAAATGTCTCTTCACCGTTTATGTTGATAGGAGACACTGTATGATTTGTGTCCTTATGAATATTAGATTATTTTAATAGAGTTCTTATTCTTGACTCCTTAGGCATTCCCAAACTGAATTTCACTTTACCAGAGTATATTTTTTAAGTGTTCTGCTGGCTGCTTTTTGCTGATATGTTGTTTGCGTTTTGCATTTCTCTTTGATAATAAGGTTATTCTGTAAACTTTTCTGTATTTTTTGGTAATGTTTGTCCAGTGTTGAGAGTGTGTTACTCAATTATTTGGAATCTTTCCTTTTTCTTTGAAGAGTTGAATTGAACACTCTTTCGATATTTGATAAATATTTGGGGTGCTTTTAAAAATGTAATTGTCTTAGCTCTATCCCCTCAAAGTCAGTAGATCTTCAAGGATAAAAATCATGTCACTCTTGGTCATTGAGTATATAACAGTGCCTGGCACATAGCAGTGGTCACTCAGTAAGTACTGGACTGACTGACCATGAATGTGGATTTTAAACAAGGCTCTCTGAATTGTTCTGATAATTAGACAGCCTTGAGAAACACTGCTGTAAACCAGGTTTCTTTTTAAGCTTGTGTAATGCCCAGTGTTTTGCATAATCTGTTTTGTTTATGCAGCTTATATTCAGAAGTTTACTTGGTGGATGTTGTTTAAGTCTAAATAAGTCTTTAATAAGTCTGAACTAGACTTATTGCTGTACCATTTTGCACTATATACAAATATCCAATCATCATTTTGTATGTCTGACATTACTATAATGTCAGTTATTCCTCAGTATAAAAGCTTGCCTGGGTTATTAAAGAATTAATACAAGGATATTTAGACCTCTTGGTTATAAACAATTCTAATAGCAGCTCTTATTTTAAACAGCACTCAATATCAGAGCAAATTGTTACTGTGTCCTTTCAAAAGCTAACATGCTAGTTTTTTGGCTCTCAGTAATGAGGTATGTGTATGTCAAAGTTGAATGAGAGGTATTTTACCTTTTTTGAGTATGGAAGAGACCTTCCTCATAAGTCTGCACCCAAGTGATGTCATCTCCCCATCCTAAAACAGAAGAGGGAAATCAGTGTATCAACTCAAGACCCCTGAAGAGTTCTGAAATGCGCACGTGCAATGTGATATAGAGGATACATAATTATAACGAGACAGGAAGAGGCTGTGTCCTTTTAGATGATAGTGCTGACGTTTTGTAACTTTGTTTCATATCTCAACACCCATGGCCTTGAACCTAGTAAATGTTCAGTAGATGCTATTACGGTTAGTGGTGATAGATAAGATATCTTTGGACCATGCAAAAACTCTGGCTTTCAGATTGTACAGGAGAAGACTAGTTAATCTGCATGCTTTGTAAGTGCAGATGCTAAATTGCTTCAGTCATGTCTGACTTTTTGTGACCTGTGGACTGTAGCCCACCATGATCCTCTGTCCATGGGATTCTCAAGGCAAGAATACTGGAGTGGGTTACCGTTTCCTCCTCCAGGGGCTCTTCCTGACCCAGGGATTGAACCCAAGTCTCGCATCTCCTGCATTGGCAGGTGGGTTCTTTACCACTAGCGCCACCTGGGAATCCCTTGCGTACTTTGTAAATCTATTAGGAATATGTTGGACTGTACTGTCTAATGTCCTTGAAGCTTGAGTACTGGGAGATGTTGATGCCTTTAAAATCAGAATACATCATGAAAAAATAGAATTTCAAATTTTGCTTTTGAGTTTTAACAGGTAAAAAATTCTGCTGTGGAAATTTCATGGTTGAGAGAAAAACCAATAAAACACAGTTGTTTTGGAAGCATCCAAAAGAGTGGAGGAGAGGGATATAGAACACAAGGAGTAGAGAGAGAACCTACTGGTCCTTAAAGTGGTGATGTGAGGAGTTGGGGATGTATACTAGTGATTGAAGAATGACTGTCGAGGAGAATGCACAAAGTATTTCAAAGTATGTTCTGGAAATGTCTCAGTCTACAGATGGAAAAGATGGAATTAATTTGAAAATAGAAATATTTGCAGTTTAGTTTGTATTCAGAGTTTTTTGTATGCTTCAAGTGTGTCAGACTGGAGTTTCTTGTTTTGATACCATGGCTTAGAAGATGGCCAGGACTTAAGAAGCAGAATTATGAAGAAAGATAAATATGAATGCATGATTTTTGTCAGGTTTTAGTTTGTTTTTTAATAGAGACTATTAAATATAATTAATAACAATACAGTTCATCTATTGAAAGTAGATACTTTTTTTGGCTATATTTAAATAGTGTGCAACCATCACTGGAACATTTTTATCACCTGAAAAAAAAAACCCTTTACCACTCAGTTATCACCACCTAATCTTTCATTTCCTCAACCCTAAGAAACACTGAATCCACTTTCTGTCTGTAGGTTACCTTAGTCCAGATGCTTTTGTCTGTGGAATCATGTAAGATATGATGTGTTTTATGGCTGGATGCTTTCATTCAGTACAATGTTTTCAAGGTTCATCCATGTCATTGCGTGTATTAGGACTTCATTTTTGGGCCATTCCATTGTTAACACTATACCACATTTTGTTTATCCATTCATCATTTGATGAACATTTGGGTTGTTTCTATTTTTTGGATTTTATGAATACTGCTGCTGTGAACACATGGGAGCAAAACTTTTGTGTGAACATATGTTTGCATTTTCCCTGGGTATATCCCTAGAGGTGGAATTGCTGGACTAAATGGTAACTGTACCTTTAACATTATGGGGGCACTACCAGACTTTTTCCAAAGTGACTGCATTATTTTACTCCCTTACCAGAAATGTTGTTGGTTTGTTTTGCCTGATTTTAGAAGCTGGGCATTGGAAGACCAACTTATGTTAGCTTAGTACCCCCACCTTAGCAGGAATCATTCCTGTCTATAGTAATCCTGAAGGATTTTCTTTGCTTGAGCATATGTAGTAACTTTATGCTACATTTAGCATTCGATAAAAGTTGCTTTGGAAACAGCCAGTGAGACTAGGCTCCTGCTTAATTTCCCTATTCTGTTGCAAATACCATTCAATGCCAGAATGTCAGCAATGGGAAGAATTACTGTTCTCTGCCCTTGGTGAATTTAGTTCTGCAAACATTAAAGGAACATCTGCTATATGCCTTGCTCTACTTGGCACTGGGTGTACAAAGGTGGGGGACTATAGTCCCTGCTCTCAAACAGTTCATTCATAGCTTGGCAAGATAGTCATATTATATTATAATTATTTTTATACACTTTACCTCATAATCACAATAGGCTAAAGGTGGTACAGAATTTAAACTGTCTTCAGGGTCTCTGTTCATTGTTGTTGTTTAGTTACTCAATCATGTCCAACTCTTTGCAACCCCATGGACAGCAGCATGCCAGGCTTCCCTGTCCTTCACCATCTCCTGGAGTTTGCTCAAATTCTTGTCCACTGAGTTGACGTTGCCATCCAACCATCTCATCCTCTGTTGCCCCCTTCTCATCCTGCCCTCAATCTTTCCCAGCATCAGGGTCTTTACCAATGAGTCAGCTCTTCACATCGGGTAGCCAAAGTGTTAGAGTTTCAGCTTCAGCATCAATCCTTCCCATGAATATTCAGGTATAATTTCCCTTAGGATTGACTGGTTTGATCTGCTTGTAGTCCAAGGGACTCTCGAGAGTCTCCTCCAACACCAGAGTTAGAAAGCATCATTTCTTTGGCACTCAGCCTTCTTTATAGTACAACTCTCACATCCATACATGACTACTGGAAAAACCATAACTTTAACTAGATGGACCTTTGTCAGCAAAGTAGTATCTCTGCTTTTTAATATGCTGTCTAGGTTTGTCATAGCTTTTCTTCCAAGGAGCAAGTGTCTTTTAATTTCATGGTGCAGTCACCATCCACGGTGATTTTGGAGCCCAGGAAAATAAAATCTGTCACTGTTTCCACTTTTTCCCCTTCTACCTGCCATGCAGTGATGGGACTGGATGCCATGATCTTAGTTACCATAATTCATAATTCAGTACTGGCTATGTTTACTTGTCATCTGAGATTTCTTTCATCTTCAATGTGTATTTGTTGAGTACTTACTGTGTGCCAGGTGCTGTTGCAGAGCAGTTCTTTTGATTCCAAAGCAAGTCAAGGTTTTGGGGTTCACTTTTATGTTGAACCATTTCTTAACTTTTTCCAATTAATATTCCCTCTTCTCCCTAACAGTGTCTCTGCTTAACTGGTGCTGCTCCCCACTCCAAGCAGCCCCATATGCTACTTGGTGTTGCACATGGTGTTTAATTCAGCCCTCGAGGGTCTTTAAGGGCAGTGACTGGTTTGGTCTTTGGCAATTTAAGGCTAATGAGTTCATTGTTTTATGACTATTGCATGTGTATATAGGGAGATAACATGATAAATTACACTTAGGAAGACATTTCCCTCTTTTATTTATTTTGCAAAAGCTTGCTGATTTTTTTAGACTTTCTGTGATTTTAAACTAAAGTAGAATTAATTACTTTGACTGAATATTGGTGAGCAGTTGACTGGCATCCAGTACATTTGTTAAGGGATAAATTAGAAAGAAAGTTAATCTTTTCAAATTTGAAATTATGCTATAATTTATCTCCATTTGTTCATTACTTAGTTCACATTGTCATTCCAAGTAGTGGTCAGTTGTGTTTTTGGGTTGTGCTACTGATTTAGACTGATTTAGAATTAGCTATGTGCAGATGAATGATTTTCTTTACATTTCTGGTAGCTGGAAATGTAGGAATCAATTTTGAGAATCTTGTTTATATTTCTTTACAGGTGAAGATATAATTGTTTGTTAGGCCGAAGTAAAGCAGCTGGTACAGAATAGATCTTTTCTAAAGAGTGTTCAGTTCAGTTCAGTTCAGTTGCTCAGTTGTGTCTGACTCTTTGCGTCCCCATGAATCACAACACGCCAGGCCTCCCTGTCCATCACCAACTCCCAGAGTTTACTCATGTCCATCGAGTCGGTGATGCCATCCAACCATCTCATTCTCTGTCGTCTCTGTCTCCTCCCGCCCCCAATCCCTCCCAGCATCAGAGTCTTTCCCAGTGAGTCAACTTGTCGCATGAGGTGGCCAAAGTATTGCAGTTTCAGCTTTAGCATCAGTTCTTCCAATGAACACCCAGGATTGATCTCCCTTAGAATGGACTGGTTGGATCTCCTTGCAGTCCAAGGGACTCTCAAGAGTCTTCTCCAGCACCACAGTTCAGAAGCGTCAATTCTTTGACGATCAGCTTTCTTCACAGTCCAAATCTCACATCCATACATGACCACAGGAAAAACCATAGCCTTGACTAGACGGACCTTGGTTGGCAAAGTAATGTCTCTGCTTTTTAATATACCATCTAGGTTGGTCATAACTTTCCTTCCAAGAAGTAAGCGTCTTTTAATTTCATGGCTGCAATCAGCATCTGCAGTGATTTTGGAGCCCCCCAAAAACAAAGTCTGACACTGTTTCCACTATTTCCCCATCTATTTCCCATGACAGTGTAGACCATGGCAAATCTAGATCATGTTGTCTAAAAATACTATAGCGGTTTCCCGGAGTCAGCATAGTAAACACTTGGTTAACCAGAATTCTTGGAGTATGGAGATAAAATAATTTTTGAGGTATCCCAGTATAAAATCATTCCAAATTATTTTCTTGCCTGAATAAATATTGGACAGAGCACTGGAACAGATTCTATGGAAATCCTGATTGCGTTTAGGATATCAATATGACATATTAATCAATAGAATTTTCCAGAATTTTCTAGGACCCTGGTTACCAAAGTTATAGGCAATGAAGCTAGTTTTCCACTATTTCTATAGAAGATGAAGCAAAAAATTTGTTTTTCATTTGGTTTGGCTCACTCTTTAAAATTAACTGATCCTTTCTGGGATTCTTTTCCCCCTGTTTTCAAGTGACACACAACAAAAAATTCCAGTTAATTGAGTTAGTTTTTTTAAAATTTCTTTTAAATTATTTTATTTTCGTGTAAGCTAAAAGAAAATTTACACACTGAAATCTCAAAATTCCTTAGGCATGCACATTAACCTTGTTAGAGGTTCTTCTACATGTCTTTCTTTTTTCCGTAGGAATTTTCCCAAACATTTAAAGCCCATAGTTTTTACTGTATATACAGCCTGCTGCTGCTGCTGCTGCTGCTAAGTCGCTTCAGTCATGTCTGACTCTGTGCGACCCCATAGACGGCAGCCCACCAGGCTCCCCCGTCCCTGGGATTCTCCAGGCAAGGACACTGGAGTGGGTTCCCATTTCCTTAAACCATAGCAATCTATGATTATGTCATTTTACACTGTGCAAAATCCTCAAAAAATAGTGGTACAAGTTAGTTTTATAACTAGACTGTGGGCAAGAGATGAAGAATTTTAAAACAATCCAAATGACTGAGTTTAGAAAATAAAATGAAATTCCAGTACCTCTTGAAAGTGTCTGAGGAGGTCTCTTTTCCTTTTTGATAGCAATGGCAAGGTTGGAAGAAACTGTGATGAGTAAGAGGCAGAGGACCAGAGCTGAGTGTGACATCATGTCTTCTCAAGAATCCTTCAGAACTGGATGGTAAAAAATGTCAGAATCTAGTAGGTTACCTCAGGTTGTCATCAAGACATTTGTTAAGAGTTAGACCAAACTTAGGCTGACAGGTTGCTTTGCTTGTGTGAGTTGACATGGTACAATCATCTATAACTTTCACATTTTCTTTTTAAATTATTGTAAAAATGCAATCAATTCAATAAAAGTCCACTTGATGAAAAGCCACAGTGTTTGGGCTTCCTAGGGGTAGTACAATGAAGTTGAAACCCCAAATAGGCACCCACAGCCTATTTCTGACAGCATTTGAGTGCTTACAGCACTGCTTTAAACCTCAGATAAAATCACGTTGATTAAAGGGCTTGCCCCTGCTGAATGCAGTGGGCAAGTGGCATGCGTAAATAATCTTTGCCTTTTGGTTAAAACACCGTTTTAACTTTATGCTGAGACAGTAAGATGAGGCAGGAACAGTTAGTGCTTCAAGTGGAAATGAGAGGCAAACGGAACATGGAGGCTCTTGTTTCTCAGTTCTTGATAGCCATGTATCTTTATCCTCCCATCGTTTGCTCGGCCTTTCGCTCTTCAGCATGCAACCCTGCCCTGTTTAAAAATCAGGCCTCTCATTTCAGAATCTTTATCTCGCCAGCGGTGCATCCCTTCCATTCTCTCCTGGATTGAAAATGGTTGCTTTGGTTCTATTTAAATTATTTTCTTTCCTAATCTGGAAAGGACTCACTCATAAATTTCTTGGTATTGAGAAACCCTGTTAAACAATAATCATGGTGCTGATAAGCATCACAGTTTAAGTTCTTTTAACTTGGTAATACTGTAAAACATTTCAGAATGCCATCTTTTACCTTATGGATGTCATCTTGTACCGTAAAGGTTGGAACAAAGAAAGGGTAGATTTCAGTAGAGGATAAAGACAGTTGAATCTGGAACACAGATTCCAGTGTTTGGAGGGCAGGCTTTGTTGGGGTGAAAGTTGCTGTAGAGAAGTGGAAGCAACCATCTAAGGCAGGGTCTTATCTTGGGTCCAGGGAGCTTCTAGATGATCTGTGATTGAAATCCTGAAGTCTCAAAAATCTCTGAATTTATCTGTAAAATTTTATGAGCCTTTGTTCTCTTTTCTGGGGAAGAGAGCCCCCAGTTGCCTTAAGATTCTCCCAGGTACCTTTAGAAGCAAGGAGTTAAGAAGCAGTTAATCTGGAGGAAGCATGAGAAAAAATTCTTTATGATACAGACAGAGATAAGTAGGTAGAATCTCTATCAAAAGAAGTTATAACTTCACCTTTTTCTTAGTTTAAAGCTGCCCAATTTAAATAGGAACTGAATATTTTTTTTCAGATTTCAAGTTATTAGGTATGATTGTCAGACTGTTCTACTTAAATAAAAATATTTGTTTTCTGTTTGACATTAATAAATTGTAAAAGAGGTATTAAATATATTCTATAATGAAGACAATCAATTTATATATTACTGTTTTGGGTGAGTAGTGATTTCCCTGGTGAATAGAACATGAATGACTTACAATCCTCCAGTATCAGATGCCTGGGTTAATCTAATTGGGGGACACAGATGAACATGATGTGGTCATGTGCCAGGAGCAGCTCACACTGCACTCGGAGGCCAATAACCACATGTCTACAAATAGGTGTTATAAACACTGGCAGCATTTTCTGACACAGTACTTTACTTTTCAAAAGTAATTTAACATGTCATTTACGTAAATATTTAAAAATTCTCTGTAAAAGAGAATAGGGAGTGAAATTTTACATTCTTTTCACAGGATGTTAAAATTAGCTCCCTATGCTAAACAGTAGAGCCTTGCTGTTTATCCATCCTATATATAAGTTTGCATCTGCTAACCCCAAACTTTCACTCCATCCCTCTGTTCTCTTTCCTGGGGAAGAGAGCCGCTTAGAGAATATTTAAAATAAAAAGTATATATATATACACAAACACATACATACATACATATATATATTCTTTGTATTCCTTACATATATATCCTTTATGACTGAATCACTTTGCTATACAGCAGAAATTTGAATATTGTAAGTCAACTATACTTCAATAAGAAAATTAAAGAAAACAGAGGAACAGTTGTTACTTGCAGCATAATTTTTAAAGGGTCGCTTTTGATCAATGTTAATTTAGTATAGTAACATTAATACAAGTAGAGAATAAAAGTATGAAGCCAACAAAGAAAATCTAATTTATTAAAAGAATAAAAATTTCATTAGACTTCCCTCTGACTTACTGAAGGCCTCAGTTTTATACAGTGAAAAGGTGATCCTTTAAATATAACTGAGCTTGACCACTGATTAAATAATCTGGAAATTTTGCTTGCTTACCTGAAATAGTCAGTGCTCTTGCTGGAAGTGTATTCTGGATGTTTCTGGTTAAAAATGGGTGTGGATTTATAGACACACACACACCTGATCTAGAGCCCCACCTGCCTTGAAACAAGAGCACAGTCCACCTGCAAACTTACAAAAATGGGCTTGTCTGAAAAATCTGTGCTGTTCTCCAGTTCTCATGCTCTCACACTAAGAAAGAAAGTGTCTTCTTTCTTTCTCTAAATTGAGATTGAGTGTCCTGATAGAATGAGGCCAGATACCACCTTTGTACTTGTTTTGTTCATCCACCTTTTACTTCCCAGGGTAATTTAACGTTTGGCTAGAGTTCAACAGCAGGAAAATGTCGGGGGTGGCGGGCGGGGAGGAACTGGTATGAATGTCGGAACTGTGTGTGCACTATTGTTCTGATGAAAGGTCAGTGAGGCTTGAGATTAGATATAAAACAAAGAGGAATTCCTAAGGTTTACTCTCTTTACAGAACTGGAATGAATAGCTGAAGAGAGCAGATCCCCCCTTCTTTTCTGAGAAAGAGGAAAAGAGAAATATGCCGTTTTAAAATTTAACATTTTAATAATTTGACTCTGTATAAAATCCCTTACCTTACCATGCCAAAAAAAAATGAAATCAGGTAATTAGATACTATATTTATCTAATAGTTTAAAACATTTTTTAATAATTAATCTATGATTATGGAAAAGCATTTTTAAAGTATGGAGTTGTGTCAAAAAGAAAGTAAACTTCTCTTCCCCTTCCCCAGTACTGCCTGTCTTTTTTTCTCTGTTCACCCTCTCCCCAACAGACACACATCTACCTACCCCGCCACGTTCTACTTCTTGCACTTCAGTTCAGTTCAGTTCAGTTGAGTTGCTCAGTCGTGTCCGACTGTTTGCGACCCATGAATCATAGCACGCCAGGCCTCCCTGTCCATCACCAACTCCCGGAGTTCACTCAAACTCATGTCCATCGAATCGGTGATGCCATCCATCCATCTCATTCTCTGTCGTCCCCTTCTCCTCCCACCCCCAATCCCTCCCAGCATCAGACTCTTTTCCAGTGAGTCAACTCATCGCATGAGGTGGCCAAAGTATTGGAGTTTCAGCTTTAGCATCAGTCCTTCCAATGAACACCCAGGATCGATCTCCTTTAGAATGGACTGGTTGGATCTCCTTGCAGTCCAAGGGACTCTCAAGAGTCTTCTCCAGCACCACAGTTCAAAAGCATCAATTCTTCGGTGATCAGCTTTCTTCACAGTCCAACTCTCACATCCATACATGACCACGGGAAAAACCACCTATCCCGCCACATTCTACTTCTTGCATTTAATTATTGTTAAAGTGATCTAAGGCAGAGTCTTCAAACCTGGCCCACCTGTTTTTGTGCAGACCAAGAACTAAGAGTGGTTTTTACATTTTAAAATGTTTTGGGGTGAAAAATCAAAAGAATCATAATTTGTGACATGTGGAAATTGTATGAAATTCAAATGTCAGTGTCTAAATAGAAATGACTGGATGAAGCACAGCCGTGTCCATTGCCTTGCTATTGTCTCTGGTTACTTTTGCATTCTAACGAAGAAGTGCAGTGCTGAAACAGGGACTGTGTGACCCGTGAAGTCTTCAATATTTACTCTCAGGTCTTTTATAGAAAAAGTTGGCTGATCTTTAGCTGGTGGTTCAACAATTTTTTTTATTTCTTCCTCCCTCCCTGTCTTGCTCTCTTTTTTTTGATTATTCACTATATTAATAAATGTACTGCTGAAGAGTGGAGGTGGTGGTTATCTTCTGACATTGAAGAGTGCCCTTCTAGTGTTTTAACTTTGGATGTAGTCCTGGCTTGATTTTATCGTGTTAACAAAGTAGCCATTGTTCCTACATCATGTCTCTTAAAGGCGGGAAGGTCCAGTTTTGTTCTATGAAGTATGTATGTATATGAGATAGTAAATTTATATGGTAAATGTATTCCTTTTGTATAGTAAGTTTATAGTTTTCCTGCTAAATTTTCCCTGTGATCCTAGGAGAAACTCCACGTAGCCAGGTTCTATTATTCTTTTAGTATTCTTCTGATTCACGTATTCGTTTAATTGTACTTTCTCTCTTCTATAGAATCCTCAAAGGGAACCTTCCTTGGAACATGCTATTGAAATGGAATCCTTCCTGCTGAAGATTCAGAAACTGGAGGTATGGTGTTCATTTTACATCCAGTACTTACAAGCAGAGAAACAGCTGGGCAGTCATCCTTAAGTCTTCCTCTTAGTAGAGTGGGAGAGCTTTCACCTTGTTCTTGACTGGTAGTAGTATATAGAAAAATCTTAAAACATTCTGAGGACATCCCTGTTAAATCCCTCAGAGATGATCTGTTTTAATAGATAGTGAGAATAAGAAAGTCGTCTACTTAAGTAATGGAATGAGGTCCCAAGGTGTCTGAGATGATCAGTGTCATTTTTTCTTTCCTACTAGTGTGACCATGTAGTATATCTTGTAAACTAGGACAACGTTGAGAGTAAAAGCAGGTAATAAAGGTCATCGGAATTAGGTAATTTTAGATGATATTTTGAAGCATATACACGTCAGCCAAAATTGGTTTTATTGTACAGTAGATCACAAATAGTTCTATTGAAGATCTTTCTCTAAAGTAAAAATACTTAAAATATATGTACATTATAGCAAAAATTTAAAAAATTCTTTAATAAACATTAATCCGTTTCTTAAGTATACTTGTCTCATATACCAGGTGGTTGGTATTTTTCTGAAGGTTTTTCTGGTGTTATTGGTCTTTATTTTTCAGTGTGATCTTCTATTTTTTCACAAAATTGCCTGCAATCATCTTCAAAGTTGCCCTTATGATTAGTATATTTAAGATTGTCATCAGCTTCAACTGCTACTTCTCTGTAGACCATACTGTTTTTAAGAAAATAACGCTTTCTGTAGTTGCTTGGTTATCTGTTAAATTTGAGAAAATTTACTTCAACGGCACATGATATTTTTAATCTTATAATCTAGTTTTGTTGAAAAATCTCAAATACCTTCTTTTAGTTTTTGTTTCAAGTCATTTCTTCACCATTTCATTCCATTTGGGAACAGTATATAAATTTATCTAATTAAAAGACTTTTAATCAGTCAAGATAGTCTGCCCTTGTTAATTATTTTAAGGGCAGTGACCCATATTTTTACAAGATTAATAGGTCACATAAATCATAAATTGCATTTAGGATTAGGAATATCTATCCATTTTGTGTGTGTGTGTACCTGCATTTGTGTGTCTGTCTCTCTGTGTTTCAGCTGTCTTTCACTGAGAATATATAAAAAATAAACTGCAAATACGTTGACAGTCAGAAGTAGGCCTCCATTTTCCATCTTCCTAGGGCAATAATTGTTATCAGCTTCTTCAGCTTTCTTCTGGAAATATTTTCTCAATATTCAAGCGTGTCCCCATTCCACTTATTGTCTGTCATCTTTGTATATATCAACATATTTTTTATTTTAGAACAAATATTGCCATTCTATCAATATTTCTAATTCTCTCTTTTTTGTTTAATAATACTGATTATTGTGCCATATAAGAAGAGGAAGTTTTGAAACCATTCAGTTTCAAAGAGGAAAGAGTCTACTGTGGGAAATGTTTATATGTCTTTATGTTCTAAGTCCTATAGAGGCAAGTATTTATTTTAAAAATATTGATTTCTAGAAAACAGCACCTTTGCTTTAAAGGCATAGGTATCTCCAGAATTTGTTATTGAGCCATGTTAACTTATGTCAGACATTTAAAAGCATAGTGTGTTTATGAGCTTCTCATGTTCAGTGTCTGCAGATTCTTGCTCTGTTAAGAGCAGTTACATTTCCCAATGCAAAACAATACCCCTTTCATTTCCAATAAGTATCTCAAGTCTCTGAACTTTGAGGCGGCTACAATTAAACACTTGATAAACACACAGTGTTTTCACAGTATGGATATAAATGGGATTTATTCTTTAGTACTTGTCCTGTGGGCTACCTAAGATTAAAATTACAAAGGTTGCTTTTGCACTACAGTTCAGTCCTTCAGTTAGGCTCTTACCTGTAACCTTTGAAGGCAACCTTTTTCCTTATCATCCATAAAAATGTTTCTCTGTGTACAAAGAGACAACACAGTTTTCCTCTGACGGAGGGAGATCTGAGACCTAGATGGGCCCTTGGGTCCCCAGATGAAGTTTGGAAAGTACCTGTTTTAGAAATTGTGGATGAAGTTAGAGTGGCAAGTGGGGAACTGGGAGGCAGCCAGGCTTGACTTCAGAGGAATCTGAGAAGAGTTTTCAGATGGGTGAAGAACGGGTACAGAGAGTAGGAAGAAGAAAGAGGAGTGCGTGAGTCACAGACCCAGGGAAGGAGAGAAGTAACCGACGGGTCTGCGGTGATGGGGCAGGGCTCTTGGATCATATTAGGAGAGCTGGCTTCTTTTGAAAAACTGGAGAAAGTGCAGATATGGCCTTATATCATGAGATTAGAGGATGAGGGGTCTTAGGACAGCAAATATAATGTTTGTAATAAGATAAATAAGAGTTTCACAGCTTATGGTTTGATCTGTAAAATCTAAATTTTATTTATAAGCTGCAGTTGTGAAAGCACCAAGACAAGGAATAAATTAGGTTTCTAGGGGAAGTATACATCTTTGAGTATAACTTCAAAAGGAATTAATTGAGGCGTGTTCCCTGAAAAGGATACAGCTGATCTTCCCCTTCACATAGTCAGTTGTTGGTCATGGTTCTTTAGGGCTAAATATTGTACATACAGATCCACAATGCAGATTAATATTCAAAGACAAATTTCTTTAAGGCAAGTAAATTGCATATTATGGTTCTTCTAATAGGGATTGACATTTTGTGTGCTTGATGAGTAAACAATGCACTAGCGTCCTCAGCCCTGCTAAAGCTCTTCGTTCATCTTTCTTCTGTTTTGTTTCAGATAATACAAGAATTTAATTTTGTGTTATACATTTGCTTATGTCCCTGGTGACTGAGATGGTAAAGAATCTGCCTGCAATGCAGGAGACCCTCCAGTATTCTTGCCTGGAGAATTCCATGGACAGAGAAGCCTGGTGGGCTACAGTCCTTGGGGTCCCAAAGAGTTGAATGTGACTGAGCGACTAACACACATATGCCTTTTACAGGATTACTGAACTAAATACTGTTAATCGCTTACTTAAGATTATTTTCTCTAATACAGGTCTCTTTTCTGAAAGAAACTTGTTAGTTCAGATATCCCCTTGTCTCTGTGCAGCTATATGTTTAGGAGGGGTAGACTTCACAAGTAGCCCCAAAGGGAAATCTTGATTACTCCTGTGACTTTAAACCAATGGCACTGTCTAGAGACATTTTTCATTGACACAACTAGACAGGGTGCCTTTTCATACTGTTCATGGGGTTCTCAAGGCAAGAATATTGAAGAGGCAAGAGCACAAGCTGGAATCAAGATTGCCGGGAGAAATATCAGTAACCTCAGATATGCAGATGACACCACCCTTATAGCAGAAAGTGAAGAGGAACTAAGAAACCTCTTGATGAAAGTGAAAGAGGAGAGTGAAAAGGTTGGCTTGAAACTCAACATTCAGAAAACAAAGATCATGGCATCTGGTCCCATATCTTCATGGCAAATAGATGGGGAAACAGTGGAAACAGTGTCAGACTTTGTTTTTTTGGGCTCCAAAATCACTGCGGATGCTGATTGCAGCCATGAAATTAAAAGATGCTAACTCCTTGGAAGGAAAGTTATGACCAACCTAGATAGCATATTAAAAAGCAGAGATATTACTTTGCCAGCAAAGGTCCGTCTAGTCAAGGCTATGGTTTTTCCCGTGGTCATGTATGGATGTGAGAGTTGGACTGTGAAGAAAGCTGAGTGCTGAAGAATTGATGCTTTTGAACTGTGGTGTTGGAGAAGACTCTTGAGAGACCCTTGGACTGCAAGGAGATCCAACCAGTCCATTCTAAAGGAGATCGATCCTGGGTGTTCATTGGAAGGACTGATGCTAAAGCTGAAACTCCAATACTTTGGCCACCTCATGCGACGAGTTGACTCACTGGAAAAGACTCTGATGCTGGGAAGGATTGAGGGTGGGAGGAGAAGGGGACGACCGAGAATGAGATGGCTGGATGGCATCACCGATTCGATGGACATGAGTTTGAGTGAACTCTGGGAGTTGGTGATGGACAGGAAGGCCTGGCGTGCTGTGATTCATGGGGTAGCAAAGAGTCAGACACGACTGAGTGAACTGATGGTTTTTCCAGTGGTCATGTATGGATGTGAGAGCTGGACCATAAAGAAAGCTGAGCACTGAAGAATTGATGCTTTTGGACTGTGTCTTGGAGAAGAATCTTGAGAGTCCCTTGGACTGAAAGGAGATCCAACCAGTCCATCCTAAAGGAAATCAGTCCTGATTATTCATTGGAAGGACTGATGCTGAAACTCCAATACTTTGGCCAACTAATGTGAAGAACTGACTCATTGGAAAAGACCCTGATTCTGGGAAAGATTGAAGGCAGGAGGAGAAGGGGACAACAGAGGATGAAATGGTTGGATGGCATCACTGACTCAGTGGACATGAGTTTGAGCAAGCTCCAGGAGTTGGTGATGGACAGGGAAGCGTGGCGTGCTGCAGTCCATGGGGTTTCAAAGAGTTGGACACGACTGAGCGACTGAACTGAGAGAGGGTGCTGCTGGCATCTAGTGAGTAACCGCCAGATGATTTGAAACACCCTGTAATGCACACGATGGCTCTCCCAGCAAAGACTTATCCAGCCCCAAATGGCAAAAGTGCTGACGCTGAGAACTCCAAGTTTGTTTTAACACAGTCATGGTGGTCCCATTCTCAGCCAGCCTTGGTTTTAGCGTAAGCTTGTGATGTGATTCTGGCCAGAGAACTAGGAGGGGAAGCCTAAGGAAAGTTTTCTTTCTTATTAATAATAATGAATAAATGTAAAGAAGATGTCTCCTTTTTTCACTGTATACGGTCACATTTGGATGTAATGCATGGAACTGCGGCAGCCAACTTGGTATCATGAGGGTGGTTAAGGAGGACAGAGTGGCTGTATCTTAAAAGAGCCTGATAGAAATGGCAAGTGGTGTGTGTGTGTTTAAACATCATCATCACCGTTTTAACCAGTTTGGAGCCATTAAAATTTAGGGCTCATGCTAAATATATATATCTTATTGTTTAAAATAACTGGGTCAGTTTCCTATTACTTTTAGTCAACAGCATCCTAGTTGATGAAATTATTTAGCATTTACTTATTTTATAGTAAAATTTTCGACTATTTTTGACATTTAGTTTTATTGGTTTCGTTTCTTATGACATTTCTCTTTTGTCACATCTTTCTTATCAGAATTCTTTGTTTCATGGTATTTTAGAGCAACGGTATGTGGGTGATATTTACTGATCTGTGTAAATCTAGACTGTCTATTACTCTCATGGTAATGAGAGCTTGCTTGGATGTTGAGTTATTGGTGGTTCAGTAAATTCTAGATGTAGCTGTTTAACGTTCTGCTTGTTTAGTGTACAGTATTTTCTGTTTAGTGTAGAGGAAAGATTTGAGGCCAGTCTGACTCTGTACTGACTTTATCTTTTTGTCCAGATACTTGTGGGAGTCTTTTGCTTGTTCTTAAAATTGAAAAAAAAAAAAAAGAGTATTATAAATTTCTAATTTTGCTGAGGACTCGATAAATTTGTTTAATGTAAACACCTAAGTCTGCGTTGAGTTCCTAGAAGTGTTTTCTCTTGCTTTGTAGCTGGGTATTGGTTTTCATTCTGTTTACCTTTTTCTTTCTGGAAAACTTGTTTTGCACATGTTGAATTTCAGATACTGTCATCCATGTGTCCTTGATGATTTTCATCTCTTTAGCCTCTTCCTCGGAGGCCTGAATTTCTCAAGATTGTTTCTAACTTGTTGATTTAATTCCTGTCGTATTAAATTTATTATTTATTGCTTCTATTACAGTTAAAAAGTTAGCAGTCACTGTTTTCAATTATAAACCTCCTTTCTGTTTTCAAAGTGTTCTGTGTATGACTGCAAATCTTGTTGCAGTGTATACAAGCCAAGGTGCCTTTCCAGAGGTGTGTCCAGCCAGATACTAAACCCTGGGAATGACCTCACTTTCCTAAGTCCGTGTCTTGCCTGATTTATACTGTGAGTGCCTTTGGGGCCCCTGACTCTGTGAAGACTCCTTGTTTTATTGCACTTCCTAGAAACTCCAGCAAAGTTGAAATTTACTCCCACCCACCATCTCATGACTTAGCCTTATTTTTAGGCCCCACTGCAGAGCTGTTGGAGGAGTCCCTTCCCTTATGCCCCTGAAAGCTTTGCTTTATATGTTTTAGATTATGGGCATACCAGTCCTTTCTCACTCTGATCCTGCCTGTATTACCTTAGATTCTTTGAATTTTCAGTTTGAATAAGTATGCCTTTCTATAGTTTATAACAGAGGTCCTCAACCTCTGAGATCTAATGCCTGATGGTCTGAGGTGGAGCTGGTGTAATAATGATAGAAATAAAGTACACAATAAATGTGGGCTTCCCAGGTGGCGCTAGTGGTAAAGAACCTACCTGCCAATGCAGGTAGACACAACAGACGCAGGTTCCATCCCTGAACTGGGAAGATCCCCCGGAGGAGGGCACAGCAACCCACTCCAGCATCCTTGCCTGGAGAATCCCATGGACACAGGAGCCTGGCGGGCTATGGTCCATTGGGTCGCAAAGAGTCGGACGTGACTGAAATGACTTAGCACACATGCACGGTAAACGTAATGCACTTGAATCATCCTAAAACCGTACTTGAAAGGGGAGTCTTATTTTTTAAATTTTTAATCACGTATTTTATAATGTGCCCTCTAACATTGTCATCATTTCCTTAACAGTTGTCATGGTTTAGTATATTCCTTAGAGGAGTCACCTAAGGATCAGTGATCATGGACCATTTGTCCTCTCCTGAACAGTCTCTAGCTGTCCTTATGCTCTAGAGACCTGATGTCTGAGTTCACATACTTGATTCGTAGCCAAATGAATTATTAATATAAATAGAAATAATGATAATGATAATCTTACAGAGTTATGAAAATCAGTGAGAGAAAACATGAAAAGGGACAGAAAAATAGTATCTTTCCAAACATGTGTCTATCAGACTTTCTTATAGTTACTGGGAATAAGAGTAGAGAGAGTTGCTTTCTTTTTATTTTTCAAAATTTATTTCAATTTGGAATATAATTGCTTTACAATGTTAGTTTTTTTAAATTATATTACAATGTGAATCTATAAGCTATCTGTATACATAGATACCCTTCCTCTTGAGCCTCCCTCCCACCCCCACAATCTCGCCCGCCTAGGTCATCACAGAGCACTGAGCTGAGCTCCCTGTTCTCTACAGCAGCTTTCTACTAGCTGTCTGTTTTATCCATGGCAGTGTATATATGTCAATGAGAGTGGCTTTTTTTTTGGAAGAAGAAAAAAATATTTTAAAATAATGTTTGATGACTTCCCCATTAGTATTAGTTATGTTATTATTATAACTATTATTCACATGAGCCCACTAAGCCCAGTAACTAAGTAAGGCAATGCTTTATCAATAGGATGAACTGATGTCATGTTTCAGGTATTTTCCACAAACGTACACTTTTGTAAAAGGGAGGCTTCCCTCAAGAAATGGCCCATTTTGAGGATGTGTGATTCTTACAGTTTCACATACAATTGTACTTTCATTTTGAACAAGTTTAACTCCTAGTCGTGTTTTTCATGGCCCCACAGATTATTCTAGCAAAATCCATCTGTGGAGAAGGTGAGGTTGCAATCTGAAGAGCCCTCTGAGTTGGGAAGCTTGGGCTGAGCTGGAGGTACTCTCTGATTCTGACGTTAGGGGTCACTACAATCAAAGAAAAACAGAGCATGCAAATGAGCAGTGAAGTGGACCTTGAACCTGCAGGGAGAAAAACACACATTTAAATTGTGGTAGGAAGTACCTGGACAAGAACCTACACGTCCACATTGCCTTGGTGAAAAAGAACATCTTGATACATGTATGGCAACAGCATCCATTTTCCTAAAAGTTGATTAAAAACAACTAATAACTACTTGTCATATCTTGCTATTTCTTCCCCTAAAAATGCTAAAACTGATAGGGGCCTCCAAGGGTTTTTAAAGTGAATTGATCCCAAAAGGTTACAAATGAGATTTTCACAGACTAGTTCACGGAGAGTTTAGCTCTGATGAACTTAAGCTTAAACTTTAAATATTTTTAAAATTGTAGAATTTACCAGATGTTTCCCATGTCTGCTGCTGCTGCTAAGTCGCTTCAGTTGTGTCCAACTCTGTGCGACCCCATAGAGAGCAGCCCATGGCTATTTGCTTCATAAAAATGTGAAGAACCAACAGATTCAGTGAGCTTAAATTAGAAATTTGTTTCATACTTGGAAAGAAGTGGTGATTTTGTTTCTTCCACATTACTGACATTTGGGTGTTAAGTGTAGTTACCAGGTGTGTTCACATCTGGTTATTTAAACAAAATATATGCAAACAGTTGGAGAGCATGGTGCCCACCTTGTTTGCTTTTATTCTTAGAGTACATAGTGAGCTGTTCATTCTCCCAAAAGATGCATTAAGTGTACTTTCCTGTGTATATGAATTGGCACACACTGTTGGAATAGATTTAGCATATTTAGCAATTGATACGCTATGCTGCTGCTGCTGCTGCTGCTAAGTCACTTCAGTCATGTCCGACTCTGTGTGACCCCATAGATGGAAGCCCACCAGGCTCCCCCGTCCCTGGGATTCTCCAGGCAAGAACACTGGAGTGGGTTGCCATTTCCTTCTCCAATGTGTGAAAGTGAAAAGTGAAAGTGAAGTCACTCAGTCATGTCCGACCCTTAGCGACCCCATGGACTGCAGCCTACCAGGCTCCTCCATCCATGGGATTTTCTAGGCAAGAGTACTGGAGTGGCTTGCCATTGCCTTCTCCGATCCTCTTAAAGGCTGAAGGATTTATGCCCCTCTACTCCTGGGAGTGCTGTCCATTTTCCTGCCTCAACTGTCAGCCTCTTTGGGAATCATTGAGGCAGTGTGTGCCTGGCCCAAGTGTGCAGTGACCCCCGGGCACCCCCTGCTGTGCTCTCTGCCTGTCCAAATCCAGCCTGCCCATCAGGGCCCTGCTCAGATACCACCCTCTTCCAGAGGGCTCTCCAGATTCTTTCCTTTTCTGAATGACCGTGCTTCCCCCTCAGGAAGAGTTGCCGGATAAAATAAAGGACACCCAGTTAAATTTGAATGTCAGATCAACAGGAAATAATTTTTCATAAAGGTGTGCCCCAAATATTATATAAGATACACTTATGCAAAAAAAAAACTAATGCTTGTTGATCTGAAGTTCAAATTCAACTGGGCATTGCGTGTTTTTATTTGCCAAATCTAGCATCCTTGGGGAGAAGGCAATGGCAACCCACTCAAGTACTCTTGCCTGGAAAATCCCATGGGTGGAGGAGCCTGGTAGGCTGCAGTCTATGGAGTCGTTAAGAATCAGACATGATTGAGCGATTTCACTTTCACTTTTCACTTTCATGCATTGGAGAAGGAAATGGCAACCCACTCCAGTGTTCTTGCCTGGAGAATCCCAGGAACGGGGGAGCCTGGTGGGCTTCCGTCTATGGGGTCACACAGAGTTGGACACAACTGAAGCGACTTAGCAGCAGCAGCAGCATCCTTGGGGTGCTTCCCTTGTGGCTTAGCTGGTAAAGAATCTGCCTGCAATGTGGGAGACTTGGGTTTGATCCCTGGGTTGGGAAGATACCCTGGAGAAGGCAAAGGCTACCCACTCTAGTATTCTGGCCTGGAGAATTCCATGGACTGTATAGTCTATGAGGTCACAAAGAGTCGACCACGACTGAGCAACTTTCACTTGCTTGCTTGCTAGCATCCTTATTCCCCGGCAACCAGAATCACATAACTGTTCTACACAGAGGAATAAAGACCCAGCCTCCTTACCCAAGCATGGGACAGAGGGGTCTCCCCAGTTTCAGAGCTTCCTTTGGGAACAGCTGATGTTTTCCTTTGAGGCTGTATGGGAAAACTGGCAGGTGGATTCTTAACCACTGGCCCACCAGGGAAGTCACTGTATAGAACTGTGACTACAGTATGTCTTGGGATGGATTTCTCTGGGTCTGCTGTGTTTGTGGTTCACTCAGAATCTTGAATCTATGTCTTGACCCCTTTTGAAAAATTTCAGCCATTGTTTCTTTGAAAACTTTTCAGCCTCACTCTTCTTGTCCTTGTCTTCTAAGACTACAGTGACATGAATATTAGATCTTTTGTTATGGTCTCAACAATCTCTTAAGCTCTGTTCATTTTTCTTTTCCCAGTTCATTTTCTCTTGGTATTTCAGATTAAGTAGTTACGTTTATTCTATCAGCAAGTTGACCGATTCTTTCCTCTTTCTCTCCATTTTGCTCTACTGGGCTCTCTAGTTAGTTCTTATTTGCACTACTGTAATTTCCAGCTGTAGCATTTGTGTTTGGTTTTCTCTGTTCCATTTATCTATTGAGGCTTTCTCTTTCTTTGCTAGGTATTTCTACTTTTTCTACTGGTTTTCTCATGCTATTGCAGTTTGAATAATTTTCAGTGCTTCAACATCATTCTCAGATAATTGTAACATCTTTGTCATCTCAGTGATGTCTTTGGATTGTTCTAATTCAGGTTGCTATTTCCCTGTTTCTGAAACTTGGATGTATTTGGTATTTGAGAATCTTCACCATGTTACATTTTCTGCTCTGGCTATTTCTCTCTGACTCCATTCCAAAAGTGGGCAGGAGTTCAGAAATAATGCTCCTTATTTCCAGGGAAAGATGGAAGTCCAGTTTCTCCAGCTGACAACTGAGTTGAGAGGACCTGCTCTCAAAATGCCTCCACTGATGCCGTCTTGCCTGGGAAGAGTGGGAGGTCTTACACCTCCTCCTGTGGTTTTCAGCCTTGCACCAGGGGAGATGGCCCCAATACCGCTGGGTGATAGTGAATGTCCTGACCATAGGCCTCTGACGCTAACCCCACAGGTAATGGGAGGAGTAGTTTATTACCTCCTGGTGGGTGTGGAGATCCGCACTCTCTGTGTGATATCCACCAGCACTGTAGGAATGAGCCTCATTATCACTTCATGGATATCAAAATCCGGGTCCCTACTTGGCTTTTTCTAACATCACTTTGATAGGTGAGTTGAGATACCTTTTTCCATCTGGCATGGTTTAATTCCTCACTCAGCTTTTGTTGGCAGGAGTAGTTTTTTTTTTTTCATTTTTTTCTGTGATGTTTGGCTAGAGTAAAATGGATATTTTTCCTCTAACCAGGTTTCTCCTTTACTGCTTTTGGCTGGAGTGAGCTGTCTTTTGTTGAGACTCTTTTTGCTTTGTACCTTTTGGTAGTTTTTGCTTGCCAGCTTCTTGGGCACTAAGTCTGTGATACAAGAGGCAAAGAGAAAATCCAACAAACTTATTACCATGTCATTTCTCAGGGCCTGAGTTCATTAGCGTATCTATTATAATATGCAGAGATTTTGCTTGTGTGTAGTGGAAATAATGGAAAAGAGTATTTCGACTCCATATTTCCAAAAGTGGAACGTAAAGTTTTTAATTACAAAATCAGTTTTGTTTAATTGGTGTAATGTTATTCAGGTTTTCTCTCTTTTGAGTCACTCACTGTAATTTGTGTATTTCAAGGAATGTGACCATATCATTTACATTAATTTTACTGGTAAATGATTCTTTGTAATTGTTGTTCAGTCACTCAGTCATGTCCAACACTTTGTGACCCTGTGGACTGCAGCACACCAGGCTTCTCTGTCCCTTCACCATCTCGTGGAGCTTTCTTAAACTCATGTCCATTGAGTCAGTAATGCCCTCCAACCACCTCATCCTCTGTCGTCCCCTTCTCCTCCTGCCTTCAATCTTTCCCAGCATCAGGGTCTTTTCCATTGAGTTGGCTCTTCATATCAGGTGGCCAAAGTATTGGAGCTTCAGCTTCAGCATCAGTCCTTCCAATGATATTCAGGGTTGATTCCTTTAGGATTGACTGGTTTGATTTCCTTGCTGTCCAAGAGAACCTCAAGAGTCTTTTCCAGCACAGTTCAAAGGCATCAGTTCTTCGGTGCTCAGCCTTTCTTACTGTCCAGCTCTCACATCTATACATGACTACTGGAAAAATCATAGTTTTGACTTTAGACCTTTGGAGGCAAAGTAATGTCTTTGCTTTTCAGTACACTGTCTAGGTGTCATTCCTTTTTCCCGAGGAACAAGTGTCTTTTAAGTTCATAGCTGTAGTCACCACCCACAGTGATTTTGAAGTAAAGTCTGTTACTGTTTTCATTGTTTCTCCATCTATTTGCCATGAAGTGATGGGACCGGAAGCCATGATCTTCATTTATTTGAATATTGGATTTTAAGCCAGTTTTTTTCACTCTCCTCTTTCACATTCATCAGGAGGCTCTTTAATTCCTCTTCACTCTCTGTCATAAGGGTGGTATCATCTGCATATCATCTGAGGTTATTGATATTTCTCCCGGCAGTCTTGATTCTAAATTGTGCTTCATCTAGCCCAACGTTTCTTATCAATGTACTCTGCATATAAGTTAAATAAGCAGGGTGACAATATACAGCCTTGTCGTACTCCTTTCTCAATTTGGAACAAGTCCGTTGTTCTAACTGTTGCTTCTTGACCTGCATACACATTTCTCAGGAGGCAGGTAAGGCAGTCTGATATTCCCACCTCTTGGAGAATTTTCCACAGTTTGTTGTGATCCACACAGTCAAAGGCTTTAGTGTAGTCAATGAAACAGAAGTAGATGTTTTCCTAGAATTATAGCTTTTTCTGTGATCCAGAGGACATTGACAATTTATTTTCTGGTTCCTCTGCCTTTTCTAAATTCAGCTTGTACATCTGAAAGTTCTCGGTTCCCATACTGTTGAAGCCTAGCTTGAAGGATTTAGAGCATTATTTTGCTAGCATGTGAAAGTGAAAGTGAAGCCACTCAGTTGTGTTCAACTCTTTGTGACCCCATGGATTGTAGCCTACCAGGCTTCTCCATCCATGGAATTTTTCAGGCGAGAGTACTGGAGTGGGTTGCCATTTCCTTCTCCAGGGGATCTTCCCAATTCAGGGATCAAACCCGGGTCTCCCGCATCGCAGGCAGATGCTTTACTGCTTTACTGTCTGAGCCACCAGGGAAGGTAGCACATTAATTGAGTGCAATTGTGTGGTACTTTGAATGTTCTTTGGCATTGCCTTTTCCAGTCTTATGACCACTGCTGAGTTTTCCAAATTTGCTGGCATATGGAGTGTAACACTTTAACAGCATCATCTTTGAGGATTTTAAATAGCTCAGCTGGAATTCCATCACATCTGCTAGCTTTGTTTGTAGTGATGCTTCCTAAGGCCCACTTGACTTCACACTGCACGATGTCTGGCTCTAGGTGAGTGATCACATCATTGTGGTTATCTGGGTCATTAAGATCTTTTTTGTATAGTTCTTCCGTGTATTCTTGCCACCTCTTAATATCTTCTGCTTCTGTTAGGTCCATACCATTTCTCTCCCTTATCATGCCCATCTTTGGGTGAAATGTTTCCTTGGTATCTCTAATTTTCTTGAAGAGATCTCTAGTCTTTCCCATTCTATTGTTTTCCTCTGTTTATTTGCATTGATCACTAAGGAAGGCTTTCTTATCTCTCCTTGCTATTCTTTGGAACTGTGAATTCAGATGGATATATCTTTCCTTTTCTCCTGTGCCTTTCACATCTCGTCTTTTCTCAGCTATTTGTAAGGCCTCCTCAGACAGCCATTCTGCCTTTTTGCCTTCGTAATATTTCTTCCTTATGCCTAACAGCACTGTAATTTGTATAGCACATCCTCTTTATTCATTCATCTGTTGATAGACATTTAGGTTGCTTCCATACCTTTGCTGTTTTCAGTAATGCTGCCATGAACATTGGGGTGCATGTATTCTTTTGAATGAGTGTTTTTGGAAATATACCCAGGAGTGGAATTGCTCGGTCGTATGGTAGTTCTGTTTCTTTATTTTTGGATCCCATACTGTTTTCCACAGCGGCTGCATGAATTCACATTCCCACCAGAAGTGTATGAGAATTCTCGTTTCTTCACCTCCTCACCAGCACTCTTTGTGTTCTTTTTAATGATCGCCATTCTGACAGATATGAGGCAATATCTTGTGGTTTTGATTTACATTGCTGTGAAGATTAATGATGTTGAGCATCTTTTCATGTGCCCATTGGCTATTTGTGTGTCTGCTTTGGAGAAATGTCTATTTATTAATATGTCTTCTGCCTATTTTTAAATTGAGTTGTTTAGTTTCTTGATGTTTTTGTATGAGTTGTTTATATAGTTTGGATATTAACGCCTTATTGGTCATGTCATTTGCAAATATTTTCTCCCATTTATAGGTTGTGTTTTATTTTCTTTGCTATACAAATGTTTTTAAATTTAATTAAGTCTCATTTAGTTTTCCTTTTATTTCCTTTGCTTTAGGAGACAGATTAAAAAAAAAATGCTGTGATTTATGTCAAAGAAGTTTCTGGCTATGTTTTCTTCTAGGAGTTTTATAGCATCCAGTCTTACATTCGGGTCTTTAATTCATTTTGAGTTTATTTTTTTGTGTATGATGCTAGAGAAGCTCTAATTTAATTCTTTTACATGTAGGTGTCCAGCTTCCCCAGCCCCACTTGTTGAATGAAAATCCTGTATTTCCTCTATTATATATTCTTTCTTCTTTGTTATAGATTAATCATGAGTTTGTTTCTGGGCTCTCTATTCTGTTCCATTGATCCATGTGTATGTTTTTGTGCCAGTACCGTATTGCTTTGATTACTGCAGCTTTGTTGTATGAAGTCAGGAATTATGGTTCTTCTACCTCTCTTCTTCTTTGTCAAGGTTGTTTTGGCTACTTGGGGTCTTCTGTGTTTCCTACAAATTTTAAGATTGTTTTCGTTCTGGGTTTTAAAATTTTTATTTATTTTCAATTGAAGGATAATTGCTTTACAATATTGTGTTGAGTTGCATGAGCTGCATGTATATGTTGAAAATTAATCCTTCACCAGTTGTTTCATTTGCTATTATTTTCTCCCGTTCTGCGGATTGTCTTTTCACCTTGTTTATAGTTTCCTTTGCTGTGCAAAAGCTTTTAAGTTTAACTAGGTCCCACTTTTATATTTTTGCTTTTATTTCCATTACTCTAGGTCATAGAGGATCTTGGTGTGATTTATGTTGTAGAGTGTTAGGCCAATGTTTTCCTCTAAGGGTTTTATAGTGTCTCATCTTATATTTAGGTCTTTAATCCGTTTTGAGTTTATTCTTTGTGTATGGTGTAAGGGAGTGTTCTCTAATTTCATTCTTTCACAGCTGTCCAGTTACCCTTGGTATTTTGATATATATTGTATTAATCTATCATATCTCTTGATAGATTTCTCCAAGTTAATTTGCATTTACAGATGGGAGACTGTGGAAAACTAAGATTGATTGTTAAACTGGCCAAACCCAATAATCTAGACTTTCTTTCTTTTCCTTTGTATTTTGTCTCTAATCATTTCTCTAGGGCAGCAGAGACTCTCTTCTGCTGTGTGTGACTGACCGTATACTCAGTTTCTAGATTAGTGATGGTGAGTACACTGCACGAGTGCCACCTCCCCTCCATGCCATCCCCATGCACACATTGCTGCAGGATCACAGCCTCTCTTGATGTTAGGGAGAAGCCCTCTAGCTCTGAAGAGCGCTCCATCATCAAGACAACTGGGCTGCCTAGATCCTTTCAGCTATTCTCAAGTGTTCATTGCCTTTCACTATTTGTATTAGCATTTCAAGGGCTCCATTATCACCAGAAGATACTCTTGAGGTACAGTAATTCTCAAAGTCTCTATTTTAAGATTCTGATTATTTAGGACCTAAGTTATTGGGGAAGAATGTCTGTGAAAGGTACGGTAAAGTAGAACAAAGTTTCAACTGTGTTAACTTTGGTAGCTATTACTGTTTTGAGCTGGAATTAAGATGTTCCCTTTACTGCTCAGATGATGCTGGCTTGTTTCATGAAGGAAATAAAAACGGTGAATCTGAAAACCAGAGTGGTTTCAGTCTTCACTATGTTACTCCAACAATTTCTGAGAAGCCAAGACTATTTACTGTGAAGAATGGAAGAACTGGTTAAAATATTTCCCAGAGCATTGTCACCGAGTGTTAAAATGTGTGATGTTACTTACGTACACCATAGACTGTGGGTACCGAATAGGCCAGAACCTGCTCTGTGATTCTGGAATCCTGGTGCCTTCATGAATGCGACCTATTTGGATGGGGTCTGTGTCCTGACACTGAAGCTGCTGCTGCAGTAGGCCCAGCCTTACCCCAGGGTTTGCTGGGATGACATGGAAGGCGGCGTCATTTCCTGTGGTCTAGACGGTCTAGATATGGGCTCTACTGACTAGGGCATCTTGTGTGCATAGAGAGCTATCTGGAAGGGGAGCAGCAAGGCACTGGGAGAGAAACCCAGCACCTCGGGGTTGAGGAAGGAGTTGAGAGTGACCACCCGTCATGGCGAAGTACCTGCCTTAGTCAAGGGAACTTCAGGGGAGAAACCACCAACGAGGAGCCTGTCGGAAGACCCTCCAGCTGTGTCTTTGTGAGAGAGTTAGCCCTAAAATACTGCCAGACCTGGAGTGTGGGAAGCCAGCTTAAAATAGTCGCAGATCAGGTGAGAGATCTCCCAAGCATTTTCTGTACTTTGCTGTCACATCCTGTCCACGTCCTTCTTCCTTCCCCCTACGCTCACCCACTCTCAGAAGGAAGGATAAAACAGCTAGGAAACAGGGAAGGAGGGATGTGCCCTGGGAGGAGGAAGATTCCAGCTGTGCTGTCTTTCTTTCCCCAGTGTAGGATTCTCCTGGGGCTGGCCAGGGGAAGAGGGGAAGATTCTGATGTTTAATCAAAAGAGTTCTGATTAATATGTTGCACTGGAAGTTTTCATTTTTAAAATGAATCTGTTGGCACCTTCCAATGTGTGTAGAACTGTTTATTACCTAAGGGTGAGCAGAAAAGGCACAGGACTTGCTCTTTATCCAGGAACAAGGAAGGGTTTGTTGTTGTATAGTCACTCAGTTGTGTCTGACTCTTTGGGATCCCATGGACTGTAGGCTTCTCTGTCCATGTGATTTCCCAGGCAAGAATACTGGAGTGGGTTGCTATTCCCTTCTCCAGGGGATCTTCGTAACCCAGGGATCGAACTTGTGTCTCCTGCGTTGGCAGGCGGATTCTTTACTGTCTGAGCCACCAGGGAAGCCCAGGGAAGGACTGTCCCCACTGAACACACCTGAAAGTGTGAGAGGAGCCCAAAAGAAAGTTGTGTTTTGAATATAAGTTATGCTTGGTCAGCATGCTGGAAATAGTATGGAAAGGAAGGAAGCTGCTGGACTGCGGGGCTGGTGTGGGGAGGACAGTCTGAGGGCTGAATAAATCACAAGCTGTGCTTTTGTGAGATGGGCCTCCCTGGTCCTTGTCCTTGTATTCCTCCCAAGCAATCTGTGTGATCTGTCAGGCAGAGAATGGTCTCATTCTCAGGTAAAGCCCGAGAGAGATTTCTTGTATCTCAGATTTGTCTTGATTTGCTTCTGAAAAGGTAAAATGTCAGGGGCCAGTGTTCAGTTACAGCTTCTAATAAAGGGAGTCCTTTGGTTTTTCTGTTATAACAGGGAGATGAGAGGAGCTACAGGCTCTGATCCAGCATACCGGGGTCCATCCCAGGCACTGGGAAGAAAACCTCACTCAATTTAGTAAAATAGTGTTCATGACCCTGGAGTTTGTTCTTTCTCATCCTGAGAGATGATGGTTTTAAATAGGACTGAATGGGATATGGAGGGCTGGCTTCTATATTCCCAGTTTATCTTGACTTTAGACGTGATTAATAATTTTTTTTTGAGATTGAAGAACAAACTCTCTTGCTGTGTTATTTTTATCAGATAATCTTTATATATCACCATGTAAGATTTGTCTGCCAGAAAAACAGAATCCTTATGCCTGGGTCTTGCTTGCTTTTTCTGCAACTCTGGCATTACCTATTTAACTTTGTACTCAGTATAGTGTCTCAACAGGCAAGTTCTGTTTTTTCCCTTTCACAGTTCAGAAAAATATCTGATTGTGAAAAGGTCAAATTTTAAATATGCAAACAACCTACTTCTTCCTCTTCACTACCTTGCAAACTGTCTCGTTAACGTGGCTCCTTTTGGCTCACACACTGAATAGAGTTTGCATTATTTCTGTGTTTCGGGTTGCTTTTTATGCTAAATGTTGTTCAAGCTCTTTGTTCTCTTTGACTCAGTGGGATATCACCTTTCATTCTTAATTTTCTCAAAACAGAAATGGGGTTAGACTTGTTTTAAGCTTTGAATGGATTCTGGATGCAAGGAATTAGGAGTTAAATTGCTTTTTAAATGATGTGAATCAGGGCCGTCTGTGTGTTTGGTTTAAGATGATCTGTGTTTATCTATAAACCTACCTTTGAGGTGTCTCCGCCCCCCCCCACCCCCGTGCCGGGAACACTGTGGCACTGTGGCACTATGTCACAGGGGTCAGTGTGCTTAAGGACATGCGCTTTGAAAGGATCAGACCTCATGTTGGACCCTATTTCTGTCTCTTACAGATATGGATGCCTTGGGCAAAGAATATAACTTGGCTCCTCTTCAGTTTTCTCCTTTGTTAAATGGAAGTAGTAACACCCTTTCAGCTTAAGTAAGAAGCTTCTGTGAAAACCTACTAATGTGCCTACTCCTTAGAAAATACCCCATCCATGGTAGTTAATATCAATAATAATAAAGATAATGTTACTATTATTAATAAATATATTAACTATTAATAATAGTTCACAATAATTTTAAAGATACATTATAAAGATAATATTACTTACTATTAGTAAAAATAAAGATAATATTTTAAAAAGCCTTTCTATATAATAATTTAATTAAACTTAGGATTTTAGAACTTTGGAGGTGGCCCTCTAATACCAAGAGTGATAAAGCATGACAATGACAAAAACTACTCCAAGCATGACATTGACAAAAGATTAATAACTTATTCCAAATTTACTATTTAATAAAGGGATTAAAGAAAACGGCCATTGTCATCTTTTTAATTTCAGCAATATGTTGGCAGCGCCATCTGCTGATAGAACAAACACTTGTAGAATATTTTACGAAGCAAGAAATCTAACAGTCTTCTTTTGTATCTTTTTTAACAAGGGTGGGCCCATGTGTCATTTTCTTCACTTGGAAAATTTAATTTTATTGAAGAACCTAATGACATATAGCTATAACATTCTTTTGAAATATCAGTCACAGTCCCTAAGAAAATGATTCTCTAATGGTGTCATTATTAAGTTCTTAATCCACTTAGTGACTGACTGTTATTAGCAAGGGATTGAAGGGGACAGAATCTGCCACTTCCAAATTGCCTCCTTGGCATAAGGATTATTTCAGCCTGGTTACTTTTAAGAAACAGTGGACAACAGAGAAGCCCTGAAAACCACGTAGTAATTACCCTTTTGTAAGAGACAGTCAGCTGAAGCTCCAGTCCTTTGGCCACCTGATGTGAAGAAGCCAACTCACTGAAAAAGACCCTGATGCTGGGAAAGATTGAGGCCAGAAGGAGAAGGGGATGACAGAGGGTGAGATGGTTGGATGGCATCACTGACTCAATGGACATGAGTTTGCACAAGCTTTGGGAGATGGTGAAGGACAGGGAAGCCTGGTGTGTTGCAGTCCATGGGGTCACAAAGAGTTGAACACGACTGACTGACTGAACACCACCAGGAGACATTTACATTTATAACAGTGCCTCTCTCTCTGTACCAGGAAGGGAAGAATGACTTTGTCTCTAGAAACGCTTCTCTTTAGAGAAGACACAGTCTTAGATCTGCATGACCACCTTTCCCTGGTTGATGGTGCTTTCCCTGATCACCTCCCGTAACTGTCCCCTTCCTGCCCAAACATCTTTCTTTTGCCTTTAGCTGAAGAAGGTACTTATGGTGAAGGTTGGGGCCATTTGGGGGAGTTATTCAGTTCTTCTGGGTCTCTCCCAGTAGGCATGCTGCTGCTGCTGCTGCTAAGTCACTTCAGTCGTGTCCAACTCTGTGTGACCCCATTGACGGCAGGCCACCAGGCTCCCCCGTCCTTGGGATTCTCCAGGCAAGAACACTGGAGTGGGTTGCCATTTCCTTCTCCAATGTGTGAAAGTGAAAAGTGAGAGTGAAGTCGCTCAGTCATAGGCATACATGCTATTAAATTTCTGTTTTTCTCCTGTTAATCTTTTTTTAGAGATGGGGGGTGTCTCAACCAAGAACCAGAATGGTAGAGGGAAAATGAATTTTCCTCAGAGTTTCTTTATTTTAAGGTATCTTGATCTTATATTAGAAATGGAAGGTCTGTGTGAACCTAAATTTTGTATGGTTTTTCCTGCTCACTCACTCGTCCAAGGTCAGATTAATCTGGCCAAATGGCATTGATTCGCTTTTGACTTTTTTGTTGTTGTTACAGAACAAACTATATGTTAACAACAGAGTATAGACTGACAACAGATGTCCATGTGGTTGGAGTCCTGGGTCCGATTCTGAGAAGTCACACAGAGATATTTGTTTTACATCAAACATGGGACCCTTGATAGTGAAGGAATAACCCAGCTCCAAAAGACACTTGCAACCAGAGCAGGATTTGGAGTATCTGCCAGCATCACCATAAATTAAAGTGAATATCTAGGAAATGTGGCAAATAAATGAATATGTTATAAGAAATATATTTCCAATAATCTTTTTTAAAAACTTAGTTCTAATTAGAGGATAATTGCTTTACGATAACTGTGTTGGTTTCTGCCATATATCAACGTGAATAGGTATATATACGTCCCCTCCCTCTTGAACCTCCCTCTCACCCCATCTCACCCCTGGGTTGTCACGGAGCACTGGATTTGAGCTTCCTGCATCATACAGCAACTTTCCATTAGCTATCTGATTTTGTATATGGTAATATGTATGTCTTAATGCCACACTTACAATTCGTCACCCTCCGTGTCCAAAAGTCTGTTGTTTACATCTGTGCCTCTGTTGCTGCCCTGCAGATAGGTTCATCAGTAATCTTTTTATTGTGGTAAAATTCACATAACGTTCATCATTTTAACTATTTTTAAATGTACATTTCTGTAGCATTTAATACATTCACAAAGTTGTGTAACCATCCCCACTGTCAAGTTCCAGAACATTTTTATCACCCCCAAAGGAAACCTAATACCATTGAGCGCTTCCTCCCACTTTTCCATAGCCCCAAACAAGCACTAATCTGGTTTCTGTGTCTGTGGATTTCCCTACTGTGGGTGTTTCATACAAAGGGATCCCTATAATATGTGGCCTCTTGTGCCTGGCCCCTTTCACTTGACATAATGAATTTTAGATTCATCTATGTTGTGGCATGTATCCGTTCTTCTTTTTTATGGGTTAATAATATTCCATCATACACATATACCAGCATTTCTTTATCTTTTCATCCACTGATGGACATTTTTGTTGTTTCTGCCTTTTGGCCATTGTGAATATAGTTTACACTATAACCATTCATGTGTAAGTTATTGCTTGAGCACCTATTTTTTAGATTCTTTTGTGTACATACCTGGGGAGTGGAGTGGCTGGGCCATATTGTAATTCTCTTTAAGAATCACCAAACTATTTTTTGTGATGGTTTGTGCCATTTTAAATTCCATCAGCCATGTATGAGGGTTCCGATTTCATTACGTACTTCACCTTTGAGTGCAGCTGGCCTAATGGGTGTGAAGCAATACCTCATTACAGTTTTGATTTTGTGTTTTTCTAATGAAATGGAGCATCTTTTCAAGTGCTGCTTGTTGGCCATTTGTATATTTTCTGTGAAGAAATGTCAAGCCCTTTGCCCTCCCTGCTCTTTTCAAAGGATGAGATTAGGGTGGAGAGAATTGTGTTTAGGTTCTGTAAGATTGTTAAGGATGGAACCTACTCTAGTCATCTCAGGCAGGTTGTGGTAACTGCAAGGGAAGAAAGCCCAAGAACCAATCTCAGCAGCAATCCTGGTCTCTTGAAGAATGAGATGCAGTTGAAGACCATTCATCCATTCAGTGTTATTTGAGGGCCCCACTTCTTGCCCATGCAGGGCGATTGCAGGCGCTGGGAACCTTGGAGATGTGGGACAACCTGGTCCTCGGAGTGCTGTCCACTGCCCCTCCTTCTGCTTACCCTGTCCTCTTTGTTCATCAGCTTCTCTCTGTTCCCTTTCCCCCTGTTTACTCACTCCTGTTCTTTTCCTTGTAGTTTTACTGCCTTCTTGGTGTCTTGCGCTCAAAACTCCCAGAGAGAGAGTCTGATTCCTTTGCTTGGTCACCATCCATAACGGTAGTGGTAAAGAACCCATTTGCCAATGCAAGAGATGTAAGCAACTCTGGGTCAGTCTGTGGGTCTGGAAAATCCCCTGGAGGATGACATCATAACCCACTCCAGTGTTCTTGCCTGGAGAATCCCATGGACTGAGGAGCCAGGCGGGCTGTGATCTATAGGTCTGCAGAGTTGGACACGACTGAACAACTTAGCACAGCGCATCCGTAATAGAGCATCTCGTTGAGCAGACTCCTTACCCCTGGCTTCCTTGCAGACTTGGGCCTTCTTCCATGTAACTGTAGGTGGTCCCATCAGATGTAGTCAAGCCAGTGGACAGCTTTACCTAAGGAGCTGTCTGAGCACTGTGCTCAAAGTGGCTGAGGGTGTTTCATGGGCTGTTGACTATGTTTCAACTTTTCAGACATTTCCAAGTGGATCCAGTTTAGTTTTCTTGTTACTGTGAAACTAGTGAACATACTTTCAGTGGTTTTAAACCACACACACTTCTTATCTTACAACTGTGGAGGTTGGAAGTCTGAGACGGATTTTAGAGAGTCAGAATCAAGGTGCTGGAAGGGCTGGTTTCTTGGGGAGGCTCCAGGGGAAATCTGTTCTTTGGCTCATCCAGCTTCTAAGGGCTGATGGATTCACTGGCTTAAGGTCACATCACTCGGCTCTCTGCTTTCATCATCAACTTGCCTTCTCCTCTACCTGAATTGCCTGTGTTCCCTCCTAAGGACCCTTGTATTTACATTGGTCCCACATGGATAACCAGCACACTGTCCTTGTCACATGACCCTTCCCTTAATCATATCTGCAAAGTTCCTATTGCCACACAGGATGATACCTGTGAATCTGGGGGTGAGGGTGGTGGATATCTTTGGGGGACGGTTGCTATTTGGTCTACGCCAGAGTCATAATAAGGAAAAACTGAGACCCCGTAGACCAAGGGGTTTTAGTCTTTTAAACAGTAAGTGGCTAAGTTTAGGCAAGTGAATGTCATTCAGTTTCTGAGATTTCTTTCAGTGCCTTATTTGACTGAGGTTTGCAAACAATACTGTTGCTGTTTTGAAAATGGGCCAGGAAAGGTCGAACCCAGAATAACTGTTGCTTGGCAAAATCACTGGGGTGGCTTACTCACAGGAATTAAGCAGTTCTAAAAGCAATTAGGCCACCCCAAGAGTCCTTCATACCTGTGGATTCTTTAATATTTGACAGATCATCCGGCATGAGGCAAAGTGTCCTATTCTAGTCCAGCTTCCTCTCTTTCTGAAAGGGCGTATGTAGTCATGAGTCCCAGAAGTTACATTTGGAATGAGGGTAACTCATTTCTGAAGCAAATCATTTCCCACATAATTTGCTTTTTTTTAAAAAAATCAAATAGCCCAAGCCCCTAAGCTGTGAAGAAAACAGTCAAATTATACAAATTGTATGGCATTCTGACTAGTTAGACCTTTCTACAGCCACCCTGTCTTGAAGAAATCAAGTGGAGTGTTATCTATATAAGGGAGATTAAAGCACTTTTTTTTCTATTTGTTTTAAATATTTGCCTAGGGAGTATTAGGAAATGCATTTTACCTGAAATACCTGGTAGGTTCAAAGTGTTTCTCTCAGGAAGGATTAAGTTCTTTTCTGCTTGTATATCACCCCGCCTTGACTGCCCAGAGTTACAGGATTTCTAGCCCAATAAACACTTTTTTAGTATATACACACAGAGACACACATATCACCTTTCATTTCAGTTGGGTCACAGGGTGTGCAAAACTTGGCTTTCTCTCTGCTCTCGTAGGAGGAATGGGAGGGGACTTCTTTGGTCTCTAAGTCCCTGTCTATTGCAAACAGAAGGGAGCTGGTGGTCTTTGCCTGCGTGTATTCTGAGCATGCCTCATTGTAGAGCCAGCAAGTTCTGCTTTCCTCAGCTGAGATTCCTTCTCTAAGCAAGCAGAATACAGTATGGTAGTCTGGGCCCGTCCCAAAGCTGAATTTATATTTCCCTTTCTGGCAAATGAGTCTTTCTGTTTCTATCCTTCCTATGATCTCTTTTGAGGTCTCAAAGGTATTTAATCAAGAGTGTAAGTTCAAGGTGCTGACTTTCTTTACCCCGGCAATTCTGTATGATAAACGTAGGTTCTAACACACCCAGCCTGGGAATGGGAACTCGACTTGGATCTCACCACTTTTCCTCCTCCCTCTGCAGTTTATAAAAAGTGATGGCGGGATGATGGAAGATGCCAAAATTTCAACTGGATGTAGGCCTAGAGCGTTGCCTCCAGTGACTGGCTCCCTAGCCAATTATACAATAACCTCACTGTTACCATAGTTTGGGATTCTGTCTCGAGCTTTGAAGCATTAGAAATTTGATATGACTCTTGGAGCTGGACTTTTAGGGACTGGATCACAAACAAGACTCGTGAAAGGCTCCTATGTAAAATCAGAGTGCCAGTGTACAATTTTACCATGAAAAAAAAGATGGGTTTCCAATAAGAATGGTGAAGGGAGTGGTCTCTGAAATCAGGCCAGTGGTGCCTCTGGTCTCTAGACCTTGATTTGGCCAAATGGGAATAAGCACGGTACCTGCGTAACAGGCCAGTATGCAGAGTGATGGAGAGAATGCCGGGAAGGGTTGGGTGGTAAGTAAGGTCACTGCTATCATGTTCATGAGATACACCATTTTACAGCTGGGGAGACTGAGGTGGAGAATATTTGACTAACCCTGGAGTGACAGAGCTGAGCTGGGGACAGAATGTCCGACCATGTTTATGAAAGAGCTCTGTAGCCCTGAGTCTCACGGTGAGTGTCCTGTGAGGGTCTTCCCACTGTCCAGGGCTGTCTGTCATCAGCTTCCTTTGCCTTACATGAAAGTGCAAATGTAACTTTCAAACCTAGTTATCCGTGAGATGGGAAGATGGAGTTCTGGAATTTCCATCTTTTGTCAATCCTTTTGCTACTAAATTTAAAGTCTCCAGGCTGGTTGCTTTTTTTATAGACCAGGGTATTTATGTCTCCGGTCAGTACTGGCGATTAAAATGACGTGTAGCAATTAAGGTCTAAATTCACTGATAGAATTTCAGAACTTCCACTTCTCTCATTTACTGTCTTCAACTCACAACTCTTCCTGGAGATGCTTCTTTAAAGTATGACTTTTGTGCATTTTATGTTTCTCTGGCTCCTTCTGATGATGGCATGTAAATAATTCAGAAAGTAAATAATCTGTTTTCCTGGGCCCACTTTTTCTTTGGAAAGCTTTTGTCTAAATATGTTTTCCTGTTTCTTTGGGGCGCTCAGTCTCTTCAGTTTGATTCTTCTAGCAGATCATTATTTGAATGTCGAAGGTGTAATGAGAGAATCAAAAGGAGGAAACTGGGTTAGAATGCAGGAGACTTGGTTCTGGTCCCAGCTGTAGCTTTGCCCGACCTTGGGCAAGCCACTTCCCCCTTTAATGCCAGTCATTTTACCTATTGGTTAGGAATGATGTCCTCTTTTCCTATCTTACCACACCCCCGGGAGAAATAAATGAAGCTCTATAGTGTTTTGAAAATGAAAATGTCACTGAAGATTGTTGTAGAGTGAAACACATCCAGCCTGTGTCTAGCCCATGGCTTTCAGCCACTAACAAATCATTTATTTTTTCTGAATCACAGTGTCCTTAGCTCCAAGTGGGGTGATGATGTATCACTTTTTTGTAAGGCTCAGATGAAAGAAGCAAAATGAGCTGGAAGCATCCTATAAACTGCAAAACCCCACATGAATGTACAGGTGGCCTGGAGGAGTCTATTGCTCCCTTGTCCTCAGGCGAACCAGGCACTTGTTAGGCTGCCAGTTCCTTATTGGGGTCTGAGGGTACTTTTAATCAGCCATCTATTTAGAAATGTTTATATGGACATATACACATGCATAGGCATATATATGTATTTTTCTTAATGATAGCAATACTTCAGACTCTTACACAGTGGACATGTGTTGTGGCATGCTTTTCTTTGACTATAAGGACATTTGTTTTTAGTTGGTTCCTGAAATCTTAATCTTTTGTTGATGACTTACAGAAATAATTTCCAAACAACATTCTTTGACCCTAAATTAGAAAAAAATATTCCTAAATATTGACTAAATCCTGACCTATTCAAGTCTGTTCTAATTTTGTGAGGTGTGAATGGAGTGAGCTGAGGATTTGAGGCTCTAGGAGACAGTTTTGGAGGTGTTGCTTTCAAGTCAACACTCTTCACCTAAATCCACCCAGAGCCCTGGCACCCCCTCCCCACCCAGGACTGACCCAGTTGACATCTATAACCAGAGAAGGGGATGACAGTATTGTATTGTCCTTTGTGGATCATCTTCTCCAGAGCAGAGACTGCATTTTCTAGTGTTCCTGAGCCTGGGTTTTGGATACTGAAAGAAAAAGAAAAAAAATCATACAAGATGTCAAGTGAAAAATGTTCAGAACCTTATATGTGTCCATATTTGGTATGAGAAATGTTATAATGTGAACCGAGAACACGCAATTCATCTTCTTCCTGTTGCTAGGTTGAAGTTGCTCAGGGAAGGTGGGTTATTCCCCTGGAAGCGACAGGAATGAGTTTCTGTGCCTGCATCAATAGGAGGGTTGAGAGCCCCTCAAAGTGTCAGGCACTGTACTTACTTCTGATAATACAGTGAATGACCAGACAGCGACCTTTGGGACTTCAGACACCAGCAGTGATTTCTGTTGACTGGTTGAATTTTGAGAGATTCTAACAGATGGATTCTCTGAGTGACTCTCAAGAGATATGCTTGCATTGTACATCACAGGGAGTAATAGAGCCAATATTTGGTAGTAAAATTAAAAATTGTGTAAAAAATTTTAAAAATTAAAAAAAAAAAAATCTCCATGTAAACAACTGGTCAAAGTCTTTGACTAGAACCTTGTAATCAAGTGACATCTTGGGAAGACTGTCAGATCCACACGGGCCACTTGGTGGTGCTCATGGCAGGGCAACCCTCTGTTCTTAAAAATGTTCTAGGAAAAAAAAAGACACATCTTCACAGCTGTGACATTTTAGTTCTGCTTTATCGAACAGAAAGTGGTTCAGTTCCAAAGCTGATCCTAAGTTCAAAACCACAGTGTACTGAACATTCCTGAGAAGAGTTTGAGGTGGAGTCCATTTGTACTGTTCCAGAACAATCTTCCATCAACACCCTCTTCTCGCAAACAGAATTAGAAATTACACCCTGTGACTAAAAGTTGTTTTAACGTGTTAACACTAAGCTCACCGTAGCTGGAGTTCTAATGACCTTCTCTGGTTAGAAACATGGTCACTATTAAAGAATAAAGTTCACAAGGAAGAAAGAACATGCCCTTCCTCACTCGGTATATCTGACCGTGGCAGGGATTCACAAATCCATAGGCAGAGTATCTCTCTTGCATGAGGTCCGTTTAAAAGCACAGAATGAGTGCAACCAAGCAATTTTTCTAAAAACAGTTTTGATTTATTTTTAAGTAAATATTGGACACCAGGATTCAGATATTATGTGTATGCATCTCTGATAACCAGAGAAACTGTTTGCCTTTTTCCCTATCTTTATATTGTATAGTTGGAGAAAACGTGATCCTTAACCTCACGCCCTGCATATTTTCTGTCAACTCTCCATGAAAATTGAATTCCTTCCTCACAAAGAAGCAAAGTGATACTTTTACAAAAGCAACACCAGATAAAAGCCCCATTAAATGGCTTCTCAGTGACATAATGGAGAAGGAAATGGAAACCCACTCCAGTGTTCTAGCCTAGGAAATCCCATGGACAGAGGAGCCTGGTGGGCTACAGTCCATGGAGTCGCAAAATCGGACACAACTGAGGGACTAACACATACTAATAAAAATCCACACTCCCTATCAGGCCAGCGTGGTGTGGCTTCTGCCTGGTTCTCCTCCCCGTTCTCTCTGGACCCTTCTCTTTATTCTTTGGGCTCCAGAGACCCTGGTTTTCCCAGATCCTCTGGCTGGAGGACATCCGCCCATGCTCTTCTTTCTTTCTGGGAAGCCCTGCCCCAGCGCTTCCTCTTTCTCGTCCTCCTTCCCTTCTCAGGTAAACGTCAGTGTCCGCAGAGAGGCCTTCCCCTTTACCTTGTCTTAAGTGGTTTCCCTGTTGTTTTCAGAGGTTTGTTTTGTATTTCCCCCCTACAACATTTATCCTCTTACCAAAGCTTGTAATGATTTCTGTTGTCGTGTTTACTTGTTTTTGTAAGGAATTTGTCTTAGTCTATCTGGGTTCAATGGAGAAGGAAATGACAACCTACTCCAGTGTTCTTGCTCAGACAATCCCATGGCTGGCTACAGTCTATAGGGTCATCAAGAGTTGGGCATGACTGAGCAGCTTCGAAGTCTGGGTTCAGATTGTGGTTCTCCATATTGTGAATTGTGGACCTTGACTAATCATGTCACATGATTAGTCAAGAAACACCTCAGTTTCTTCATCTGTGAAGTGGGCATTATATTAACCTCAAAGGGTTGTTGTGAAGTCTAAATGTTAATCCATGTGAAGTGTGTAGATCACCATTTGGCATACAACAAGGCCTGTCAGTTAATACCTGTCAGTCAGTGTTAGTGCTATCACAGTCACCGTCTCTGGAATATTCTTGCCCTGCTGACTGAGCTTTTTCCTCTTTTCCTTCCTTCAGGGAGGGCTTCCCTGACCATCCTATATAAATTCATGCAAGACCCTCCCACGATCCCCTTTCCTGTCCCATTGCCCTATTTATTTTCATAGCATTTTAAAACATTACACTTATTTTATTTATAACATTTTATTGATGTTATCTCTTTGTGTAGAGTTTAAGTTCCATGAAAGGAATTTGTTCTGTTCACAGCTATGTTTCAAGAATCCAATAGAGGTGATTATTAGGGACTTGGTGAATAGCTGGGGCATGAGTGAATCAGTGAGAATTTATTACCATCATCTGTCTCCCTCTCTAACAAGTAAGCAGGAATTGTGTCTGCCTTGCTTATATGTAGGTACCTGACATGAATCACGGTGCCCAGGAAAAAGTGCTCTGAAAATGTTTGTTAAAGGAATGAGTTTAAAAATGTGGAAAAAAGATTTTGAGACTTTGCCAGCATCATACACACAGAAAGTCTTAGCAATAAATGCATTAGTGATTATTACACTTTCATCTATTGGTGGTAATTGAGATGTTTTGTGGCCAAATCAGTTTTTAAAAGAACTATATTTTTAAAATCCTATCACCTAAATTTAATTTTCTCAAATTCCTTTTCAGTTTGGTGTGTGTACACAGACATTCCCTCTCCCACTTTTTTAATGCACTTGGATGAGAAGATGACACTGTGCATACAGTGCTTGCCCATCATGATCCCATCACATTAACTCTACCGAGAATTCGATGTGGTGCACACACCTATGTCCTTTTCCTCTCTCCCACGTAGTTTTTTAAATCTCTCAACTAGATTCAGTCAGAGTAGTAAGTTCAGTCATTGGACATCTACTGAATATGAAACATTTAATTCTAAAGATTTCTTTATAAGTAAGATATAATGTTCTCCATTATTCATTTTAAGGATCCCACTAACACCAAACACACACCATTTCCCTCTGTCATAAAGGCTGGTAGTCCAGACATAGAAGACCACAGAAGCCCCCTGAATGTACAAGTCTGTTGGTGGAAGTTTAGACGCTGGTCCAAAGAGTTAAATGCATCAAGATGAACATGTCAGGGGTTAAGAGTGGGCAGAAAAAGTCTGCGCTGTACATTCAGAGAAGGTGGAAGTTCACCGATGCTCTGGGCTGGAGGGTGCCAACCTGAGTTTCCAGCAGTTCATGTTTGTGTTCTGCTGTCTGATTCCACAAATTCTGGAGCTTTTATAAATGAGGTGGTGCTACTGTCCTCCCCTTCTCTTTAAACTCCTCAGAGAACGAGTGCTTTCCCTCGTGTTGACTGTCCAGGCTAGCTTGCAACCTTACTCGTTAATTCCCTATCTGGTCTTCGAGATAGTCTTCCTCAGCCTGGTTTTCCTCTTTAATTCTCACTGTCCCACAGAGCCGACGGTGTTGGTTCCAGAAACTTCTTTCCAGTAATTTCTTCTTACCCAGCTCTCTCACCTTTATTCCAAGCCCTCTCTTGTCATCCTAAATAGGAGTTTACTTCTACCTTCCTTATTTGAAGTATTTTTTTCCAAATCCCATCCTTTCTTTTTTCCTGAAGGTCTTGATCTGACTGACATAGCCCATTTTACTGATACTAGAATGGAATATCCGGAGAAGGCAATGGCACCCCACTGCAGTACTCTTTTGCCTAGAAAATCCCATGGACGGAGGAGCCTGGTAGGGTTCAGTCATGGGGTTGCTAAGAGTCCGACACGACTGAGCGACTTCACTTTCACTTTTCACTTGCATGCGTTGGAGAAGGAAACGGCAACCCACTCCAGTGTTCTTACCTGGAGAATCCCAGGGACGGGGGAGCCTGGTGGGCCGCCGTCTATGGGGTCGCACAGAGTTGGACACAACTGAAGCGACTTAGCTGCAGCAGCAGCAGCAGCAGAATGAAATATCGTTTAAGACAATAATTCAACCATTCTCCACTGACTGAACCCTTAGCTACAGATATAATATTGACACCCTCATTAAAGTGGATGCATGAGACAGAAGAAAGTTTTTGGAGTTTATCTTTTTCCCCCAAACCCTTCAATTCATTTAGGAATTTCAATATTAAACAGTTATTGTGTTCTGATTTTAACATTACTTTCAGAATGTGCCATGGATAGGATTTAGAATAATAATAAAAACTACCCATTGATATGACAGAAGCAACTATCTTTAACATAAAATTAAAACATTTTCTAAAATGTTGTATAATAAATGTGTATTGTTCATTTGCGAAGTCATGTCCGACTCTTTGCCACCCCATGGACTGCAGTACGCCAAGCTTCCTTGTCTATCACCAGCTCCAGGAGCTTGCTCAAACTCATGTCCAATATATATGTATATTTAAAATTTAAATAATAGTATTAACATTTTTTAAGGTACAGAGTGGGATGGCAAATGCTTTAGGTTTCTTCTTTAATTTACTTTAATTGAATTTAGCATTGGAGATGCTAAGTATTTTCTGAGTTTTTAAGTTGGTTATGACTGTGTGTTAGTCATCAGTCGTGTCCGACTCTTTGCGACCCCATGGACTGTAGCCCACCAGGCTCCTCTGTCCATGGGGTTTTCCAGGCAAGAATACTGGAGTGGGTTGCCATTCCCTTCTCCAGGGGATCTTCCTGACCCAGGGATTGAACCCAGGTCTCCTGCATGCAGGCAGATTCTCTACAATCTGAGCTACCAGGGAAGTCCTGGTTATGATTATATGTGCTTGAAACAGAATGAAGAGTATAATGCCTTTTGTATTTAAGTATTACCGTCAGTGCAACGTGCTTTGAACGGTTCGGGGTGGCCATGCTTGTTTGTAGGCAGAAGCTGGCCTTTCTCCGGCCATTCTCTGCAGCTGCGTCACTCTGACTAATGGGAGGATATTTTCCTATCAGTTTTGAGACCAGATGAGAAAAGACTCCTCAGTACCGGGAGCCATGGAGCTCTCTACATCCTTGTTTCTGTTCTCATGTTGCCTTTTTCTCGCTTCTCAACTTTGGGGACCAGTGTGAGGAGATCAGAATAAGTGTCCCAGCAAGAAAGCCTCGGCTCTGTTTGCTTTGATCCTGCCGACCATCAGGTTGAACAGCAACAACAAGGGACACTTCCAATCTTCTACAAACGGGCTCTTGCAGGTTTTTACCTGATTCAGAAAACATTGTCAAAACAGTAGATGTTTTCATGGTGCCACTTTTCTCAGGTCTTAAACCAAAAGGGCGAATAGTGACTATTCTGGTGACGTGGGGGAAAGACACAGAGATGTATGTGCTTTTCAGCATCTGGACCTTAACACGCCTGTGCCTCAGCTGGGGTGTGTGTGTCTGCCCCTTAGGGGAATGGCTGTGGGCTCGGGGGTCGGCACAGCTGCTTCTTTTCTGCTGTCTCTTGCTGTGCTTTCCATTCCTCTCCAGCTGCTTCTCTTTTTGACTTTCAGCTTCCTCTTTCCTTCTGGTTTCTCCTCTTAAGCACAGTTCCTCTCTTTCCCTATCCATCATATTCATGACTCATACTTTATTAAAATTTGAAAAAAACAATCTTTTTTGTTTCATTAGAATCCACACCTGTTATCTAGGAAGTCTACTGCTTTCAAAAGCCCAGTTATTTATATATAATGTTGTTGTTGGGACACTAAAATGCTCACTCACTTCCATTAGATTCTACCTTAAAATAACCTACCATTTTTGCTGATACTTTTTGGACTATACCTTTAGGGGGCTTCTTGCTATTCATGCATGTTTACATTTCAGCAGTCATAAGGTCTTAAAGCAAACCTCTTTTCTATTCTTTAAGGAAGAAAGTCAATATATATCATCATGGTCATATAAACAAAAATTGCAGATGTTTGCTATCCTCTGGAGTATTTGTCCACCCTGATATGTAGTTAATTGGGGCTTCACAGATGGCACTAGTGGTAAAGAATCTGCCTGCCAGCACAGGAGACACAAGAGGTGGGGGTTCAATCCTTGAGTTGGGAGGATCCCCTGGAGTAGCAAGTGGCAACCCACTGCAGTATTCTTGCCTGGGAAATCTCATGGACAGAGGAACCTGGCGGGCTATGTCTGTGGGTCTGCAAAGAGTCGGATGTGGCTGAGCACACATGTAGCTAATTAACTCTCTCAGTCTCTCTCCATATGTGTATATATATACATACATGTATCTATGCAGACACTTATATACACACACAGTCTTGCAGTCCTGAACTACCCATGTCGCTCTTGGAAAATGTGAGTAACATGCCAGCTCACTTGGCAAGCAGCAAGGAATGGATTTTACTTGGTGTGTGTGTTGTTTATACTAAGCTGAAGTATTAACGTGGAACTATGGCCTCCTAACTAGGAACTTGCCAACACTAATACTGACCGATGGTTTTTCTCCTTGCTGTCCAGGCTCATCTTAAACAAAACCTGGACCCAACACTCACTCAATCCCAATGGGCTTCTTTAAGCTTACATTTCCACACTGGGATCTTGACTTCAAAGGCCTGAGGGCACTGGGGTCAGGAGGTTGTCCAGCTGTTACTGCCACTCCTTCTGCTTTGACATTAGATGATTGTGGGCTCTTCCGGCCAGTGTTCAGTCCCTGCAGCACATGGGGTGCTCCAGGACAGTTCTCTTTTGCATCCCCTGCAGTACTTAACTGTGTACATGGAGATCCAAGAACCAGTGTATCACCATGGGAAGCGTGTTTAAATGCAAATACCTGGAAGTTCATTTTTAATAGTGTGGGGTTTGGAATATCTTCCCTGTAGACTACTTTGTTACCAGGCACCCCTGGTGGTTTGAGTCACAGACCACACTTTGTAAAACCTTGACTTAGGAAAAAAAATTTTAGTTAAAAAATATCCATTCAGTTTTCCAGGGACTAAGGAGTCAGCAAAACAATATAGACATATATTTATAATAAAAATATAATATGGAGACCACCTGTATATGAAAGCATTTATAAAAATCATTACAAATTTACATGCCATTAAAATAATTACATAAAGTACAAGAGTGCATGTAATTGGAAGTACACATGCCGTGATCAGAATCAAGAATGTTCCCTAGGCTGGCTCTGATTTTTCCAACTTTTTTGTTGAGCTCAATTTTTGCAGGCCGTGGTGATGTAAATGTCAACCATGCCAAGGTTCTGCCTCTCCCAGTTGCCAGGGTCAGGCTGGCAGGTGAGGACATGTCTAGGCTACATTTAGCCGTGCTGTATTTTCTGAGAGACAGAAAGCAGGAAGAAAACTCTTTATTTTGATAGGTGAAGACAGGAGTAGGAATTATTTGCCTACAGTCAGTGAACCAATCAAGTTAAAGAATAGATGACAGTTGAACATGGCTAAGTGTAGCGGGGCTGCTCACTTATTGTTTATTGAATATTGAAGTCGTTGAGCACTTCCTTGTATTTTGTTGCATTGGGTACCCCTTTTCTTTTCACATCATTTTTCATCCATATCTGTCGAGGGTGTCTGAGGTTTTTTGACTGTGGTGTTCTCTCCAACCCACACTCGCTCTAGACATGCATACTAGCTAGAGCTTAATTTTTTCTACATCTGCTTGCTTCCTGTGTCCCTTGCCTTCCCTGATTGCTGTCATTGTGTTCAGAGCAGGCAAAAAATGTGGAGTTCTATTCTAGATGAAAGTTTCCCAGGGTGAGTATCTCTGTCCCAGATTGAAACCCCCTCCATTCTGGTGTTTGAAAGACTTCCTTACATACAGCTTGATTCCTCCTCTGAGGACCCAAGCAAAGCCAGACAGCCCCGAGACATCCCTACACACTGATAAGAACTAGGGTTAAATATAAATGCATATACTTATACTCCCAAGTGAAGGAAGTCAGCACATCCCAGGCAGAGGATTCTTACCAGCTACTTGAAATGCACAACCCATGTCTTCATTCTCAAATCTGAAAAACACCCAAAATATATGAAGAATACCAACAGCATGAAAGATAAAAACCAAGAAAAAGAAATTGAATAGATTCTGATAGAAAGTGATAATTTGATTACAGAGGATAATGGAACACCAACAGAATTAAGAACCCATGAAAAACTAGAGAAACAAAAAATGTTTTAGAAATTCAACATCTTAAGTAAAGAAAAATCTTCCAAACAACAGTTTGAAGATAACACCGAGGAAATTGCCTAGAAAATAAAGCAGTGACAAAAATAAAGGAACTTGGAAAAAAAGATAAAACAGAAAAATCAATCTGTGTGTTTTAACAGAGGAGATCCAGAAATGGGGAACAAAGAAAAGTGTGGGGTGGATATTTTCAAAGAAATATGAGAGTGATTTCCCACAACTAAAGAAAGAACTGAGTCTTCAGAGTAAAGGGGCTAGAGATGGCTTGAGTCAGTGAAGACACTTGGATTCACACTTGTGACATTTTGTATACTAAGGAGAAAGAGGTCTTAAATTCTTCTGGAGATTCGGGGGAAAATGGCTCATATATATTAGCAACAATCAGAACCACCAAGAAATCACGGACACCAGAAAACAACATAGAATGCCATAAAACATTTGAGAAAAAATTACTCTGAACCTAGAATTTTATGTTCAGCCAAACCATTCATCACATAGAAAGCAAACTAAAATGTAGAACCTAGAAAATATAGTTTCCAGGCACCTTTATTTGGACAATTTTGTGTTCAGCCAAACCATTCATCACATAGAAAGCAAACTAAAATGTAGAACCTAGAAAATATAGTTTCCAGGCACCTTTATTTGGACAAAATTGCTCAAAAAATATGCTAAAGAAAAAAAGGAAAAGAAAAGGAAGAGGAATGAGGGGAGGGATGGAGGCAGAATTGAAAGAAATGTGATAAACAGTGGCACTGATTGAGGAGTTTGTTTTGAGTTAATTGTAGGATCGTAGCTGTATTAGGAAGCCAGGAGAATAGTAATTATACAGAGTGGATCATATTATATTAAAGAAGAAAATGGAAATAAACACGATTTAGATTCTAGATGATATTGACATGGTGACAAAAGCAAATGCTATTTTCTTCAAGAAAATAGGCCAATTGCATGGTAAACAAAACCATGGCTCAAGTGTGCAGCAAATGTTAAGTAGTGTATGATACTGAGCAGGTGAAGTGAAGGAAGAGAATATTCCCTTTTGAGTGGTATAGAGGTGATGACATTGACTTGTGGAGAGAAGTAACTGTACTCTTAACACATTACTTGGTTCTTCTGTGAATTAAATATACAGAAACATGTACCAGTCAGATTTCACTGTGGGAAAAGTACTAAAGTCTTTTAAGAAGAATCGAGTTTAAGGCAGGGAGTTCAATGCTTAATAATCATTGAAAGGACAGGAGGAGTGAGAATTAAGCCACCACTGTAGTTGGTTCCACCTTGACAAGTGGGATCAAAATGTCTGGAAGCTGCAACTGCCCCAGAGGGGAGAGAGCTGTAGAGAATCATCACAGAGGTTAATAGAAACTCTGCCAGTCCCCAGGGACCATCGCACCTAGCTGGCTGCTGCAAACTCCTGTTAATGCCAGCCACCACCTCTGCCAGAAAAAGAGGGCTTTCTCTCCCTTTCTGCCTTCCAGCAGTTCTCTCAGTGCATCTCACTCAACCACTCCAAACTGATTCTAGAACCCTCTTGGCAAGGGGGCATTAGTGGCCTGTGGCTTGAGGTGTCCCACCCCTGCAATAGCAGGCAGATTTAGAACAGATTGGGAATGCATGTTAGCTAGAAGCAAAATTCCCTACCAGGGATAATATCAGTTAATTCATTTCCAGTGTTTAGAACCAGCCTATGGGCAAAATAGGAAAGAAGTAAAAAATAGTGATAAGAACAGAACAAAAATATTATCAATGTTTAAGGTAATAAAGTAAAAAAATAAAAAAGATAGCTATTAACAGATTCAAAGGTAACTAATAGAATGAAAATAAATTAAAATTCTCTTTCTTAGAGCAGAGATAGATAATGACTTAAACGTTTCCATCAAAAAGTTATGCTCTAAGCTATAAGTGGTATAGGGAACCATGACAAGTAGTAAAAACAAGCAGAAAGCAGAAATAGGAAGTGGTATGTGGGGTTGAGTGGGTAGGGGTGGGACGTGAGACTTGCTTTTATTTTAAGATCTTTTTATACTGCTTGATTTAAAAAATACATATATTGCTTTAATAAAGCTTAAATTATAAAGGCTCTTATTGTTATTATCATCATCAAGTAAAGATATTGCTTAGGATGAAAAAAATACATATATTTAAGAAATTTGCCCCTCTAATGACATTCCTAGCCTGCTGGATTATTGAAGCTCCTTTGTTCAATTTGAATCAAAGTGATCAGGATTTTGCTTTTCATTAGTTTTGAAAATGAATCAGTTAGTTCCTCTACCTGCCTTTTGCATCTCTGTGTTTAGCCCCTCACCTGCCGCAGGGGTGTGCCTGGATGTGCTCTTGCCTCTGAGCTCTGCCTCCCTTGCTGTTTGGTTTCAGGAAAGCACACATACCATGTCTGCTTCACACTGCTGTTTGAAAGAGGGTAGAACCAGGATCCAAATGGACGTAATTAGATCAGATTTTATCTGAAGGTATTCAGGGGAGGGAATTTAATCAGGAATCCTTAGTTGCAATGTATTTAGTTGAATTTGTTTTACAGTGAGCAAGCATTACTTTATAAAAGTAGTTACAAATAATCATGGAGAAAGAAAAAAAATTATGTGTCCAAACCTATGCTAATGTATTTAATGTTTTTAAATAAGACAGCTTTGGTTGATTTCTGGCTTCCCTACTCCAAAGAAGTAAATCTCTGCAAACCTAAGTTAGGTAGAAAAGAGCCATCTTTCTCAAAATATCCACCAAAAGAGAGCTCCAAGGTCACGTCAGCTTAGGACATGCTGACTAACTGTACCTAAACAGACTTCCTTAGTGCAGGATTTCTCAGGAGTCAGTGCTATGCTCTGGAGAATATCTATGATAAAGTGTGTGGTATCCCTGATCCTTATTTCACTCAGTAGCTCATGGAATTAAGACTGTGTGAAATGTATATTTGAAATTTGGAAGTTTAAATTTGGCAGTCAGGAGAGGAGGAAAAAAGGAGAATAGTAAGGAAGAATTTGATAACATTTAGGCGGAAAAATTGCTATTTTGGAAAGTAACTGAACAATTCTAAGGTTGTTGGAAAATAGTCCAGTGTCTGTATGTCTGTCTATCCATCTATCCATCTTCCATATCTATCATTTAATTTATTTTTTGATATACTGACTTTACAGGAGATTCACTAAATACATGTGATCCGGTTGCTGCTGCTAAGTCACTTCAGTCGTGTCTAACTCTGTGTGACCCCATAGACGGAAGCCCACCAGGCTCCCCCGTCCCTGGGATTCTCCAGGCAAGAACACTGGAGTGGATTGCCATTTCCTTCTCCAATGTGTGAAAGTGCAAAGTGAAAGTGAAGTCGCTCAGTCGTGTCCAACCCTCAGCGACTCCATGGACTGCAGCCTACCAGGCTCCTCCATCCATGGGATTTTCTAGGCAGTAGTACTGGAGTGGCTTGCCATTGCCTTCTCCGTGTGATCTGGTTAACTAAATGCAATTTTGGAATCAGTTTTCCAAGTAAATATTTCTCTATCCTTAATAAAAAGTAACCATTTAAATAACCACTTGTTATTTTAAAGGTACTTTCTTTCATCACTGATTTCAGGAATAAGATTGTAAAAACTGCACCATTTTGGCTGAAATTTAGACTAATGTATCTATAAGACTGCTGCTGCTGCTAAGTCGCTTCAGTCGCGTGCGACCCCACAGACAGCAGCCTACCCGGCTCCTCTGTCCATGGGAATTTCCAGGCAAAAGTACTGGAGTGGGTTGCCATTGCCTTCTCCAAATCTATAAGACTAGGAGGAGATAAAAAGAAGTGTGGTTGTTTTTCAGTTGCTCAGTCATGTCTGACTCTTTGCTACCCCATGGACTATAGCACTGTAGTTCATATATATCACCAACTCCCGGAGCTTGCTCAGACCCATGTCCATTGAGTCAGTGATGGCATCGAACCATTTCATCCTCTGTTGTCCCCTTCTCCTCCTGGCTTCAATGTTTCCCAGCATCAGGGTCTTTTCTAATGAGACGGCTCTTCATATCATGTGGCCAAAGTATCGGAGTGTCAACTTCAGCACCAGTCCTTCCAATGAATATTCAGGATTGGTTTCCTTTACGATTGACTGGTTTGATCTCCTTGCAGTCCAAGGGACTCTTAAGAGCCTTCTCTAACACCACAGTTTGAAAGCATCAATTCTTAGATTAAAAAAAAAAGCATTAATGTTATCCAATCTAGACAGGACTGACTTTCAGTTAATTGGAAGATTTGTGGCAGGAACACAGGGGCAATTCTCTTGGAAGAAAGAAAAAGGATGAAACAATGAAAATATAAAAATAAGAAAGGTCTTTGCAACATGGTAGCTTTGTTCTCTTCTCAGTGGAAGCGTTTTTATCTGACAAATTCCCCAGAGCTTTCTTCACTATTTGAAGCACAATTTTATTTTTAAATATGTTTATTTATTTTAATTGGAGGATAATGCCAACAAAGGTCCGTCTAGTCAAGGCTATGGTTTTTCCCTTGGTCATGTATGGATGTGAGAGTTGGACTGTGAAGAAAGCTGATCGCTGAAAAATTGATGCTTTTGAACTGTGGTGTTGGAGAAGACTCTTGAGAGTCCCTTGTACCGCAAGGAGATCCAAGCAGTCCATTCTAAGGGAGATCGATCCTGGGCGTTCATTGGAAGGACTGATGCTAAAGCTGAAACTCCAGTACTTTGGCCACCTCATGCGATGAGTTGACTCACTGGAAAAGACTCTGATGCTGGGAAGGGTTGTGGGCAGGAGGAGAAGGGGACGACCGAGAATGAGCTGGCTGGATGGCATCACCGACTCGATGGACATGAGTTTGAGTGAACTTCGGGAGTTGGTGATGCACAGGGAGGCCTGGCCTGCTGTGATTCATGGGGTCGCGGAGAGTCGGACACGACTGAGCGACTGAACTGAACTGAACTGAATGACTTTACAATATTGTGATGATTTTTGTCATACATCAGCATGAATTGGCCATAGGTATACACGTGTCTCCCCCCATCCTGAACCCCCCTCCCACCTCCCTCTCCAACCTATCCCTCCAGGTTTTACAGAGCCTTGGCTTTGGATGCCCCGTGAAGCCAAATTTTAAAGAGAAGACATAGCCTCTGGACTAATATCTACAGGACTGTTTCAGCATTGGTAGATACTCTGTTGTCAGGAACACACACAAGGTTATTAGTAGAGACCTTTCATTCTAGAATGTCCCAGTGCATGCTTAAGTTTCTGTCAATATATATGACTTTACACCATTGATTTCCTCGAAGGCAGCTGCACATAAGACTGTTATGGAGAAAATGTGGATTGCTATGCCTCAATTGCATATAAGCTCATCACTTTGAATTTTCACCAAAAAAAAAAAAATCTTCTGAGAGTGCAAAAATTATTGATATGAAGCTTTTCCCCATTTTGTTTAATGATTTATTTAACTTTTGTTATTTCTTTCAAAAGAAATTTGTGATATTTTGTTGACTGCCATAGAAAATACAGAAAAAATTGTAATGTGAAAGGAATAAAAAATTTTAAATTTTAAGATAGTAGCCATTAATTTACTATCAAGTTGGAAAAAGGCAACATGGTTAATCTTTGGGTATTTAATTCTCAAGTTTTTATTTCTGAATAAAGTCACATGTGTGTATGGCAGGATACTCTGTTATTTTGTTTTATTCTCTGCCATAGGGATCTGGAAGAAATGTAAAGAACTATCTCTGTTGTGTATCATGAAGGTGGCCACATGTTGTGCTCCAAGATTCTCAGTTAGGATTTTTGTGTTGACTGGACTAAACGCAACAGTGGGCAAATATTCAGAAAATAATCTCCATGTAAAGCTTTTGCTTTTGGGGAAACTGGGACTGAGAAAGGCAGGAGGCTACTCTTCAGAGAGAAAGTGTTCTTTGTAGGTTCTGCTGATGAAAGTGAAAAAGTGAAAATCGCTCAGTCATGTCTGACTCTTTGCGACCCCATGGACTGTACAGTCCCTGGAATTCTCCAGGCCAGAATACTGGAGTGGGTTGCTGTTCCCTTGTCCAGGGGATCTTCCCAGCCCAGGGATCGAACCCAGGTCTCCCACATTACAGGCAGATTCTTTACCAGCTGAGCCACAAGGGAAACCCAAGAATACTGGAGTGGGTAGCCTATCCCTTCTCCAGTGGATCTTTCCGACCCAGATATCGAACTGGAGTCTCCTGCACCGCAGGCGGATTCTTTACCAACTGAGCTATCAGGGAAGCTCAGGGTTCTGCTGATACTTGGACTTTTTTTTTGCTGTGGGAGGTTATGGATCATAGGGCAGATCCTGAAGGATGGTGAGATTGCAGTCTGGAGATTGTCAACAGCTGTGGTCCTGGTCGGGGAGCTCTGAGCCTTGGAGGGAGTGACCATGAGACCTTGGCCAGTGGGCATGTCCGTGGTATCTAGTATGACTGGAGACAGAGGCCCATGTCTTCTGTCATACTAGAAGACATATCCTCAATTATGTTAAACATCTGAGATTCTTACAGAACCCTGAGGTGAGGGAGGCCCTCTCCCCACGCACATGTGACAATTTCTTGACAGCCAGGTAGATGAGATTTGGGGCCGATGTATGTGGTTTAGGAAGACAAAGATGACCAGCACAGCCTTCGTGTTCCTCTCAGCTTGAGTAAGCTTTAAACAGGTTTGAAGGCCTCTGACTTCATTTTCTTAGAGTAATTTATATTAGAAAATTTGCAGCTGTAAATTCTTTTCTCTGCCTGGTTGAGATATAAATTTTCTACAATCCAGGGAAGTCTTTCTCTAGAACCTAGGAGCCGTCTCTTTGCAATCTAATTACTGAGAATCATGGGGCCCAATCTCTCTGTCTCTGTGAGGGGAGGCATCTAACTTTAATAAGCATCAGTTAGCAAACACAGATGACTCATCCGTCTCCACCCTCTCCTCTCATTTTGAACTCTTCTGCCTGTGTTCAGTGGAGCTGCATTCAATCTCTCTTCCCTATTGCAAACCTTGGCCCTTATTGCAGTAGTCTGGAGTAAAGTCTGCTCAGCCATTTTAAGCAAGCTTTTCTCTTTAACAGAGAAATGCTACGTTACTTGAAATAGATTGTTATGAATACAATCTCTGTTCCTCCCTCCTTCCCTCCATTCTTCCTTCCTCCCTCCCCTCTTTCTCTCTCTTGTCTTCTCCTTCACTCCCTCTGGATAGCTGACTTAAAGATTAATTCTGGGCTTGTTTTCTGCCAAAGGAGACCTGAAGTGTTACCTCTTTCCATTCATCTGGATGATCAGTGAGGCCTCTGCTCAGACTTCCCTTGCCTTTGGTTAAGTAACTATCTTCAGTGTTTGAATTATGGGAAGAATAATTGTACTCTCATAGTATTTTTCTTTTTTTTCATTAAATGAGATCCAAATAAGAAGGCATTACAACAGTGTCTGTTATGTAGAAATATCAATATTAGTAGCTCAAGGATACTATTTTAATCTTCATGTGAAAATGAGAAGTGAGAAGAGTCTGCATCAGAAATGGACATGTTACCTTGGCAATTCCAATCTCTCTGAGGCTTTTTTTGTTTATAAAATTAATCTCTCTCTCTATATATATATATATAGGGTGTATATATAACAAGGTTATATATATAACCTTGTTGTGGTAGTTATTTTGAAATAAAAAACTAACATATATATGACAAGCAATTTTGCAAGAGGGTGACATTATTGTAATTGCTACTCTACCATTATAATGGTTATTGGATAATTTGGAGATTAATCCTTTATCAGTTGCTTCATTTGCTATTATTTTCTCCCATTCTGAAGGCTGTCTTTTCACCTTACTTATAGTTTCCTTTGCTGTGCAGAAGCTTTTGATTTTAATTAGGTCCCATTTGTTTATTTTTGCATTTATTTCCAATATTCTGGGAGGTGGGTCATGGAGGATCCTGCTGTGATTTATGTCGGAGAGTGTTTTGCCTACATTCTCCTCTAGGAGTTTTATAGTTTCTGGTCTTACATTTAGCTCTCTAATCCATTTTGAGTTTATTTTGGTGTATGGTGTTAGGAAGTGTTCTAGTTTCATTCTTTTACAAGTGGCTGACCAGTTTTCCCAGCACCACTTGTTAAAGAGACTGTCTTTTCTCCATTTTATATTCTTGCCTCCTTTGTCAAAGATGAGGTGTCCATAGATGCGTGGATTTATCTCTGGGCTTTCTATTTTGTTCCATTGATCTATATTTCTGTCTTTATGCCAGTACCATACTGTCTTGATGACTGTGGCTTTGTAGTAGAGCCTGAAAATCAAAACCACAATGAGATACCATTTCACACCAGTCAGAATGGCTGCTATCCAAAAGTCTACATGCAATAAATGCTGGAGAGGATGTGGAGAGAAAGGAACCCTCTTACACTGTTGGTGGGAATGCAAACTAGTACAGCCACTATGGAGAACAGTGTGGAGATTCATCAAAAAATTGGAAATAGAACTGCCATATGATCCAGCAATCGCACTCCTGGGCATACACACCGAGGAAACCAGAATTGAAAGAGACACATGTACTCCAATGTTCATTGCAGCACTGTTTATAATAGCCAGGACATGGAAGCAACCTAGATGTCCATCTGCAGACGAATGGATAAGAAAGCTTTGGTACATATACACAATGGAGTATTATTCAGCCATTAAAAAGAATACATTTGAATCAGTTCTAATGAGGTGGATGAAACTGGAGCCTATTATACAGAGTGAAGTAAGCCAGAAAGAAAAACACCAATACAGTATACTAACACATATATATGGAATTTAGAAAGATGCAAATGATAACCCTGTATACGAGACAGCAAAAGAGACACAGATGTATAGAACAGTCTTTGGGACTCTATGGGAGAGGGTGAGGGTGGGAGGATTTGGGAGAATGGCATTGAAACACGTATGTTGTCATATGTGAAACGAATCACTAGTTCAGGGTCAATGCATGATATAGGATGCTCGGGGCTGGTGTACGGGGATGACCCAGAGGGAGGATAAAGGGAGGAGGGAGGTGGGAAGGGGGTTCAGGAGGGGGAACTTATGTAAACCCGGGGCGAATTCATGTCAATGTATGGCAAAACCAACCAATATAATATTGTAAAATAATTTGCCTCCAATAAAAAATAATTACATAAAAAAAAGAAAAACATTTCCATCAAAAAAAATAAAATAAAATAAAAATAGTAAAAAAAAAAATAATGGTTATTGGAACCTCAATTTTAAAATATGAAAAGAAAATAAAATAGAAAAAGTTCAGAAAACATAGTTAAAAGTAAGGAAGTGGGTTGATGAATGTTCTGTAATAGATATAATCAGATATAAAGATTAAAAATTGAGATTTTTTTGTTAATATAAAAATGTGAATGAAATAATTTCTTTTGAAAAGAAAAAATTAAATTAAACTGCTTGAAGAAGAAATTTAAAAAACCTAAATACTCCTTCATCTACGGTATAAGAATGAGACAAATGTATATAAGGGAATTTCTGTCAAATATTTAAGGAATAGATAATTCACAAGCTATTTAATATGTTCCAGGTGGGAAAAAAGGTAAATGTCTTAAATTTTACCAAAGTCACGAATCAGTTCATTTTACCAAAGTTTAATAACGATATTTAAAAAATAGATCCTCCATGCTATTTCCCCTCAGCCAAGAAAATCACAAACCAATTTTTCTCATCAATACAGTGTAAACAATTCTGAATAAAAAGTAAGCAAACTGAAGCACTCAGCAAATTAATTCAATCAGAGAGAGATCTTAGTTGGAACAGAAGGTACTCTAGCTTTAGCAGAGATAAAATGACTAAATGTAGCTTACGGAGTCTCACTGGGGCAGGAGCTCTGTAGCCAGGACTGATGCTCACATTCAGTCTTGAGTCTGCTCCAGGGCAGATTCTTGGCTTCTGCTGCTGGGCTCAGAATCCATGGCTGAGGTGCTGCTGTGGAGGATGAGGGAGCCTGGCCACTGCTGCTTCCTAAAACCGGGCTTCCCAGAACCATCCTTGCCAGATTGTGGCTTACACAATACCAGTTTCTTCATGGCACTTGCTTTAACGTTTGCTTATTTCAAGTGTATATCTAATGGACTGATCCTTGGTTATATGCTGAGACTTCTCTTTGTAAGGGAAGCAGAAGAAATGAATTTCTGGCTTTTTTAGTTGGGAATTCGTAAATTCAATGATGTGTAAAGTTCCTTTAACATGAGAAGATAGTACAAAAACTGGTTACTATATGAACCTAGTACCCCAAAATCCATTAACTCAAAGATGAATATTGGAAGAGTATGACAAAAGGCATTGCATTAAAAAGTCACATGAGAAAAGCAACAATTATCTCAATAGGTAATTTAAAAAATTGAATGAAATGTTGAATTAAATTCAACATCATCAGGTGTGAATGAAAAGTCTCAGTAAATTATGACAAATAAGTTTTTTTTTTAATATAGCATGGAATATTTAGCTTAAAGTAAGAGCCAAATATACCTAACAGTGAAATATCAAAACTACTATTTTTTAATCACCACTGTCATTTAGTAACTACTAATCCGTCTAGTCAAGGCTATGGTTTTTCCCGTGGTCATGTATGGATGTGAGAGTTGGACTGTGAAGAAAGCTGATCGCCGAAGAATTGATGCTTTTGAACTGTGGTGCTGGAGAAGACTCTTGGAAATCCCTTGGACTGCAAGGAGATCCAACCAGTCCTTTCTAAAAGAGATCAATCCTGGGTGTCCATTGGAAGGACTGATGCTAAAGCTGAAACTCCAATACTTTGGCCATCTCATGCGACGAGTTGACTCACTGGAAAAGACTCTGATGCTGGGAAGGATTGGGGGTGGGAGGAGACGGGGACTACAGAGAATGAGCTGGCTGGATGGCATCACCGACTTGATGGACATGAGTTTGAGTGAACTCCAGGAGTTGGTGATGGACAGGGAGGCCTGGCGTGCTGTGATTCATGGGGTCGCGGAGAGTCGGACAGGACTGAGTGACTGAACTGAACTGAACTGAATCAATGTATTAATAATTGGAATTTATTAAAAAATGGATCCAGAAGAAAAAATTATCAATATTTGTATCAATATTTTTCTTTTTTGAAAATCCAAAAAGATCAACTGAAACAAAACAACAGACAGATAAAGAGGGAAGTTGGCTGTTTAACAGGACAATAAAGAAAAATGGAAAGTTCCTCAATTTACAAGCAATATATGGGAGATATTCTGGGTTGAAAAAAACCATTCAGAAAAATAGAATGACTAAGAATAAACTTAAGGAGCTTATATTGCAAATCTTCACTGAGGAAAAGAAAAGGGATACATCGGATTTACTTGGATTAGGAGACTTAATTTTATTGAAGTATCAATTCTAACCAAGTTACTTCAGTTAATGTAAGACAGGATAATGTTTGGAAACAAACTGAATAATTTTAAACTTCACTTGGATGAATTAAGTTTCTATGCTACGACTGAATATGGAATTATCACATTACTATTGGGAATCTATTTATGATTCATCTTTATTTTTTATGTGTCATTATATTTATCAAGTCTTAAAATAATTCTTGCTGGAGGTATATCATCACTATTCATGCATTTAAAAAGCCAAAATGATTTGGACAAATAAAATACAAAAGAAACCTACTTTTTGAGATACTACTACTGTTCTGAAACTATTGCCAAGGAGAATTTAAACATGGGTATCTTTTTATACTCCAGTAATCATGAGTATTTCATAACGGCTTTTAAATAATCTCATCAAAACATGAAATAGCATTATGAAAACAAGTCATCTTTTGTATCCACCAGATGTAAGTACTTTCTGCTCATACATTGTGATTCCTGGAATTTGTTATTTAGAAAGATTGGTAGATTGCAGCTGTCAAAAATATACATCAGATATTATATGAACTTGTATATCATCATGGACGGTATCAGAGATTATAAGAAATGAGTAATGATGATAACTATAAAGTCATGGGCTTATCTAAAAGATCTTATCTTTTCCAAAGCTCTCATCATTTTTAGTATGAATTTGATGTAAGTTTAGCATAAACAGTGAGTTGGAGTCTGATGATCAGACATTTTAATTTTATAGTTATAGTAATATTTCCTTTTTTAAATGTCAGATGATGTTTAGACTTAACTTTTTTTTATTACATTGTTAAACAGTCATATGATAAATCACTACCCTACTCTATTTAACAATTGTTTTTTTATATAGACTGTTTTAAAATAGTCTATAAAGAAAGACAGCCTATATAGAAAAACAGTCTATAAAGAATATATAGATTGGAACTAAAGGTAGTCACTGTCTTTTCCAGATTGGAGGCTTACTTTGTTGGTACATCTAACCTGGGTCTGCTTAATAAATTAACTTTTTTTTCAGCCTTCCTGTTTATGTTCGTTGTAGTTCCTTAGCTAAGATTAGGTGAAGTGAAATCCTTAGCATTCTAAACATATTAACTTGAATGTAAACAGGAAGATTCAAAAGAGGCTAGCTGGACGAAGGGTTAGACCTACTAATGAATTATAGCCATAGATTATAAAAGAAAACATCATTAGATCTTGTGTGTTTGCCAGAAAAATCTCTATGGCTTTATCTTTCTCAGTTTTTCTCTCATGACCATGCAAGAAGACAAAAACGTACGTCATTGAAGAACGCCCTTCTGAAGAACAGGTGTAGAATAGAATTGAATGCATGTCTCCAGAGATAAGTCAGAAGACAAGGAGATAAAACCACATTTTCACTCTGCTAAAGCCAACTGCTATTTAAAAGACTTTTTGCTGGGGCAGGCACAACATGATGAAAAATTCACAAGGTCAGTTAGGGTCAGCAAAGTCATTCTACTTCTCAAAGTTGTAAACTGTAAAGTAGTTTAAGTCTTAAGCCTGCAAGTGATGGTAAACTGTCCAGCCATGGCTATTGTTAATTGTTCATTTGTTTGTATGTACAATATCCAAAAGAGTGCTATTGAACTGACTTAAGGTGGTTTGCTTATTGTGAGAGATTGTCAGTCATAGAAATGATGATTTTTCTATGTATTATTTACTTGGATAAAATGAGCAGCGTTCTGGTACTCAGTGAAATGGGATAAAATCAGAGATACTGACTGTGGCTTTGTAACAGATACTTTCTCAATTAAGTTCTCAATGGTTGAACTTGACATTTTACCTATCACCTTGGTTGCCAGTATGTATTATTTTAACCAACTTGTGGACATGTGTATGTGTTTCTTCTGAAGTTATGGAAGGAATTAGATTACTCTTTTTCCATCCTTGGGAGCCTTTCTAGTTGCTAAGTTGTGTCCAACTCTTGTGACCCCATGGACTATAGCCTGCCCGGCTCCTCTGCTGATGGGATTCTCCAGGCAAGAATACTGGAATGGGTTGCCATTTTCTTCTCCAGGGAATCTTCAGAATGCAGGGATCGAACACGCATCTCCTGCATTGGCAGGCAGATTCTTCACTGCTGAATCTCCAGGGAAACCCAACCATATTCACGATGCCGTTTATTTCACTTAAATCGCGTACAGGGGTGGGGGAGAAGATGAGAGTTCTTATGGACGGTTTGATTGTTTAGCTCAGGGTAACCTGCATTTATGTGGGTTAGGTGAGCTCTATTTCCTGCTTTCTGCCCCCTACTCCTGTTCCATGAACTCCTCCTGCTAGTGAAGCAAACATAGCTTTAGCTGATTTTCTGTAGCAGCAGTGGAGACGATCCCCGCAGTGATGGCAGCCCAGAGACTAAGTTGGCTACCACTCAGTTTCAGAGTACCAATGGCAGGGAAAACTGCATGCATTACGTTTAAAAAAGAAATGGATTCCTCGTCCTTGCATATCTCTTCAATAGTAATATGAATTATTCCCTTTAACTTTTTGACTCGATATGGGATTCAACTTTCTGGGCTGGCCAATATCTATAACAGAATTCACTGTTTTTGAGGGCAGGTGTATCTTTCTGATGTCTTGATTTTTATAGAAAGAATGATCTGCTTCAGCCAACACTGGGATATCTTCTTAGGTATCTTACTTTTTCAGTAATCCTCATCAATGTTGAAAAATGTCTCCCTTGGCATGTGGGAGATTTTACACTGTGTCAAGCCTATAAAATCCCAGATTTTTGCTTAGCTGGTCTGTCACTGTCTTTTAGACAGTGATGCATAGTAAAACTTGCATCGCCCTTGAAACGTGGCTCTTGAACTGTAATATTAAACAAACAGCTGGGTTCACAATAAGCAGCTGTGATGGAAGGGGCATTTTCATGAATGGAGTCACTGAAAATATATAACTTCATTTCATACATTTATGGTAGTGCACTGAGTCTGTACAGTAAATATACTGGGATGACTGTAATCCTGTCAGATGTAGTCATGAATTAGTGAATGTCAAAATTGGTTCATCTTTGTATATAGAGAAAATAACATCTGTGTTAAAAAATACAAAACTGAATTCTAGTTAAGGTTCTGCATCAGAAATAGTGATAGCCCTTAAGATGTTTCTTTTTAATTTCCTGTGAGAAGGATAAAAACGCACAAAGGAAACAATTGCAAGATATGAGGAGTTCCAGCCGGGAATAAGCATCTCATTCAGGGCTCCGCGTGTGCCTGTGATGGAAAATCCAGACTCTTCTCATCTGTTCTTTCTCTCATTTCTGAGTTGGAAGGGGAGGGGGAGAAAAAGTGACCTGGGTCAAGGACAGAAAGGATTCCTCAGCATCCTTATGGGATAGCAGCACCAGGTGCACAGGATTTAATGTAAAAATGGAAGAGGTTAGAAGTGCAGGTGTTTGTACATGACTTGTTTATTAGATTTTGTCTTTTGGGGGAGTTAAAGCCTCTCTTGTGATTGACTCGTTTTGGACTGACTTTCTGGTTTTCTCCCACAAAGAGGACTCTGCAGAAAACTGAGGCTTGCTCCTGTGTTAGAGGAGAAAAGTTGCTCCTCCTCTCCCCCCGACTCCCACAGGCAGCCCAGTGAGTTCCAGCAAAGTCCAGCAGAAAGGAGACCTAGGTTACACTGTTCCAACTACTGCTCATAGCCTGAGGGGAGAACGTGCGCTTTTTTCTCAATGTGCTTTTGTTTAAATTCTTTGCTGGGTTCATCTCTCTTTCAGAATGCTGCAATCTGGTGGGTGAGGATGAGGGGAAGCGGGCTGAGGGCTACTCTGCCTTTTTCTAGAGGGAAGCAGTGGAAAACATGTGGATGCAGGTCTGACTCCAGCCTGAAGGAACACCTTGCTTCCTCAGGCTAACAAACTTGGCATGCTGTGAGTTTTAATGTTTGGCTTAAAGTCTCTTTATTAGATTTTTTTCCTTTCCATTTTATTGACATGTAATTGACATGCAGCACTGTTTAAGGTGTACAGTAAAGTCGCCTACATATGAACCTTCAAGTTGCGAACTTTCAAAGATGCAACTGTGTCTTTTAAGGTCCATTCACATAGGTTAGCTCATGCACATTGCCATGTACTGCATCCTCTGCAAGCGGTTGTGCTTTTGTGTACTTGACTGTTCCCAGGTGGCTCTAGTGGTAAAGAGCCTGCTTGCCAGTGCAGGAGAGGTGAGACCTGGACTTGATCCCTGGGTCGGGAAGATCCCCTGGTGGAGGGCATGGCCACTCTCCCCAGTACTCTTGTCTAGCGAATCCCATGGTCAGAGGAGCCTGGTGTGCTACAGTCGATAGGCACAAAGAGTCAGATGTGACTGAAGCGACTTAGCATGCATGCATTGTATAGAGTACAGTAACGTAACGTCTTTATTTCAAGCTCAGGGTGTCCGGAAGCAAGCGTAAAAACAGAAGTATATAGCCGGATTGATAGTTGGCTACTTAAGCTAACTTTGTTGGACTTAACAAACAAATAGTTGAACTTACCAACTTGTTCTTGGAACAAAACCAATTCGTATGTAGAGGACTTACTATATAGCATAATGATTTGACTTACATACACCATGAAATGATTTCCACAAGAAATTTAATGAACATTCATTATCTCTTATAGATACAGAATGAAAGGAAAAAAATTTGTTCCTTGTGATGAGAACTATTAGGATTTATTCTCTTAACAGCTTTCATATTAAACATGCAGCATTGAAAATTGAACTGTGGTGTTGGAGAAGACACTTGAGAGTCCCTTGAACTGCAAGGAGATTCAACCAGTCCATTCTAAAGGAAATCAGCCCTGAATATTCATTGGAAGGACTGATGCTGAATCTGAAACTCCAATACTTTGGCCACCTGATGTGGAGAACTGACTCATTGGAAAAGACCCTGATGCTGGGAAAGACTGAAGGCAGGAGAAGAAGGGGATGACAGAGGATGAGATGGTTGGATGGCATCACCGACTCAATGGACATGAGTTTGAGTGAACTCCGGGAGTTGGTGATGGACAGGGAGGCCTGGCGTGCTGCAGTCCATGGAGTCGCAGAGCTGGACACGAATGAGTGACTGGACTGATGATGATTGTATTTATCATGTTACACATACCCTTCCCTCACAGCTCAGTTGGTAAAGAATCCACCTGCAATGCAGGAAACCCTGGTTTGATTCCTGGGTTGGGAAGATCTGCTGGAGAAGGGATAGGCTCCCCACTCCAGTATTCTTGGGCTTCCTTTGTGGCTCAGCTGGTAAAGAATCCGCCTGCAATGTGGGAGAACTGGGTTTGATCCCTGGATTGTGAAGATCCCCTGGAGAAGGGAAGGCCGCCCACTCCAGTATTCTGGCCTGGAGAATTCCACGGACTATACAGTCCATGGGGTGGCAAAGAGTCAGACATGATTGAGCGACTTTCACTCACTCGCTCACATACCCTTAATACTTGTTAATCTCGTAACTGAAAGTTTGTACCTTTTGACAGCTTTTATCTAGTTATCTCTCGCCTCACCCACCGCTGACTTCTGGTAACCACAAATCTGATCTCTTTTTCTATGAGTTTGTTTTTGAAGTGAAATTGACCTGCCACACTATGTTAGTTCCTGGTGTACAGCATAGTGATTTGATATTTCTAGACATTTCAAAATGATCACCATAATGAAGTCCAGCCACCATCTGTCACCGTATAATGATAATACCCAATTATTGACTCTATTCCCCACACCGTAGGTTTCACACCAGTGACTCATTTATTTTTTAACTGGGAGTTTGTACCTCTTAAACTCACTCATCTGTAACTTTTACGCTCCTACCCTCCTTGCCTCTGGCAACTATCTGTCTGTTCTCTGTGATTCAGTATCTGTTTTTTAAAATTCGTTTATATGTTTTGTTTCTAGATTCCACGTATAAGTCAAATCATACAGTATTTATCTTCCTATGTTTGACTTATTTCACTTAGCATAATACCTTCTAATCCATCCATATAGTTGCAGATGGTGTGATTTCGTTTTGTAAGGACTGAGTAATATGCCAGCATGTGTATGAACGTGGGTGTGTATATATAATGTTTTTGACATTCTGTTTTGCATCCTTTTGTTTTCTTATCCCTTAACTACTTATTGTAGATATAGATAACGTTACGTTTGTCTTTTAACCTTCCTACTAACTTTCTACATGGTTGATTTCCTGTCTTTACCTTATATTTGCCTTTACCAATGAGATTTTTCCTTTTGTAATTTTCATATTTCTAGTTGTGGTCTTTCTTTTCTGCTTATAGAAGTCCCTTTAACATTTCTTGTCAAGCCTGTTTAGTGGTGCTGAACTCTTGGCTTTTGCTGGTCTGTAAAACTCTTTATCTCTCCTTCAAATTTGAATGGTAACCTTGCTGCACGGAGTATTCTTGGTTGTAGGCTTTTTCCTTTCATCGTTTTAAATATATCATGACACTCTCTGCTGGCCTGCAGAGTTTCTGCTGAAAAGTCAGCTGATAACCTTATGAGCATTCACTTGTACGTAACTAGTTGCCTTTCCCTTGTTCTTAATATCCTCGCTTTAATTTTTGTCATTTTAATTGCAAAGTGTCATGCTGTGGTAGTCTTTGAATTCATCCTGTTTATGACTCTCTGTGCTTCCTAGACTTTTTCTTTCCTGTATTAGAGGAGGTTTAAGCTCTTATGTCTTCAAATATGTTCTCTACCTCTTTCTGGGTCTCTCCCCCTTCTGGGAAGAGATAATAATGTAAATTGTAGCATGTTTGATGTTGTCCCAGAGATCTCTTAAACTGTCCTCAGTAATAAAAACTCTTCCTTTATTCCTGTTCATTGTGAGTCATTTCCGCCATTCTGTCTTTCTGCTCACTGATCTCACTGATGCTCTCCTCTGTGTCATCTAATCTGCTGTTGATTCCTTCTAGTGCATTTTAAAATGTCAGTTTCTATATGCTTTAGCTGTTTGGTTCTTTCTATTTTCTACCTCACCATTAAACTTCTCACTGTGTATGTCCATTCTTCTCCCAAGTTGTTTGACCATCTTAATGATCATTACTGTGAACTCTTTATTGGGTAGATTGGTTATCTCCACTTAGCCATTCTTCTGGGGTTTTACCCTTTTCCTCCATTTTAAAAGTATTTCACTGTCATCTCATTTTTCCCAGGGGAGGGGGTAAGCTCAGGGTCTTTCTACTCTGCCATCTTGGCCATTCCCCCATAGTCTCTGTTTTAGAATTGGATATGTGCACACACACACCCAGGAAGACTATTAGAAAACATGAGAGACTCATTTTGGGGTGACTTAGTCTATGACAAGTGCCAATAGTGGGCTCAGGAATCCTGGCCATCTCTCTTCATCTGGGACATACTGTTATGTAAGTCTCTCTCATAGACCTTTGTCTGTGGCACTTGTTAAATAACACTTCCTTGTTTTACTCTCCAGTATCCAAGCTGGTGGCTCATTGGTAAAGAATCTGCCTGCCAATACAGTAGACACAGGTTCGATCCCTGGGTCAGGAAGATCCCCTGGAGGAGGAAACGGCAATCCACTCCAGTATTCTTGCCTGGGAAATCCCATGGACAGAGAAGCCTGGCAGGCCTACGGTTCGTGGGGTTGCAAAGAGTTGGACATGACTGAGCACACACACGTGTCTTTTTTAGGCTAAAAGCTAGTTGGGGACTGGATGTATATTTGATTCACCTCTAATTCCCAACAGTGCTTTCCCATAATAACAGCTCAAGTATTTGTTGATTAATAAATACTATTTATATCATCATTTACACTAGCCCTGGGGAAATAATTCAAAATAAATTGACAACTGGTTCTTTGATAGAGCATGCTTGATTGGATATCTATAGAGTTAAAGATTAGAATTAATGTCCCAGTAGCACCTGCATTTTATTATAGAAAATTAGATGCACACAAAAGTAAATTGAAGAGTATGAGCAGCTTAATTTACTCATCACTGAACTTCAATAATGACCTGCATATGAACAATCTTGTTTCCTCTTTACCCCTACCCAGTCTCCCCAAAAGCAGTCAGATTACGTTGAAACAATCCAAAACATCATCGCACTTCAGCTACAAATACTTTATAATACTAAATATATTTTAAATCCTATATTGCACAACTTTTTAGATCCTCTTATTCTGAGAGAATAAATATTATTGTAATATGCTTTGGGGTGTTTATGGAGCCAAATTGGGTAAATTTTATAGAGTTGAGTTTTGAACCATCTGAGGCTCACTGTGAGTCCCATGGTGAGGTGGTTAGAGTTGCGATGACCTGGCTGTACAAGATGACTTGATAGACGAGCTTAAAGTAAAACAAAGTGAAGCGCATGTGTTCTTTGTCACGATGTTTGAAGTGCTGACTTTCCAAAGTAGACTCATTTTTTCCAGACCAAGCTCAGTTTTAGTGATGAGTTGCTGTGGTCAGCACACCAAGTGGCACCTAGTCTTGGCTCTGCCACAGACACCACTTTGAACGTCTGGGGTGCTTAAAGCATGACCCCCACTCCCACCCCTGAAATCACAGGGACAGTCTGAGTGGAGGGGGGACCCTACACCCTGTTGTCCTCGTGTGTGTCAGTCTCCCAGCCTTTTACAGCTGGGTTCCCTGTGACTCAGCTTGGTGGAATCGCTATCATTTCTGAGCAACTGCTGAGAATTCTGCTAAAAATCTTTGGGGCATCATGTTTGTTTCTCCACAACAGCCCTAGTACTGTGTCTGTAGGTGCTTGATAAGTACCTGAAATCTTTTCCTCAATATTCCTCAAGCGGTGAGTGGCAATAGGATGGCACTTAGAAATCAGAGCAGCAATGGGCACATTGAAGCTTTTCATGAAATACTGCTTAACTGTTTGTTTTTAGAAAACTCAGCAGAGATGTATTTTTGGCATGTGGCAAATCATCAAAATGATGGATGACTGTGTTGTCATTTTATATGGTCAAATTATATCTGTCTATATAGAGATATACACACACTTAAGATAAATTTGTATAAAACAGGTGTATTTGAGATGTGTAGTGGGTACATAGTGGCAGGTGGAGAATGGTTCCTAAGTGGTCAGAGGGAATGTGTTAATGGAATCTTTCCAGCAGAGGCACCGATAAAAATAGATTCCCTCTGGGAAATTTTTCTTGGCAGAGAGCATCAGCAGTCATATTATCATTCACAGTATTGTAATGGGAGAAAAATAGGGAAAGAGTTTGACACGGGTTTATGATACAGAAAAGTTCTCTGTGCTCGTGTAATTCCCAGGGTACTTATTTAAATTATCTGTCTATAGATTTTTATTGTCATCAGAATTAATGAGTTATTATGACAGCTATTAGGGCTGATGGCAGAGGGTGTTGACATATGTGATGAATGTAAATGAATCCTGCCTACCAATTACTTTTCTTCCACATGGGCTAGGAAGGGATTATGTGACGAGTAACTGTAGCAAAATCCCTTCTTGCAGAAAGGAACTCAGGTCAAAGACCAAATTAGGGTATATGGCTTAGTGTATTTATTTTGGGTGGCATTTTACTTTTATTTTATTTTTATACAGTAGGGTCTCATGAATTGTCTGTTTTATACGTAGCATCAATAGTGTGCCTATGTCAGTCCCAATCTCCCGATTCATCTCACCTCCACCTTTGCCCTCCTGGTGTCTGCACGTTTGTTCTCTCCTTTTGTGTCTCTATTTCTGCTTTATGAATGAGTTTGTCTACACCGGTTTTTTCAGATTCCACATATTTGCCTCAGTGCATGATATTTGTTTTCCTGTCTTTCTGACTTACTTCACTCTCTGTGACAGTATGACTTAGTTGAGAGGCTCAAGTTGAACTTCCTCTTCCATCCACCCTTCTTCTACTCCCTTCCAAAACTTGGGACTCATATTTAGGTGTGCCCTGGGACAGAGGGAGATGGGACAGCCCTGGATGGGGCCGTATGACACCTGGGAGTGAGGGTGGACACAGGCCACCAAATGGATGTTCCGGCTGCAAGGGAGAGCAAGAGGAGTTTCAGAAGGGCGTGATTCATAGGTCCTTGCCTTGTGAGGCAGAGCCATCCCACCCAAGAGGCACCACGACCCATCAGTACCTCCGTTTCTGACCAACCTGATGAGCACAGGGGAGCTAGGAGGGAGATGGGCAGAGACACAAAGAGTACATGATGGTAGCTTCCCTTTTGTTATTTATCAGTGGCTACTAGTTAGACCACATTAAAGCATTGCCTGTAACTAATGTTTCTGCAGACTCACCAGAGAAATAAGGTCACTGCACATCTAGATTTTGTTGGTTTAATACTTAGATCCATTAAAGCAGAAACTCCATTGCCCTGAGCATTACCTCTGGGTATTTCCGGATGCAGCGAAATCACGTGGGCGTCACTTCTTTACTAGTTTTCCACTCTGTTTTGGGCTCAAAGAGGCCTTGCATCTGCTTTTTTGTTTTCAGGCACAATCCCCTTTTGGTGATCCTTGTGTTCTAAAGGTATAACAATTTCCCTGTAGTCTGTGGTGGAGGCAGGCAGAAAGGCCCTTTTCTGTTAGATTCACACTGTGTGACAGGTCCCAGTCAGTTCTGCTTGGATTCAGGTGGTTGGTAAAACTAGTCTTGTGTTGTTCTTGGAAACCCTTTGTTACCCTAGGACTCAAACTTGTGTTCAGGCTCAGCCACCTATCAGTTGAAGTACCAGACATCTCTGTGATACTCATAATCACTTTACCCCTTGTGGCAGTCTTCCCTTGTGGCTCAGCTGATAAAGAATCTGCCTGCAGACCTGGGTTAGATTCCCGGGTTGGGAAGATCCCCCGGAGAAGAGAATGGCTACCCACTCTAGTATTCTGGCCTGGATAATTCCATGGACTGTATAGTCCATGGGGTCGCAGAGTCAGACACAACTGAGCAACTTGTACTTTCACTTTCTTTCTTGTGACAGTTTTGGTCACTGGTTAATAGCTACTGGCAGGGACTCTGGGTGCACAGACCTGGGTATGGCATAAGCCCTCTAGGAGGAGGTCATCATTAACCCCACCACAGAGCTGCCAGACCTTACACAGGACTGGGGAAACAGAATTTTGGAGGGGAAAAGCAAAACCTTATGTGTACCAGGACCCAGGAGAAAGGAGCAGTGACCCCACAAGAGCCTGACCCAGACTTTTCCGTGTGTCCAGGAGTCTCTGGCGGAGGCGTGGGTTGGCGGTGACCTGTTGCAGGGTAGGGGGCACTGAGTGCAGCCATGTAGGCCCACCAAGATAGACGGGTCATGTGGAGAGGTCTGACAAAACGCGATCCACTGCAGAAGGGAATGGCAAACCACTTCAGCATTCTTGCCTTGAGAACACCATGAACAGTATGAAAAGGCAAAAAGATAGGACACTGAAAGATGAACTCCCCAGGTCGGTAGGTGCCCAATATGCCACTGGAGATCAGTGGAGAAATAACTCCAGAAAGAATGAAGAGACGGAACCAAAGTGAAAGCAACACCCAGTTGTGGATGTGACTGGTGATGGAAGTAAGTCTGATGCTGTAAAGAGCAATATTGCAAAGGAACCTGGAATGTTAGGTTAGGTCCTAAAATCTTAGGTCCATGAATCAAGGTAAATTGGAAGAGATCAAATAGGAGATGGCAAAAGTGAAAATCGACATTTTAGGAATCTGAACTAAAATGGACTGGAATGGGTGAATTTAACTCAGATGACCATTATATCTACTACTGTGGGCAGGAATCATTTAGAAGAAATGGAGTAGCCCTTACAGTCAACAAGAGAGTCTTAAATGCAGTATATGGGTGCAATCTCAAAAATGACAGAAGCAAAACAGTTCAGTTTCACAGTAATCCAAGTCTGTGCCCCAACCAGTAATGCTGAAGAAGCTGAAGTTGAATGGTTCTATGAAGACCTACAAGACCTTCTAGAACTAACACCCAAAAAAGATGTCCTTTTCATCCTAGGGGACTGGAATGCAAAAGTAGGATGTCAAGAGATACCTGGAGTAACAGACAAATTTGGCCTTGGAGTACAAAACAAAGAATATCAAAGACTAACACTTTTGCCAAGAGAACACACTGGTCATAGCAAACACCCTTTTCCAACAACACAAGAGAAGATGCTACAAATGGATATCACCAGGTGGTCAGTACTGAAATCAGGTTGATTATATTCTTTGCAGCCAAAAATGGAGAAGCTGTATATAGTCAGCAAAAACAAGACTGGGAGCTGACTCAGATCATGAATTCTTTATTGCCAAATTTAGACTTAAATTGAAGAAAGTAGGGAAAATAACTAGACCATTCAGGTGTGACCTAAATCAAATCCCTTACGATTATACAGTGGAAGTGACAAATAGATTCAAGGGATTAGATCTGATAGACAGAATGCCTAAAGGACTGTGGATGGACAGTTGTGACATTGTACAGGAGCAGTGATCAAAACCCATCCCCAAGAAAAAGAAATGCAAATAGGCAAAATGGCTGTCTGAGGAGAACTTACAAATAGCTGAGAAAAGAAAAGCTGAAGGCAAAGGAGGAAAGGAAAGATATATCCATCTGAATGCAGAGTTCCAAAGAATAGCAAGGAGGGATAAGAAAGCCTCCTCAGTGATCAATGCAAAGAAATAGAGGAAAACAATAAAATTGGAAAGACTAGAGATCTTTTCAAGAAAATAAAAAATACCAAGGGAACATTTCATGCAAAGATGGTCACAATAAAGGACAGAAATGGTATGGAACTAACAGAAGCAGAAGATATTAAGAAGAGGTGGGAAGAATACATAGAAAAAAAGATCTTCATGACCCAGATAACCATGATGGTGTGATCATTCACCTAGAGCCAGACATCCTGGAATGCGAAGTCAAGTGGGCCTTAGGGGCATCACTACGAAGAAAGCTAGTGGAGGTGATACAATTCCAGTTGAGCTATTTTAAATCCTAAAAGATGACTCTGTGAAAATGCTGCACTCAATATGCCAGCAAATTTGGAAAACTCAGCAGTGGCCATAGGACTGGAAAAAGTCAGTTTTCATTCCAATCCCAAAGAAAGGCAATGCCAAAGAATGCTCAGACTACCGCACAATTGCACTCATCTCACACGCTAGTAAAGTCATGCTCAAAAATCTCCAAGCCAGGCTTCAACAGTATGCAAACCGTGAACTTCCAGATGTTCAAACTGGATTTAGAAAAGGCAGAGGAACCAGAGATCAAATTGCCAGCATCCATTGGATCATGGAAAAAGTGAGAGTTCCAGAAAAACATCTATTTCTGCTTTATTGACTATGCCAAAGCCTTTGACTGTGTGGCTCACAGCAAACTGTGGAAAATTCTGAAAGAGATGGGAATACCAGACCACCTGACCTGCCTTCTGAGAAATCTGTATGCAGGTCAAGAAGCAACAGTTAGAACTGGACATGGAGCTACAGACTGGTTCCAAATCAGGAAAGAAGTATGTCAAGGCTGTATATTGTCACCTTGCTTATTTAACTTACATGCAGAGTACATCATGAGAAATGCTGGGCTGGATGAAGCACAAGCTGGAATCAAGATTGCTGGGAGAAATATCAATAACCTCAGATATGCAGATGACACCACCCTTATGGCAGAAAGCGAAGAAGAACTAAAGAGCCTCTTGATGAAAGACAAAGAGGAGAGTGAAAAAGTTGGCTTAAAGCTCAACATTCAGAAAACTAAGATCATGGTCCCATCACTTCATGGCAAATAGATGGGGAAACAATGGAAACAGTGAGAGAGTTTATCTTTTGAGCTCCAAAATCGCTGCAGGTGGTGACTGTAGCCATGAAATTAAAAGACCCTTGCTCCTTGGAAGAAAAGTTATGATGAACCTAGACAGCATATTAAAAAGCAGAGACATTGCTTTGCCAACACAGGCCCATCTAGTCAAGGCTATGTTTTTTTTCCAGTAGTCATGTATGGATGTGAGAGTTGGACTATAAAGGAAGCTGAGTGCCAAAGAGTTGATGCTTTTGAACTGTGGTGTTGAAGAAGCCTCTTGAGAGTCCCTTGGACTACAAAGAGATCCAACCAGTCCATCCTAAAGGAAATCAGTCCTGAATATTCATTGGAAGGACTGATGCAGAAACTGAAGCTCCAATCCTTTGGCCACCTGATATGAAGAACTGACTCATTTGAAAAGACCCTGATGCTGGGAAAGATTGAGGGCAGGAGGAGAAGGGGATGACAGAGGATGAGATGGTTGGATGGCATCACCAACTTGATGGACCTGTGTTTGAGTAAGCTCTGGGAGTTGTTGATGGACAAGGAAGCGTGGCATGCTGCAATCCATGGGGTCGCAAAGAGTCGGACGCAACTGAACTGAATAGCTATTAGTTGACTGTTGCTTTTCTTTTTGTAGAGAATATGCTGCAAAGGGTTTCGTTTGCCTTCCTGAAAGCAACTTTCTACATTTATCTGAAGCTCAGCAGTTAATGAAGCTTCAGTCTGTTGTTTCCTGGAGTCCATTCAGGCCCCTTGCAAGTGGCCCCATGAAGGCTTCTCCCATCGGTCTATCTGATGTGCTCAGAGTCATAATCCCAAATGAAACTCATCTATGACACCACTGGAGGTGACTGCTGTTTCCTCTCTTTCTTAGACCTGTCACTACCTGACTTGCGCACCCAACCTCCAGATTTATCAGGGTTCCACCAGCACACTCACTTCAGCAGCTGCGGTCCTCCATTTTGGTGCATTGACTGCTCTAGAATTTAGGGTTTGGAGGGAGTCTTATCCTTGCTTTAATTTTAAAGTTGATACTGCATTCCCTGTATCTTATTTGTGTCTGTCCCCTCTCTCTCTCTTTGTATTTGATCTCTTATAAAATTATAACATTGAACTCTTGTTTTCCAGGGCTGTATCCTATCACCTTAAGCACCCTCAAATGTATTTAGAAGTAATTATTTTTAATTATTTGCCTTTTATATACATAAAATGTTTAATTGCATAAGGTTTTTATGCTTATTTTGGTTTCTCAGTTTTAAGTACATTTTGCTTGCATTAGGCTTAATTTTTATAACTACTTGTGTATCATTGGGTTACATATCACATACATTTAAAAATTTTTCTTGTGCATCTAAAATCCCCACTGAGTGAAAGAAAATGATGGACTGAATCATTTCTAGCTCCTTTAACAGTCTGGAAATTCTGTTTATTCTTTGAAGCTTGCCACGAGGCTTTCATTACTTGTGTTTCTAAATTAAAATGATGGGATTAAATTGACCAGAAACTTTTATCCCAGTTATAAAATTTTAATGACTGGATGCTTTTGGTTACAAACATATACACTTTTATATAAGAATAAAGTATGTGTTTGGAGTCTGTGACTGGATATTAACCGTGTCATTGAGAATGCTTGCCATGACGTTTTTATAAAATTGCATGCTTTTTATTTTCCGAGAGTAAGAAATTAGATTTCAACCATGTGTTTTGTTTGGCATGGGGTGGGGGCGAACTGGGAGCCTCCTAAATCTAAATGTCAGGAATATGCTACTATAGGAAGTGAAGAGCCTTGCAGAAACTGCTTCTTTAAAATCCCACTATAGCACAGAGAGGGTATTTTGAAGAAGCGCTACTAGGTGGGAGCAAAAGTGTTGTAGGCAGTGCTTTGAAGAAGGGAAATGTAAGCAGTTGCTTCTGCCTTTTAACAAACATTTGTCTCACTCTGGAGATATGGCCCAGGGAGGGGTATGCATCAGCACTTAAAAACAGATGGTTGACCTAATAGCTGTCCTGGGGGTGGGCTGGATTAGGGCACATGAAAGCTGCAGAGGGGCCCAGCAGAAGTCTGTTTTTAGTCTACAAAGTAAATGCTAAACTATGTAGTGAATCACCGGCTTTTGGATGTCCAATAAAGGCAGCTGAAATCATAAACTTGGAATTAGCAAGAACTAATGGATGGAAGAAGATAGCTGGATCTTTTTGGTTTTTGTTTTTCCTGAGACAATAAGAATTTAATGGGCTAGTTGTCCTCTTCTGTTCTGAGATCTTAATGTGTGGATTCTTAAGTTTGTCCATTCAAGAAATTTGGATTAAATGTTTCCTATAATACAAACGCATTTCATGAGGATTAAGGTAAGGTGAACGGGATGAAACACCAGACTTACAGAACTGGAGGATGTTAGACATTCTAGTCCAAATGCCTTCATCATGAGACGGCTGGGATGCCAAGGTCACCCTGCAAATGGCAGGGCTGAGGTGAAAACTCAAGTTCTTACCTCTGTTAACCCACACCTTTTTTTTTTTAAAGGGGGAAGGATGACCAGAAAGATATGAAACATCTGTATTATTAATTATCAGTATGGAAAGAGGGATTTGTTCCAATCTGGAGGCCAAGTTCCTAGAGTCAGTGAGTGTGCTTTGATAGATATTTTCCTTCAGTGAAGTGAATGACAATCAAGTGAATACAGAAACTAGATGTTGTATAATCAACAGTATCTGAAAAGCTCTCAGAGTGAAGAGGTTGAGAGTGTAGAACTACATCCCCTCGGGTTCCAGTCTTGGCTCTATCCCTTTCAAGCTTGACTGCCTTTGGCAGTGTTCTTAACTTTTTACTCCTGGATAAATTAGGGTAATCAAGGCAGTTATCTCATTTGTTGATCTTTAGATGAATAAATGCATGTCAAGTGTCTGGCACAGCATAACTGGCCCATTTTAAGTATTCAAATACAAGTTATTATGTTTCTAATTTAACAAATAGATTTCCATAAACCAAATAAAGTGAACAAGCGGTTCCAGATTGATGGGATATATGCTGTGATAGAGAATTATGGAATCACAGAGGAGAGGCATTTGACCAGGGTGGCAGCAAAAATTAAAAACTCATGATCTCTTCACACATTCTGAATGATTTCTCTTTCACTGTCCTCCACACCCAGTCCTACTCCCCAAACCTTGATCTCCTCCAGAGTTTCTTATGTCAGTGTTCGTTTAAGTCAGGAACATAAGGATTACCTTAGACAGATTTGTATTTCTTATCTCCAGGCATAGATCTCCCCCCACCCTCAATTTTGTATCCTGCTTAATTCAATTATTTTGATACTCTTAACATATTTGAATGCTATAAAAACTCTGTTAAATTTATTTTTCAGAATTGATAATGTACCATTGATGGATATTCCATTCTTTATTAGCCACTTTTTAACTCTATTGTGGAAATCATTTCATGATTATATATATATCAGCAAATCATCATGTGTATACTTTGACACCATGTGTTATGTCAATTATACCTCAATAAAACTGGGAAAAAGATGGTTCAAATCTTGTAGCAGTAGCAAATAGTCTTCAGGCAAAGGCCAAGCATCGAGACGCGAGAGACGCCCGGCTCCGGCGGCGCAGACGCGAGAGACGCCCGGCTCCAGCGCAACCGACCACGTGCAAAATCGTGGCTGAGATGAGCTACCCCGCGCCCAGGGTTAGGGCGGTGGCCGAGAGGAGCTGTACCACGTTCAGGAGGCGGTGGCTGCTTGGGCACCGGAGGGCCGAGAGGAGCTGATCCACATTCAAAGCAGGAGGGGTGGCCTTGAGGAGATACCCCTCGTCCAAGGTAAGGTACAGCGACTGCGCCTTGCTGGAGCAGCTGGGAAGAGATACTCCACGACCAAGTGGAATATAAGAATCCAGTGTTCTGGGGAGGAAGGAACAAAATGGCGGAGGGATAAGATGGCAAGACCAGTTTCTTCCCCACAAATTCGTCAAAAGAACATTTGAACGTGGAGTAAAGTCCACAAAACAACTTCTGAATACTGGCAGAGGACATCAGGCTCCCAGAAAAGCAGCCCATTGTCTTCTAAAGGAGAGAGAAGAAATCCAGCTCCACCCACCAGAACACCGACACATGCTTCCCTAACCAGGGAACCCGGACAATCACCCGTCCAACCCCACACACAGTGAAGAAACTACGTAATAAAGAGAACTCCACAAACTGCAAGAAGAGGGAAAGGCCACCCCAAGCAAAGCATTATAAGCAAGATGAAGAGGCAGAGAAATACCCAGCAAGTAAAGGAACAAGATAATTGCCCACCAACACAAACAAAAGAAGATATAGGGAATTTACCTGATAAAGAATTTCAAATTTTGATGGTGAAAATGATTCAAAATCTTGAAAGCAAAATGGAGTTACAGATAAATAACCTGGAGAAAAGGATTGAGAAGATGGAAGAAAGATTTAATAAGGACTTAGAAGAAATAAAAAAGAGTCAATATACAATGAATAATGCAATAGATGAGATCAGAAACACTCTGGAGGGAACAATCAGTAGAATAACAGAGGCAGAAGACAGGATAAGCGAAGTAGAAGATAGAATTGTAGAAATAAATGAAACAGAGAGGGAAAAAGAAAAACGAATTAAAAGAAATGAGGACAATATTAGAGACCTCTGGGACAATGTTAAACGCTCCAACATTTGAATCATAGGAGTCCCAGAAGAAGAAGACAAAAAGAAAGACCATGAGAGAATACTTGAGGAGATAATAGTTGAAAACTTCCCTAAAATGGGGAAAGAAATAATCACCCAAGTCCAAGAAACCCAGAGAGTCCCCAACAGGATAAACCCAAGGCGAAATACTCCAAGACACATATTAATCAAATTAACAAAGATCAAACACAAAGAACAAATATTAAAAGCAGCAAGGGAAAAGCAGCAAATAACACATAAGGGGATTCCCATAAGGATAACAGCTGATCTTTCAACAGAAACTCTTCAGGCCAGAAGGGAGTGGCAAGACATACTTAAAGTGATGAAAGAAAATACCCTACAGCCCAGATTATTATACCCAGCAAGGATCTCATTCAAATATGAAGGAGAAATCAAAAGCTTTACAGACAAGCAAAAGCTGAGGGAATTCAGCATCACCAAACCAGTTCTCCAACAAATGCTAAAGGATCTTCTATAGACAGGAAACACAGAAAGAGTGTATAAACTTGAACCCAAAGCAATAAAGAAAATGGCTATGGGATCGTACTTATCAATAATTACCTTAAACATAAATTGGTTGAAATTTTCAAAAAGGCTAGGAAACAATTCTCATAGCCATCAATAGTTCAGTGTTGAGTTCATGAATAGTTTTTAAAGTTTGGGACAAACTGTAGTATTTGCTATTTGAAGTACTATTTGTACTTGGCATATTACGATGTAACATTGGTCTTCATTTCCAACTTAAAACGCCTAAAAATTCCTAACAGGTTTTTAGATTTGTGAATTTTAGTTGAAATGTATTTTACGATGTTACTAAACCTGCAGAAATATTGAAATATTTCAGAGAACTTATTCACTGTACATTTAATTTATTTTATTTATAAAAGTTATGAACTGTAGAAAGTTTTACTTGTTGGGTCAAATGCTTGTTGCTTCAAATGCTTTTTGCATTTGAAGTGCTAGTTACAAGAAAATCAAATACCTTCAATGTATAAATGCTATTAAGTTTTTAAAGGACTCTGGAGTATAAGTAAGTTTGTTTAAAGAAATTTAGTCTGTTCAACTTGAAAAAAAAAAAATAAAATTGGATTATTTGATTTAAAAAAAAAAAAAGGCCAAGCATCTTTTTCTACCAATCACAGCCTATTACCACAGCCTCAGTGTTCACTACCAAACAGGATTAGGCTTAAGACTAGTCCTTCAACGTTTTTCCTGTTTCTTGGACTTACTTTGAGCCACACATATTCTTTCAGCACGTTGTTTTGTAGGCTGGTCTTTCTGAGGCATCATTGTTGGTCTTCCTTTTTCTCCTCTCACTCTTTCATCTCTGCTCTTCTATTTATATATTTTTCCTTTATCTAGGAATTCTGGCAGGGATAGAAGTGAGTGTTTAGGGTAGTATTACAAGGAAATCAGACCACCCATGATAAAATAATCCCTGCCCCATTCCTCTGTCGAAATGTGTCCACAAAGAGGAGTGACAGACTGCTTTGTGTAGTATGTGTCCATTACTGATTGCATCATGAAATCATGAAAGAAGACAGTTTTGGGAAAAAACAGTAGAAATACTTGGAGGCAGAATGAAAGAGGGTTGGGAAGTGATAAAGGAGTACTAGGAGTTGGGCATTGGCAGAAATTTTAAATCAATATCTCTCTAAAATAAATTACCAAAGAACATTCTTTGACAGGATAGGGACAAAACAAAATTAGGTAGAAGAAAATAAAAGTGTTGGTTTCCAACCTGTTTCCTTACTTTCAGTCTCTCACTGTATTTGATAACTATTGTGTCTTTATTTTCCAAGTATACAAAAAATGATTACTAAATGGCTCATTAATTATAGGGTTTCTGAGAAGCGTTAGTAGTTTACAAAACATGAATACTAAACAGGCTTCAGATATCATTGGTAGAATTTAAAATAGGCGATGGTGAGCCATTCCCAGGAAGAAAGCATGTTGTTAAAACCAAAATGTGTGTCCCATCACATCTGCTGTGTTATCCCTGAAACCACGTAAAGGAAGGGCCAGGTCCATAAAATTCTGAAAGAATCAGAGCAAGAACATTTTAATGTGACCAGTTGTTTTGCATCACGTAGACAAGAAAACCCGGAGAAGGCAATGGCAAGCCACTCCAGTACTCTTGCCTAGAAAATCCCATGGATGGAGGAGCCTGGTAGGCTGCAGTCCGTGGGGTCGCTAAGGGTCGGACACGACTGAGCGACTTCACTTTCACTTTTCACTTTCACACATTGGAGAAGGAAATGTCAACCCACTCCAGTGTTCTTGCCTGGAGAATCCCAGGGACGGGGGAGCCTGGTGGGCTTTCGTCTATGGGGTCACACAGAGTCGGACACGACTGAAGTGACTTAGCAGCAGCAGCAGCAGACAAGAAAACCATCGGCTTTTCTGAATGGTGGCATAGATGACTTTAGAGTCATTGCCTCTTGGCCCAGGGTCGTAACAGTCTGCATGGCCCCTGTGGGACGCTCCTGCACAAGGACACGGCCAATGCTCTGTTCCCCCCTCGCACTCTGGATCTGTGGTCCTGACCTCTTCCTCCCTCTCTTTAGACTTGGCCCTGGAAGGTGGCAACTGCCATTACCCTTCTAGAACTGCATCTCGTTTTCTCTTTTGAGTCCAAATCTGTACCCGCCCCCTTGCACTCTACCGCTGCACCAGGTTCAGCCTGAGTCCGTAAGTGTGTTATGTGCCAGTACCTTCCTGCTCTTAGAATTCCTGATGGTTTGACACTCTCTATGAGACTGGCCTTTCTAATTGAAGTTTCCCCTATACTTGCCATTGTGCATTGCCACCAATAACATGTATACCCACACCCACTTAGAAAATACTCTTTTTGTAAGCTTTTACTTCAACTGTTCCTTCTGTCTGGAAAACATTCTCTACCACCCCGCCCTACCCCTCACCCCGCCTGCAATCCCAGAGCATGTGTACTTATTAACTGATCATGTGTCATTTCTCCACGAAGCCTTCCTGGATTTCCCCAGATGAATTTAGACTTTCTGTTCACTTTTCCACACATCTATACATTTCTTCCCACATAGCAGAGTGTATGCACTTTTATTACTGTGTTTTCCAAACGCATTTCTGGGTTGGTTTTCTGTTTATTATGACTGAAGGTTTCCATTTCCTTGACCACGTTATGATTCTAAAGGGCAGAAGGCTGTCAGGCACTTTTCTGTCCCCACAGAAGCTAATATAGTAACTTGCAAGTCACACCTGTTCAGAAAATTTCTGTGAAATTTGTTAGAAAAGGGGAACAAAATATGGTTGATCAATCCAGTTTGAAGGTTGATGTTAATAGTCATTTATTGGTTGGTTCATGGTGGGTGCATGAATAGGTGTATGGGCATGCTCAGTTGTATCTGACTCTTTGCGACCCAATGGACTGTAGCCTACCAGGCACCTCTGTCCATGGAATTTTCCAGGCAGGAATTCTGCAGTGGGTTCCCCTTTCCAACTAGAGGGGAGCTTCCCAACCCAGGGATCGAAGCCACATCTCTTGCATCTCCTGCAATTGCAAGCAGGTTCTTTACCATGGGTGGCTATTTTCCAACAATATTTTAAACTAGTGGTTTCAGGTGTTTTGAGAGCAGTATAATAGAACTGATTACTAGAAACATTGCTGCTTATAAACCAGGCACATAGTTTTAAGATTTAATATCCTTTCCTCTCTCCCAGTATTGTGGATTAGAAAAGATTTCTCACCAAATAGCCTCCTCATCTGTTTTCAAATGTAAGTGTATTGACAGGAAACAAAATCCTTGTTTTTAATTCTTGAATACTAGCGTTCATAATATATTACTTGCGTATAACTTAACGTCTTAGAACATTTAAAGGCTTTGAAACCTGGAAATTACTTCTTAGGGGAACACTGAAATGGTATTCTTTGTGACTGCTTTTCACAATCTAGGACCCAGTGAGTTAGCAGATTCCAGACTTGGCAAGCCAATCTCTCCTATTCCTAGTGGGAAGTATTTTGGTTTTAACTTCCTTTGGAAAATCTCCCAAGCTGGAGGGGAAGTAAACATACTTCAAGAATCAAGACTCCTTTTTGAAATTCAATTTAAAAAAAGTTTTCTTTCTTTTTTTTTTTTAAGGAATTCTGGCTTTGCCTCTTTTAACAATTTTTTTCTCTCCTTAATCAATGTGTCATCTCTCTCTTGTCAGCTGCCAAAAACTGGCCTTTTCCTGGGCTCCTAGGGATTTGAAACATCTTGGCAGGCTATAGAGGAACATGGATGGGAAAAACTCACAAAGAGGGTGAGAAATGATGTTTCCAACTTCCTACTTTTCTTGGCCAGATTGGTTTTCTGTGTGGGAGGAAAAAACCTCTGGAATCATTTCAAGTGCTCCACTGAGATTCAGACTCGTAGGACTGGACTCATTAAATCAACAAATACTTAGCATGTGCTGGGAGTTTTAGTCGACACATAACTTTTAAAACAGTCCACACTGGTGAAATGCTTAGATGTAATTAATGGTGGAGCTAAAATGTTTGCAACATTTCATGGCAATATAACTGACTTACATAACTCCAAAAAGGACATGCTCAGTTGCCAGATGTATGGTCAAGACAGAAAAAGAAGAGTTCAAAGAATGAGGAATCTTTGTAGATGTCTGCTAACAAGGGGATCATCTATCTTTCAGAGGAAATGGGGACATCTCACAGGAGGTGCATATTTCACTGGGTTTTCAAGGCAGCTGCAACTAAGGCCCCTCTACAAGCAGTGTTTTAAAGTGGCAAAATATCTGTCATATTGACCAGTTTGTCCATTATTACTGTTCTTTCTCCATCTAAACTGGAAGTATTAGTTGTATCCCACCAGGCTCCTCTGTTTATGGGATTCTCCAGGCAAGAATACTGGAGTGGGTTGCCATGTCCTTCTCCAGGGGATATTCCCGACCCAGAGATTGAACCTGGGTTCCTTGCATTGCAGGCAGATTCTTTACCGTCTCAGCTACCAGGGAATTATTAACTTGTCTATTGTGTGTTTTGCATATATTCTGTCTAGTCCTAACAGCTGTGCAAAGTGGATATTCTGTGATTTTACAATGTCTTCTATTTCATTGGACTAAAAGCTCTGTGGGAACAGGGATGGATTTATCTGCCTTTTTTCATCTTTATTTCCTTAAGCCTAGTACAGTGTCTGGCAGATAAAAAGTACCTGATACTTATTTCTGGACAACATGAGCTGAAGCAATTGACCCAGACTCTCAGTGCCAGTAAGTGGCGAAGTTGGGATTTCCACTTGTCTATGAGATCACAGTCTTAGGTCTTTTGTGGTGCAGTGGACTTCAGTGATGACTGTGATTTAGAGAGTTGGAGAGAAATGGGAAGGACATGTCAGTCTGGAGCATTAGCATGAGGAAGATCACAGAGAGATAACTAATAGATCACCTTAATAATGGTAGTTGTAGGCAAACTGGAAAAACAGATTGAGGCCAGATTCTTATAAAACTTTATAGAGCAGGCCTAAATATTTTCGTTTTCTTTTAGTTGATGGAAAATAATACAAAGGTTTTAAACATGAGAAGCAGTGATCAAAGCAGCACTTTGGGAAATTCATGCAGCAGCCGTGTGAAGGAAGCTTTGGAAGGATAGGCTAAAAGCTGAGGTCAGTGGGGGACTGTTCCAGCTGCCTTAGCAGGAAATGGCAAAGACCGAATCAAGGTTAACTGGCATTCTCCAAAGATATGGGTTCTTTCTCACATCAGTGAAGATGGAAATGATGGAGGTATGCAAGATATAATCTAAGGAAGCGGTCCCCAGCCTTTTTGGCACCAGGACCACTTTTGTGGAAGATAGTTTTTCCACAGACTAGCGTTGGGGGAATGGTTTTGGGTGATTCAAGTGCATTGCATTTATTGTGTACTTTATTTCTATTATTATGACATCAGTTCCAACTCAGATCGTCAGACATTAGGTCTCAGAGGTTGGGGACCCCTGATCTAAAGGAAATATCTTCAGGCATTTAAAAAGAGGAAAATTTTAAAGGTAACTTGATTGTAAGCCTCTGTAACTGGGCAAATGGTGGTACCCTTGGAAAGGCAGAATAATAATCTTTCTAGTGGAATTCAGTTTTAAACCTGTTATAATTGAGATGAATGACATAGTCACTGGAAGGGAATTTGAATATTCAGGGCTGATACTGATATTAGAGGTCAAATTGCAGGACAAAGACTAGAGGAAATAACAGAAACCGTGCTAGTGAATGAGGGAAAACAGGGACTAGTATTAAAGAGAATTTACTTTAAAAATGTGCTTCTTTTTGATAAACATTGGTATTGAACTACAGCAAGATGTACACATTAAGTCTGTATATAGCTCAGTGAGGTTTTACAAAGTGATACACTCATGTAACACACAAAGATCATGACCAAGAAAATCACCACCATCCTAGAAGCCTCTCTTAAAATAATCCTCCTGAAAAGGTAGCCATTATTTTGGTCTTTCTCACTGGAGATGTTTGGGACCCTTGCATGACTGAAACTGTGCGGTATGGCGTGTACGCTGTTGTGGCTGGCTTCTCATGCTCTACAATTACAATTTTGAAATGTGTCTTTTCTACTTTGACCCATGGGTTATTCAGAAACATATTGCTTGATTTTTTTTTTTTACAAATTTGGCAGTTTTCTAGCCTTCTGTTACTGATTTTTAGCTTAATCCCACTGAAGTCAGAAAACATTCTTGGTATTATTTCAATCCTTTGAAATTTGTTAAGACTTGCCTTACAGTCTAGCAAATTTTCTATTTTGGTAAATGTTCCACTGTAGTGGAAAAGACTATGCATAAGAATGCCTACTCTGAAATGCTGAGTACAGTGTTCTATAAGTGTCAATTAGGTCAAGTTTGTCAGGCATTGTGTTCTGCTCTTCTACATGTTAATGCTTTTTTTGTTTGCTTGTTGTGTCAATTACTAAAAAAAGTATGTTATATTTTCACATTGTCATCACAAGTTTGTTGAATTCTTCTGTTTTTTTTTTCTTTACAAATTTTAATGCTTGTTTATTAGGTACAGATGAATTCAAACTTTTATATCCTTCAGTTGAAATAAGGTTTTATCACTTGGAAATACATCTCTGACCTCCAGTACTATGTTTGTTTTATAGTATACTTTATTTAGGAGAAGGCAATGGCAACCCACTCCAGTACTCTTGCCTGGAAAATCCCATGGACGGAGGAGCCTGGAAGGCTACAGCCTATGGGGTCGCTGAGGGTCGGACACGACTGAGCAACTTAATCTCTTCTTTATGGCTGTACAATTTTCTTTTGCTTGATGGTTTTTGGATACAGGTTTTTTCCTTTCCTTTTATTGTCGGTCTTTCTTTATACAGAAGGCGCTAGTATGTATATACATATTTATTATATATAAATCATAGGTACTCACATTATGGAAGTGAGAGTTTAAGATGGGGAGCAAGCAAGACTAGGGAAGAGACAAATAACCAGAGAAGTTGGAGGAGCTTAGGGATAACAAGCAATTAGTGGGACTGAGAAAGGAGCATTTCAAGCAGGATGGAAAATTCAACCCCCTTTGCTGTTGTTTAAGCAGAGGCACATGTCACATGCTGTAGAGACACTAATGCAAACAGAGATTATGAAAGATAATTAAATTCAATAGTTACATTCATATTCATTAAAGATTTTTTGAGGTATCTGGTAGTAGATAAAGCAGACTTAAAGAGATAATGAGTGCAATAAAATATAAACAGCAGATTTAGCCATATTTATTAAATTTATCTGTGGAGAGAGTACTGCTTGAAAATATTCTTCAAACTTTAGATTTAATATGGTCACATCTCTTGGTTTTTCCAATAAGTTATTTAAGCATCTACCTGCCTTTTTAGCAGATGTCTTGGTATCTCTTTCCCAGGACTTTGCTCTGCCTTTCAGTTATACAGAAATGTCCAGGACTCACATGGTCCAGTACAGAAAGTCCATCTGCTTGCAGCCTGAGCTGGGTGAACACTGTCTCCTGCCCCGGCTCTCTCTGACTCGCAGGGAGTCCTATATGGTGTGACTGTCAGGGAGACTCACTGATGGGGTCATACTTTGCTCATCCATTTCTGTTTCTTTTTCTCTCCTATCAAAGATAAAACAGTTTTCTATCTTAAAGCTTCAGAACACAAAGAATATGGTTAAATAAATTACAGTTCCTTCATTGAAAGGAATTGTTGGCATCTTCAAAGCCAAAAGAAATATAATGAGCAAGCTGATTCATGAAAAGACCATCAAGGCCTATTGGTACTGAAATAAAGTAAGTGCAGGCTGATGGGCCTGGCATACCCCATTCTTCCCTGGACAGGGTGACTCTTTGCCCAGTTTTCTAAAGGAGATCATGCTCAATGACCTCACATGCCTCTTCCTTCCTTTCTGAAGGGGGATTCCCTAAGTGATTATAAGATCTCCACACATTCCCCGGAGGAGAAGACTGCTTTCAGCCTCTCTCAATTCATGTTCTGATACCTCTTTTGATAGAGAAGAGAGAAATTACAAATTAGCTCTTGTAATTTATCCCCTCTGCACATATGGGGCACTCACGTTGTACAGTTAATTTCAAAGCTATGTTAGTCTGTACCTACTTGAATGTAGATGAGAAGCATGGAATGAATATAAAATGCTGAATGGATAATTAGATAGGTTCTTGGAAACAGTCAAGGGAGTTAGTTTTGGATAAAGAGGAGAGAGTCCTTTTTATCCAAAGCAGAATGCGAAGAGGATTCTCTTATATTAAATATTTGAAGTTTGTGGTGTGTGCTTTGGGGATGGGGTGGGCACAGGGATTTGTAGACATGGAAATTCATTTGACAGCTTTAATCTTCTTAATCGAAGATCACTAGCAAAACAATTGAATATGATTTGCTTCCTGATATTAAGCATAGAAAAAGGTTAAGTAAGGTTTGTAAGTAAATTTTGTACCATGCCCAATAATTAGAACACATTCTCAAAGTTTAGAAAGTTTGTATTATGAAAAAATTTCAGAAAAAATATAAAAATAGAATAAGTGAGAATGTTATCAGCTTTCATCAGATATTTATCCCCCCCAATTCCACCAAGATCAGATGGTTTTACCACTAAATTTTATTTAAAAACTGTATGTTGTTCAGTCGCTCACCGGTGTCCAACTCGTTGCAACCCCATGGATGCAGCACTCCAGGCCTCCCTGTCCCTCGCCATCTCCCGAAGTTTGCCCAGGTTCCTGTCTCTCGCATTGGTGATGCCATCCAGCCGTCTCATCCTCTGATGCGCGCTTCTCCTTTTGCCCTCGGGCTTTTTCCCAGGATCAGTGTCTTTCCCAGGGACTCAGCTGTTCGCATCAGGTGACCAAAATATTGGCGCTTAAGTATCAGTCTTTCTAATTTCCAGTATTACTTAATCTCTTCTGTGTCATAGGAAAAAAATTAAATTTCCCTAATAAATGTAATATCAAGACATTTATGACAAAAATTAAAAATGCATAATCATAAGGAAGTAACAACGTTCTTGTTGATGATAAACCAGCCAAGGTATTTTATTTAAAAACTTGAGAATTAATGCAAAAATTTGTATGTGTGTAGTATATGTATAGGTATAATGTAAATATACAAAACCCAAAAGATTTTCTCTTTTAACATAAGCACCTGTAAGTGGAATACAAGAAATATTCCGGTAAGATATTGACAAATATTTAAATATTTATAATAAAATTAACAAGATATCGATATGGGTGAAAAATAAGTAAATTTTACTGATTTAAAAGAATATAAAAGATCTGAATAAATGAAAAGACATTGCTGTATTTTTGAATGGAAAGACATACCATGAGCAACAGCAAATTGACAATTTAAAGACATACAATTCAATAGGAAAAAGGACAAAGAATATGGATTTTCTTGGGTCAGTTAATTCAGTCACCAAGGTACATATTCACAATGCTCACTCTGGCTCCTAGTAAGGAAAATGCAAATTCACAGGGAGATATCACTTCACATCCACTAAACTGACAAATATGAAGAAAAAAGTCTTCTGCCTGAAATATAGGGAAATGAATATCTCATGAATTGCTGATAAATGTCTGAATTATTATGGCATATTGTATAGTATATGTGATAGGAGCTCTTAAAATTATAAACACTCCATTTCTTGCAATTCCACTCCTGTACATCTAACCCATAGAGATATAAGAAAAAAAAGGATTAGTACATATAAGAACAGGATGTTTGCTGTAAAGTTGCTGTAAATGGCAAAGAAATATTAATAAAAGAAAAGTGGATGCCCAGCAATGTATACATTTGTAAATTTAGATTTATCAAGCGTGTAATACCGTTATTGTAAAATGTGCACATTTTGTAAAACACATTTGTAATATGTTTACTTTTAACAATGTAATATTAACACAGAAATATAAAGGGGAGAGCTATGAAAAAAGTACGAAAAATAAAGACTGCATTTAAACCCCCCTCAATATGTAAATATCTATGCACTTAAATTATATACACATGATTTTTCAAAATTAAGAGCATGAAACAGATTTCCTGCTTTTAAGTAACTAGAGTTTAGTACTCAGATGATAATACAAAATAGAAGTTGATCAAAATAAATGAAGTTATTCACTCATTTCAATTTGTGAATCACTTTCTCATTTGATCATCAACATTTCTCTTTAATATTTTTAAGAACATCTATTTTCAGAGCAGACTCTTGGTTAAGGGTTAGGTTTGCCATGTGCATTTTCTCCCAAGGGGTTTTCGTGTCAAGAAGGCACACGAAAATTACCAGTCAGCTGAATAATGATGTGGCACAGGATTAGGGCAAGAACTGAAAACCATTCAGTGCTGGGTTTTTTGGTTAAAGAGAATGTGGTTTAGGCTTGACTTTCCTCCTGCACTGAATCTAAATCTTAGAACAGAAATGCTGAGGATGCCTGTTAGGGGGGTGAATGAAGACAGCATAGGCTGAGCAGAGTTCAGGGTCCAGGTGGAACAAACCCACAGACCAGGCATATAACTGCTTTTGAGAGTGGAAGGAGGGTGAATGGTCTCCTTCTCCCAGGCTTTGGAGAACACACAGTCCAGGTTTGCTAACCACTGATGGGAAGCAGTGGAAGAAGAAGGAGGCCACACCTTGCCTCAGGCTGAGAAGAGAAAGAGGACGTATCTGCAGTAATTTTCACTCTGGAGCTGCTGCAATCCTCCAGTGGTAAAACATGGTCCCTGAATGTCCAGCTCTAAGTCATGGGATTGGTTATTTTCCCTCTCTTCTGAGGAGCAAACACAAGGATCAGAGAGAGAAGTCAGGGACATTCTCCAGAACCCTCCCTCCCAGTGAGGAGCAGGGAAAGATGCTTCCTCCCTGATGGCTACCTACAACGTGAACATCTGTTCCCCATACAGTCAATAATACTGTCCTCCCATCTCATAAGAATGGCAAGCATGGTCTTCCAGCAGTTTCCAAAATGCCCATAGATAAAAGTGAGATTGTGTTTTCTACCTTTCCTAAAATGCTTGATTTCAGTTATGCATAGCAAAGGAGCAAGAAACTTGAAAAACTACTCTGGAAGATTGGCCATAGTCTTAACTTGAAAGTTGTATTTAATTTTCTGTCGACAGAAGGTTGTTCTTACTTTCTTTCTGGAGTTATAGGCAAAAGCTTTGTCATTATCATTGTCTAAATTGTGTAATTAGAAAAGATGGTTGTGTGATGCTTAACTTGGAACTAGTTTAAAAGCAACTTGGGTTGTTGTTTGCTTGGAAATAACATTCAAACAGCTTGAGGGATTTGGTCTTGAAATCCTTAAAGCTTTCAGAAGTGTACAGTAACGTGGAAGAGAGTACAGATTAATATATATGTGCCATTACATCTGAACACTTTCAAGACTGCTTTCATGCTGTTGTTTCTTTGAGTGTTGGGATGCAAGTATGCATGTAAATATTTACCTGGTACTTTCTATGTTCCTAAAAGAGTTGTCAATTCTGGAGACTGACAAATTAGTAAGTCTCTGTGATTTGATACTTCTAAGGAAAAAGTGCTAATCATGGAGAAAGCAAGAGAGTTCCAGAAAAACATCTATTTCTGCTTCATTGACTATGCCAAAGCCTTTGACTGTGTGGATCACAATAAACTGTGGAAAATTCTGAAAGACATGGGAATACCAGACCACCTGACCTGCCTCTTGAGAAACCTGTATGCAGGTCAGGAAGCAACTGTTAGAACTGGACATAGAACAACAGACTGGTTCCAAATAGGAAAAGGAGTACGTCAAGGTTGTATATTGTCACCTTGCTTATTTAACTTCTACGCAGAGTACATCATGAGGAACGCTGGGCTGGAAGAAGCACAAGCTGGAATCAAGATTGCTGGGAGAAATATCAATGACCTCAGATATGCAGATGACACCACCCTTATGGCAGAAAGTGAAGAGGAACTCAAAGGCCTCTTGATGAAAGGGAAAGAGGAGAGTGAAAAGGTTGGCTTGAAGCTCAACATTCAGAAAACAAAGATCATGGCATCTGGTCCCATCACTTCATGGGAAATAGATGGGGAAATAGTGGAAACAGTGTCAGACTTTATTTTTTTGGGCTCCAAATCACTGCAGATGCTGATTGCAGCCATGAAATTAAAAGATGCTTACTCCTTGGAAGGAAAGTTATGACCAGCCTAGATAGCATATTAAAAAGCAGAGACAGTACTTTGCCAACCAAGATCCATCTAGTCAAGGCTATGGTTTTTCCCGTGGTCATGTATGGATGTGAGAGTTGGACTGTGAAGAAAGCTGAGTGCCGAAGAATTGATGCCTTTTGAACTGTGGTGCTGGAGAAGACTCTTGAGAGTCCCTTGGACTGCAAGGAGATCCAACTAGTCCATTCTAAAGGAGATCGATCCTGGGTGTTCATTGGAAGGACTGATGCTAAAGCTGAAACTGCAATACTTTGACAACCTCATGCGACGAGTTGACTCACTGGAAAAGAGTCTGATGCTAGGAGGGATTGGGGGTAGGAGGAGACGGGGACGACAGAGAATGAGATGGCTGGATGGCATCACCGACTCGATGGATATGAGTTTGAGTGAACTCAGGGAGTTGGTGATGGACAGGGAGGCCTGGCGTGCTGTGGTTCATGGAGTCGCAAAGAGTCAGACACGACTGAGCGACTGAACTGAACTGAACTGAAGGAAAAAGTGCAATACAATCTACTTGTCCTGATTGTGGGAGAAAAAAAGTAAGGCTCATTGATAGTATCTAGGAAAGTCTGTGTGTCTGGTACTGGGATGGCACCAGAGCCACCAAGGTGGGAGTTTGCAGATATTGCTCCTGTGCCTGTCCCCTCCTTTCTGTATTAACTACCAGTGTCTCAATTAGACACTTAGCCTCTCTTGCTTAGACTATTGCATAGACTACATCCTGGGTTTGTATACCTGGGTTTGTATTCATCCTCCTTACTATTATTTCTGCCCATCTAATATTATTACTTCCTTAGTATAACTCCTCAATGACTTAATGTTCATTTACACTCAAGAAAACATTGATAACTCCAGAATCTGAGTTTCTAAGGACTCAGGCATACCATCTCCCATTCAGAACCAGCGTTTTCTACTTCCTCACTTCCTAAATCCTGTTGAGTCCAGTTGATAATGTCTTGTTTATCATCTTTGCATCTCTAGGGGGCAGTAAGGCAATTTTCTTGATCTGAACGTCTGCAACAGACTTCTGAGAGTGTTCTGCTCAAGGGCTGATTTTGTTTTCTTCTTCTTGTTGTTATTTGAAACTTAAAAAAAGTAGTTGAACATTGAGGGGTAAGATAATCCCATTGTTCCCTAAATATTGGAATATGACAAATTAATTTTATTTGAAGATATATATTATTTAACTCCACTATAGTATTTGATTGTGAAATAATCAGATGTTTTCATTTGGATGACACTGAATTTCTTAAACATCAGTGAAGTATCACTAACGTTTGTCATGATCACTAGTGCTAATGATGATAGGGATAATTTTTTTCATCAATACTTAGGATTAGTCTGAAAATAGGCTTCACCTTAAAAGAAATTCTGTTGGTGCTAAAGACACTTTTTGATTTATCAACTGATTTTTTAATGAGTTTTGTCAGACCCTGGATTTCTGAATACATTGTGTCATTAATGTAAACTTGAGGAACCTTATTTTGTCTTGTTTTGATGGTTCAAAATTAAGTTGCTTTTAGTCACAGGATTGCTGTAAATACAAACTTATGTCAGAAGAGGCCTTTTATTTACTTTTTGATTCAACTCAGCATGTTTATTTAATCTGCAATGATTCAGCTTACTGGCTGCTTTAGAAACTTGGAGAGTGTGTTCTCATGATGGCTGCATAAGTTGATGGCTTTGATCTGAACAGTAAAGGCATTTTTTCTCCTACAAATTTGCCTTGGAATTTTTCTTTATTTTCTATTAGGAAAGTAGTATTGTTTGACTGTAGGGCCACTCATTTAGTTTAGATTTACACATGCAAAATGAGAGGATTTTTCCCCCCCCACTTAGCGATGCTTTTTGGTGCTTTCCAATGCAAAAAATAGAGTCATTCTGGGCATTGACAAAAACCTGTGATTTGATTTTGTCTCTTGCTTGGACGTTCTGGTGGAGATACAAAAACATGTTGACGTAATCTGTTAGAGAGGTCACCAAATAACCGGTGTATGAATAACCAGATCTATGTTAATTTCTTAGGATCCCTAATAAGAGAGGGATGACCAGTGTGTACTCTCTCTTCAGGCAAGATGGACTTCCGGAGTCTTTCCCTCCCTCCTCCATCTCCCCACCTCTATCACTCTGCATTTTCTCTCTTTAATACTTCTATGTTGTCACCAGCCTCTGTCCATCCTCCCTTTGCCTTGGATGCTTCTTCCCTCTAAGTTTGCAATCATCCCCCAAGTGACTCTTAGCTTCATCTGCATCCACTACTGCCATGAATATTTATGCATCATCGAATTGCTAGGTGCTGGGTGAGCCAGTCCTCAGGTTTCATATCATTTGCTGTTACAAGCTCAGATCATGGCTGATCATAGATAGGGACTGCTTTCCTTTGCTTCATTGAAATAGGATTCTTTGGAACCATGGCTTTTGAGTAAGTTCTTTGGAAAAAAAAAAAAAAAAGCATGGTGCACAGATCTGTAGGCTTGGTCCTTTCTGATGTGGATGAATGGTTAGTATTTCATATAGGTAAGCTCCTTTCAGATTCTAACACATTTAACTGAGGTTTCAGTCATGACCTGAATTTCATGGTTGGTTTTCACAGAAATCAGGTGGTTTTTTCTTTTTTAGTATGTAATAATCTGCTTTTTGCTTTTTATTGATTGAAATCAGATGCTTTATGAGATAAAACCCAAGTTACATCTAATACCTAAAGAACAAGTATCACAGAACCTCAGTGTTGGGAGGTTCTGTGCCTTCTGTGTGCAAATGTCATCTTGTGAATATCCCTTGAAGAAACATACCGTGTCCGGAGACAACTCATGATGCCTTTGCACACATGTATCAGATTTCTTTCGTACTCACCTGATGCTTGTCTCCCTGGAATATTCATCCCTTGGTTCTGGTTCTGATTCTGCTTCTGAGTTCTTACTCCCCGTTTTGAATGTTTTGAGAAAGCTGTCACATGTTGCTCAGGCTTCTTTCTAGGCTTTCTCTTCCCAGTTCTTTCAGCTCTTCTTCCTATGACATGATTTCAAGTCCATTCACCTCCTAGCTGTTCAGTTCTTTTATTTTGTCTCTAATCCTACTAAAATATGTGGTTTTGATATTGCAGCTGAACAATGAATTCAGCTTGAAATGTGTTGTAGACACAGCATCCTATTAGTTCCTATTAAAATTTGGGCTCCAAAATCACTGCAGATGCTGATTGCAGCCATGAAATTAAAAGACGCTTACTCCTTGGAAGGAAAGTTATGACCAACCTTGATAATATATTAAAAAGCAGAGACATTACTTTGCCAGCAAAGGTCCGTCAAGGCTATGGTTTTTCCCATGGTCATGTATGGATGTGAGAGTTGGACTGTGAAGAAAGCTGAGTGCCGAAGAATTGATGCTTTTGAACTGTGGTGTTGAAGAAGACTCTTGAGAGTCCCTTGTACCACAAGGAGATCCAACCAGTTCATTCTAAGGGAGATCGATCCTGGGTGTTCATTGGAAGGACTGATGCTGAAGCTGAAACTGCAATACTTTGGCCACCTCATGCGACGAGTTGACTCACTGGAAAAGACTCTGATGCTGGGAAAGGTTGGGGGCGGGAGGAGAAGGGGACTACCGAGAATGAGATGGCTGAATGGCATCACCGACTCTGTGGACATGAGTTTGAGTGAACTCCTGCAGTTGGTGATAGACAGGGAGGCCTGGCGTGCTGTGATTCATGGGGTTGTGGAGAGTCGGACACGACTGAGCGACTGAACTGAACTGAACTGAAAATTGGGATATAAAACTTTGAATTTTTAAATAGATACTGCTAAGTCAGAGTCTGCTCCCTTTTTCTGTTTATTTGATGTGGACCTCACATCAGCATACTGTGTTCATCCATGCTATATCTTCTTAGAGCCCATGATTTAAATAATTTGAATTCTGAATCTATAATCCAGTGGGTCTCTTGACTTTTTATTGCCTCTGTGCTTTGTCAGTGAACCTTCTGTAGCTTCATCAAAAGCACTGATGAAAAGTCAAAGGGGCCACAGAGGAATCCCTTGTGAATTGCCTGCAGAAATTTCTCTTTAGATTGATGACTGCTTTTTAATTAGAACCATTCGTAAGTTCTAATCAGTTAAAAATTCACCTACTTATCTGAACACTCAGCCCAATTTTTCCACCTTTTTCAACAGAATGTTATGAAACATCTCAATCAAACCCTTGCTGAAAAGGCAGTGGATTGTACTTCTTTATCGAAGAGGAAAATAAAGATAATTCTTTATAAATGGTTTTTAGTAATTCTGCCATGCATTTCAGTTACCACGTCTTCCCTGTCCATTATTTAGAAACCATATTTTAAATAATCTGTCCTGGAATCTTGTCATGCAAATATACTATTTCTGTTATCTCCCCTTTTGGAAAAACCAGAATTAGAATGAATTTCTCACATCCAACTTCTGTGTGTCTTTCTGTAATTCATGATTATTAAATTATCATATCTCACTTTCAAACTCTTAGTTACCCTAGCAGGGCTTGCCCTGTTGTGATATTTAATTAATTTGGAGTCATCACATAATTGTGTAAGTCCTTTTAGGGCAGGGGTCTAAACCACCAGAGCCTTGGACACAAAGCACAGTTTGTTGTATTGAACAAATGAATCTCTTTCCTTAGCTTACCAAAGTTGATTCCCATTTTTCAATAAGAAGATTGTTTTACATGCTGCAGTTGGCTGTGAATAACAGAAAACACAGAATCACAGCATCTTCAACAAAATAGAGGTACAGGTGGTTCCTAGTGAGCAGAAATCCAGCTCTTCTTTTCTTTCTGCACTGTTGTTCTCATACTTGGTTTTCAGCCTCAAAGGTCCAGCAAGCTGCTGGAGCTCCATCCATCACCTCCATCTTCCAGTTAGCTAGAAGTAGGAGGGGCAAGGTAACTTACTGCTGAACCAGCTTTCTTTAGATAATCCACTTATTCATGTTTGCTAGAATTTTGTCAAATGGCCACACATAGCTGTAAGGTGACTGAAAGTAGTCATTGATTGGGTGCATTCCAACCCCAGTGAAAGTTGATTTCTGCTATTTTGGAGATGAGAGCAGTCTTTGGCTGACAATCAGTCATCTCTGCTAAAGTTCAGAGAGACGAGACTGAATAGAAATTCAGGAATTCCTTCTTTAGGTCCTTCAAAAAAACAATTGTCTTCAGAAATCAGTCTGGTATCACTGACCACCTTTTTGCTTCAGACATGAGTATAAGTGCCTTTCACTGACTGCAGAAGCGCGTAAACATCTTCCATCTTGACATTTAGCCTCTTAACATGCTTTTGTGTTTGTTTCTGTTGATGTTTCTGTACCCATCCTGCGTTCTTCAGCTTCCTCCTCCCACTAGTCCTTTTGTGAGATTTGCAGTTACTCAGAGCAGCATTTTTTCCGCCTTTCCAACCGTGTTGAGTCACATTCATGTCCAGATGCTTAGGTCATGGAGTTAAGAGCCTTTGTCCTCTTTAGTTTTGAAGAGGTGTCTTCTGTTTTCAAAAGAATGCATCTAACCGGCAAGTGCTGGTCTTTTCCTGCCGGCCTCTTGCCCGATTTCCCACCCATGGGATTTGACTGGGGCCCCATCGCCTTCTGTGAGGGCTGGGCATGCCCACCCCCAGCCCCTGGTCTGGTCAGCGTGTTCTCTCTTCCTGTTCAGTGATGGCTTCATGAGTGGGCTGGTGAGCCAATGTGCGGCTTTTTAGTGAATCTGCTGCAGGGAGTCCTGCCTCTCTTTCTGAGGTCATTAACAGCCATCTTCAACTCCACATGGAGAGAAAGCCTGTCTGGGAATGGAGCCAACACTGAGGAAACCACAGCCGATAGAGGGATGACGTGAGCTTTATGAGGACAGAGAGCCTGAATCTGCCTGCCTAATTCCAGTACTACTCCTGACTTTCGTGTTACATACGTCAGTAAAAATCCTTTCCCCTTCGAGCCAAATTGAGTTAATCTGTGCAACTTATGAACCTAAGTGTGTCCTCATCAGGTCAGTTGGTAACCTCTTCTGGGTTCTTGTTCATTCCACGAGGCAGCCACTTTTTTCTTATTTGTTAAAATGTACCAGTTTTATATCATACAGATGACCCTGCATGTATTAGTTGTGCTACGTAAAGTGGATATGAAGTAATTATACGTTAAAACCTCCAATCTTTCAGTGTCTGTTTAATGGTGCTACTGAGAAATCTCAGCTTCCGAGTTTATATGAAATAAATGGATCGGTTTCAACTTGGACTCAATCTCGCCAGGTTCTCTGCTGAACTCTCTTTATCTCAGCACTTAACACAGAGGCAACCAACCAGAACGTGGCTGTGGAGAAAGTAGAAAGAGGCACAAATTAAGTACATTCCAGAGACCAGTTGGGAGCCGACAGTGTTCAGAGTGCTTTGAAGGAAATTAAAACCTCTTAAGAAATCAGTTAATGACGTCTCAGTTCCCCAGACTTGAACTTTGAGCAACTACGAATTTTCTAAGATTAAGTAAAGACCCTGGAATAATTAAGCCACCATTTCAACCTAGAATGGCAAGGGACCCAGGGAAAGGGAAGCAGAACTAGCATTTGTTGAGGATCAGTTATGTGCAAGGCATGGCCCACGCTCCTTTTATGCGGAACTTGATAGAAAGAAGAAAGAAGGCAGAGGCATTTTCAAAGTCATAACTGTCTAAAGAAATTGGGAAGATAGTGCCTGGTACCTAGGAAATATTGAATAACTTATAGCGACTGTGGTGATGGTGGCGATATACAGATGTCTGGGTAAGGTAAGCCATCCCACAGCACTGAGGTTGGGTTTTCGGCATTCTGAATGAGATACCAAGTCCACAGTGTCCCTTGGGTTTGTAACTGAGCAAGATGAAATACCTATCGTCTTCTGGGTGTAAATATTAAAATGCTGATTCCTAAGGCCACAGAGCTAGTAAATCAAAACTCCTTAAAGGTAGAGCCTGATCAGATGTATGTTTAATAAGCTCCCTGGGAGGCTCTTGATGCCCATTAAGATGTGAGAATCTTGGCTTCAGGGGTGACATGGGGGGTAGGGTGGGATAATATTAATTTTAAATAATAACTAGTTTAGGTTAGTTGGTAATTCACTAACTCTTAAATTGATTTGGAAGATTTTCAAATTTAGCATCACCAGACACTAATTTCAGAACAGTTTCAATAACAGTAACTTTTAAAAAATCTTTCAAGTATGACAAAAATTTTCTGCAGGGAAAATAGTCTCTGTCTACTAAGTAGCCAGAACTATGAGGCAAACATACTTTATTTATAATGTATGCCAAAGCTTCGGTTAAAGACTATATAACCCAACTATGTTTAACTTCTTTCCTTCTTTTTGCATTTCCTTTTTTAAACCCTTCCCTTCACCTTTTCCTGTTATCGATTTTCCTCATGATGTAATGCTTCGGCCTCACCAGCAGATGGCGCTGTTCCGCAGCAAGACTGGAATCAAGTATCTGAAAGATAATTTGCTGATTTTATTCAAGAAGTCAGGTTAAAGTGGGCTCATAAATGTTGTTACATACATGAATGCTTACTACATTTTAATTACGGTGGTTTACGTGGAACCGTCACGATCACATGGCTCATATAACAAACTTTGTTTTAATAGTTGTGTTTAATGATGTACCCTTTCTTTTATGAGAATTTCTCTCTTTTCAACCGTCAAACTCCTGAATATGATACTCTTTTAAATACGACAAATTCAACTCAAACCAATGGCCGGCAGTGTTGTGGCTCCTCCTGGAACCCCTGTTTTTGGTCTGTTCTATTGTGTAGTTGTTTAGTTTAATTCAATAAACATGTCCATTTTCCCAGGATAATTAGGTGGATAAACAGAATGTTCAAAAAGAAATGGAGCCAATTAGACTCTTTATCAGAGCCTTACACACAAAAAAACGTCTATACAGAAGAGCAGACTTTTCCTTAGAGATTTGATCCCAAATTAGAGTTCCTGGAATTTACAAGGGACAAAGGAACTTTCCTAAATAATAATGAAGTCTGTTATCTGGAGAAGAGAGCAGATAAAAGAGACAAACTCCCACATGCTTCAGAATTCACCCTGGGTTGGAAATGCAGAGGTGCATGCTTTCAGTCAGAGCATAATCCTTTCCCCACCTAATTGCAATCACTTCTAAACAGGTTGGGCAACAGGAAGAGATTACCCTGTGGCTGCGGGTGATTTTTTTGGATCTAGCTCAGAGGAGACAGTTGCCCAACATTTGCTTATGCTGTAACTGTGTCACACCAGAGGTGGTGTGAATACCACTGTGTGGCAGTGACTGAGCATCCCACCGTTGTTCGTTCTGACAGTAACAGTACATGTGAAGTGCTCTTTTGTGGAATTTAGAGAAATGAGGAGTAAATAATGTCATTTTATACTAGTCTTTTGAACAGAAATTTTAAAAACAGGAAGGTATTAACAGATTAAGTAAAAAGCACCCCTTGTAATAAAACCAAAGAAAACCCCAAAGCCATTTTAGGACACATTGAAAAGCTTAAAGATATTTTTTACAAAAAGTTCTTCTACTGCCTTGAAATGACTGTCATTAACCCTAGGTGAAATTATTCCACACATTTCTGTGTGTCTATCTATGTCTTTTTACTGACATCTATACAGTTAGGTGAGTAGATGGATAGAAATACAATTATAAAAATATGATCATACTGTAATGCTCTTTTGAAATATTAAGTTTGCATTTACTGTTACTACAGTTTAATAGAAGAAAAAAGCATGAAATGAAATTGAAGAAAATTCCTCACTTCAGATGAGAACTTCTTCACCATCAAAGATACTAGACTTAAGGAATCTTCAGGATATTAAAAAAAAATTATTTTCAAGAATTCTGTGGAAGAGACTCAAATCAAGATGGTAATTTGTTTTCAATTCTGCACTCGATTAATTGTTGCTACATTTTTCTTTTCCCTGATGCCCTCGGAAAGAATTTTTAATTACAAGTGGATTTTAGGATGAACCTCTCCTTTTGCAAGAGAGAGCTCCAGTTGCGTCATATGGAGAAAGGAATACAAATTTTCTCAGTGTTATCGAAATAAGTGCCTAAGAGAGCGTAACACTACAGATCATATTGGATTGGAGTGATCGGACTCTGATTTGTTCTTCCCGCTCACAGTTGCCAGTAAGGGCTGGGTTGAATTAAAGCCAGAGAAGGGTAGTATCTGAGTTGTTTTTCTCTTTTTCACTCCCTTTGTGACCTATACTCAGGCTTTATGACTTTCTCTGGTCTCTGGCTAAATCTGGGAAAGACCTAAGAAGATACGATTTCCCACACAGGACAATGGTAATCAGACTACCTGTTGACATTTCATCAGATGCTTGTATATCAATAAAGAGGAATGCGGTTCCTTCCCAAGGCTTGTTCTCAGCTTGTGCACACCCTCAGAGAGGGGTAAATAATTACCAGCAGCAAAGGGACGGCAGAGGAGCAGCCGGAGTCGTGTGTTAGCCAGGCATCTCCTGAAATCTTGCAGGCACCTGTCTCCTAGACAGCCCCTCAAAATAGAATATACTTGGCAGAAGTCAGCCAATGCTCTCTGGCCATCGCAGCTGTGTTCAGAAATCAAAGGACACCAGCCATGTTGTCACAGGACCTTGTATCATGCATGCTTGTTTGTGATGGCAAGTATTACCAACTTAGCAGGGTGTCACCAGGGCTTTTCTGAGGAACATAACGTTTTTATCATAACAACTGAGAAACCTGTGGGAAATCACCGCTTTTGTTTTGTTTTTGTTTTTAAACTTTCCAAGTAAGTCTATGGAAGACTCCCTTTCAAAGCAATCTCTTTTTAGCAAAATGCTTCTGAGACCAACCTGGGAATATGGACTGGCGATTCCAATAGCAATATCACTAACTTTATCAAATTCTCGGTTTAATGAACAGCGAAATTGAGCTGGGAGTACGTGTCGTGGAGGGAAAGATCAAGAGCATGGTCCCTGAGAGGTGCACTGCCTGAATGGCATCATGTAGACAGTCGCATAACAACGAGCAGTAATGCTGCAGAACAATAGGTGCATTGTCTGCTCAAAACGAGGAAATAAACAGTTGCCACTGTTGCAGCCCAAGTTCACTGAACAGTTACTGAACTTATGGGGGCATGAGACCTTATTACTGTATTCAGAGTTGGACTCATCTGCTGCTAAATAGAAGACAAGCAAGGCAGAGGAGAAAGATGGAATGAGAGGGTTTGTTCCACGTATATTCCCACCTGGGTCCTCCGTTGCACTTTTGTATTGAGGGAGTCAGATTCTGAGATCTGGACAAAGTCAAAATCTCTGTTCAATTTTACAGTCACTTAATGACCACTTATTGAAGGGCCAGATGGAAAGAAAACCATCCCCCAAAATGGGAAATATCATAAATTATTTTAGCCAGGTCAATTTTAAATTCTGTTAGGGGAATTAGAATAGCCTTTAGGGTAAGATTAATTTTTCCCCATTATTGAGGTGATACCCTTCTGAATCTTCAATTTGATGATTTGATGTCCCATGAATTACCAAGTTTTTCCACTTTGACTAGAGGAATACAATCCATTTGTGTCCTGTGTGAGCTTGAAAGATTGTTCCCTTGGGTGATTTTTTTTTTTTTCCCCAGACTCACATACTTTGTCATTCATGCGCTGTTCATGATCAGCTGATGACTCAGAAAGGACCCTCTGCTGATCTCCTGAGAGCTCTGTCTCTCTTTGTACAACTTGCTGCTGCTTCTTTTTTTTTAATTGAAATATAGTTGATTTACAATATTGTATTAATTTTGGGTGTACAGCAAAGTATATCAGTTATTCATATACATATATCCACTCTTTTATGTCTTTTTCCCATGTAGGTCGTGGCAAAGTATTCAGTAGAGTTTCCTGTACTATACAGTAGGTCCTTATTAGTAATCCATTATTATCTTATTAATTATATGTAGTAGTGTGTATGTGTCCCACTCTCTTCTTTGGGACTCTGCTTGTGACTTTCTGGCCGCCCCATCCTCCTAGTCCATTTCTCCATCTCAGGGACTCTACCAGGCTCCCCTGAGTTCCAGCTCCCTGAGCTTTGGCCTAGAAACTCTCTCCAGGTAGGAAGCTGGTTAGCTACAGGAACCCTCTTTGAGTCCTGTCTCTAAGGCCACTGTCCTATGCTGCCTGATGTCCAATGTATGAAAAATCATTGTTTCATATATTTTGTCCATTTTTAGTTGTTTTATTCAGTTCAGTTCAGTCACTCAGTCGTGTCTGACTCTTTGAGACCCCATGAACTGAAGCACGCCAGGCCTCCCTGTCCATCATCAACTCCCGGAGTTCACTCAAACTCATGTCCATCGAGTTGGTGATGCCATCCAGCCATCTCATCCTCTGTCGTCCCCTTCTCCTCCCGCCTTCAATCTTTCCCAGCATCAGACTCTTTTCCAGTGAGTCAACTCGTCGCATGAGGTGGCCAAAGTATTGGAGTTTCAGCTTCAACATCAGTCCTTCCAATGAACACCCAGGACTGATCTCCTTTAGGATGGACTGGTTGGATCTGCTTGCAGTCCAAGGGACTCTCAAGAGTCTTCTCCAGCACCACAGTTCAAAAGCATCAATTCTTCGGCACTCAGCTTTCTTTATAGCCCAACTCTCACATCCATACATGACTACTGGAAAAACCATAGCCTTGACTAGACAGACCTTTGTTGGCAAAGTAATGTCTCTGCTTTTTAGTATGCTGTCTAGGTTGGCAATAACTTTCCTTCCAAGGAGTTAAGTGTCTTTTAATTTCATGGCTGCGATCATCATCTGCAGTGATTTTGGAGCCCCTCAAAATAAAGTCAGCCACTGTTTCCACTGTTTCCCCATCTATTTACCATGAAGTGATGGGGCAGGGTAAATCCAGTCCTTGTTTTTTTATCTTGACTAGAAACATTCAAGATGTTGTTGTTTAGTTGCTCAGTCGTGTCTGACTCTCTTTGACCTCACAGACAGTAGCATGCCAGGCTTCCCTGTCCTTCACCATCTTCTGGAAACAGCCACATAGATCTTTAAATTAGAAAACCTTTTTTTATTGTCCTCTCCATAAAAATTTTTCCTGACTCCAAACACCTGTCTTTTATACTGAGGAGTTGTTCCACTGTCTTCAGCATCAGGTGAGGTCATTGTCAATATAGGTGTCACAGGACAAGTCTCCCTAATGGTAGACAGGTGTCTCTGTAGAATTAACTGGCAAGGTTGATCACTGTGATGGATAACTCTGGTCTTGAATTTGACTGCTCATGAATGAAATCTAATTTGCAGAAGGGAATTATATACTCTGTTTATGAGATCTCTTTTCTCTTTGCTTTAAAGCTGTATCTCTGCATGCATGTAATGGAATGACCTTTGGGATATATAATCATTAGAAGATCTGTGAATGTAAATGCAGGCACTTCATTTTAGTCTTGTGTTTTGCCTTATGAGTCTTAAAAAAAAATGAAACAATGATTTTTAGACATTGGACATAAGGCAGCATAGGACAGTGGCCTTAGAGATAGGAGTCAAAGAGGGTTCTTGCAGCTAACCAGCTTCCTACCTGGAGAGAGTTTCCAGGCCAAAGCTTAGACACAAGTAGCTTGAATATATATTACAAAAGCTTCCAGTGGAAGTCAAATTTAATTTAAAAGCATAAAGGACATTCAACTTTGTTGTTGAATGCATTGCCTCAGTTTCTATTTTTATTGATATTTTTCTAATTTTGTCTAGACCTGTGGTATGTGAACCAGGATTTGTGTGTTTTCTTGTGCATGTGTTTGTAATGATGAAAATGAAAACGTGGGTCAGATAACATGAATGGAAACACTGCAAATATGACAAACTCCTAACAGTTGTGGAAGAAAAGGACTTCTCACAAGCCACAAATCTGTACAAAGTGAGGCTGTGTGATGGTTTCTAAGAAGGTTACAAGAAAATAGGAGAAATGTTGCTACATTTTTCATGTAAAGGTACTTTCAGTGACCTTTGTTATTGGATGAAATATGAATGTACAAATGGTCAAGTTTAGTTTTTATTCCCCTTAACATGGGCTGCCATTTGGTAAACATAAAACAGAAATATGAAGAAACAATAGGTAAAAACGCTTCTGGGTGACATTAGGAGTCTGGGGACCAGATGCAATGACTCAGTGTCCTAAAAGTCATTTATCACGTGGTAATGCTGCTGTAATCTCCCTGGTAATTCAGCAAATTATGTCTTAGTGTTTTTAATTTAATAAGTCTCTGAAACACTAAGGATAATCAGATCATAGTTTGACAAACCTTGATGTTCACCATGATGAAGATATTTGGTACTTATTTTAGATCAGGTATTTAACCTGAAGTCTTTTCTGTTTTATAAAACCTATCCGGAATAATCCCACTAGTAATGATATATTCTTTTTCAAATTCTTACAGTGTTTATAATGTTAATCAGTTAATGTATTTGACTGGATACTGCCTTGCTAATTCTTATGTCTACCTTAAGTACTTATGTTTTATCATGTCATTTGCTTTAGGAATTTCTTGAAAGCAGGGGTCCTGTATTTTTCTTTTATATTTTTCCTCTTAGCCCACTGCTAAGTTGGGAGTAGATGCTTGATAGTCTTGTTGTCTTGGGATCAACTGGAAGTATTTAAAGCTGTGTGTCTATCTTCTCTCCTCCCCACAGCCATCATCATAGCTCCTTTAATTGTTCAGAAAAATAAGACAGGAAATAACTGCTTGTGAAGGCCCACACAAGGAGTTAGGTATGGAACTCCAATTGGACCTCAGAGTTTCAGACTCATAATCCTAAACTCAAAACAAAAGGCCACCCATCCTTCATCAATGTAATTAGATTAAGAAAGGCATTCAGAAGAGTAAAGCTGCACTTGTTCTGAAGGGGTTTACGATTGTGCATTCTCTGTATTCTCTCTAACATGTGGAGACTATGGATCTCATTAGAATGTGCCCATCCCCAGCAGGCTGGAGACCACAGCAGTAAAAACATCCTTGAAAAGGGGCATGTACTTCTGGTCTGGGAGAGAGAGCCTGCTCAGTCTACCTTGAGTGCAGTGCTGTGGTGGTCGGTTGTTTTGTTGTGTGTGGACAGCTGAGAGTCATTTCCTCGTCTTTATTCAAAATGAAGCAGGACACTCCCTTTTCATTTGTGAACCAGCTATCTGTGTGAGAAGGGAGTGAGCATGTTTACCCAGTGGGCTCGGAGCCAGGCCAGTGCCTCTCCTGGTCCTTCCCCGTTTCGTTTCCCATCCCCTGTGCTCTGAGATGGGCAGATAGGGAAAGTTGCCAGTCCGGATGCCAGAGCTTCAAAGGGCCCCATCGAGAGGGTGTACAAAGGCTCGTTTGTTCAGCACTTAGACGGCGGAGATGCCAGCAGCTTCCAGGTAGAGAACTGGGGGTTTGTCTTCACTTGACTTCTTGCCAACAGCGGGCTGATGCTAAAGTCTTTCCAGCCCGTGTCTTCACCGAAGTGAGGATGACTGCAGACAGAAGTGCCTTTTGCCCTTCACTGGCCTCCATTTTTAAAGGGACAAATAAGGTCATTTCTAGAGTTAATTAAATGACAGGGTTAATCAAAAAGATTCTTTTTGTGATTAAAAATCCTGATATGCTGGACTGTAGACTGGAGGGGGAAACATAGCAGGTAGGTGGCAATAAGGAGGGTCTGAGTTTTATGTCATAAAGGTTTTTTATCAGTGCTTGTAGGAATAGGAATCCTCCCTCCAATATTTCATATAAAGGGTAAAATTCTAGTTAGAACCCTGAAGACTCTACTGTCAGTCTTCAGTCCTGGAGAGTGTTAAGTGTTGAGTGTTAAGCTGGTACCAGTTACTTGATGCAGTTGTGAATTTATTTCAGATCTGGTTCAGAGTATAGGTTTTGTATGACAGTTTTGGTGTAATCAGAAAGAGTAAGGTCACGTCTTGATGAAAAGAAAATGAACCTGAACTCAGAGAAGAGAAGTGCTGGATTTGGAGACTTGTAAGCGAGACCAGCTTTCAGGTGAGGCAAGTGAGGTTCAAATTATGTTACATATTTTTCAAATAAAAGCGATCAATCTCAACACCAACTTTATGGGGTAATTCCAGGTACAGGTTCTAGGACTTTAGGATGTTAACTTTGGGGGAAAAAAATGGGTTTGGAATCATAAATTGGTATATGTAAACACAAATTTTCATTAAAACCACTTCAGATTTCTCTAAATGTGCATTTGGCAGAAAGATGAATTGTTGGCCAGTACATAATAAATAGATCAATTGTTTACATTCCTATATATTGAAAATACTGAGCAGAAAATTCAAAAAGAAAATCTGTTCTAAAAGGAGATGTAATTAAATGAGTTTTAGACTTTGGTTCCTGGAAATCAAGATCCTATTTCAGTTACTACTTGGCTTTGGAAGGGGAACGTCTGAACCATTCATTCCAAACAGAATAATTTTGTTTTCCTTTTTTGCATTTGTCCGTGCAAGTGATATTTTTTCTTGAGAGCTGAAAAATTATTAGTTATCATTTGTGATTCAAGTTCTAGTACTGGCCATCCCTTAAATAATATTTTTGTATATGAAACACTTAACATGATATCAATCCTCTTACATTTTTATACAGTGTGGTGTGGCTAACTGTGGGCTTAGTGTTATACCGCAGGTCTCTAGAACTTACCCACCTTGTATAACTGAACCGTTATACCCAGTTCAGTTATAGAAGAGCAATTCTGCATTTCCCCCTCTTCCTGGCCCCTGACAACCACTCTTCTCCTCTCTGCTTCTATGAATGTTTTAGATCTTTGGTTAACTGGAAGCCTGCGTATTTGTCCTGTGCCTGGCCTATTCCACCCAGCACCAGGACATGGTACTTAAGGAGGCACTGACTCTCAGGCTCATGCAGGGGCAGGCGTGGCCCCTCAGAGTGAGTGCCACCTTAAATTTTCCATCCCTTGCGGTCACACTTGCACTATCTTAATCCAGACCCTCCTTTGAAGGCAAACAGCCACTTTCCACCACTTTCTCCAACACCATTTCTGGTTCTCCAGGAGCAGCTGTAGGGGGAGCAGTGGGTGAGGAGTGACAAGAAGTGGAGTCTTCTCGTTGTGTGATTTGAGGTGACTGATTACCTTCTTGATTGTCATTTTCATCATGGAAACAGAACTAATATTTAATGTCTCTTTTCTCTGTCAGGAACTGTGCAAGGTCTGAGTTTGCCCTATTTGCAAGCTAACATGTTGGCCACAGTTCCATGGATACTGGTAGAAGACAGGTGACTCTTGCGTCAGAGAGAGGAAACTTTTTACAGGAACAGCAGTAGTCAAATCATGAACATGCATATTGGTTCCTTGAACTGCAGTGCCATAGGGCAAGATGAGGAGGGCCAGATGATACAGGCTCCAACAGTGGGTTGCATTCAGTTCAGTTCAGTCACTTAGTCGTGTCTGACTCTTTGCGACCCAATGAACTGCAGCACGCCAGGCCTCCCTGTCCATCACCAACTCCCAGAGTTCACTCAAACCCATGTCCATTGAGTTGGTGATGCCATCCAACCATCTCATCCTCTGTCACCCACTTCTCCTCCCGCCCTCAATCTTTGCCAGCATCAGGATCTTTTCAAATGAGTCAGCTCTTCGCATCAGGTGGCCAAAGTATTGGCATTTCAGCTTCAACATCAATCCTTCCAATGAACACCCAGGACCGATCTCCTTTAGGATGGACTGGTTGTATCTCCTTGCAGTCCAAGGGACTCTCACGGGTCTTCTCCAATACCACAGTTCAAAGCATCAATTCTTTGGTGCTCAGCTTTCTTTATAGTCCAACTCTCACATCCATACATAACTACTGGAAAAACCATAGCCTTGACTAGATGGACCTTTGTTGGTGAAGTAATATCTCTGCTTGTCTAGGTTGGTCATAACTTTCCTTCCAAGGAGCAAGTGTCTTTTAATTTCATGGCTGCAATCACCATCTGCAGTGATTTTGGAGCCCCCAAAAATAAAATCAGCCAGTTTCCACTGTTTCTCCATCTATTTCCCATGAAGTGATGGGACCAAATGCCATGATCTTAGATTTCTAAATGTTGAGCTTTAAGCCAACTTCTTCACTCTCCTCTTTTACTTTCGTCAAGAGGCTCTTTAGTTCTTTTTCACTTTCTGCCATAAGGGTGGTGTCATCTGCATATCTGAGGTTATTGATATTTCTCCCGGCAATCTTGATTCCAGCTTGTGCTTCTTCCAGCCCAGTGTTCCTCATGATGTACTCTGCATATAAGTTAAATAAGCAGGGTTGCATTACAGGGGATGAACCCTGGAGTTAAGGAACCAGGATATTTTATAATGGGCAGTAGAGTGCCTGAGCTTTGCTCTGGGCAGAGCTGTCATCTTTCAGCATACTGGACAGTAAGCGTGTGTGCCCTCTGTTCCAGCATAATCTGTTTCATATTTGCCTTCAGAATTTTTCTGAGAGAAGAAAACCAAAAAACACTGTGGTGCCACAGCTTTCTTATCCATTCGTCTGCAGATGGACATCTAGTTTGCTTCCCTGTCCTGGCTATTATAAATAGTGCTGTGACGGACATTGGAGTACATGTGTCTCTTTCAATTCTGGTTTGCTTGGTGTGTATGCCCAGCAGTGGGATTGCTGGGTTGTATGGCAGTTCTATTTCCAGTTTTTTGAGGAATCTCCACACTGTTCTCCATAGTGGCTGTACTAGTTTGCATTCCCACCAACATTGTAAGAGGGTTCCCTTTTCTCCACACCCTCTCCAGCATTTATTGCTTGTAGACTTTTGGATAGCAGCCATTCTGACTGGTGTGAAATGGTATCTCATTGTGGTTTTGATTTGCATTTCTCTGATTATGAGTGATGTTGAACATCTTTTCATGTGTTTGTTAGCCATCTGTATGTCTTCTTTGGAGAAATGTATGTTTATTTCTTTGGCCCATTTTTTGATTGGGTCGTTTATTTTTCTGGAATTTAGCTGCAGGAGTTGCTTGTATATTTTTGAGATTAATTCTTTGTCAGTTGCTTCATTTGCTATTATTTTTCTCCCATTCTGAAGGCTGTCTTTTCACCTTGCTTATAGTTTCCTTTGCTGTGCAGAAGCTTTTAATTTTAATTAGGTCCCATTTGTTTATTTTTGCTTTTATTTCCAATATTCTGGGAGGTGGGTCATGGATAAGAAAGCTGTGGTACATATACACAATGGAGTATTACTCAGCAATTAAAAATAATACATTTGAATCAGTTCGAATGAGGTGGATGAAATTGGAGCCTATTATACAGAGTGAAGTAAGCCAGAAAGAAAAACACCAATACAGTATACTAATGCATATATATGGAATTTAGAAAGATGGTAATGATAACCCTGTATACGAGACAGCTAATCTTTGAATATATAGGCATGAAGTTGTTTCTATTATTTATATTCTTAATGCTTCTATGAATAATTCCCATTTTGAGTATTGTTTATTTGCAAGATTTTTCTTGTTGATTATTGTTACCTGATGTTTCCCTTTTTAGAGAAGCTTTTTAAGGAAGCTTTGACTCTGTTGAGCCTCTCAATTTTATCTTTATTGCATTAATACCTGGTATGTATTAGTTGCTTTCTTTTCTTTATGATTATTCTGTTTATTTTGCTAACTTCTTAAATTGGCTGTATACTTGTATACTCATTGCTTTTCCTTTTTATGCAAAGTCTACTACATTTAAGGCCTCAGTGTTTTCCATCTCCTGTAGGTTTTAAGACTTTGTATTTTTGTTATCTTTCTGTAATGATGTTGTTTTTAAATGCCATGTACTCAGTGAGTGATATAAACACATTGTGAATTTCAGTTTTCTAATAAAATTTTTTATTAAAAAAGAAAAGAAAAGAAAAAAAACACTATGGTAAAGAACCCACTTGCCAATGCCAGAGACATAAGAGATGGGTTCAACCCCTGGGTCGGAAAGATCCCCCGGAGGAGGGCATGGTAACCCACTCCAGTATTCTTGCCTGGAGAATCCTACAGACAGAGGAGCCTTGTGGGCTAAGTGCACAGGGTTGCAAAGAGTCAGCCATGACTGAGTGCCTTAGCATGCATGCATGCTTATTGTTTTAATTTTTGTTGTATAGTTGATTTTTAATGTGTCATTTTCTGCTGTACAGCAAAGTGAACCAGTTATACATATACATATATCCGCTCTTTTTTAGATTCTTTTCCTATGTAGATCATTTGCTGTTCAGTTGCTAAGTTTTATCTGACTCTGTGACCCCATGGACTGCCGCACAATAGGCTGCCATGTCCTTCACTATCTCCTGGAGTTTTCTCAAACTCATGTCCTTTGAGTTGATGATGTTATCCAACCATCTCATTGTCTTTCGTCCCCTTCTCCTCCTGCCCTCAATCTTTCATATCACCAGGGCCTTTTCCAGTGAGTCAGCTCTTTGCATCAGGTGGCCAAACTATTGGAGTTTCAGCTTCAGCATTAGTCCTTCGAATGAATATTCAGGGTTGATTTCCTTTAGGACTGACTGGGTTTGATCTCCTTGCAGTCCAGTATAGTTCATTACAGAGTATTAAGTAGAGTTCCCTGTGCTATACAGTAGCTACTGATTTGTTATGTAATCTATATATAGTACTGTGTTTTAGATTGTTTTTTCATTCGTTCACAGCTAAACTAAATTCTGCCTAATACAAAATTTGGCATCTGGAGGTAGGGTGTGATAACAACTTGAAAATAAGATTTGGCTTGGGAATGAGGAAGTATTTACATAATGGGGACTATGATACTCCAGAGAGGACAACTAATGACTCTTATGGTGTGGGGAGCTGTTTGTCACATTGTTTTCTGTTGTCCTTTGGAAGAAAAACCACATATGAATGGGAGCTAAGCTAATGTTATAGTAGGAAGAATTCAGCATATTGGTGTGGGGAACTTTTTGCCATTTTAGTGGAGTCTTTTTTAAAATTTATTTCGTTTATTTATTTTGGCTGTGCTAGGTTTTGTTGCTGTGTGTGGGCTCTCTCTAGTTGCAGTGAGCAGGTGCTTTTCTTGTTGCAGAGCACGGGCTCTAGGGTTCATGGACTTTAGTAGTTGTGGTGCCTGGGTTTAGCTGCTTCATGACATGTGGATTCTTCCTGGACCAGGGATTGAGCTCATGTCTACTGCATTGACAGGTGGACTCTCAACCACTGGACCATGAGGGAAGTCCAACAAAGTCTTTTAAAGTGAGAGATGAGTTTAGAGTAGGCTAGACTTCATCCTGAGAAGGAAATACCCCTTCTCTTAGAGAGTTTCTGTGAGCAGCTTATAGCACAAATTGCCTATGAATCCTATCTAAGTCATGCCTGACTCTTGCAACCCCATGGACTGTAGTAGCCCACCAGGCTCCTCTGTCCTTGGGATTTCCCAGGCAAGAATATTGAAGTGGGTTGCCAGTTCCTTCTCCAGGGACTTCCCGACTCAGGGATCAAACCTGCATCCTTTGCATTGGCAGGTGGATTCTTTACCACTCAGACACCATGGTAGACCCTATAATTCAATGTATTGAAGTTCTGAGAAAGCCCCTTCTTCTGTAGCTCAAATTAAAGCTGTTGTAAATGGTGGTTGCAAAGGGCGACTATTAATAAGAGACAGTTGTGCTGGCAAACTTTATAGCAAGAGCTCTCTACAGACAATGGGAACTAAATTAAAGTTTTCATTTTCTCATCCAAGCTTTTATTTTCCAAATGGTATTTAAGTGGCCACCACTCATTTGAGAGAGAGGGTGAGAGAAGACAATAAATAAAAGAGTTGCCAGGTTGAGAAACAAGTATAATGATAATAAGTATGGTTATTTTCATGACATGTACTAAGTTGCTTCAGTTGTGTCTGACTGTCTGTGACCCTGTGGACTGTAGCCCACCAAGCTTCTCTGTCCATGGGATTCTCCAGGCAAGAATACTGGAGTGGGTTGTCATTTCCTCCTCCAGGGGATCTTCCTGACCCAGGGATCAAACCCACGTCTCTTATGTCTCCTGCATTGGCAATCAGGTTCTTTACCACTGGTGCCACCTGGGAAGCCCAATGTGGAAACTAACCAGAAACAAACCCATAAGAGGCCTACTAACATTTAAGGGAATATTATTGCCAAACAGACCCCAAGCTTGGTCTACAGCACCTGTGACAATTAAACCCTCAAGTGAACCTTGGATCCCAGTTGGAAGAGGGCTGGGAAGGCTGGCCAGTCTGTAGGAAAGTTATATTCCCTAAGACCTACTTCAGTATGTCCAGACGTGTTAGTGGACATGGGTGACTCTCAGAAGATGGATTGGAGTGTTTGCCTGGAAAGAAGAACCAGAGCCTTCCGGAGGGGCCAAATAAGCAACTTACTTTACTTCTGGACAGGGTAACTTTTCAGTTCTGCCCAACTGGATCTTATAATTGTTTAGACCCGCGAGTGTGGGAATTTTTGTGTTTATTGTTCCATGTCTTCCAGAGTGTTTAGATTCTGCACAGCACAGTAACTGGGGAACACTTGGGGCTGTTTTCACTGGAAAGAGAGTGTATTCTTTTTGTTGGGAAGGAGTTCACATGGATGTCCTTGAATATCCAAAAATGTAAGCTGTAACAAAGACCACTGGTTCTCCCCCAAACTTCCATTTTTTTCTTTCTTAGTTATCTAACTTCAAATTCATTGTGAGGATATATTCACTCAGCTGAAGGGTTATATTTCTCAGCCTCCCCTGCAGCCTTGTGCAGTAATGTGACATGGTTCTGGCAAATGAGATATAAGAGCTAGTACTGTATTATGCTTCTTTGAAAGGGTCTTCCCTTTTTCTTCCATTCTAATTCCTGGAACACGGACATAATGGCTAGCACTCTAGTTGCCATTTTGTTTGATGAGGATGAAGCTCCTCACTCTACAGATACTAGAATAAAAAATCACAGAAGGTAAGGCACTGATGAATTCATGGAACTAGCAATCATCCTTGGATTGCTAGCCTCCATACTTGTTTCCTGGTGGCTTAGATGGTAAAGAATGAGACTTGGGTTTGATCCCTGGGTTTGGAAGATCCCCTGGACGAGGGAATGGCACCTGGAGAATTACACTGATAGAGTAGCCTGGTGGCTACAGTCCATGGGGTCTCAAAGAATCGGACATACCTGAGCAACTAACAAGAGATACTTCTTTCATGTGACGGAATAACACCTTTTGTGCTTAAACCACTGCCAATTTGGGTTGTTTTTCATAGGTAGGTAAATCTAATTTTGATAATTATAGTAACTGTATATAAATATGAGGATATTGTGACCATTATGAGTAAGGAAATCTGTAAGAAAGAGTGGGTACATAAGTTTTTTTCTAACTGAAACAAAATAAAATTATTAATTTTTAAAAATTAATCTTGACAGTGGGATTAGATGGTATTTTTATTCTGTTGTAAACTGTACCATCATAGCCTTGGCCATCTGTACAATTCTAAAATCTTAAGTCCTTGGGGCACGCACAGTAGCTTGCCATATTCACAGGAACCTATAATGGAATTCCTACATTAAGGACCATGCTGAAGGGGCAGTAGGCTGAATTATTTGTACTATATGGTTTCACCTATTACAATACAACTGATTAGACCAAAAGTGGGAAACTAATCAAATAGCATATTAAAAAGCAGAGACATTTCTTTGCCACCCAAGGTCCATCTAGTCAAAGCTATGGTTTTTCCCGTGGTCATGTATGGATGTGAGAGTTGGACTGTGAAGAAAGCTGATCGCCGAAGATTGATGCTTTTGAACTGTGGTGCTGGAGAAGACTCTTGAGAGTCCCTTGGACTGCAAGGAGATCCAACCAGTCCATTCTAGAGGAGATCAATCCTGGGTGTTCATTGGAAGGACTGATGCTAAAGCTGAAGCTCCAATACTTTGGCCACCTCGTGCGATGAGGAAAAGACTCTGATGCTGGGAGGGATTGGGGGCAGGAGGAGACGGGGACGACAGAGAATGAGATGGCTGGATGGCATCACCAGCTCGATGGACATGAGTTTGAGTGAACTCCGGGAGTTGGTGATGGACAGGGAGGCCTGGCGTGCTGTGATTCATGGGGTCGCAAAGAGTCGGACACGACTGAGCGACTGAACTGAACTGAACTGAATCAATGCAGCCAATACATAGACTAAGGTTAGTGACCTATGATTGACATGTTCTTGTATGAAAAGAAGATCTGGGTCAATCAACATTTCTTTGTCAGGAATTTGAATTAGGGACACAAACTAGGTATTGGTTAGCAGTGGAATCTAAAGCTAAAGTCAGCAGAAATGGTCAGAGTCAGTCTATGACGGTCATGTGTAAGCTAAGATATGGGCTGCCAGAAACCATAAGCAGCTGAAGTTTAGGTAGATGAAGGACAGGGTAGAAGATGAGGATTACTCATCTGAATATAATATAAGAAAATACTGAAAATAATATAAGAAAATACTGAAAATAATATAAGAAAAGGAGACATACAGAAAGAAGAGATGGAGACAGTAATTGAGAGTCTTGCCATTGGCGATGATATTTGACCTTCTGTTGCTGGGGTTTCTGTGGCTGTTGAACATCTGGTTCATGTTTCTAAATGGCAAGATAGGACTGTGTTCTTGCATTTCCCACCTTCTGTATCTCTCACCCCTCCAACATAAATGTCTTTCCCCTATCTGAAAGAGCCTAATTAGAAAAACTCAGATATAGAGAAATATGTACGTGTTTAATTGCCCAAACCATCATGTTTTTCTACTACTTGGAACTAGTGTATCAAATTTAAAATTATTTCAATCCTATTTAATTTTATTTATTTTTTCTTTTTCTTTTATTTTTTTATTGGAGGCTAATTATTTTACAATATTATATTTTGGTTGTTTTTGCCATACATTGACATGAATCCGTAGAAGGGTTATTTTGAGGCAATTTATCATATTAAAAGCAACATAACCCAAAACAGTTAAAATAAAGTTAGTGGAAGAGAAAGATAACTATATCAAGAAACTGAAAGAAACCCAATGCCATACCTAAGTTATCCCTCTCTCAAAATAATGCCATTTATGTTATAAACCATGAGCACCTCATCAAAAGATGGGAACTGCTTTTGCAGCTTGAGGCAGTTGTAAAATAACTTAATGTAGCTTTTTACAACTATTTATTCTATGGTATTTTTTCATTTGGTGAAATTTTAACTGTTAATGTTTTTGTCATTGTGCTTTGTACCATTTATTAAATAAATTAAAAAAAAGAAACTGAAAGGAAATAAGAATTTTAACGATGAACATAATAGTCTTTGGTGATCACTTTCACGCTGATGGTAAGCACTTTATGTGTATCATCATCACCATCATCATTATTATCATTTACGTACTTCAGTTCAGTTCAGTCGCTCAGTCGTGTCCAACTCTCCGCGACCCCATGAATCACAGCACGCCAGGCCTCCCTGTCCATCACCAACTCCCGGAGTTCACTCAAACTCATGTCCACAGAGTCGGTGATGCCATCCAGCCATCTCATTCTCTGTTGTCCCCTTCTCCTCCTGCCCCCAACACTTCCCAGCATCAGAGTGTTTTCCAGTGAGTCAACTCTTCACATGAGGTGGCCAAAGTATTGGAGTTTCAGCTTCAGCATCAGTCCTTCCAATGAACACCCAGGATTGATCTCCTTTAGAATGGACTGGTTGGATCTCCTTGCAGTCCAAGGGACTCTCAAGAGTCCTCTCCAGCACCACAGTTCAAAAGCATCAATTCTTCCGCGATCAGCTTTCTTCACAGTCCAACTCTCACATCCATACATGACCATGGGAAAAACCATAGCCTTGACTAGACGGACCTTTGTTGGCAAAGTAATGTCTCTGCTTTTCAATATACTATCTAGGTTGGTCATAACTTTCCTTCCAAGGAGCAAGTGTCTTCCAATTTCATGGCTGCAATCAGCATCTGCAGTGATTTTAGAGCCCCAAAAATAAAGTCTGACACTGTTTCCACTGTTTTTCCATACTTGCAACTGCCTTATTAGGTAGATGTTCTTATTATCCCTACTTTACAGATAAGAATGGTGAGGAAAAGAGGGTTAAGTATTTGCCACAGGTATTGAATGGCAGAGCCTGGCTCAACTGCCCAACTCTAAGTCTGTATTCTTAATTGCTATGCTATAGTGAGTCTCTATTTAGCATGGGGTTTTCTAGTTATTATCCCCAACTGATAAGTTGTTCCAGGCTGTTGGCAAAGTGGAAATGGACAGCATGTACATGGCTGCTGTTTCGAAGCCAGAAGCCCAAGACCCATATCACAGGGGACCCTGGAAAATGCATTGACCTAGGAGGTCAGTTGAGGGGGTTCTTAGGATATTTGGCAGAGAAGAGGCAGTGGGCTTCTTCAGGGAAATTATGAGAAAATTCTCATTGAACATTTTCTTGGCACCTAGGAATTTAAGATAGGATTGAAACCATTGTTAACACAACAGGTGATAGTGTCGTGCTTTTGGTTAGGGAGGTGAACTCTCAACCTGGGCTTTGCCACTTAAGATGGCACTGAGTGGGTGCCATGGATATTATTCCTTCAAAAGTCAGGAAAAACTAGAGATGTTTTTTAAAGTGAGCGAATTGAAAAGGACAGGCATTTAGTCAATTAGTGTGGACCAGACACTACACTATTTGGACAAATGCAGTGTGCCCAAATTTCTATGAAACCTTCCAAGGTGCTTCATCTTTTTAGTTTTTGAGCTGGCAGTACAGATTGGTGCCACACCACCAGCGTATCACAAAATGAAATGTTGAATGAAAGTTCACACGTTGAAACACATCACCAAATTCGCATGATAACACTGGTATTTACTGGAAGTATAATGACTGGATTAACATACACCATCATTTCCTTCCTCCCTGTTGACTGCTTCATTTGGGTCTTCATTTAACCACAAAAGTGAACTCAGCTTGGGAGAGAGATTCTTAGAATTGAATGTGACTGAAATTGGCAATGCAAATGCAGCAGGTATTTCCACTATTCACAACTTACTCCAGATGGAGTAGACCAGTCATCATTCTTACGTTACACATCTTTCTGAGTTGAAGATTGTGACTCCAGTATTCTTTAGAGGCTGAACAAGTCATCTCTTACTACAATTATCCTGCCTGACTGATGATCCACAAATTCAGCCGCTTACAATAATAAGCATTGATGTCGTTCTAGTCTGTGGGGAATCAATTTGAGTCTAGTTTTTACTGTGCTCACATATATTGCTGAAGATTGACTGTCAGCTGATCTGGGCTGACTTTTGCTGGGACAACTGGGAAGACTGAGTGCTGCTATTTGCTTCTCTGACACTCTAGCACACCAGTCTGAGCTTGTTCTTCAGCTGTGGCAGAGGTGCAAGAGAGAGGGCAAGCCCAGACATGCCAGTACGTTTCAAGACACTGCTTTTGTAACATTGCATTGACCAAAGTAAGTCACATGGCCAACCTATATTCAAAGGGCTGGGAAATAGATTAGATTCTAATTCTTGAGAGAGATGCCCTGGATACAGAAAAGGGTGATGAATTAAAATCATCATTGTAATCTGGACAAGTGTCTTTTTCTTAAGAGAAACTAAACTCTCAAAAACATTTTAAAATTTAGCTTTGATATTAACTACAAATATATATATATACATGAAAGGGTCAAATGGTTCTATTTGACTTACAGGGCTGCTAATGATACCAGATCTTTTAGCTGGTTCTTTGATTATTGGCCCCCATAGGTTTTCAAAATGCATTGCTCCTTCTTGTCTTCAACTTTAGGCATGGCCTATCGACTTCTTCCTCAGGAAGATAAAAACTTAACCTCCTGTTCACCGACCTCCCTTACCATTCACCAGACACATGCACATTTCCTGTGCTCCTAACTTTTCACTGTTGTTTTACAACTTGGTTTATATTATTTCTCAGTATTTAGATGTCTCAATATTAGATTATTAGCACTTCCCAGATGGCACTAGTGGTAAAGAATCTGCCTGCCAATGCAAGAGACGCAGGTTCAACTCCTAGGTTGGGAAGATCCTCTAAGAAAGAAATGGCAACCCACTCCAGTATTCTTGCCTGGAAAATTCCATGGACAGAGGAGCCTAGTGGCAGTACAGTCCATGCAGTTGCAAAGAGCTGGATATGACCGGGTGACTTAACACACATTTAGATTATTAAGACTGTAAACACTCTTCACAGGTGATTCGTAAACTACAGTTGTTTTTCCATTGCTGCATACTTTATAGTGTCTCTGAATTATTGTCTTTTCTTTGCTTCTCTATTATCATTAATGCAGCTGCAGTTTCATTTTTTCTTTTCCAGTTGTTTAAATTGTCTCTTTAAGTTCAAAAGCCCTGGACAGTCTCTCTAGGTTTCATGTAGGTACAGGTCTCTCTCTGGAGCTATTGACTTACTCTAAGCTGTAGGATTCTATGGCCTGTAAAATTCTAATAGCTTCTTTCACCACCATTCTGGAGATCAGTACTTCCTGGACTTATATCTTCCTCTTGTCTGGATTATTTCCTCAGTTGATGGAATGCATCTTCCTATAGATTTCTAGAAAACAGTAGTTAGGAAGTACATTTTACCCTGAATATGTTATTTCATACTACTCTCAGTGTATAAAACAAATTAATCTTGTCATATAAGCACAAATACAGAGAGCTTGGTGTTGAAGAAATTTACAAAATGATTTTTTGTTTTATAGTTAAGCTTTTCTACATATTCAGAATGAGCACTCCTTTGACTCTTTAGTGATACATTTTTTCTCAGCATTTTATTATAAAATTGTTCGAATACAAAAAAAAATTGGGAAAGAAAGCAAAATGAATAGCTGTGTGCATTGATCAAGGTTTTATATATATATATGAAAATGAATATATATAATACTGCTATTCATTTTTTTCTCTTATCATTTGAATGTAAGTGGTTGACACTGTCAAATTTACATGTAAATATATCAGCACATATATTTGGGTTTCTCTGGTGACTCAGATGGTAAAGAATCTGCCTGCAATGTGGGAGACCTGGGTTTAATCCCTGAGTTGAGAAGATGCCCTGGAGAAGGACATGGCTACTCACTCCAGTATTCTGCCCTAGAGAATTCCATGGACTATATAGTCCACGGGGTCACAAAGAGACAGACACGACTGAGCGACTTTCATTCACTCACATATCAGCACATGTCTTAAGAAAGAGAACACTTACAACTAAGCCACAATACCTTTCAGATACCCAGGAAAACCAGTGTCAGTTTCAAATTCAAATTTTCCCAATTATTGTAAGAATGCCTCTTATACTGACTTCGTTTAAAAAAAAAAGATAGCAACCTGTCAAATCTAGGTTCACGCACTGCTTCTGTTATGTATTTCTAGGTACTTTCAGTCTAGGACAATTTCCCTGTTAAAAATTATTTTTCATTTACTGTGACCAAGTTAACTTTTTTGGCATACAGTTCTGTGAGTTTTAACATGTTGATTCGTGTAATCAACATGTTAAATGCCACATACGGATTGCCACATACGGATTTTTGTGTCTATGTGTGAAAATAAGTTTTCATTTTTCTTTGTTAGATACCTAGATGTAGTGTGTTGGGTCATATGGTAAGGGTATGTTGAATTTCTTTTTTTTAAGTCCTTGAATATTGTTTCCATTTGATCCAGGGCTTGGGAGAGGACTCCAGGGTTGTTAAAATGCTGCCTACTAGCTCATGGAAAGGCTGAGACAGAAGCCCTGACCCACTGTGGGGTGAGAATGGGGGGTGGGAAACAGAGAGGCCCCTCAAAGGCTGGTGGGCTCTAGAGGTCCCTAGTCATGCTTGAGGATAACCCTTTGGAACAGTTACTCACCCAGTCCCAACCAGCCTGGGGCCGGCCAGCCTATGGAGTTAGTCAGGTGGTCGTCCATCTTTTGATGAATATTACTTGCTCAACTAGGACGAGGCTCTGCAGGAAGTCGCAGAGATGGAAGTCTGTGTGGGCAGGCTTGGTGCCCTCACAATCAAGGTGGTCATGCCTTCTAGAGCCCCATGGTTGTGGCTAAACTAGACGCCCAGAGAGAGGTAGGTGCAGGAATGCTGCAGACACAGGTGGAAGGCAGCCTCCACTTCAGTGGAGTGATGCTTACGAGTCTGGGAGCTCATGGTTGGTTTGCAATAGAGAGCTGTCTGCATAAAATAGTGTTAGCTCATCCTGGAGGCACTGGACGGCTAAGAACATGGTCCTGGAGGTTGTGACTGGAAAGGAGGTTGGAAGGTGGCCTGAGGCTGGAAGAAGCGGGTCCCCAGGACTGTTCCATCTTAACATTGTTGAAGTAAGAGACAGATCTTCAAGACTGTGGGCCCACTGCCTGTGTATGTTTAATACAGAAACTTCCAAACAATTTCCCAACATGGATGTACAAGTCTGGATTCTCCACTAGAAATATTTGAAAGTTTCAGTTGCTCGGTACTTGACTTTAATTTTAATTTCCCTAATAACTAATGTCATTGGACTTCTTTTCATATGCTTATTTGCCATCTGTATTGTCTCTTTGGTGAAGTATCTATTCTGGTCTTTTACCATATATTTTAACAGGGCTATTTCTTTTCCTATTGTTGAGTTTTGAGAGTTCTCTCTATACTCCAGTTAAGTCATTTTTGATATATATGATTTATAAATAAGTTCTCTCTATTGCTTATCTTTTCAGTATGTTACTAGGGTCTTCCAGAGGGCTAACGTTTAAATTTTGATGAAATACAATTTATCAATTATTTATTTTTGAATTATGATTTGGTGTCTAAAACCACTTGGTCTAACCCAAGTTCATGAGTATTTTTCTTTTGTACTTCTTTATATTTAATATCTTACTGCCTGGTTTATTAGTTTTAAGTGGCATTCTTGGGCTTCCTCTTTTCTCTATATTTGTATAATAACCCATAATTATATTCTGCTTTCCTCTTTCTACTTTTCTTGAATGCTTTTTAGATGCACTCTTTCTACTTTGCCATGGCATATACTGTTTATGTACAATTCTTCTTCCTATATCCCCTCGACACTGATCTAGTCATAGATTTCCAACTCAGTATATTAAATGTTCATTTTCAGTACTTTTTCCTTGATGTTTCTTCTGTTATTTGGTTGCATTTAGTTCATTCTCTAGATTCCTTGATTCCTTCTAAAAGGCTTTTAGGTGCACTGTTTTCTGAGGTCTTATACGTGTGAAACTATTTTACTGTAGTTCTGATACTTGAAATGTAGCTAGACTGAATATAAAATCCTTGATTTTCACTTTCTTAAAAATGCTGTTCCACTATTATCTTTCTTTGTATATTTTTCTTGAAATTCTTGGAAGCCTGTTTCACTCTTGTAACTAATTTGGTTTTTTGCCTTGAGGTGCTGTAGATTTTCTTTTAAAAAATCTGACATCTTGCAAGACTGTGTTTCAAATTTGACCATTCTGAATAAATTTTTCTAGTGCACAGTAGGCCTTGTAAACATATAGATTTAGGTTTTCTTGAATTACAGGCTTAAATATTAGCTCTGTTGTTTTATTTTTCTTCTCAGGGACTCCAGTTGTACATATTTGTTGGCTGTTTGTCTGTCATGAGTTTCAGTCACTTTCTCTCTGACTCTTTGGTTCTTTCTGTATCTCACTTTCATTTCCTTGACTTCTTTCCTGCACTTATTTAATGTTCTTTAATAGCACTTCATTTGAATCTACTTTCCTTTGGATACCTTATATCTTATTCTTCATTTTGGAGATGTTTTGTCTGGGTACTTTCTTTCCTGAGTTGTATAACTAATGAGTTGCTTCCTCATTTGTGTGTATTTATGTATGTAGTTTTTGCATTTTTCCTTATAAATTGTATATGTTCGTCTTAATGTTTGTTTGAAGATCTATAGTTTAGCTTTGAGAGTTATGTGACAGTTTCTTCTGCCTTGTTGTTGTTTGTGTATAAGAATTTTCATCATGTGTAGTATTTTGATTTCCTTTTTTTTTGTTTACAGTAACTTTGAACTGAGTTGGTCCTGTTTTGTCTCTTTTTTTAAATCCATTTTTGGATGAATTTTTTGGTTCTCTTCAATGACCAAGGTTGCTGCTGCTGCTGCTGCTAAGTCACTTCAGTCATTTCTGACTCTCTGCAACCCCATAGTTGGCAGCCCACCAGGCTTCTCCATCCCTGGGATTCTCCAGGCAAGGATACTGAAGTGGGCTGCCATTTCCTTCTCCAATGCATGCATGCATGCTAAGTCGCTTCAGTCATGTCCGACTCTGTGCGACCCTATGGACAGCAGCCCACCAGGCTCCTCTGTCCATGGGATTCTCTAGGAAAGAATACTGGAGTGGGTTGCCATTTCCTTATCCAATGACCAAGGTTACATATCTTTAATAGATGATTTTATTGGTGGGGATTTGTGGTGGTGAATGAAGGAGGGGAGGAGTTGGCTTGTTCTGTAGTGGTTTTTATTTCTGCACGCTCCTTAATTTGTCCCTCTTGCTTCCTGCTTTCCCTTCACTGTGACTTCTCCAAGGGGTTATCTTGTCTTCTCTATTTACCTACTTTTCCCCTAGAAGCAATGTGTCTTCAAAGTTACCAGTTTCCAACTCACTCAATTTTATCACCCCTTCCCTGTAGCTTTTACTGCAGATTATCTAATCCCAGGCCTGTGTTTTGGGCTTCTGTGGTGGCACAGTGGTAAATAATTTGCCTGCAATGCAGGAGGCCTGGGTTCGATCCCTGTGGGAAGATCTCTTGGAGAAGGGCATGGCAACCCACTCCAGTACTCTTGTGAAGAGAATCCCATGGACAGAAGAGCTTGGTGGGCTGCAGTCTGTAGGGTCATACAAGTTGGATACGACTGAAGTGACTAAGCAGCAGCAGACCTATGTGTAATATTTTAGCTCTTAGCATTGGACTTTTTCCTTTCTCGGGATGATCATTCCTGTGCTTCATTTCAGTTCAGTTCAGTCACTCAGTCGTGTCTGACTCTTCGTGACCCCATGAATAACAGCAAGCCAGGCCTCCCTGTCCATCACCAACTCCCGGAGTTCACTCAAACTCACCTCTATCGAGTCGGTGATGCCATCTAGCCATCTCATTCTCTGTTGTCCCCTTCTCCTCCCGCCCCCAATCCTTCCCAGCATCAGAGTCTTTTCCAGTGAGTCAGCTCTTCGCATGAGCTGGCCAAAGTATTGGAGTTTCAGCTTTAGCATCAGTCCTTCCAATGAACACCCAGGACTGATCTCCTTTAGGATGGACTGGTTGGATCTCCTTGCAGTCCAAGGGACTCTCAAGATTCTTCTCCAACACCACAGTTCAAAAGCATCAATTCTTCGGTGATCAGCTTTCTTCACAGTCCAACTCTCACATCCATACATGACCACAGGAAAAACCATAGCCTTGACTAGATGGACCTTGGTTGGCAAAGTAATGTCTCTACTTTTTAATATACTATCTAGGTTGGTCATATCTTTCCTTCCAAGGAGTAAGCGTCTTTTAATTTCATGGCTGTAATCAGCATCCGCAGTGATTTTGGAGCCCAAAAAAATAAAGTCTAACACTGTTTCCACTGTTTCCCCATCTATTTCCCATGAAGTGATGGGACCAGATGCCATGATCTTAGTTTTCTGAATGTTGAGCTTCAAGCCAACTTTTTCACTCTCCTCTTTCATCAAGAGGCTTTTTAGTTCCTCTTCACTTTCTGCCATAATGGTGGTGTCATCTGCGTATATGAGGTTATTGATATTTCTCCCAGCAATCTTGATTCCAGCTTGTGCTTCTTTCAGCCCAGCGTTCCTCATGATGTACTCTGCATATAAGTTAAATAACTTATATTTAAGTTCTCTTATTTCTTTTTTCTTTTCCATGGAGAGTTTAAAGGTTATTTTTCTCCACTTTCTCCTCTAGCAGTGTTGAAACTGAGGTGTGCAATCTGCTGTAATGTTGCATCTTTAAATGAAAGGAACTAAGTTCACAGTATTCTCTGTGTCCTCTTAATGTTGAGTGTGTGGATCAAGTGGGAGTTGATTTGTGCTCCTTCTCCCCTTCCCTCTCCTCACCCTACCACTCCTCCTCATCCTCATACTTCTTTTTGGAAGTCGTTTGGTGATTCAGATTTAGATAGCCACCCTTGTGGCCAGCTGGAACTTCTGCTTTCAATTGTAAGCTGTAGGTCTTTCCATGAGTCATTTTGAATATGGACTTCTCAGTATGAGGGTACCCGTTGGTTACTTTTATTAGGGAAACATGTCTTATCATAATCATTAAGGCTTTTTTCCCTCAGGATGGTCAGATTCCTCAGAGAAAAAATCTGCAGTTCCATGGTGTGCAGCCATAGTAAACTAGACAACGACACTCGACAATATGGAAGAATTTCACAAACAATACTGACTAAGGACACCAGACACAATGGGACTCTTACTATGCAGTTCTTTTTATTTTTTTAAGTTCAGAATTATACAAAGTTAGATGTGCTGGTTAAGACTGTGTATTAAGTGGAAAAGGTCTTGGGGCAGAAAAGCTGAAAGACACAAGCAAGCACTTTGGGTGCAGCCATGTCAACATAAATCTGAGGTTACCTAACTGTCCAGCAGAACTGAGGTTGCAGTCAAACTCAGCTGAGGAATTGTGACATAAGGCATCAAAAGTGTCTTCCACAAAAGGCAAGATCACGGTCAGTAGAAGATAGTATAGCAGCTGCGTCTAGAAAGGAGGAAAGGACTGTAAGGGAGATGTCAACTGAGGGTGTGGGGAGACTTGGGCGCTTTAACAGCTTATTGTTTTATCTTGTGGTTACACTGCTGTTGCTTTGTAACATTCTGGGTGGATATATACTTATGACACAGTCTTCTATATTATGATATAGACGATAACAGAAAGAGAGAGCTAGATTGATAGTGGTAGCCTTGACTGTCAGGTGTTTAGTCTTATTTCTATAGTCAAATTATGTTTGAGGGGGGTGGGGACCTTGAACAAAAAGTATTAATAATGCACGAGTACAAACTTGTAGTTATATTCAGGATGGATTGAAAGAAAGATGGATAGTGTGCCAACCACTTGGATGACATCACTAAGTATAATATCAGGGTGAGCGTGGAGAAAGGAATAATGTAAAACCTATTCAAAGCAGATCAGTCTGACTTGATGGAGAAATCAGCAGGTATCTATCTCAGATTTTCAATCTCATCCCTTTTGTCAACCACGGAGCACTGAATGCATCATTTTTGATGTGCCACTACTGTGCTTCATGCCTTATATACTCTCTAACTCGAGCTCTTAACCTCACTGAATTTTAAGCACTAGTGTACAGGTTTGCTTCTCTAGTTCAGGATGAACACAGAGGAGAGAAATTGTGAGTTCATATATGTTAGTTGTTTGATGTTTAGTGAGTTAATGAATGAATAAGTGAATTGATGCATTAGAAATACCTGGCCTCATAGAAAATAAACCCATTCTGGGTATTTGCTTCATCATTGAGAGGTTTTGCTAATGCTAATACTTAGCTGTTTAGGGAACAGGAGAACAGAAAGACTGATTAGTAGCAGAGATGAGATGAATGTATACAGAAATATACATTATACAGATAAAGACTGATTAGTAGCAGAGATAAGATTAATGTATGTCTGTTACATATGGTATCAGTTCCGTTCCGTTCAGTCGCTCAGTCGTGTCTGACTCTTTGTGACCCCGTGGACTGTAGCCTACCAGGCTTCTCCATCCATGGGATTCTCCAGGCAAGAATACTGGAGTGGGTTACCATTTCCTTCTCCAGGGGATCTTCCCGACCCAGGGATCGAACCTGGGTCTCCCGCATTGGAGGCAGACGCTTTAACCTCTGAGCCACCAGGGAAGCCCTACATATGGTATATGTATTATATAAATAGTATATATGTAAATGATATATATTACAGTTTTGTATATATATATATGTAAATTGTTTCTCCTCCATAATAGCAAAAGTGTGCTCTTCCTTGACTCATTTCTGTGAAGTAGTTGTTATAAGTGAGATAATTATTCTTGGTTGCTCTTGTGACTTTGGCACAGTGGGACAACAGGAATGGACTCTGCCAGACTTTAACTCTCCATTGTGAAACTGAGCCAGTCTGTGAATTTGTCTCCCCTCACTCCCTACTTGTACCAACCCTCCCTACTGGGGGAGCTAAGGGATTTGAGTACAGTAGATGTAATAAGTTCACTCTTATTTGACCATAGAATCATCACTTTCATGTTGCTAACATCACACACCATCAATAAATGTTTGTTGAACAGATTTATGAACGACTTGGGCATTTTGTGGTCACCTCCTTTAAATGACTGAGTGTATTAAGAAGTAGAATAGAATCTGCTTCTAGAATAGATTCTTCCAGGTAGAATCAGTGAGAATGGGCATTGGGACCACTTCAGAGACAACCAAAATAAATCAGATCAACTGCTACATCTGGGAGCCTGGTCTCAGAGAAGTTACCCAAGACTGAGGTCCTGAAACTAAAAAAAGGGAAAAAATACTTCTCAGAAACTATGCCCAAGAAACTTATTTCATAATCCATTCTTTTTGCAGATGTCAGAGTGAATGGGGTAAGCAAACAAGGATAGAAGCAGCGTGTGCTTTGTTCTTGCATTTTCAAAATTAGATCAGAGTCTGGGATAAGATCATTCACAACAGACATCAGTTTTTCACGTGATAATGATTTTGTGAGCTTAAAAAGGGGGCATAAAACTTGTTTTTGTTGTTCATCAACATTGTCTAGACCCTCTTTCTCTTCTCTCCTTAGTGACCCACTTCTTTTAATGACCCCTTGACCATTTGAAAAGAGCAGGATAGTTAGAAAAACAAAATGGAATAGAAAGTGGGGGGAAGTAGCTTGGAAAATTATACTTGTAACAGCAGTCTTATTTATACTAAACTCATGACAGTATTTTAGTCAATGCAACAGAAGGGAATTTGAGTCAAATCTATTAAAACCACCTTCACTTTACTAACGTGAATATTCTACCAAGAGCAAGTTACTAAATATTTTTTCCTTTTTTTACTTTATTTATTTATTTTAATTGGAGGCAAATTACTTTACATTATTGTATTGGTTTTGCCATACATTGACATGAATCCACCCCTGGTGTACATGTGTTCCCCATCTTGAACCCCCCTCCCACGTTCCTCCCCATCCCATCCCTTTGGTTCACCCCAGTACACCAGCCCCGAGCATCCTGTATCATGCATCAAACTTGGACTGGCGATTCGTTTCACATATGTTAATATACATGTTTCAATGCCATTCTCCCAAATCATCCCACCCTGCCCTCTCCCACAGAGTCCAAAAGACTGTTCTATACATCTGTGTCTCTTTTGCTGTCTCACATACAGGGTTATTGTTATCATCTTTCTAAATTCCATATATATGCGTTAGTATACTGTATTGGTGTTTTTCTTTCTGGCTACTTCACTCTGTATAATAGGCTCCAGTTTCATCCACCTCATTAGAACTGATTCAAATGTATTCTTTTTAATGGCTGAGTAATACTCCATTGTGTATATGTACCACAGCTTCCTTATCCATTCGTCTGCAGATGGACATCTAGGTTGCTTCCATGTCCTGGCTATTATAAACAGTGCTGCGATGAACATTGGAGTACATGTGTCTCTTTCAATTCTGGTTTCCTCGGTGTATATGCCCAGGAGTGCGATTGCTGGGTCGTATGGCAGTTCTATTTCCAGTTTTTTGAGGAATCTCCACACTGTTCTCCATAGTGGCTGTACTAGTTTGCATTCCCACCAACAGTGTAAGAGGGTTCCCTTTTCTCCACACCCTCTCCAGCATTTATTGCTTGTAGACTTTCGGATAGCAGCCATTTTCAATAGCTTCATTTTTTCACAACAGAGATAATGCTGAAAAACCTTAGTGGCATCATGTCATAAAACTACTTGTGATTTATTTCATTTTATTTTAAACTTTTCTCATAAAATTTTCATTTACTTTCCTTAAAGTTTTTACTTGGCCAGGAGAATAATCAGTAACGTTGAGACCAGAGGCAAAAAAATGGATTGCAACTTGCATTGTCTTTGCCTTTGCAAGCAACAAAAAGCCAGTTTTTCCTCCTTTGAACAAGGGAAGTGAGCTAGGCTAAGGATGGGAAAGATTTGTAGGTGGGCGGAAGCAACGGGAAGGGCACGAGGAACAATTTTTATTTTGGTTTTGGCAATGGAGACAGAGCAGCTGCACCAGCATGAACTGGAAAATATACTTTGAGGACTGAGATGATTACTGTGTGTGGAGGCCCTCGCGACTGTGGAGGAAAGCTGCTGGCACAGCATGCTCCCTGATCTCCCCATTTACCCATGTGCCCAGGAAGGTCGAAGTAATGAAAGCTTTTCCTTTCTAGTGGCTTGCCGCCTCCACCGCAATTTCATCTCCTCTGCCTCTTCATTCCCCTGCTTCAAGGAAAGGGCCGCAGATTGCTTTGAAGGCTAAGTGGGGTTTCACCATATGTACACATACGGAAAGTTGATGATGTTTGGACATGCATGGGTGGAATAGCGTGTTTGCACGTGGAGGCCGCTGATGGCTCAGGCTTGGTAGAATGAGATTTGCCAGCAAAGAAAGGATGAGGGCTTCCCTGGTGGCTCAGTGATCAAGAATCTGCTTGCCAATGCAGGAAATAGGGATTGGATCCCTGATCCGGGAAGGTCCCATGTGCCACACAGCAACTAAGCCTGTGTACCACAGCTGCTGAGCCTGTGCCCTAGAGAGCATGAGCTGCAATTCCTGAGCCCATGTGCCGTAGCTACTGGAGCCTACTTGCCCTAGAGCCCATGCTCCATAGCAAGAGAAGCCACCACAGTGAGAAGCGTGGGCCCCTGCTCACCACAATTAGAGAAAAGCCAGTGTAGCAACGAAGACCCATCTCAGTCAAAAATTAAGAAATAAAATTATTTTTTTAAAAAAGAAAGAAAAGGATGGATTGTGATTATCAACTGAAATAGTAGTGAAGATTTTGTAAATTGTGATCATTTTTAGGAAATTTTAGTGTCAAAAATCTCTCAGCATTGTTCTAGGGAATCATTTCCACATACAGTGTACTTTTAGTTGCTTCATCTAGTGTGAAAGCTTTGTACAAAAATTGCTGATTTCCCTTGGTCTGATTTGTACTGTTTATAAACTAAAAAGTCAGATTTATTTACTTTTTAAATCCTCTTTTTAGATTTCTATTCTGTAATCCATTTTAGAATCTATAAAAATATAGGAACTATGCTTACTGTTTATTAGTTACTGTTCAAAGTACATGTTAAAAACAGTGGAGTTTTGCCTACTCATCTTTCCTATTAGCAATTTTTTAAAATCTAAGATTTTCTTCAGCTAGTTCTCTTTCTGCCCATATTTTTTGAGGTGGTCATCTGTTTCAGCGTCACTGCATTGCACTTAAACCACTACAATGGTTCTTTGGCTGTTCCATTTTTAGGATTTTGTCTTCAAATCCATGCATCTCAAAACTGCTCGAAAAGTTCAATACTCTTTAAAAAAATTTTTTTTTAAATTAACTTATTTTAACTGAATGATAATTGCTTTACAATATTGTGATGGTTTTTGGCATACAGCAGCATGGATCAGTCACAGGTATACATGTGTCCCCCACCATCCCAAATCCCCCTCCCACCTCCCTCTCCCCTCTATCCCTCTGGGTTGTCCCAGGACATGGCTTTGGGTGCTCTGCTTCATTCATCGAACTTGTATTGGTCATCTGTTTTCCATATGGTAATGCACATGTTTCAGTGCTATTCTGTCAAATCACCCCACCCTTGCCATCTCCCACTGGGTCCAAAAGTCTGTTCTTTACATCTGTGTCTTCTTTGTTGTCCTGCTTGTAGGATCATCGTTACCATCTTTCTGAACTCCATATATATACATTACCATACACTGTTTGTCTTTCTCTTTTTGACTTACTTCACTCTGTATAATAGGCTTCAGCTTCATTCACCTCATTAGAACTGACTCACATGTGTTCCTTTTTATAGCTGAGTAATATTCCATTGTGTATCTCTACCACAACTTCCTTATCTATTCATTTGCTGAGGTACATCTAGGTTGCTTCCATGTCCCAGCTGTTGTAAATAGTGCTATAATGAACATTGGGGTACACATGTCTCTTTCAATTCTGGTTTCCTTGGTGTGTATGCCCCGCAGTGGGATTGCTGGGTCATATGGCAATTCTATTCCCAGTTTTTTAAGGCATCTAATCTCCAAACTGTTCTCCATAGTGGCTGCACCAGTTTGCATTCCCAACAGTGTGAGAGGGTTCCCTTTTCTTCACACACTCTCCAGCATTTATCATTTGTAGACTTTTTGATGATGACCATTCTGACTGGTGTGAGATGATACCTCATTGTGGTTTTGATTTGCATTTCTCTAATACTGAGTGATGTTGAGCATCTTTTCACGTATTTATTAGCCATCTGTATGTCTTCTTTGGAGAAATGTCTGTTTAGGTCTTTTGCCCACTTTTTGATTGGCTTGTTCCTTTTTCTAGTATTGTGCTGCATGAGCTGCTTGTATATTTTGGATATTAATTCTTTTTCAGTTGTTTTGTTTGCTATTATTTTCTCCCATTCTGAAGAAGTTAAACTCGTACTGTTTGCAGATGACATGATCCTCTACATAGAAGACCCTAAAGATGCCACCAGAAAATTTCTAGAGCTAATTGATGAATAAAGTAAAGATGCAGAATATAAAATTAATACACAGAAATCCCTTGCATTCCTATACCCTAACATTGTAAAATCGGAAAGAGAAATTAAGGAAACAGTCCCATTCACCAACCATTGCAACAAAAGAATAAAATACTTAGGAATAAATTTACCTAAAGAAACAAAAGACCTATATATAGAAAAACTGTAAAAAAAAAAAAAAAAGAAAAGAAAAACTGTAAAATACTGATGAAAGAAATCAAAGATGAGACAAATAGATGGAGAAATATACCATGTTCTTGGATTGGAAGAATCAATATAGTGAAAGTGAATATACTACCCAAAACAGGGATTCAACGCAATCCCTATCAAACTACGGATGGTGTTTTTCACAGAACTAGAACAAATAATTTCACAGTACTATTTTCACTCTTCAAATGTAACCCACTTTGCAGCTGAAGTAACTTCAAAAGGGGGTGGCAATATTATCCTTAAATGGAGATAATATGATTGTATACTACTATAAAATTTAACTGAAGAATTATTAGACTTAGTAAGAATTTGTTGAAGTAGTCAAATATAAACAAATATGCCAAAATCTATGATTTCCTTGTCCTATAGACCCAGAGACTGAATTGTGCTCATGTTCCCAAGGAAAATGGTTTCTTTCATTCCTTCATAAATTTCACCAACTCTCCATGGAATCATGGCCAAGAGATTGTATACTTTGTTTCCATATGCCTGACAGACAGGAGGAAATGTTTTTTCTACCCTCGGGGGAGGTGGATTCCTGCCTAGTCAGTTACCTTATAAGGAACCGTCTAGGTCCTGGTGGGTCTGGTTTCAGCGTGCAGGACCCTTGGGCTGAAAAATCATGAAGGAGCGGAATCAGTTCTGAGGCTCAAGAGGCTAATGTAATCTGGCTGCCTTAAACTCACTCAGGGTCAATGATTAAAGGTGGAAAGAGTGTAAAAGAAAGGCAGTTACTGTAATAGTCGTTTCGAGTGCTTTCTTAATGTCCTTTAAGACAAACCGAGTCTTCAAAATTGAGTTTATGTTTTTCAAGAGCACATTTAAAAATATGAAGTTCTGATCATGTCACTTAAGTCTGACAATTGAACAAATGCCTTTAGTAAAGACTATTTTTCTGAATCTGCATTGAACAGATGGGAGTAACCACAGCCTTGTTTCAAATCACTAAATTTCTAGGGTTATTGTTTACCAAAGCATAGCCTATTCTGACTGATACAGATGTCAGAGCTGGAAGAAAGATGATACTGAAACAACAAAGAAACCCTAATGTGAACCCCAAAATAAATGCCACTGGCTAATAGGCCAGGTGGTAGGTGGTAAGAAAACTGATATTGGTCCGGCGGCGCAGACGCGGGAGACGCCCGGCTCCGGCGGCACAGACGCGGGAGACGCCGGGCTCCGGCGCAACCGACCACGTGCAGAATCGTGGCTGAGAGGAGCTGCCCCGCACCCAGGGTTAGGGCGGTGGCCGAGAGGAGCTGTACCACGTTCAGGAGGCGGTGGCTGCTTGGGCACCAGAGGGCCGAGAGGAGCTGATCTACATTCAAAGCAGGAGGCGCGGCCTTGAGGAGATACCCCTCGTCCAAGGTAAGGTACAGCGGTTGCGCCTTCCTGGAGCAGCTGGGAAGAGATACTCCACGACCAAGTGGAATATAAGAATCCAGTGTTCTGGGGAGGAAGGAACAAGATGGCGGAGGGATAAGATGGCAAGACCACTTTCTCCCCCACAAATTCATCAAAAGAGCATTTGAACACGGAGTAAAGTCCACAAAACAACTTCTGAATACTGGCAGAGGACATCAGGCTCCCAGAAAAGCAGCCCATTGTCTTCTAAAGGAGAGAGAAGAATCCAGCTCCACCCACCAGAACACTGACACATGCTTCCCTAACCAGGGAACTGGGACAAGTCACCCGTCCAACCCCACACACAGCGAAGAAACTATGTAATAAAGAGAACTCCACAAACTGCAAGAAGAGGGAAAGGCCACCCCAAGGAAAGCAATATAAGCAAGATGAAGAGGCAGAGAAATACCCAGCAAGTAAAGGAACAAGATAATTGCCCACCAACACAAACAAAAGAAGAAGATATAGGGAATTTACCTGATAAAGAATTTCAAATTTTGATGGTGAAAATGATTCAAAATCTTGAAAGCAAAATGGAGTTACAGATAAATAACCTGGAGAAAAGGATTGAGAAGATGGAAGAAAGATTTAATAAGGACTTAGAAGAAATAAAAAAGAGTCAATATACAATGAGTAATGCAATAGATGAGATCAGAAACACTCTGGAGGGAACAAACAGTAGAATAACAGAGGCAGAAGACAGGATAAGTGAACTAGAAGATAGAATTGTAGAAATAAATGAAACAGAGAGGAAAAAAGAAAAACAAATTAAAAGAAATGAGGACAATATTAGAGTCCTCTGGGACAATGTTAAACGCTCCAACATTCGAATCATAGGAGTCCCAGAAGAAGAAGACAAAAAGAAAGACCATGAGAGAATACTTGAGGAGATAATCGTTGAAAACTTCCCTAAAATGGGGAAAGAAATAATCACCCAAGTCCAAGAAACCCAGAGAGTCCCCAACAGGATAAACCCAAGGCGAAATACTCCAAGACACATATTAATCAAATTAACAAAGATCAAACACAAAGAACAAATATTAAAAGCAGCAAGGGAAAAGCAGCAAATAACGCATAAGGGGATTCCCATAAGGATAACAGCTGATCTTTCAACAGAAACTCTTCAGGCCAGAAGGGAGTGGCAAGACATACTTAAAGTGATGAAAGAAAATACCCTACAGCCCAGATTACTATACCCAGCAAGGATCTCATTCAAATATGAAGGAGAAATCAAAAGCTTTACAGACAAGCAAAAGCTGAGGGAATTCAGCATCACCAAACCAGCTCTCCAACAAATGCTAAAGGATCTTCTATAGACAGGAAACACAGAAAGAGTGTATAAACTTGAACCCAAAGCAATAAAGAAAATGGCTACGGGATCGTACTTATCAATAATTACCTTAAACGTAAATGGGTTGAAATTTTCAAAAAGGCTAGGAAACAATTCTCATAGCCATCAATAGTTCAGTGTTGAGTTCATGAATAGTTTTTAAAGTTTGGGACAAACTGTAGTATTTGCTATTTGAAGTACTATTTGTAATTGGCATATTACGATGTAACATTGGTCTTCATTTCCATCTTAAAACGCCTAAAAATGCCTAACAGCTTTTTAGATTTGTGAATTTTAGTTGAAATGTATTTTACGATGTTACTAAACCTGCAGAAATATTGAAATATTTCAGAGAACTTATTCACTGTACATTTAATTTATTTTATTTATAAAAGTTATGAACTGTAGAAAGTTTTACTTGTTGGGTCAAATGCTTGTTGCTTCAAATGCTTGTTGCATTTGAAGTGCTAGTTACAAGAAAATCAAATACCTTCAATGTATAAATGCTATTAAGTTTTTAAAGGACTCTGGAGTATAAGTAAGTTTGTTTAAAGAAATTTAGTCTGTTCAACTTGAAAAAAATAAATAAATAAAATTGGAAAAAAAATGTAAATACTAAAAAAAAAATAAATAAATAAATAAAATAAAAAATAAAAAAAAAAAAGAAAGAAAACTGAAAAAAAAAAAAAAAGACTATTTTTCTTGCCTCCAAAGACTGTTTTTCTTTCCTCCGTATCTTTGGGAAAGATGGGAGCAATCCAGTGTTCTGTCAGACGACCTCCTAGCTGGGTCTGGAAGTATTAGGTGAATATTGAGAGAATAATGAACAACTTCAAGATGTAAAAAATTACACCATTAGGATTCACATGTCATATATCTGATTCACATGTCATTTATCTACTATTCCTTGAAAGTAATACTGGGTGTGTGATGTCACTTTTTTCAACACTTTCTTTTGGAAAATTTTTATACTTTGACACCGATGACTATATCAAGTAAATTCTATATAACATAGTATAGTAAATAAAATATAATAGATATTAAAGCAAGAAAATTCTAGGAAAACATCCACTTCTTCATTGACTATGCTAAAGCCTTTGACTGTGTGGATCACAACAAACTGGAGAATTCTTAGAGAGATGGGAATATAAGATCACTTTACCGACTTCCTGATAAATCTGTATGTAGGTCAAGAAGCAACAGTTAGAACTGGACATGGAACAACAGACTGGTTCCAAATTTGGAAAGGAGTACCTCAAGGCTATATATTGTCACCCTGCTTATTTAAATTATATGCAGAGTACATCATGCAAAATGCCAGGCTGGATGAAGCACAAGCTGGAATCAAGATTTTCAGGAGAAATATCAATAACCTCAGATATGCAGATGACACTACCCTTATGGCAGAAAGTGAAGAGGAACTCAAAAGCCTCTTGATGAAAGTGAAAGAGGATAGTGAAAAAGCTGGCTTCAAACTCAACATTAAAAAAACTAAGATCATGGCATCTGGTCCCATCACTTCATGGCAAATAAATGGGGAAACAATGGAAACAGTGCCAGACTTTATTTTCTTGGGCTCCAAAATCCCTGCAGATGATGACTACAGCCAAGAAATTAAAAGATGCTTGCTCCTTGGAAGAAAAGCTATGACCAACCTAGACTACATATTAAAAAGCAGAGACATTACTTTACTGACAAAGGTCCGTCTAGTCAAGGCTATGGTTTTTCCAGTAGTCATCTATGGATGTGAGAGTTGGACCATAAAGAAAGCTGAGCACCAAAAAATTGATGCTTTTGAGCTGTGGTGTTACAGAAGAGTCTTGAGAGTCCCTTGGACTGCAAGGAGATCAAACCAGTCAATTGTAAAGGAAATCAGTCCTGAATATTCATTGGAAGGAGTGATGCTGAAGCTGAAGCTCCAGTACTTTGGCCACCTGATGTGAAGAACTGACTCTTTGGAAAAGACCCTGATGCTGTAAAAGGTAGAAGGGGACAACAGAGGATGAGATGGTTGGATGGGATCACTGACTCGATGGACATGAGTTTTAGCGAGCTCTAGTGATGTCATCGATGAACAGGGAAGCCTGGTGGGCTACAGTCCATGGAGTTGCAAAGAGTCGGAAATGACTGAGCGACTGAACTGAACACTTGTTCAGTCAGCTAATTGGCAGCCAATTCGGTATCATCACTATGAACAGTAGAGCTATGCATGTGACTAGGGTCACAGGTCAAGATGCATTCAGGAAGCAGTGATTCATTGTCAGATTAATGAATTGATTTTCTTGGGGTCAAAATTCTACACATTTTATTTTGCCAGTTCTGCTAAAGATAAGAACTGAATTAGCATATTATCAATAGCTCCCATCTTATTGGGCCACTTCTATGTGTGAAGAATAGATTTTTTTCATATGAATAAGATTTCTGGTCTGGGTAACACCTTAATATGAGTAAGTGTGTCCAACATATGATTTTTTCATTTTTAGAAGTTCCGTTTACTAAAAATTTGACAAGTTAAACAAAGTGCCAAGGCCTCGCTGATAACAAACACATAATGAAAGAAAATTTTTAAAAATAATAAATTAAAATTAAACAGTCTACTCTGATGACAGTATAATGGTAGCTTCTCTCAAAATGCCAGTAAATAGGAGAGAAGGAACAAGATGGCGGAGGAATAGGACGGCGAGACCACTCTCTCCTCCACAAATTCATCAAAAGAACATTTGAACAGGGAGTAAAGTCCACAAAACAACTTCTGAATGCTGGCAGAGGACGTCAGGCACCCAGAAAAGCAGCCCATTGTCTTCGAAAGGAGGTAGGAAAAAACATAAAAGATAAAAAGCGAGACAAAAGAAGTAAGGACGGAGCTCCGTCCCAGGAAGGGAGGCTTTAAAAAGAGAGAAGTTTCCAGACACCAGGAAACACTCTCACTGGCGAATCGGTGGCGAGCCTTGGAAGCTCAGAGGGCCACATAACCCTCTTTTTTTTTCAAGATTTTTTAAAAATCCACAGATTACCCGCCAAACGGTAACTCCCAGCAGAGAAGCAGCGCAGACGCCTGCATACGCCATTCGCAAGCGGGGGCTGGGCAGGGAGGAGCCGGCTGAACTGCTTAGAGAGAGGACTGGGCTTGAATGCCGCGAGAACAATTTGAGAGAACTGGGGAGAGCAAAGCAGACTGTGGGATAGCTTCCCCACGAAAAGGCGGAAAGCTCTAACCTACGACTCGGCCAGCCCCGCTCACAGAATAAAGGACTGAGCAGAGTGAGCCGGCTGCGGCTGGCCCATCCCCCATCCCCGGCCAAGACAGGCAGGGAGCGCAGCCAGAGCCGGAGCGGGCAACCGCGGCCCCAGAAAGGCATCTGATACAAACTGCAGACAGGCTTGTTGCTATTCAGGACTTCTTGGGCTCGGACTGCTCGATATCCCCCTGAGAAGGTGCGCCGGTTGTACACCCAGAAAACTGAGTGATGGGGACTGGGGAGGCGATAAGTCGCAGAGACCGCGCTCACCAAACACCTGGTCCCCTGAGCTGCTCGGACCGGGGAAGGCACAAAACGCAGGCCCAACCAAGTCTGCGCCTTTGTGGAGTACCTGAGAACCTGAACTTGAGCCGCTCAGACCTGGGAAGTGCATACAACCCGGCGCCGGCCTCAGACAGCTCCCGGCAGAGCAACCTAGAGCCTGTGCAGTATAGATTGGGACAGCATATGTGCTGTGAGCGGGGGCAAACCCAGTGTGGCCGAGACGCTGCGAGCACTCCCCACAGACACCAGAGATATTCGACTGCAGTGTTCCTCCCTTCCCAGAACAGGACTGAACAACTGAGCCTTAAAAAGTGTCCACCCACCCCCTAGTATCAGGGCAGAAATTAGACACTGAAGAGACCAGCAAACAGAAGCTAAAACAGAGGGAACCACCTTGGAAATGACAGATAGAGACGTCTAGAGGCTACTCCAAGAATAAGACCAAAAACCAGAGGCAAGAGGCTTAAGGCTGAATCCTGAGAACACCAGAGAACTCCTGACTCCAGGGAACATTAATCGATAGGAGCTCATCAAACGTCTCGATACCTACACTAAAACCAAGCACCACCCAAGGGTCAACAAGTTCCAGAGCAAGACATACCACACAAATTCTCCAGTAACACAGGAAAAAAGCCCTGAGCTTCAATATACAGGCTGCCCAAAGTCACTCCAAACCCACTGACATCTCATAACTCATTACTGGACACTTCATTGCACTCCAGAGAGAATAAATCCAGCTGCACCCACCAGAACACCAACACAAGCTTCCCTAACCAGGGAACTTTGACAAGTCACCTGTCCAACCCCACACACAGAGAGGAAACTACGTAATAAAGAGATCTCCACAAACGGCCAGAAGAGGGAAAGGCCACCCCAAGCAAAGCATTATAAGCAAGATGAAGAGGCAGAGAAATACCCAGCAAGTAAAGGAACAAGATAAATGCCCACCAACACAAACAAAAGAGGAAGATATAGGGAATCCACCTGATAAAGAATTTCGAATTTTGGTGGTGAAAATGATTCAAAATCTTGAAAGCAAAATGGAGTTACAGATAAATAACCTGGAGAAAAGGATTGAGAAGATGGAAGAAAGGTTTAAGAAGGACTTAGAGGAAATAAAAAGAGTCAATATACAATGAATAATGCAATAGATGAGATCAGAAACACTCTGAAGGGAACAAACAGTAGAATAACAGAGGCAGAAGACAGGATAAGCGAGCTAGAAGATAGAATTGTAGAAATAAATGAAACAGAGAGGAAAAAAGAAAAACAAATTAAAAGAAATGAGAACAATATTAGAGACCTCTGGGACAATGTTAAACGCTCCAACATTCGAATCATAGGAGTCCCAGAAGAAGAAGACAAAAAGAAAGACTATGAAAGAATACTTGAGGAGATAATAGTTGAAAACTTCCCTAAAATAGGGAAAGAAATAATCACCCAAGTCCAAGAAACCCAGAGAGTCCCCAACAGGATAAACCCAAGGCGAAATACTCCAAGACACATATTAATCAAATTAACAAAGATCAAACACAAAGAACAAATATTAAAAGCAGCAAGGGAAAAACAGCAAATAACACACAAGGGGATTCCCATAAGGATAACAGCTGATCTTTCAACAGAAACTCTTCAGGCCAGGAGGGAATGGCAAGACATACTTAAAGTGATGAAAGAAAATAACCTACAGCCCAGACTACTGTACCCAGCAAGGATCTCATTCAAATATGAAGGAGAAATCAAAAGCTTTACAGACAAGCAAAAGCTGAGAGAATTCAGCATCACCAAACCAGCTCTCCAACAAATGCTAAAGGATCTTTTCTAGACAGAAAACACAGAAAGGGTGTATCAACTCGAACCCAAGGCAATAAAGAAAATGGCTACGGGATTGTACTTATCAATAATTACCTTAAACGTAAATGGGTTGACTGCCCCAACCAAAAGACAAAGGCTGGCTGAATGGATACAAAAACAAGACCCCCATATATGTTGTCTGCAAGAGACCCACCTCAAAACGAGGGACACATACAGACTGAAAGTAAAGGGCTGGAAAAAGATATTCCATGCAAATAGAGACCAAAAGAAAGCAGGAGTAGCAATACTCATATCAGATAAAATAGACTTTAAAACAAAGGCTGTGAAAAGAGACAAAGAAGGAAACTACATAATGATCAAAGGATCAATCCAAGATGAAGATATAACAATTATAAATATTTATGCACCCAACATAGGAGCACCGCAATATGTAAGACAATTACTAACAAGTATGAAAGGGGAAATTAACAATAATGCAATAATAGTGGGAGATTTTAATACCCCACTTACATCTATGGATAGATCAACTAAACAGAAAATTAACAAGGAAACACAAACTTTAAATGATACAATAGACCAGTTAGACCTAATAGATATCTATAGGACATTTCACCCCAAAACAATGAATTTCACCTTTTTCTCAAGTGCACACGGAACCTTTTCCAGGATAGATCACATCCTGGGTCATAAATCTAGCCTTGGTAAATTCAAAAAAGTTGAAATCATTCCATGCATCTTTTCTGACCACAATGAAGTAAGATTAGATCTCAATTACGGGACAAAAACTATTAAAAATGCCAACATATGGAGGCTGAACAACACTCTGCTGAATAATGAACAAATCATAGAAGAAATCAAAAGAGAAATCAAAAATATGCATAGAAATGAATGAAAATGAAAACACAACAACCCAAAACCTCTGGGACACTGTAAAAGCAGTGCTAAGGGGGAAGTTCATAGCAATACAGGCACACCTCAAGAAACAAGAAAAAAGTCAACTAAATAACCTAACTCTACATCTAAAGCAACTAGAAAAGGAAGAAATGAAGAACCCAGGGTCAGTAGAAGGAAAGAAATTGTAAAAATTAGGGCAGAGATAAATGCAAAAGAAACAAAAGAGACCATAGCAAAAATCAACAAAACCAAAAGCTGGTTCTTTGAGAAGGTAAATAAAATTGACAAACCACTAGCCAGACTTATCAAGAAACAAAGGGAGAAGAACCAAATCAATAAAATTAGAAATGAAAATGGAGAGATCACAACTGACAACACAGAAATACAAAGGATTATTAGAGAATACTATCAGGAATTATTTGGCAATAAAATGAATAACCTGGAAGAAATGGACAAATTCCTAGAAAAGTACAACTTTCCAAAACTGAACAAGGAAGAAATAGAAAATCTGAACAGACCCATCAGAAGCACGGAACTAGAGGCTGTAATCAAGAATCTTCCAGCAAACAAAAGCCCAGGTCCAGATGGCTTCACAGCCGAATTCTACCAAAAATTTAGACAAGAGCTAACACCTATTCTACTCAAACTCTTCCAGAAAATTGCTGAGGAAGGGAAACTTCCAAACTCATTCTATGAGGCCACCATCACCCTAATCCCAAAACCTGGTAAAGACCCCACAAAAAAAGAAAACTACAGGCCAATATCACTGATGAACATAGATGCAAAAATCCTTAACAAAATTCTAGCAATCAGAATCCAACAACATATTAAGAAGATCATACATCATGACCAAGTGGGCTTTATCCCAGGAATGCAAGGATTCTTCAATATCCGCAAATCAATCAACGTAATACACCACATTAACAAACTGAAAAATAAAAATCATATGATTATCTCAATAGATGCAGAGAAAGCCTTCGACAAAATTCAACATCCATTTATGATAAAAACCCTCCAGAAAGTGGGAATAGAAGGCACATATCTCAACATAATAAAAGCTATATATGACAAACCCACAGCAGACATTATCCTCAATGGTGAAAAACTGAAAGCAATCCCCCTAAAGTCAGGAACAAGACAAGGATGCCCACTCTCACCACTACTATTCAACATAGTTCTGGAAGTTTTGGCCACAGCAATCAGAGCAGAAAAAGACATAAAAGGAATACAAATTGGAAAAGAAGAAGTAAAGCTTTCACTGTTCGCTGATGACATGATCCTCTACACGGAAAACCCTAAAGACTCTACCAGAAAACTACTAGAGCTAATCAATGATTACAGTAACGTTGCAGGATATAAAATCAACACACAGAAATCCCTTGCATTCCTATACACTAATAATGAGAAAATAGAAAGAGAAATTAAGGAAACTATTCCATTCACTGTTGCAACGAAAAGAATTAAATACTTAGGAATATATCTACCTAAGGAAACAAAAGACTTGTACATAGAAAACTATAAAACACTACTGAAAGCAATCAAAGAGGACACTAATAGATGGAGAAATATACCATGTTCATGGATTGGAAGAATAAATATTGTAAAAATGAGTATACTACCCAAAGTAATTTATACATTCAATGCAATCCCTATCAAGCCACCAACGATATTTTTCACAGAACTAGAACAAATAATCTCACAATTTATATGGAAATACAAAAAACCTGGAATAGCCAAAGCAATCTTGAGGAAGAAAAATGGAACTGGGGGAATTAACCTGCCGGACTTCAGGCTCTACTACAAAGCCACAGTCATCAAGACAGTATGGTACTGGCATAAAGACAGAAATATAGATCAATGGAACAAAATAGAAAGCCCACAGATAAATCCACACACCTATGGACACCTCATCTTTGACAAAGGAGGCAAGAATATAAAATGGACAAAAGACAGTCTCTTTAACAAGTGGTGCTGGGAAAACTGGACAGCCACCTGTAAAAGAATGAAACTAGAACACTTCCTAACACCATACACAAAAATAAATTCAAAATGGATTAGAGAGTTAAATGTAAGACCAGAAACTATAAAACTCCTAGAGGAGAACGTAGGCAAAACACTCTCCGACATAAATCACAGCAGGATCCTCCAAGACCCACCTCCAAGAATATTGGAAATAAAAGCAAAAATAAACAAATGGGACCTAATTAAAATCAAAAGCTTCTGCACAGCAAAGGAAACTATAAGTAAGGTGAAAAGACAGCCTTCCGAATGGGAGAAAATAATAGCAAATGAAGCAACTGATAAAGGATTAATCTCCAAAATATACAAGCAGCTCCTGCAGCTCAATTCCAGAAAAATAAATGACCCAATCAAAAAATGGGCCAAAGAACTAAACAGACATTTCTCCAAAGAAGACATAAAGATGGCTAACAAACACATGAAAAAATGCTCAACATCCCTCATAATCAGAGAGATGCAAATCAAAACCACAAGGAGATACCATTCCACACCAGTCAGAATGGCTGCTATCCAAAAGTCTACATGCAATAAATGCTGGAGAGGATGTGGAGAGAAAGGAACCCTCTTACACTGTTGGTGGGAATGCAAACTAGTACAGCCACTATGGAGAACAGTGTGGAGATTCCTCAAAAAACTGGAAATAGAACTGCCATATGATTCAGCAATCGCACTCCTGGGCATACACACCGAGGAAACCAGAATTGAAAGAGACACATGTACTCCAATGTTCATTGCAGCACTGTTTATAATAGCCAGGACATGGAAGCAACCTAGATGTCCATCTGCAGACGAATGGATAAGAAAGCTTTGGTACATATACACAATGGAGTATTATTCAGCCATTGAAAAGAATACATTTGAATCAGTTTAATGAGGTTGATGAAACTGGAGCCTATTATACAGAGTGAAGTAAGCCAGAAAGAAAAACACCAATACAGTATACTAACGCATATATATGGAATTTAGAAAGATGCAAATGATAACCCTGTATACGAGACAGCAAAAGAGACACAGATGTATAGAACAGTCTTTGGGACTCTATGGGAGAGGGTGAGGGTGGGAGGATTTGGGAGAATGGCATTGAAACACATATGTTGTCATATGTGAAATGAATCACTAGTTCAGGGTCAATGCATGTTATAGGATGCTCGGGGCTGGCGTGCGGGGATGACCCCAGAGGGAGGATAAAGGGAGGAGGGAGGTGGGAGGGGGGTTCAGGAGGGGAAACTTATGTAAACCCGGGGCGAATTCATGTCAATGTATGGCAAAACGAACCAATATAATATTGTAAAATAATTTGCCTCCAATAAAAAATAAATTAATAAAAAACAATAAAAAAATAAATAAAGTGTGGGGAAAAAAATGCCAGTAAATAGATAACATTTTGTTTCCAATTAAATTAAATAAATTAAAAAAAAGAATAAAGACAATACACCAAAGATGGAGGTGTAAAAAAAGGAAAAAGAAAACAATGTATTTAGGATATTGGGGCAAATCTAAGGATGTAGGGGTGTTTGAGGTACTTGTTTTGTAGACTGTTTCTAGTTGAAAACACAGTGAATTTTATTCTACTATTTAGAGAAAAAGATTTAGCATGAACTTGACCTAGATTTTTGGCAGTTGAGATATGTTCATTTTGTACCTTTGGTGAATTAATTGAAAACAACTTAAAGATGCTAATATTGCCTTGGTTCTTCTGAGAGTTGTATTATTTGTTTATGAATAAGTTACTTAAAAAATGCACTGCATTAAAAAATCAGCACTGATAAGTGGCAGTGGAGTCATGCTGTCTGGCAAAAATAAAAAAGAGCAACGTTTTGGAAACTGACTTTTTGTGGTTTAGGCTGACTTTTAAGTCTCACCGGAAGTTAATTAAAATGAACTCTTTCTTTCTTTTTTTTTTGACTTGTAAAGTTTATTTTATCATCTTTGAGTTTACTCACTTAGTGGCAGATGCCAGAAAATTCCTCAATCCATGGGACTAATTGAAAAATAACTCTTCAGTATGGGTGTAGAGCTCAGACATTTAAAATATCTCCTTTTAGCTGGATTAAAGGGCTTGCCATATAAATATCTTGATTTGAAAGAAATGTGAGGAATTTCAAGGTTTCCAGTCCTAAAACCATGAACAAGAGCTTTGGCCATGCTAGGTTTATTTCTCCAAATTCATTTGGAGCTCAAAGAGTGTGGTCTCAACTGAGATGCCCATAGGGGGAATATCCAGGGGTTATATGTACACCATCTGAATGTATTCTCATTTCAAAAACATGTATATGAGTTCATATCCTGATTCCTTTAGGGAACTTCAGTTTCCTTTGATCGGTAAGTCTCAGGGAGGGTCCATGGTATTTTTCCTGGCTAGCCCAGCGAGCATTCAGATCTTTGCCCTTCAAAAGGTAACACTGCTGGTGGTGATGACTATCTCCCTGTGGGGGCGGATTAACAGCAGTAATTTCACATTGTGCACCTTGGTGTTTGTTATGATGTGCCTGCAAATAATATTTGCCGTTCTTGTGATTCTCATCTCAAGTTTAGCCTAGATTTTTCTCAAAAAGGGTAGCCTCTATGTTGTTGCAATTTGCTCACTGCCTACGAGCACAAGTTCGAGATTATTCCTTATGCTCCTTTGAAGGCATTTCTTTCTCCTTTGCTTTTAGTATCTAGTAGTTCATGTCACATCATGGAGTGCCTGATGGGATCATAAAACTCTTGGCACCCTGGGGATGCCTCTGAGTAGTGCTTACTTTAGCAAAGCACCAATTTTTTCCCCCTTTATGGGCAGCCAGGTGGTTCAGAGTGAACCCTGGTATTTTACTCCACCCTTAGTGGCTTAACCTGGCAGATAGATTAGTGAAGAGGGCAGAGGCTGGAATCCAGGAGAGGGTGCAAAATTGAAGGAGAGTCTACAGAAGTTGGAGAGAAAGGTAGGGAGGTTTATCAGGGAAGATGAGAGTAAAACCATGCTGGCCCAACTTCAACGTGACCAAGCCAAAATACATTGCTTAAGAAAGTTAGAAAAATGGTTGTGATGTGGAGACTGATCCCAGGATGAAAATCATTTTGTGAACACTTGATTGGGATTTCAAATTTAATCATTTTCAGCTGCAACAACAAATGTTCAAACCACATAAGAAGCTTTGGCGTCACATACTTAACAGATTTTTTTTTTTTTGGTATATAGTAGTTTTATTTATTTATTCATTTATTTATTTATATTTCATGGTGCACTGATACCACCTTTCTCTAATCTGCCTTCTGTTCAACTCTTGGTGTAACAGTGAATTACAGTCTGTGAAGGAAAGAGTTGACCTCGAAACCTAAATTTTAAACCCTGCTCTTAACAATTACTAGTTGTGTGACCCTAGACACATTGCATTAGCTCTGAGTCTCAGTTTCCTCATCTGTAAAATGGGATGTCTGTAAAGCACCCACCACATGTTTTCTGCAATGTAGAAGACACTAGGAATGGTAGCTGTTTTTGTCACCGTGTTTACTATTTTGAAACGGGGGGAGAGTGCTAAACTGATATAAAAAAGCACATAGTAAGATTTCCTAATTAGACTGAAGGGTCAATATGGAACCAAGGTGAGACTGCTTAAAATCATTTCAGTACTATAATTTGATGTATATCATATTATGCCACATATCTTCACTCTTAAACTCATCTGTCTTCTGTTGAGTTAAACAATAGATTTCTTTGGAATGTGAGTGAAGTTTTTCAGGGGTTATTTATCCAAAATTATATATTATGAAGATAAATGATGTAACCTACTCATTCATCACTAGCTTCAAGATCATCTGAGCTTCGTATGGCCTCTCAGTTTTCTTTTGGTTTCTGTGGTTTTCTTTTGTGTTGCATAGGGGAGATGGGTTGTGTGTGTGTACCTCCATGGTACCTGGTGGTAAAGGGGAGGAAAATTTGTCCTTTTGTGTTAGTTTATACTAAGATAGCAATTTAGAAGCAAGTGTAGCTTGAGAATACTTCTAAACGTCTATTTTTATAAAAATACATTACCATTTGGAAGTATATATATTTTTTTTTCAGAAAATAATGTATTTACATTTGTGTTAACCAGTTACTTTGTAGCATCATTTACTTTTTGTACAAAGTCATCAGATCTACTTATTCTAGTCTGTTTTGAAATAAGCATACACTTGCTGACACATGTTTCTGCCTCATTCTTTGCTTCCACCAGTAGACAAGTTCAGACTTAGGAGGCAAAAGTCCAGCGGAAAGTACCAGAACTGAGGGAAGAATATTTGTCTAACCACCCACGCCACAGAATGCTTTCTTGGAATCTGCTGTGTGAACAAGATGGTATCCTATCCCCTCAATATGTGACCTTTGCCTTTCTGAAAAATCAAATCTGATCCACAAGGAAATCACAAAAACAGAAGTATTGTTTGCTCAAGTTATACCAGATTTGTTTTTTAAAAAATCAGTCTGGTTTTAAAAATTGAAAACTGTCCCACATGGAGCAGAATCATTTATGGAAATTTGCTTTGTGACCTCAGTTTTTAGCAAAGGTGGTGGAGGCTTTATTTATAAGGAAAAAACAATTTAAGGGTAACTAGAATGAGATGGCTGGATGGCATCACCGACTCAATGGACATGAGTTTGAGTGAACTCCGGGAGTTAGTGATGGACAGGGAGGCGTGGTGTGCTATGATTCATGGGGTCGCAAATAGTCGGACACGACTGAGCGACTGAACTGAACTGAACTGAAGAGCTATAGAAATTAAACTGTTTTTGTTTTTTTAATGTGTATGAACCATTCTTTCTTTTCATTCCTTAACAGCTTTCCTGAGTATCTTGAGCCGAAACTTGGTTTGCTGAGGTAATCTCTGACCTCTGGCTTGCCCAACCATGGATTCTTCATAGTGCATTGTGTGATCAATCTGTGACATTTCACCCAGTCAGTATTTTCTCTGTGGAAATTGCTGGCATTGGCTTCCATGACAACATTCTTGTATCCTTCTGCTAGTCTTTCTGACACTTGTTTTCAGTCCCCTTTACGCTCTTTTTCGCTTATTTCATAATTATCAGTTTTTCACAGGGATTCCATTCTTGAACCTTCTGTTTCTACATACATTCCCTGGCAACTTCACTAAGTCATGAATCAGGGGACCACATGGACACTGATGAAGCCCAAATTTGATCTACAGAGCTATCCACCTGCCCTGGAAAAATAAGTCAATATTTTGCAGACATCTTCACTTTCAGTTCAGTTCAGTCGCTCAGTCGTGTCTGACTCTTTGCGACCCCATGAATCATAGCATGCCAGGCCTCTCTGTCCAGGTACCCAAAATATAACACATTTTTCAAATTTTTATTTTCTTCTACCACTGTCATTAGATCTGCTTCTCTTTCTGTGTTTTCTGTCTTACAGCATCACCATCTCTCATGGAACCTACTACAACCTTCCTTAAGTTAGACTGTCCTGACTCCCTTCCCTCCAGGACTTTGACATGTTCTTTCTCTGCCTGGAACATTCTCAGATGTCCCTTCACTTACTTAACTTTTAAGTATCCTACATATTTCATGCTAACTCTTGACTGAAGCTCTCTCAAGTTTGCTTGTCACAAACTGTTCAAAATTGACTTTTCATTCTTAGAACTTATGACAGCCCGAATCAATACACAGACTTGAGTGATTATTAAATGAATGACTGTATCTTTTTTTATGTCCCCACTGTTTTCCAACAGGCCAGGGACCAGATTTATTTTAATTTGTCATTTTATCCTTGTCAACCAGCACAGTCCCTGGTCCATGGGACACTCAATAAATCCTCTTGGATGTTAAATACATGACTTCTTTCCACCACCTGATGCCATCCAAAATCAATCAGCCTTATCTATTTCTTTTATCAGATCACATATCTTTCAAATCTACTCCTTCATCATCATTTCCAGTCTAGTCCTTGGAGGAGGTCCTCAGCATCCTGGCTTACCTTGAGCCTCAACTCCATCCACCAAACTATTAGTACTGTTACTTTTTAGACACAAATATGATAGAAGTACCCACCTCCAGTATTCCAGCCTGATTCCATGGACAGAGGATCCTGGCCGACTACATTCCATGGGGCTGCAAAGAGTTGGACATGACTGAGCAAGTCACACATACATACATACACATGATAGAAGTACATTCCTGCTCTGGTATCTTTAATGAGTCTAACATTTCTCTAGGAACAAATCTAAACTCCTCAGAGTTTATGAAGCTCTTGCCAGCCTGAGTCTCTACCTTCTCTTTCCGATTTCATCTTCCTGGCTTAGTCATCATGTGATTCTATCACTGCTAAAGTCTCCTGTGTCTGGAACACACCAATTCTTTCATTTTCTGTGTTGGTTCCCTCCCCTCTGATATTTTGAACTCCTCTTTCATCTGTGGCTTGAACTCTTCAGATTTATTTTGAATCTGACAATGTGAAACTATGAAATCTTTCTGTGGCAAATTGTTTCCCATTTACATACTTCTAGTTTTCTATTTCCTAAAAGTGTATAAGCCACTAGGTACAGTTAGATGCATAATAAGATGTTACAATCATCTTCTCTGACCTTAGATTCTACCGTCTCTGTGGCTAAGGGGAATCTGGTTCCAGTCCCAGCATATTCTCACATCACTCTCGTCATTTTTTAAATCTCTATCACTTTTTCTGCCAGCTGTGTTTGGGTCATGTTTCTAGTATCACCACTTTCAGTTCAGTTCAGTTGCTCAGTTGTGTCTGACTCTTTGCGACTCCATGAATCACAGCACGCCAGGCCTCCCAGTCCATCACCAACTCCCGGAGTTCACTCAAACTCATGTCCATTGAGTCGGTGATGCCATCCAGCCATCTCATCCTCTGTCGTCCCCTTCTCCTCCTGCCCCCAATCCCTCCCAGCATCAGAGTCTTTTCCAGTGAGTCAACTCGTCGCATGAGGTGGCCAAAGTATTGGAGTTTCAGCTTTAGCATCAGTCCCTCCAATGAACACCCAGGATTGATCTCCTCTAGAATGGACTGGTTGGATCTCCTTGCAGTCCAAGGGACTCTCAAGAGTCTTCTCCAGCACCACAGTTCAAAAGCATTAATTCTTTGGCGATCAGCTTTCTTCACGGTCCAACTCTCACATCCATACATGACCACGGGAAAAACCATAGCCTTGACTAGACGGACCTTTGTTGGCAAAGTAATGTCTCTGCTTTTAATATACTATCACCACTTTGGCAACTAGCAATTCTCTGCTCTGCTCCGACTCTGGCGGTGCAGAGATTGGTGGCAACTACCCTCTGTCACATACATTGACCTTATTTGTGAGTCAAAAAACCACGGTGACCCCATTTTCTTGCTCTCCTACTTTACTTCTACTAATAGACTGCATTTCTTGATTCATTTTAAATATATCTTCCCTCTCTGAAGGAAACTGCCATGGGTCCTTGAGGGGCTGAGATATAAGACAAGTTAGGTAGCCACCCTTCTAAGTCCAAGTCAAGTCTTTTTATTACTCCCAGCCAAAGTAGCTGGTCTAGGTTTGTTACTCTGAACATCTCATTTGAGGACTGAGGTAGTCAGCGCCAGCTGCAAAGTTCTGTCTCCTCCAAACTTCATTTTCCTGTAGGTCTTTATTGGATCTTCAGGCAAAACTGTTCTCTTGCTAGTTGTAGCTAGCTATCTTAAAATGAGTCGTGAACTGAAACTGAGAGATAAAACATCTAAATAGAGAAGCTACCTCAAAAATTAATGCATATTATCTTTCAAAATACTAAAGTAAAATATCTGCTGGCACTAGAAGTCTCAAAGTTATTTTTCCAACATATCCTCTGATAGTGTTTGATGAAAAAAAAATTGCTGATGGTTTTCTAATATCCTGCAATAGATGTTTTCTAAGGAGATGAATGTCAGCTTAATTAATTTGACAGTTTTTCTATGTCATTACTAAAAAAGCAGATTCTAGATCTCTTGAAGAGCCAGGGGGAGAAAATGAGGTTTTCACATATTCAGTGAGGATTGTTCTAGTTAGAGATTGGGATTGGGAGCGAATCCTCTTTGTAGAGTTTAGCTGGGCGGAATTTGAACTGGCTGTCATATGATAAGGCTGGGTGAAATATTTTGACCATCTGCCATTTACTGAGAGATAATGGTCTATAATCAATTTAGCTTTTCTTCCATTCTTTTTCTAAAAGAAGAGAGGGACATTGATCTGTATTTCGGTTCGTTGTGATTATAAAATGAAAGAAAATCTTTTGTTCAGGAGAAGCAGAGCTTTCTATCATGCTGAACCCTGAGAGAAACATTTCCTTTTTATCTTTATTATAAAAAAGATATGATGTAATATAGAAGATATCTACAGTATATGTATAAAGTATATAAGATACAGCTTTTCCCTAATAGGTACAAATATAGTAATAGTCATATGGCTGTCATTATAACGTGGTGGTGGAATTCAATTCACTGAAAGAAGTTCTGTACAGGATCATAAATCTAGTCTGTGTGTGAGGCTCTGACTTACCAAAATGCTTGAAATTCAAAATTTCTTCACAGAAAAGATAGAAATTACTGAAAGTGTTAAGGGAGTGTTTTTATAGAAAAATTATGTAGAAAACAGAGGTGCTGTGAAAAATAAAGATAACTGGAGACAAAATTTATAAAGATGTCATAGTATCACAAAATATTTATGCTAATAAATTAAACCACAAGAGAATCTAAATTTATCATTGTTTATTTATTATCTATATTAGTTTTTTTTTAACTTTCTAATTTTTTTTTCTATCTTTTACTTGAAGTATAGTTGATTTACAATGGTGTTAGTTTCAGGTATACAGCATAGTACTAAGTACTCAGTTATATATACATATAGATACCTATTTTTTTTCAGATTCTTTTCCCTTATTGGTTACTACAGAATACTGAGTATAGTTCTTACAGCAGATTCTCATTGGTTATCCTGTTTATATATTGCTGCTGTTGTTCAGTCTCTCAGTCATGTCTGATTCTTTGCGACCCATGGACTGCAGCAAGCCAGGCTTCCCTGACCTTCACTATCTATTCGAGTTTGCTCAAACTCATGTCCATTGAGTCAGTGATGCCATCCAACCATCTCATCCTCTGTCTCCCCCTTCTCCTGCCTTCAGTCTTTCCCAGCATCAGGGTCATTTCCTGTGAGTTGGCTTTTCGCATTAAGTGGCCAAAGTATCGGAACTTCAGCTTCAACATCAGTCCTTCCAATGAATACTCAGGACTGATTTCCTTTAGGATTGACTGGTTTGATCTCCTTGCTGTCCTTAGGGGTCTTTTAAGAGTTTTCTCTGGCACTGTGGTTTGAAATAACAGTTCTTTGGCACTCAGCCTTCTTTATGGTCCAACTCTCACATTTGTACATGACTATTGAAAAAAATGTAGTTTTGACTGTACGGACCTTTGTCAGCAAAGAAATGTCTCTGCTTTTTAATATGCTATATGGGTTTGCCATAGCTTTTCTTCCAAGGAGCAAGTGACTTTTAATTTCATGGTTGCAGTCACTGTCCACAGTGATTTTTTAGCCCAAGAAAACAGTCTATCACTATTTCCATTGTTTACCCATATGTTTGCCATGAGGTGATGGAACTGGATGCCATGATCTTCGTTTTTTGAATGTTAAATTTTAAGTCAGCTTTTTCACTCTCTTTTTTCACTACCCTCAAGAGGCTCTTTAGTTCCCTTTCACTTTCTACCATTTTTATATATAATAGTGTGTATATATTAATCCCAGACTCCTAATTTATCCATCCCCCACTTTCCCCTTTGGTAACCATAGTTTGATTTCTATGTTTGTCTATTTCTGTTCTATAAATGAGTTCATCTGTATTTTTCTTTTAGATTCCACATCTATGTGATATCATATGATACTTGTCTTTTTCTTGCTTATTTCACTTAGTGTGAGAATCTCTAGGTCCTCCATGTTCCTGCGTATGAAATTATTTCATTCGTTTTTATGGCTGAGTAACATTCTGTTGTATATATTAATCAAGTTAAACAAATTGGCTGCTTGTCTTTGCTACACCATTTTACATCCTAACTACCCTTCAAGATCCAGCTCAAGTCCTAAATCCTCTTTCTCCTCTTTCCATATATACTGTCTGTCATAAAATATACCTGACTATACAGTTTCATGCTTGTATTGTTTGTATCACATACATAGACGTAGGACAGTTGGAAAGTTGTCCTAATACAATACAATTTAATAACACAAGACTTTCTAACAGCTGCCTTACATAGTTAAAAACACAACATAAGGCCAAGACTCATGGGCTCTATGTGGAAACCTAGTAATCTTTCATTTTTGCATAGCGTATGATGAGTATCAGGGCTTCTCTGGTGGCTCAGTGGTAAAGAATCCACCTGCCAATGCAGAAGATGCAAGTTCAATCCTTGGGTCCTGGAGAAGGAAATGGCAACCCACTCCAGTATTCTTGCTTGAGAAATCCCATGGACAGAGGAGCCTGGTGGGCTAGAGTGTCTAGGGTCACAAAACAGCTGGACGCAACTTAGCGACTAAACAACAACAACATAATGGTTATCTAGATGACATAGATTCGTTCAGAACTGAGTGAGCCTTAAAGGGACAAGGCAAAGTGGTGGAATTTTTATTGAAAAATCAAATGCTTTAGTTTTAGCACTTCTCAAAAAGGGCTTTGCTTGAATATGTATCTCTGTGCGAGCTCATCTCCTTTGATATTTTTTTCTCCGGTGTGGGATACAGATTCTATTGACATTATTCTATTTTTTTTTTTTACTACAGTGTATAAATAGAATATCATTTTACTTCTAGACTTCTACTAGTCTACATTTTATATAACTCAACTAGTCTACATTTTATATAACTACATTTTATTTTATATTAGTTATTCTGTATGGCATACTATATTTAGTTGTGAGTCCCAATACATAATTTTCATAGCCCTATTCAGTACATAGTTCAATGGGACATCATTGTCTCAGTCATTTTAGTGATAAGCTCCACCTCTGTCCTGGAATTTAGCTCATCATTGGGATGACAGTTTTGTGTAATGAAGAAGCTAACTGTTCTAGCATGGAAACATGAAACCTCATTTGTGATAATAGAATTTGACTTGTCTTCTTCCTCTCACTTTTAATAATATCATAATGTTAATGCATGTGAATGTAATTAGCATAAGCTGTTTTAAAAAAAATGCTCTACTGTACCAGAAAACATGAATTAGAATTTCAATTATTAGTTTTTTTTTTTCCAGACATTGACTTTATGGGCAAGGCCAAATGGAATATGGGTTCTTGAACTGTGCTAACCCATATAACCATGAGTACATTTTCACGATTAATTTTATGTCCATATTTTCTTGTCTTAATGACAAGAATGTTTTTTTCTCTCTAGTGTCTGTTGGAATGAACTAACTTAATTTCAGAGAATGCTAGAGAGGAAAATCTCAAAGGTGGCAATTAAAAAAGAAAAATATTTTCCTTTGGTTTATTTATTCTCCTACATGTAGATAGTGGGAAATTGAGTTAAAAAAAAAACTTTTGCTATTCCACTCATGCATTATTCAAGTGAAGTGAAAAGGGACAAAATATAAAATGGGAGACTGATTTCCAAAGAAATATTAATTTATAAGAAGTTTGGCTGAAATAACAAATAATCAGTAATTGAAATATATTCTAGTTATATAGACGGAGCATATGAATGGGCAACATTTTTATATGGAAGTATACTGATAAATACTTATGGCAGAGCTTCATTTGAGGGACTTGGACTTCAAGCATTCATTTCCTCAAGAAACTGCTGAGATAAATAATGTCAGCCTGTGACTGAACTCAGGCTTACTGCTCCATGAACCTGCTCACAGTAGGCAGCCATGCTTCCTCCACCGGCGTCAGAGAAGGAAAGATCTCTCTCTACTTGCTGCCTTGGCTGAGAGAGTAAATCTGATGTCTGCGGGTTGGTGTTTCTGCTGCTGCTGCTAAGTTACTTCAGTCGTGTCTGACTCTGTGCGACCCCAGAGACGGCAGCCCACCAGGCTCCCCTGTCCCTGGGATTCTCCAGGCAAGAACACTGGAGTGGGTTGCCATTTCCTTCTCCAATGTGTGAAAGTGAAAAGTGAAAGTGAAGTCGCTCAGTAGTGTCCGACTCATAGCGACCCCATGGACTACAGCCTTCCAGGCTCCTCCGTTCGTGGGATTTTCCAGGTAAGAGTACTGGAGTGGGTCGCCAGTGCCTTCTCCCTGGGTTGGTGTTAGTGGGGTCTAAAGTTAAATCTTGAGGTTTACTATGCTACCTAGAGATTAGAGATGTTTAACTTGAAATTTATGGAAAGTTTCAGTAATTGCTAAGTTTGTGGAGATTTTAGAAAGTGTTCAACTGGGCTGACAATTTTCCCTAATCTTATCTCAAATACAGCATAAAGCATTTTCTAGAAATTATTGCCATATCCTCTCTTTGTGCAAGTGGGTAATCTCATTTGTTAAAATAAATACTTCTTGATATACTTGTTATGGTATAAGTTCTTTTTTAGACCTTGGTGACTCTAAAAGCAGTGTATGTATGAGTCCTTGTGTGCATTTTTCTTTGTGAGTATTCCTATGTTATCTCAGGATGGTAAAATGACTGCCCCAGAAGGAGGTATAACTTTTGTCTTTAAGGTAGGAATGAGGGGAGGGTTTGATGTGGACCATATAGGCCAGAGCTGCATCTCAGGGATGACACAGCCCAAAACTGGGTACCACCTTCTGAAGGAAGCAGGCAGTTGAAGGAATCTAAAGATGTACAACCGTTTTATTGTCCTGTGTGGTAGGCTTTTTGTTTCCACCTTAAGAGGGCTGTTTTTTCATAGTGCAGAAAACCATGTAGGGAGGGTGTTCACAGGATATTGGGCAGCCCCTAGTGACAGATGTTCATTACCACCAGCCTTCCCTGATCACCCAGTTTAATTACCTCTCCCATGTCTTCCTCTCCAACCCCCTGGTGTTGTGTTTTGTTTGTTTGGCTAGGACTTTGCACAATTTAAGCTCTTACAGTACTGCCTCTGTTTTCATCACCACTGTATATATCTAGGAGTTAGTGTAATGAGCAGCACAGTGTGAGTTTTGAAGACATGTGTGTTGCCTAGATAAGTAAATGAATGGATGAATAGTAACTTGATAAGGCAAACAGTAGCATGCAGTGGCTATTATAGGAAGTAAGATAAATTTTAAAATCCTAGACTGGGAAAATTTTCACAAGAGGTAAGTTCTGGGTTAAGTGTGAGCATCTGGTTTTAACAAGAAAAGCTGAGAGAGCAGGAAAACCATGCGTGAAGATATGTAGGTGGCAATGCTCTTAGTTCATAAGACGATGGGGAAAACAATGCTTTATCAAATTTCTTGTAAACACATTTGCACATATATATGGGTTTTTGATGATCTCTAATTATTTTCCTGACTAACAGGTCCACAAAATGTACTGGAGAGGATCAAGCCTTAATTCTATCACATTCAGATCTCTCCTGAGAGACATTTTCTTTCAGTGCCCTGGGAAGCTGAACTTTCTTGATTGGATTAGTGGCATTTTGCTGTTTCAAACTGAAACAGGATCCACTGGCCTATACTAGCTGGTGATTTACAATCTACACCATCTATTTTGCGGTCATCACCGAAGTATTAGAGCTAACGCAGGGAGACAGGAAGTGGCATTAGAATTCTTTCTGTTCAGCCCTGCTTAGAGATGTAGTCTGAGATAATAAATAGAGTTCTATTTTTCCGTATCAGAATACATCTCTGTAGAACCAAAGTCTGCAAAGAAAAGCCAGGAAGGAACTTTTCAGTACGGCAGGATAGCTATTTACTGGGCACTCAATATTTCAAAAGAGCCTTCCATTCAACCCATTTGCCCTCAGCTATTTTCTTGTTCATGAGAGAGTGAATCCTACAAACCTTAATCCCATTTACCAAAATACCAAAGCGATCTGTACTTTCTGTCAAATAATTATGTCTGAGGTAAGCATAGGGAGTTTAGTCATTTGTAGAGGGCTGTTTTCCCCTTAACAAAGTCTCTAAATAGAATTATCAAGTATCAAATGTTAATTTGTCAAGAAAAAACTGAATAGCTAATAAGGAAAATCAGATTTATATTGTAAACAGAGTATTACCCTGAAGACTTCCATGTCTCCAAAAGGACGTATGACTGAAATATGACCGAGGCAAAGTCTTCATCAACCAAACTGTAGTCCTCCCTTCCATGTACTTCAAAATCTTGCTCTGGGGTAGTGTTGGGGAAAACACCACTGCTGCATTTTAGGATTTTTGTGGAAAATTCCGTCGCCCCTCACCACTGTCCCCTGTGCCCCTTCCCCACCCTTCAGTTAATGAATTTCCACATCCACAGGTACGGAGGGGCGATTGTATTCCTTTTATATCATGGACTTGAGCATCCCTGGATTGCTGTCCCCAGGGACTCCTGGAATCACCCTCATGAGGGATGGCTGTGTGGAAAGTTATAGGAACAATCCTGACTTTAGCATTCTTGTGCTCAGCTATGACTTGCCTCCGGCAAAAACAACCATATAACAGACGGGGTGGCTGCCTGGCCTTCCTGGCTAAGGGGAGGGAGGAGAACTCAGCTCCTGTCCCTGCCCACCAGCTGACAGGATTTTGAAGTTTCCAGGGGATGAGGCTTCCTGCAACTTTCCCCTTTGAGAATGGACCCTGACCACGTATCAGCAGACGTTCTGATGGCAGTGCGCTCTCTGAACCTCTGGAAATCTGAGGGTGTTTGCTCCACACTCCGTGTTCTGTTCGACTCTCATTTCTTGTTCTCCTCCACCTCTAAACTTTCTTCTGTAACATCAGCCAAGTGAATTATAATTTTGAGAAGCTGGCCTGAGGTACAGCTTAAAATCGCTTTCGTGAAAACAAGTATCTGTTATTTACATTGTTGTAAGTTATTTAAATTGTAGGGCAAATGTTTCCCTGCATCTGAAAGGGGATGGGAAGAGAGGGGTATTTGCAAGGAGAAAGAGATTAGAGAGAAAGCTGCTGACGCTAAGTCTTTTTCTAAGGAAAAATCAGAAAACGTCCCGCATTCCCTTCTCTAGCCTCAGCTGACGTGAGTATGGTTGGGAAGAGTGGCTCTGTCAGCCACTTTCCTTTCCTCTCTATTTCATAGGAAGTGATCAGAAACTAAAGGAGCTTGCAGTGTGGCAACTGCCCAGTCTTAGCCAAGTCGACTTGAAGATCTGCAAGTTAATTCATTGTAACCATGGTTATTAGAAAACCAAGTGAAGATTTTCTGTTTAGGGTGTGTGGGCTTCAGTTCAGTTCAGTTCAGTTCAGTCACTCAGTCGTGTCCGACTCTCTGCGACCCCATGAATCACAGCACGCCAGGCCTCCCTGTCCATCACCAACTCCCGGAGTTCACTCAAACTCAAGTCCATCGAGTCGGTGATGCCATCCAGCCATCTCATTCTCTGTCGTCCCCTTCTCCTCCCGCCCCCAACCTTTCCCAGCATCAGAGTCTTTTCCAGTGAGTCAACTCGTCGCATGAGGTGGCCAAAGTATTGCAGTTTCAGCTTCAGCATCAGTCCTTCCAATGAACACCCAGGATCGATCTCCTTAGAATGGACTGGTTGGATCTCCTTGCAGTCCAAGGGACTCTCAAGAGTCTTCTCCAGCACCACAGTTCAAAAGCATCAATTCTTCGGCGATCAGCTTTCTTCACAGTCCAACTCTCACATCCATACATGACCACGGGAAAAACCATAGCCTTGACTAGACGGACCTTGGTTGGCAAAGTGATGTCTCTGCTTTTTAATATACTATCAAGGTTGGTCATAACTTTCCTTCCAAGGAGTAAGCGTCTTTTAATTTCATGGCTGCAGTCAGCATCTGCAGTGATTTTGGAGCCCCCAAAAATAAAGTCTGACACTGTTTCCACTGTTTTTCCATCTATTTCCCATGAAGTGATGGGACCAGATGCCATGATCTTTGTTTTCTGAATGTTGAGCTTCAAGCCAACCTTTTCACTCTCCTCTTTCACTTTCATCAAGAGGCTTTTGAGTTCTTCTTCACTTTCTGCCATAAGGGTGGTGTCATCTGCATATCTGAGGTTATTGATATTTCTCCCAGCAATCTTGATTCCAGCTTGTGCTTCTTCCAGCCCAGCGTTCCTCATGATGTACTCTGCATATAAGTTAAATAAGCAAGGTGACAATATACAGCCTTGATGTACTCCTTTTCCTATTTGGAACCAGTCTGTTGTTCCATGACCAGTTCTGACTGTTACTTCCTTATCTGCATACAGGTTTCTCAAGAGACAGATCAGGTGATCTGGTATTCCCATCTCTTTCAGAATCTTCCACAGTTTATTGTGATCGACACAGTCAAAGGCTTTGGCATAGTCAATGAAGCAGAAACAGATGTTTTTCTGGAACTCTCTTGCTTTCTCCATGATCCAGCGGATGGTGGAAATTTGATCTCTGGTGCCTCTGCCTTTTTAAAAACCTGCTTGAACATCTGGGAGTTCACGGTTCACATATTGCTGAAGCCTGGCTTGGAGAATTTTGAGCATGACTTTACTAACATGTGGGATGAGTGCAATTGTGCAGTAGTTTGAGCATTCTTTGGCATTGCCTTTCTTTGGGATTGGAATGAAACTGACCTTTTCCAGTCCTGTGGCCACTGCTGAGTTTTCCAAATTTGCTGGCATATTGAGTGCAGCACTTTCACAGCATCACCTTTCAAGATTTGAAATAGCTCAACTGGAATTCCATCACCTCCACTAGCTTTGTTTGTAGTGATGCTTTCTAAGGCCCACTTGACTTCACATTCCAAGATGTCTGGCTCTAGGTCAGTGATCACGTTATCTTGACTATCTTGGTCATGAAGATCTTTTTTGTACAGTTCTTCTGTGTATTCTTGCCACCTCTTCTTAATGTCTTCTGCTTCTGTTAGGTCCATACCATTTCTGTCCTTTATTGAGCCCATCTTTGCATGAAATCTTCCCTTGGAATCTCTAATTTTCTTGAAGAGATCTCTTGTCTTTCCTCTGTTGTTTTCCTCTATTTCTTTGCATTGATCACTGAGGAAGGCTTTATCTCTCCTTGGGGTTCTTTGGAACTCTGCATTCAGATGCTTATATCTTTCCTTTTCTCCTTTGCTTTTCGCTTCTCTTCTTTTCACAGCTATTTGTAAGGCCTCCTCAGACAGCCATTTTGCTTTTTTGCATTTCTTTTCCATGGGGATGGTCTTGGTCCCTGCCTCCTGTACAGTGTCACAAACCTCCGTCCAGAGTTCATCAGGCAGTCTATCAGATCTAGTCCCTTAAATCTATTCCTCACTTTCACTGTATAATCATAAGGGATTTGATTTAGATCATATCTGAATGGTCTAGTGGTTTTCCCTACTTTCTTCAATTTAAGTCTCAATTTGGCAATAAGGAGTTCATGGTGTGTGGGCTTAACGGCGCTCATTTTCTCTCCATTCTTTTCCACCATCTGTTGACTGTGCTATGCGTTATGCTCACCTCCTTCCTCTTCCATATTCTCTTTCTTAGCTATTATTTTATTTTTAAAAACTGAAGTATAGTTGATATTATGTAAGTTTCAGGTGTAGAACATAGTGATTCACAATTGTGAGGAATCTCCATACAGCTTCCATAGTGGCTGCACCAGTTTACATTCCCACTAACAGTGTACTAGGGTTCCCTTTTCTCCACATCTTCTCTAACATTTGTTAGTTGTAGGTTTTTTGATGATTTTAGCCATTCTAACAAGCATTATGTAGTATCTCATTATTTTGATTTGCATTTCTCCTGTAACTAGCAATGTTGAACATCTTTTCATATGTGTGTTAGCCATCTATATATCTTCTTTGGAAAAATGTCGGCCCAGGTTTTCTGCCCAGTTTTTGATTGATTGCTTGTTTATATGTTTTGATTTTTGAGTTGTTCATGTATTTTGGATATTAACCCCTCGCTGGTTGCATCGTTTGCAAATGTTTTCTCCTATTCTGTAGGAGTTGTCTTTTACTTTTGTTGATGGCTTCCTTTGCTGTACGAAAGCTTTTAAGTTTGATTATGTCCCATTTGTTTAATTTTAGTTTTATTTCTTTTGCCTTAGGAGACTGATCCTTAAAAACAATTTATGGCAAAAGTATTCTGGCTATGTTATCTTCTGCGAGTTTTATGATCTCCTTAAATGTAGGAGAGGTAAGTCCTTAAGCCATTTAAAATTTATTTTTACCTGTTTTTTTGCATGTGGTATGAGAGAATGTTCTAATCTCATTGTTTTACATGTAGCTGTCCAGTTTTATCAGCACCACTTGTTGAGGAGACTGTCTTTTCTGCACTGTATTCTTGCCTCTTTGGCATAGACTAATTGACCAGAAATGTGTGAGTTTCTATTTCTGGACTGTTTATTATGTTACAGTGACCTATGACTTTGTTTTTGTGCCAATACCATGCTTTTTGAAATATCAATAACCTCAGATATGCAGATGATACCACCTTTATGGCAGAAAGTGAAGAAGAACTAAATGAAGGTGATAGATGAAGGTCATAGAGGAGAGTGTCAAGAAGCTGGCCTAAAACTCAACATTTGAAAAATGAACATTATGACATCACTTCATGGCAAATAGAAGGGGAAACAATGGAAACAGTGTCAGACTTTATTTTCTTAGGCTCCAAAATCACTGCAGATGGTGACTATAGCCATGAAATTAAATGCTTGCTCCTTGGAAGAAAAGCTATGACCAACCTAGATAGCATATTAAAAAGCAGAGAGATTACTTTGCCAACAAAGGTCCATATAATTAAAGCTGTGGTTTTTCTAGTAGTCATGTACGAATGTGAGAGTTGGACCATAAAGAGGGCTGAGCACCACAGAATTGATGCTTTTGAACTGTGGTATTGGAGAAGACACTTGAGAGCCCCTTAGACAGCAGGGAGATCAAACTACTCAATCCTAAAGGAAATCAACCCTGAATATTCATTGGAAGGACTGATGCTGAAACTGAAGCTCCAATACTTTGGCCACCTGATGCGAAAAGCTGACTCATTGGGAAAGACCCTGATGCTGGAAAAGATTGAAGGCAGGAGAAGAAGGGGATAACAGAAGATGAGATGGTTGGATGGCATCACTGACTCAGTGAACATGAGTTTGAGCAAGCTCCAGGAGATGGTGAAAAACAGGGAAGCCTGGAGTGCTGCAGACCTTGGGATCACGAAGAGTTGGACACGACTGAGAGACTGAACAATGACGACAATATAAAGTGAGGGGTTACAAAAAGTAAACTCAAAATTCTTTTTCATTTGATCAAGTTTACCCCTTAGCAGAAATTAAGTCCATTTCATAAATTAAGCCCAAAACAATTATTCTAAAATTTATTTAAAATATCCTATCCAAAGATACATTAGAATGGTGGTAATATAGAAGGAATGATTTCATATGTATTGAATGACCAAAGTTTTGGAGAAAAGAGAATGGTAAATACACAATGAAGGAAAATTGCTTCCTTCCTTTAATGTAGTAACACAAATGTATTAAAAAAGTGCTTTCAAGAAGGAGTTATTTCTGTATGTAGATGTGGTAATTAAATAGCCCTGCTTTGACTAATATCAGCCTCATCCCATTCCTGCTACATAGTAGTAAACAAATGTGTCACTGCTTGTAACATTATTTTCTATTTTTAATATTGGTAATAGGACATAGTTAAACCATTTCTGGGAGATTATTGATTTTCATAGGAATTTCAGATATTCATCCTCCAGGTTCAGGATTTAAAATTAGCTGAAGTGTGGAATAATTACTTTTAAACTAATCTTGCTACTGCATTGTATTGCACATCATTAAGTTATAAAGAATCTTGTCTATGTTACATGTTCTTTTGATGTTTTTGTCTTATTTTTCAGGCAAGAATACTGGAGTAAGTTGCTATTTCCTCTTCCAGGGATCTTTCTGACCCAGGGATTGAACCCATGTATCCTGCATCTCCTGAATTGCAGGTGGATGTTTCACCTGCTGAGCCCTCAGGGAAACCCCTAGTAAGTCATCAGTTCAGTTCAGTCGCTCAGTCGTGTCCGACTCTTTGCGACCCCATGAATCACAGCACGCCAGGCCTCCCTGTCCATCACCAACTCCCGGAGTTCACTCAAACTCAAGTCCATCGAGTCGGTGATGCCATCCAGCCATCTCATTCTCTGTTGTCCCCGTCTCCTCCCACCCCCAATCCCTCCCAGCATCAGAGTCTTTTCCAGTGAGTCAACTCGTCGCATGAGGTGGTCAAAGTATTGCAGTTTCAGCTTTAGCATCAGTCCTTCCAATGAACACCCAGGATCGATCTCCTTTCGAATGGACTGGTTGGATCTCCTTGGAGTCCAAGGGACTCTCAAGAGTCTTCTCCAACACCACAGTTCAAAAGCATCAATTCTTCGGCGCTCAGCTTTCTTCACAGTCCAACTCTCACATCCATACATGACCATGGGAAAAACCATAGCCTTGACTGGACAGACCTTTGTTGGCAAAGTAATGCCTCTGCTTTTTAATATGCTCTCTAGGTTGGTCATAACTTTCTTTCCAAGGAGTAAGCATCTTTTAATTTCATGGCTGCAATCAGCATCTGCAGTGATTTTGGAGCCCCAAAAAATAAAGTCTGACACTGTTTCCACTGTTTTTCCATCTATTTCCCATGAAGTGATGGGACCAGATGCCATGATCTTCGTTTTCTGAATGTTGAGCTTCAAGCCAACCTTTTCACTCTCCTCTTTCACTTTCATCAAGAGGCTTTTGAGTTCCTCTTCACTTTCTGCCATAAGGGTGGTATCATCTGCATATCTGAGGTTATTGATATTTCTCCCAGCAATCTTGATTCCAGCTTGTGCTTCTTCCAGCCCAGCATTCCTCATGGTGTACTCTGCATATAAGTTAAATAAGCAGGGTGACAATATACAGCCTTGACGTACTCCTTTTCCTATTTGGAACCAGTCTGTTGTTCCATGACCAGTTCTAACTGTTGCTTCCTGACCTGCATACAGGTTTCTCAGGAGGCAGGTCAGGTGGTCTGGGATTCCCATCTCTTTCAGAATTTTCCACAGTTTATTGTGATCGACACAGTCAAAGGCTTTGGCATAGTCAATGAAGCAGAAATAGATGTTTTTCTGGAACTCTCTTGCTTTCTCCATGATCCAGTGGATGTTGGCAGTTTGATCTCTGGTTCCTCTGCCTTTTCTAAAACCTGCTTGAACATCTGGGAGTTCACGGTTCACATATTGTTGAAGCCTGGCTTGGAGAATTTTGAGCATGACTTTACTAACGTGTGAGATGGGTGCAATTGTGCGGTAGTTTGAGCATTCTTTGGCATTCCCTTTCTTTGTCATACTTTTTTATAAATAAGCTACTTGTCTGCAGTAAGCCATAGAACTGAATAATGGAAATTAAAGCTTAAAATTTGAACTACGTTCGTGTGCTATCATTCTGTATTGAATTTGTCTTTTTTTTTGTCTATGATCTCATGATAGGCTACTCCTTTTCTATAAGTTACTTGTATACACAGTATGCTACTGATTGATTACTGTATTTGCATGGATGCTGTCAGAGTTATCTGTTAGTAAAAATCAGGACTGGGACTAATTTGCTATAGTTTTTTCCTTCATTATTTTCTATTAGTGATTTCTGTTATTAATAGAATTCTTTCTATCATTAATGACTTCTGTCATTATTTGGTCACAAATTAATCATTAATTACCCATCTTTGTTGAGGGACTGAGAATAAATTCAAGATGGAAACATCAGCCCAATTGAGATATTGAAGCCACTGAGGGATGAGATAATATTTATTGAGATGCTAATATCTCTAGACTATAATATCCGTAGTTCCTAGGCAGGAGTGTAATACAGTGGGTGAAAATGGAATTTCATAGCCAACATATTTGAATTTTAGTTTAGGCCTGCACTGTAGCTAGTTTTGGCGCAATGGGTAGGCCACAGTTTTTTAATTATGAAAGAGAAATAAGAATACCTACCATACAGAAATGATTGAGTCGGTGTAATGTATTCTTTGTTATCAAAATACTCATAGCTTTGGGACTTTGAACTGGTAATTATTGATGAATTGTGAGAGTGTGATTCATAACTGTATGATCTTAATTACATAGAAATGGATGCTTAGTTGTATAAATACCTGAGTGAGACCTAGAAGGACACATCGAATGGTACACTACTTATTATTATGGATGACTTTGTTTTTTGCTTTTTTTTTTTGGTTTCCTATTATGCACATATTAATTTTTTAGGAAATGTTATTTTGAAAACCTTCCAAACCTTTGAAAAAGAACTGTTGTAGAGGGTTTTAGATAATGCAGGTAACTTCCTAAGCAGAGTGACTGGTAGATGGTAGGCTCTCAATACATTTAAACTACTTTTTCTTGAAGTCTAACAGACCTTGTTAAAATTCTTATTTTGTCTCTTGCTAGTTTTGTGACTTCAGTCAAGTTACTTAGTCCCTCCAAGCATGGTGAATTTGCCTGTAATGTGGGGGGAAATTGTTGCTCTCCCTTGAATCCCCTTCTCCTACAACTATATTGCAAAACTCCTCCATCAATTCTCTATATTATTTTTTTCTGCTAAAAACTAAATGTATTAATATCTTCTATCTAATTCTTCCAGACTAAGTAGTAAAGAGGTGAGTTAATAGAGTTGTTCATGCTCAAATGTAGCCATTCAGTCGAGCCCTGAAAACAAACACCCAAAGAGAAGGGGAAGGTGTGCCTGATAGTATTTACATTTCCAAGCATATAATATTTTGTGTCTTTCATTATATGTGGCAAATCTGGTAGCGGAAGCATGAAAAGAAAGCAGTGTGATTGCTGGTACTTAAACAAAACTAATTTTATCTTTCTCCTAGATTCCTCCAGTTGCAATTCCAGGTGGGTCATTTTATTTCAGAGCAATTTATTTACAGTTTTCTTCATTCTTCCTTCTAGTAATTGCAAGCCTGATTAATATATCCTTTAAGCCTTCATCCAGATTTATGATTTATGTCAGTCACCTGTCTTATTACTATTTAAAGAGAACTTTAAGATTCATTTATTTAGAAACAAGCAAAGATATGCTGATTAATGGTATTTAGAAAAGAAAGTGTACGTTGCCCTCCGAATAGGGTGTGGCCTGAAGATAAATTTTCAGTGATGTATCACAGTGTGAAAAAGCACTAAATTCCATTCCTGTTGAAGTGAACATTTGTCTTCTACTCCTTGAGCTCGTATTTTTCACAAATGAAACTTTGGAGGAAGGGAGCTAATGTTTGCTGAGAGCTGTAATGGGATGCCATGGGGCACACTTTGTCTTGGCATCCAGTTTAGAGCCACCACACACCTGTGACACAGGTTACAGTTCTGCACTTGTTAGATGAGGCAAGGTAGTTAGAGCTTAACAACATGCCTTGGGTCAGTAGCTGGGAAGTCACAAACTTGGGCTTCACGCCCTACCGTCTCATCTTTCACTGTAGGTTGCTTTTTTATGTGCTAATCGCAGATATTATATTTTGATAACTTTCAAGTCCTGGTTTTAGGTGAGCCCAAAGAAGTAAAGTCTTTTCTTCAGTGTCTCCTCTTTAATGCTAGCCTCTCTTACAAATCAGTGAGTATGAAGTTGTTATAGTAAAACCTCAGGCAGCTGACTCCAAGGGCATTATTAGACAGATTGTAGATTACTGACTCATAGAAAATGCTCCAGAATTTAAAACCTTCTGCATGTGGAGGTAAAATGTTGGAAAATTGCCTTCTCCAGTGAAAGCCAAAGTAGGAAAAAATTCTTCTCATTGATGATCTTGGGTCTATCAGAAAGATGGAATTTGGAGTTGCAATGCTCTGTGAATAAAGAATTGTCATTCTTGGCAGACGCGAGAGACGCCCGGCTCCCGGCGGCGCAGACGCGAGAGACGCCCGGCTCCCGGCGCAACCGACCACATGCAGAATCGTGGCTGAGAGGAGCTGCCCCGCACCCAGGGTTAGGGCGGTGGCCGAGAGGAGCTGTACCACGTCCAGGAGGCGGTGGCTGCTTGGGCACCGGAGGGCCGAGAGGAGCTGATCCACATTCAAAGCAGGAGGGGCGGCCTTGAGGAGATACCCCTCGTCCAAGGTAAGGTACAGCGGCTGCGCCTTGCTGGAGCAGCTGGGAAGAGGTACTCCATGATCAAGTGGAATATAAGAATCCAGTGTTCTGGGGAGGAAGGAACAAGATGGTGGAGGGATAAGACGGCGAGACCACTTTCTTCCCCACAAATTCATCAAAAGAACATTTGAATGCGGAGTAAAGTCCACAAAACAACTTCTGAATATTGGCAGAGGACATCAGGCTCCCAGAAAAGCAGCCATTGTCTTCTAAAGGAAAGAGAAGAAATCAAGCTCCACCCACCAGAACACTGACACATGCCTCCCTAACCAGGGAACCCGGACAAGTCACCCGTCCAACCCCACACACAGCGAAGAAACTACATAATAAAGAGAACTCCACAAACTGCAAGAAGAGGGAAAGGCCACCCCAAGCAAAGCAATATAAGCAAGATGAAGAGGCAGAGAAATACCCAGCAAGTAAAGGAACAAGATAATTGCCCACCAACACAAACAAAAGAAGAAGATATAGGGACTCTACCTGATAAAGAATTTCAAATTTTGATGGTGAAAATGATTCAAAATCTTGAAAGCAAAATGGAGTTACAGATAAATAACCTGGAGAAAAGGATTGAGAAGATGGAAGAAAGATTTAATAAGGACTTAGAAGAAATAAAAAAGAGTCAATATACAATGAATAATGCAATAGATGAGATCAGAAACACTCTGGAGGGAACAAACAATAGAATAACAGAGGCAGAAGACAGGATTAGCGAACTAGAAGATAAAATTGTAGAAATAAATGAAACAGAGAGGAAAAAAGAAAAACGAATTAAAAGAAATGAGGACAATATTAGAGACCTCTGGGACAATGTTAAACGCTCCAACATTCGAATCATAGGAGTCCCAGAAGAAGAAGACAAAAAGAAAGACCATGAGAGAATACTTGAGGAGATAATAGTTGAAAACTTCCCTAAAATAGGGAAAGAAATAATCACCCAAGTCCAAGAAACCCAGAGAGTCCCCAACAGGATAAACCCAAGGCGAAATACTCCAAGACACATATTAATCAAATTAACAAAGATCAAACACAAAGAACAAATATTAAAAGCAGCAAGGGAAAAGCAGCAAATAACACATAAGGGGATTCCCATAAGGATAACAGCTGATCTTTCAACAGAAACTCTTCAGGCCAGAAGGGAGTGGCAAGACATACTTAAAGTGATGAAAGAAAATACCCTACAGCCCAGATTATTATACCCAGCAAGGATCTCATTCAAATATGAAGGAGAAATCAAAAGCTTTACAGACAAGCAAAAGCTGAGGGAATTCAGCATCACCAAACCAGCTCTCCAACAAATGCTAAAGGATCTTCTCTAGACAGGAAACACAGAAAGAGTGTATAAACTTGAACCCAAAGTAATAAAGAAAATGGCTACGGGATCGTAGTTATCAATAATTACCTTAAACGTAAATGGGTTGAAATTTTCAAAAAGGCTAGGAAACAATTCTCATAGCCATCAATAGTTCAGTGTTGAGTTCATGAATAGTTTTTAAAGTTTGGGACAAACTGTAGTATTTGCTATTTGAAGTACTATTTGTAATTGGCATATTACAATGTAACATTGGTCTTCATTTCCAACTTAAAACGCCTAAAAATTCCTAACAGGTTTTTAGATTTGTGAATTTTAGTTGAAATGTATTTTACGATGTTACTAAACCTGCAGAAATATTGAAATATTTCAGAGAACTTATTCACTGTACATTTAATTTATTTTATTTATAAAAGTTATGAACTGTAGAAAGTTTTACTTGTTGGGTCAAATGCTTGTTGCTTCAAATGCTTGTTGCATTTGAAGTGCTAGTTACAAGAAAATCAAATACCTTCAATGTATAAATGCTATTAAGTTTTTAAAGGACTCTGGAGTATAAGTAAGTTTGTTTAAAGAAATTTAGTCTATTCAACCTGAATCAGCTCTGTCAAACATTAATTAAAAGCCTCATTTTAAAAAAATAAATAAATAAATAAATAATGGTGGTGGGAGGGAGGGTTGGGAAGCTGGCTGGAGGTAGAGGTGGTGAAGTTTATAAATCTAATTAAAAATGAAGTTGCATTTCCATTTTCCAAATCCACCCATCCACCAGCGTACTGTGTCATTAGACATTATGTACGATTTTACTTTGCGACAGAAACCATTACATTTAAAAATTCATTACAGCAAGGTGAGTTAGACACATGATGGATGCAGCTTTAATTCTGCCATATATTATTACAGTTAAAATGTAAATGATGAAAAATATTTTGTGCTTATCAGCATTTATGTGGAAATGTGTTTTACAGTGATATATGATGTTATATTTCTATTATTGTGATAAAAAAAAAGCAATACAAAAAGACGAAGTGTTTATTAAAACATAAAAAAAAAAAAAGAAATAAATGGTTTTGCAGCACTGAAGAGATTATAGAAAGTAAATAAGCTAGATCAGACCTGTTTTATATAGTAATTTTATAGTTTATTTTAATTATTTCAGTTGTAAAATATTGTTATACTGTTAATTAGTTCTGATTGTTCATATTAAACTATTGTAATGCAAATAAATAAATAAATAAATAAAATTAAAACAAACAAAAAAAAAACACGAAAAAAAAAAAAGAATTGTCATTCTTAAGGCACAGAAAACAGTAAGTATTTTGAGAAAAAATGCACTCAAAGAAAAGAAGTCTCTTTAGGGATAGTGTTGAAAAGACTTTGTGTGTCTTCAGTAAAAATAAATGGAAACAGCTTTCTCTGAAGTTGTTATTAAGAGTTTTGCATCAAAGAAGCAGTCATTCTGACATCTTCCCATTGAGGCACGCAAGCACCTTGAAATGTGTGAGGACAGAGTTAAGAAAAAAAAGGTAGCAGAAAGGACCAGATAGATAGTGAAACCAGTTTCACTGGTTCCTTTAATGAAAGAATTTAGAAGTTAACCCTGCACTCGCTTAAATTTTTGGATATGTATTTATGTACAAGTTAGCAATACAGGACACATTACACAGCTCCCATTCTGCATTGTGTCTCCTTCCATTTTGTTACATTTAAATATAACTAGAAGTTAAAGAACTCTCTTCAGATCTATTCAGACATTTTGGTCAGGAGGACCTCTGTTCATTATTATAGGCAAATTGTTGTTGTCCCCAGGGACCATGTGAAACAGGCACTGTTATTATGCAGTCCGAGTTGGACACAACTGAGCGGCTGAACTGAACTGAACTGAAGGAAGACTTAGTCTGCTTTGTGAGACATTTCTAGACATCACACTATGGCTAATCAACACTAGAAAATGCCTGAATTATTAACATTTAAGACCTTTTGGCTTAGATGGTAAAGAATCCTAAAGAATCCACCTGCAGTGCCGGAGACCCAGGTTTGATCCCTGGGTTGGGAAGATCCCCTGGAGAAGGGAATGGCTAACCACTCCAGTATTCTTGCCTAGAGAATTCCATGGACAGAGTAGCTTGGCAGGCTACAGTCCCTGGTCTCACAGAGTCGGACACGACTGAGTGACTAATGCTAACACTGCCTGGGGTACTGTTAATGACAGGCACATTGTTGTATAAAAGATTTCTAGAACTTATAAGGGGCTTCTGAGATGGCTCAGTGGTAAAGAATCTGCCTGCAATGCTGGAGACATCAATCAGAGGAGTTGGCTGGCTATAGTCCATGGGGTTGCAAAGCTTGAACTTGACTGAGTGACTAAGACCCTCTGAGTCACTCAGCTATTCAGGATAAATGAAGTGTCCCCTGACTCTCTGCCTGAGAGCATTCTCTGACCATGGGATATGGTAGGTCTAAGAGGTACAGGCCAGGGATGTGGGAATTAACACCTCAGGAATCACCCTCAACTGATAAGGGCTGGGAGCTGGTAGATAAACACCCCAGCTTTCTTTCTGTTGCTGCGTTGGTTCTAAGGAATGTTCTGCACAAAATCTTAAAATATCTCAGTGGGATGAGCCCAGATTCCCACCAGGTTTGTTTGCTCAGTCCCATCCCTAGCAGGGTCTTCCTTCCTTTTTCATTTTACTTTCCCATTCCTTTACTCTTCCTTCAGAGATCAATTCCCAAATAAACTCCTTGCACTCAGATCTTTGTCTCTGTTTAGCAAACAACCTCCTGCTGGTTTTTCTTTCTAGCTTACATAAAAACACTTCCCAAGTTAGAGGAGATTTTTAAGAGGATGTGTTTAAAAACATCTTGTTATGTTTTGCCACCACTGAGATTAGCAATTTGGAAAATATAATGGGAAAAGATATGGGAAGATGGTAGTGATGGGATCCAATGGCCAGTGACCAGAAGAATCAAATTTCTGATAACATTCTTGTCACATGCTGCATTCTGGCACTGTACTTAAAACCATGCTCTCTCTGTATGTATAATAGTGTGAGTGTGTGTCTGCGTGTGATATGAAGACGTACCACCTTTATACAAAGCTGTGCTTGTATAAAGCTGTTTCTAGTTCAAAAAGTGA